>NW_027412685.1:0-688072 GCF_025532065.1 Leptinotarsa decemlineata
ATACTAAATTCGATTGCTAGAGTGTAATTCTGGGTTTTTTTACCGAAAAATCGAGTTAGAAACGACAAAACTCAGTTTCTAGTGACAAAAATTAAATTTTTGATCGATTAACGAAAAAATACTAAATTCGATTTTAATTCTGGGTTTTTTGACCAAAAAACGAGATGAAAACGACAAAAATTTATTTCTATTGACAAAATTGAAATTTTGATTCATAACCGAAATTATACTAATTCGATAGCTAAATGTAATTCTGGTTTCATTGTCGAAAAACCAAGTTAGAAATGACAAAAGTCTATTTCTGAAGACAAAATTGAAATTTTTGATTGATAACCGAAAAAATACTAAATTCGATTGTAATTTTGGGGTTTTTTGACGAAAAAACGAGATAGAAACAAAAAAAGGCTATTTCTAGTGACAAAATTTAAATTTTTGATTCAAAACCGAATCAATACTGAATTAGATTGCTAGAATGTAATTCTGGGTTTTTCACCGAAAAAATCGATTTAGAAACGACAAAACTCTATTTCTATTGACAAAATTGAAATTTTCGATTGATAACCAAAAATACTAAATTCGATTGGAATTCTGGGTTTTTGACGAAAAAACGAGATAGAAACGACAAAAATCTATTTCTAGTGGCGAAATTGAAATTTCTAATTCAAAACCGAAAATATACTAAATTCGATTGCTAGAGTGTAATTCTGGGTTTTTTACCGAAAAAATCGAGTTAGAAACGACAAAACTCTGTTTCTAGTGACAAAATCGAAATTTTTGATTGATAACGAAAAATACTAAATTCGATTTCAATTCTGGGATTTTTGACGAAAAAACGAGATAGAAACAAAAAAAATTTATTTCTAGTGACAAAATCAAATTTTTGATTCAAAATCGAAATAATACTGAATTAGATTGCTACAATGTGATTCTGGGTTTATTGCCGATAAAATCGAGGTAAAAACGACAAAAGTCTATTACTAAGACAAATTGAAATTTTTGATTGATAATCGAAAAAATACTAAATTCGATTGTAATTCTGGGTTTTTTTGACCAAAAAACGAGATAGAAACGACAAAAATCCATTTCTAGTGACAAAATTGAAATTTTTGATTGATAACCGAAAAAATACTAAATTCGATTGTAATTCTGGGTTTTTTGACCAAAAAACGAGATAGAAACGACAAAAATCCATTTCTAGTTACAAAATTGAAATTTTCGATTGATAACCAAAAATACTGAATTCGATTGAAATTCTGGGTATTTTGACGAAAAACGAAATAGAAACGGCAAAATTCTATTTCTAAAGACAAAATTGAAATTTTCGATTGATAACCAACAAAATACTAATTCGATTAAAATTCTGGGTTTTTTGACGAAAAAACGAGATAGAAGAAACGACAAAAATCTATTTCTAGTGGCAAAATTGAAATTTCAAATTCATAACCGAAAATATACTGAATTCAATTGCCAGAAAGTAATTTTGGATTTTTTACAGAAAAAATCGTGTTAGAAACGACAAAACTCTGTTTCTAGTGACAAAACTGAAATTTTTGATTGATAAACGAAAAAATACTGAATTCGATTTTAATTCTGGGATTTTTGACTAAATAAACGAGATGAAACGACAAAATCTATTTCTAGTGACAAAATTGAAATTTTTGATTCATAACCGAAATTATACTAAATTCGATTGTAGAATGTATTTTGGGTTTATTGTCGAAAAATCGAGTTAGAAACGACAAAAGTCTATTTCTAAAGACAAAATTGAAATTTTTGATTGATAACCGAAAAAATACTAAATTTGATTGTAATTCTGGTTTTTTGACCAAAAACGAGATAGTAACGACAAAAATCCATTTCAAGTACAAAATTGAAATTTTCGATTGATAACCAACAAAATACTGAATTCGATTGAAATTCTGGGTTTTTTGACGAAAAAACGAGATAGAAACGACAAAAATCTATTTCTGGACAAAATCGAATTTTTGTTTGATAACCGAAAAAATACTAAATTGATTGTAATTCTGGTTTTTTGACCAAAAACGAGATAGAAACGACAAAAATCCATTTCAAGTAACAAAATTGAATTTTCGATTGATAACTAACAAAATACTAAATTCGATTAAATTCTGGGTTTTTTGACGAAAAAACGAGATAGAAACGACAAAAATCTATTTCAAAAGACAAAATTGAAATTTTCGATTAATAACCAAAAAAATATCAAATTCGTTTGAAATTCTGGGTTTTTTGACGAAAAGACGGAAAGAAACGATAAAATCTATTTCTAGTGGCAAAATTGAAATTTCTAATTCATAACCGAAATTATACTGAATTCGATTGCTAGAATGTAAATCTGGGTTATTGTCGGAAAAATCGAGATAGAAACGACAAAACTCTGTTTCTAGTGACAAAATTGAAATTTTTGATTGATAACGAAAATACTAAATTCGATTTTAATTCTGGGATATTTGACAAAAAACGAGATAGAAACGACAAAAATTCATTTCAGTGACAAAATTGAAATTTTCGATTATAACCAAAAAAATACTGAATTCGATTGAATTCTGGGGTTTTTTGACGAAAAAACGAAATAGAAACAAAAAAATCTATTTCTAGTGACAAAATTCTAATTTTTGATTCAAAATCGAAATAATACTGAATTAGATTGCTAGAATGTAATTCTGGGTTCATTGCCGATAAAATCGAGTTAAAACGACGACGAAAGTCTATTACTAAAGACAAAATTGAAATTTTTGATTGATAATCGAAAAATACTAAATTCGATTGTAACTCTGGGTTTTTGACCAAAAAACGAGATAGAAACTACAAAAATCCATTTCTAGTGACAAAATTGAAATTTTTGATTGATAACCGAAAAAATACTAAATTTGATTGTAATTCTGGGTTTTTTGACCGAAAAAACGAGATAGAAACGATAAAAATCCATTTCTAGTGACAAAATTGAAATTTTCGATTGATAACCAAAAAAATACTGAATTCGATTGAATTCTGGGTTTTTTGACGAAAAAACGAGATAGAAACGACAAAAATCTATTTCTAAAGACAAAATTGAAATTTTCGATTGATAACCAAAAAAATACTAAATTCGATTGAAATTCTGGGTTTTTTGACGAAAAAACGAGATAGAAACGACAAAATCTATTTCCAGTGGCAAAATTTGAAGTTCTAATTCATAACCGAAAATATACTAAATTCCATTGCTAGAGTGTAATTCTGGGTTTTTTACCGAAAAAATCGAGTTAGAAACGACAAAACTCTGTTACTAGTGACAAAATTGAAATTTTTGATTGAAAAACGAAAAAATACTGAATTCGATTTTAATTCTGGGATTTTTGACCAAAAAACGAGATGATACGACAGAAATCTATTTCTAGCGACAAAATTGAAATTTTGATTCATAACCGAAATTATACTAAATTCGATTGCTAGAATGTAATTCTGGGTTTATTGTCGAAAAAATCGAGTTAGAAACGACAAAGTCTATTTCTGAAGACAAAATTGAAATTTTTGATTGATAACCGAAAAAATACTAAATTCGATTGTAATTCTGGGTTTTTTGACGAAAAAACGAGATAGAAACGACGAAAATCCATTTCTTAAAGACAAATTGAAATTTTCGATTGATAACCAAAAAATACTAAATTCGATTGAAATTCTGGTATTTTTAACCAAAAAAAGAGATAGAAACGACAAAAATCTATTTCTAAAGACAAAATTGAAATTTTCGATTGATAACCAGAAAAATACTGAATTTGATTGAAATTCTGGGTTTTTTGACGAAAAAACGGATAGAAACGACAAAAATCTATTTCAAAGACAAAATTGAAATTTTCGATTGATAACCAAAAAAATACTAATTCGATTGGAATTCTGGGTTTTTGACGAAAAAACGAGATAGAAACGACAAAAATCTATTTCTAGTGGCGAAATTGAAATTTCTATTCAAAACGAAAATATACTAAATTCGATTGCTAGAGTGTAATTCTGGGTTTTTTACCGAAAAAAAATCGAATTGGAAACGACAAAACTCTGTTTCTAGTGACAAAATTCAAATTTTTGATTCAAATCGAATAATACTGATTAGATTGCTACAATGTGATTCTGGGTTTTTGCCGAAAAAATCGAGGTAAAAACGACAAAAGTCTATTACTTAAGACAAATTTGAAATTTTGATTGATAATCGAAAAATACTAAATTCGATTGTATTTCTGGGTTTTTTGACCAAAAAACGAGATAGAAACGACAAAATCCATTTCTAGTGACAAAATTGAAATTTTTGATTGATAACCGAAAAATACTAATTCGATTGTAATTCTGGTTTTTTGACCAAAAAACGAGATAGAAACGACAAAAATCCATTTCTAGTTACAAAATTGAAATTTTCGATTGATAACCAAAAAAATACTGAATTCGATTGAAATTCTGGGTATTTTGACGAAAAAACGAAATAGTAACGACAAAATTCTATTTCTAAAGACAAAATTGAAATTTTCGATTGATAACAAAAAAATACCAAATTCGATTGAAATTCTGGGTTTTTTGACGAAAAAACGGAAAGAAACGACAAAAATCTATTTCTAGTGGCAAAATTGAAATTTCAATTCATAACCGAAAATATACTGAATTCATTGCCAGAAGTAATTTTGGGTTTTTTAACAGAAAAAATCGAGTTAGAAACGACAAAACTCTATTTCTAGTGACAAAATTGAAATTTCTGATTCATAACCGAAATTATACTGAATTCGATTGCTAGAATGTAATTCTGGAATCATTGTCGAAAAAATCGAAGTTAAAAATGACAAAAGTCTATTTCTGAAGACAAAATTGAAATTTTTGATTGATAACCGAAAAATACTAAATTCGATTGTAGTTTTGGGTTTTTGACGAAAAAACAAGATAGAAACAAAAAAATCTATTTCTAGTGACAAAATTTAAATTTTTGATTCAAAACCGAATCAATACTGAATTAGATTGCTAGAATGTAATTCTGGGTTTTTACAAAAAAATCGAGTTAGAAACGACAAAACTCTATTTCTATTGACAAAATTGAAATTTTTGATTGATAAACGAAAAATACTAAATTCGATTGTAATTCTGGGTTTTTTGACCAAAAAACGAGATAGAAACGACAAAAATCCATTTCAAGTGACAAAATTGAAATTTTCGATTGATAACCAGAAAAATACTAAATTCGATTGAAATTCTGGGTTTTCTGACGAAAAAACGAAATAGAAACGACAAAAATCTATTTCAAAAGACAAAATTGAAATTTTCGATAGATAACCAAGAAAATACTAAATTCGATTGAAACTCTGGTTTTTTGACGAAAAAACGAGATAGAAACGACAAAAATCTATTTCTAAAGGCAAAATTGAAATTTCGATTGATAACCAGAAAAATACTAAATTCGATTGAAATTCTGGGTTTTTTTGACGAAAAAACGGGATAGAAACGACAAAAATCTATTTCTAGTGGCGAAATTGAAATTTCTAATTCAAAACCGGAAATATACTAAATTCGATTGCTAGATGTAATTCTGGGTTTTTTACCGAAAAAATCGAGTTAGAAACGACAAAACTCTGTTTCTAGTGACAAAATTGAAATTTTTGATTGATAAACGAAAAATACCAAATTCGATTTTAATTCTGGGATTTTTGACGAGAAAACGAGATAGAAACAAAAAAAAAATTATTTCTGGTGACAAAATTCAAATTTTTGATTCAAAATCGAAATAATACTGAATTAGATTGCTAGAATGTAATTCTGGGTTTATTGCCGATAAAATCGAGGTAAAAACGACAAAAGTCTATTACTAAAGACAAAATTGAAATTTTTGATTGATAATCGAAAAAATGCTGAATTCGATTGTAATCCTGGGTTTTTTGACCAGAAAACGAGATAGAAACGACAAAAATCCATTTCTAGTGACAAAATTGAAATTTTTTATTGATAACCGAAAAAATACTAAATTCGATTGTAATTCTGGGTTTTTTGACGAAAAAATGAGATAGAAACGACAAAAATCTATTTCTAGTGGCAAAATTTAAAGTTCTAATTCATAACCGAAAATATACTAAATTCGATTGCTAGAGTGTAATTCTGGGTTTTTTATCGAAAAAATCGAGTTAGAAACGACAAAACTCTGTTTCTAGTGACAAAATTGAAATTTTTGATTGATAAACGAAAAAATACTAAATTCGATTTAATTCTGGGATTTTTGAACAAAAAACGAGATGAAAACGACAAAAACTATTTCTAGTGACAAAATTGAAATTTTTGATTCATAACCGAAATTATAATAAATTCGATTGCTAGAATGTAATTCTGGGTTTATTGTCGAAAAATCGAGTTAGAAACGACAAATGTCTATTTCTGAAGACAAAATTGAAATTTTTTATTGACAACCGAAAAAATACTAAATTCGATTGTAATTCTGGGTTTTTTGACGAAAAAACGAGATAAAAACGGCAAAAACCTATTTCTACAGACAAAATTGAAATTTTCGATTGATAACCGGAAAAAACTAAATTCGATTGAAATTCTGGGTTTTTTGACGGAAAAACGGTATAGAAACGACAAAACTCTGTTTCTAGTGACAAAATTGAAATTTTTGATTGATAAACGAAAAAATACTAAATTCGATTTTAATTCTGGGATTTTTGAACAAAAAACGAGATGAAAACGACAAAAACTATTTCTAGTGACAGAATTGAAATTTTTGATTCATAACCGAAATTATAATAAATTCGATTGCTAGAATGTAATTCTGGGTTCATTGTCGAAAAAATCAAGTTAGAAATGACAAAAGTCTATTTCTGAAGACAAAATTGATATTTCTGATTGATAACCGAAAGAATACTGAATTCGATTGTAATTTTGGGTTTTTTGACGAAAAAACGAGATAGAAACAAAAAAGGCTATTTCTAGTGACAAAATTTGAATTTTTGATTCAAACCGAATCAATACTGAATTAGATTGCTAGAATGTAATTCTGGGTTTTTACCGAAAAAATCGATTTAGAAACGGCAAACTCTATTTCTATTGACAAAATTGAAATTTTTGATTGATAAACGAAAAATACTAAATTCGATTGTAATTCTGGGTTTTTTGACCAAAAAACGAGATAGAAACGACGAAAATCCATTTCAAGTGACAAAATTGAAATTTTCGATTGATAACCGAAAAAATACTGAATTCGATTGAAATTCTGGGGTTTTTTGACGAAAAAACGAGATAGAAACGACAAAAATCTATTTCAAAAGACAAAATTGAAATTTTCGATTGATAACCAAAAAAATACTAAATTCGATTGGAATTCTGGGTTTTTTGACGAAAAAACGAGATAGAAACGACAAAAATCTATTTCTAGTGGCGAAATTCAAATTTCTAATTCAAAACCGAAATATACTAAATTCAATTGCTAGAGTGTTATTCTGGGTTTTTTACCGAAAAAATCGAGTTGGAAACGACAAAACTCTGTTTCTAGTGACAAAATTGAAATTTTTGAATGATAAACGAAAAATACTAAATTCGATTTCAATTCTGGGATTTTTGACGAAAAAACGAGATAGAAACAAAAAAAAATTTATTTCTAGTGACAAAATTCAAATTTTTTATTCAAAATCGAAATAATACTGAATTAGATTGCTAGAATGTAATTCTGGGTTTATTGCCGATAAAATCGAGGTAAAAACGACAAAAGTCTATTACTTAAGACAAATTTGAAATTTTTGATTGATAATCGAAAAAATACTAAATTCGATTGTAATTCTGGGTTTTTTGTCGAAAAAACGAGATAGAAACGACAAAAATCTATTTCTACAGACAAAATTGAAATTTTTGATTGATAACCAGAAAATACCAAATTCGATTGAAATTCTGGGTTTTTTGACGAAAAAACGGGAAAGAAACGACAAAAATCCATTTCTAGTGACAAAATTGAAATTTTTGATTGATAACCGAAAAAATACTAAATTCGATTGTAATTCTGGGTTTTTTGACGAAAAAACGAGATAGAAACGACAAAAATCTATTTCTAGTGGCAAAATTTAAGGTTCTGATTCATAAACGAAAATATACTAAATTCGATTGCTAGAGTGTAATTCTGGGTTTTTTATCGAAAAAAATCGAGTTAGAAACGACAAAACTCTGTTTCTAGTGACAAAATTGAAATTTTTGATTGATAAACGAGAAAATACTGAATTCGATTTTAATTCTGGGATTTTTTACCAAAAACGAGATGAAAACGACAAAAACTATTTCTAGTGACAAAATTGAAATTTTGGATTCTTAACCGAAATTATACTAAATTCGATTGCTAGAATGTAATTCTAGGTTTATTGTCGAAAAAATCGAGTTAGAAACGACAAAAGTCTATTTCTGAAGACAAAATTGAAATTTTTTATTGATAACCGAAAAAATAATAAATTTGATTGTAATTCTGGGTTTTTTGACCAAAAAACGAGATAGAAACGACAAAAATCCATCTGAAGTAACAAAATTGAAATTTTCGATTGATAACCAACAAAATACTGAATTCGATTGAAATTCTGGGTTTTTTGACGGAAAAACGAGATAGAAACGACAAAACCTATTTCTACAGACAAAATTGAAATTTTCGATTGATAACCAGAAAAATACTAAATTCGATTGAAATTCTGGGTTTTTTGACGGAAAAACGGTATAGGAACGACGAAAATCTATTTCTAGTGGCAAAATTGAAATTTCTAATTCATAACCGAAAATATACTAAATTCGATTGCTAGAGTGTAATTCTGGGTTTTTTACCGAAAAAATCGAGTTAGAAACGACAAAACTCTGTTACTAGTGACAAAATTGAAATTTCTGATTGATAAACGAAAAAATACTGAATTCGATTTTAATTCTGGGATTTTTGACCAAAAAACGAGATGAAAACGACAAAAATCTATTTCTAGTGACAAAATTGAAATTGTTGATTCATAACCGAAATTATACTAAATTCGATTGCCAGAATGTAATTCTGGGTTTATTGTCGAAAAAACGAGATAGAAACGACAAAAATATATTTCTAAAGACAAAATTGAAATTTTCGATTGATAACCGAAAAAATACTAAATTCGATTGTAATTCTGGGTTTTTTGACCAAAAAAACGAGATAGAAACGACAAAAATCCATTTCTAGTGACAAAATTGAAATTTTCGATTGATAACCAAAAAACTACTAAATTCGATTGTAATTCTGGGATTTTTGACGAAAAAACGAGATAGAAACGACAAAAATCTATTTCTAAAGACAAAATTGAAGTTTTCGATTGATAACCAAGAAAATACTAAATTCGATTGTAATTCTGGGTTTTTTGACGAAAAAACGAGATAGAAACGACAAAAATCTATTTTTTCTGACAAAATTGGAATTTTCTATTCATAATCGAAATAATACTAAATTCTATTGCCAGTATGTAATTCTGGTTTTTTGTCAGAAAAATCGAGTTAAAACGACAAAAATCAATTTAATGTGACCAGATTGAAATTTTTGATTCATAACCGAGAAAATACTAAATTCGAATGCTAGAGTGTGTTTCTGGGTTTTTGCCGAAGAAAAAACGAGTTAAAATCAACAAAAATCTATTTGTAGTAACAAAATTGAAATTTTCCATTCATAACCGAAAAAATACTAAATTCGATTGCTAGAATGTAATTCTGGTTTTTTGCCGTAAAAATCGAGTTAGAAACGACAAAATTCTATTTCCGTTGATAAAATTGAAATGTTTGATTGATAACAATAAAAATACTAAATTCGATTCCTATTCGGTATAATTGGTTTGTGGCAAACCTTTTTTTTTGCTTTTTGTTTTATAGCGGAAATCATTATGAGAACAAAATTGGAATTTTTCATTCATAACCGAAAAAATACTAAATTCGATTGCTAGAATGTAATTCTGGGTTTTTTGCCGTAAAAATCGAGTTAGAAACGACAAAAATCTGTTTCTAGTGACAAAATTGAAATGTTCGATTAATTACAAAAAAAATACTGAATTCGATTGCTATTCGGTATAATTGGTTTGTGGCAAACCTTTTTTGTTGCTTTTTGTGGTATAGCGGAAATCATTATGAGTTATCGAGAAGAGCTGGACACTACTTTTTGTTTGGTTCCTTATTTCGTTACTTCGGACACCGAAGGAAATATTTTCTAATCAACCAATCAAAATTTGAGTCTCTCAATTATAATTTCAACATTATGCTATTATATAGAATAATATCAAATATTTTGGTTGTTGTTCATATTGATATTATACTAAAGCTGCGTTTTGTCCAGATCTATCAATAGTTATTAAAGAGATTAGTTGTTCCAGAATAAGTTATCATGGTCCACAAAACGTAGCTAACTAATATTATAGTGGAAGTTGGAAATGTGAAAATTATACATAATACAATAATTCCTTACTGGAACAAAAATACACTCTCTCCATCTCGTAATAGTCCTTCATATATCATTGCAGTCATATTCCAAATCAGTTTCACTGCTTGTGGGAGATATTCGATGCTACAGGACTCACACTATCTGGAATGATGTTTTTTACCCTAATTTAAAAAATCCTGATGAAAACTAAACAGTTCATTTTGGCAACTGTGTAATTTAGCGTCATCACCCGGAAAACAACTGAAATTTAACGCGACGTCGCGCTATACATCATCATGTCGCTTTTAATATCCTCGGAGGAATCCGAAAACGTCTCGCTTAACACCGGTATGTATATATGTATATATATATATATATATATATATTTATATATATATATATATATATATATATATATATATATATATATATATATATATATATATATATGTCTAACTAATACCATACACTAATTACCAAAGTAACCAATGAATTCATCGATACTAGATTCGCTTTCATCTGACCCTATGAATCTATGATTTGCCGGATGAATATGTAATGAGTTCATACATGATTCCCTATCTTTGATTTCGAATTTCAACCCGTTGAATACAACTTTGACATCAATTATATTGCGTTTGATATATTTCTCCTAATATTGAATCGCTGTCATACATATCATGATAATGTTCAAAATTTGTACTCAAGCACTCATTATGTATATTTATGGGCTGATATTAATTTTTTGTAACAAGTTTCACAAACAATGATTTTATAATTATTAATTTTGTAAAATGAAACACATAGACAATGCTCATCATCATCGAACTCAAGATCCCTCGAGTTTGCTGATAAAATGGTATTTCTCATACGAGGTGATATATATTTTGAACAAACAACAAATTGAATATCGACAAAAGGTCCTTCACCTGCTCGTTTATTTAACATATTCCATTTATATGAGATATACTTTCTTGCAACGATTTCAGTTAACCTCCAAGGTAATGGTGCATGTTCAGTGAATTCTGCTAAATTATTGATGTTACAACAAATTGATTTCACACATGAAACATTCAATTCAGTAGGCTGCCGGAGAAGAATAATGGGGGTGGCGGTTGTCATTTGAAACATACATAATTATGAATCAACATACATTGAATATGATATGTTATAATGCCCTCACGGAAGCGTATAAAATGACTGTGGTATCAAGTATCGTTTATCATCATGAGGACTGAGAGAAATTTTCGTTTGTTCTATACTGAATACTTTGTGTCCATATGACCGAATACATATTTGGTTTGCATTTTGAATTTTATATAGTTACAAGCATTCTTCGAAATCTTCATAGGAAATTTTATTTTTAACAATATTATATTTCACCATTCTAGATTTTTTCACTTGGCCTAAATTTTGAATATCACAATCGATTTTCGTTTTATTCATTTGTTTCCGTTCCAAACGTTGTTTTTCTTCATTATTCTCCTCGTCATTCACTTGCATTTTGTATGTATACATTTTTGATCTCAATCCTACGAAATGTGTGATAATTTTTCCATTGGCTTCATCCTTCATCAAACCAGGGACTTTTTTATTCAATTTTTCTATTCCATACGGGTTATTTTCTGCATAATCTGATGTATCGAATTTATGTTTATATTTTTTCATAACCTGATCATATGCATCTACGCACCGCAATTCATTTATGAAACTGTCCGTATTCATATACAACAACATACAATTCTCCCCTTTCATCGTGGGAAGCATAAAACCATAATGAAAATCATACATCAATAATTTAGATATTTCCAAAATTGCTGCGCCTATATACAACGATTTATTGAAACAAACGTCTGTTTTTTTTTGAGCTCGATAGCAATTAATTCTCAGGAAAAATTTCGCAACTATGGAACCTAAAACTTGCAATCAAGTTTTTGGCACCATATCTTCTATTCCATTTCCTGCATAATTTCACTATTCTATGTTGCCTTATATTCTCCATTGTCTTAGAAAAAATTGAATTAATTTGAAAAGGTTTTTTTCGAAACTACTATTAGCTTTAGTTCTCAAATTGGTGTTCAACTTAATGTATGATCGCAGCCATGGAGATTGATCAAATTTTAAAACTTTATGGATATTTGTTAATATCAATTCGTTAGATAAAGCTTGTTTGAGATTTCTAAAATGTATAATATATTTATTTTTATTATGAAGTGTTGTCATTAATTTTGGTAGTATAGAACCGGGCGGTATTCGATGTTCAGCAGCAAATAGAAAGTCTTTATGTGAATCATGAAGCTTTTTTGGGTACTCTAAATTTACTTGAAAAAATAACCTTCTGGCGCATCGTCTGCTATCGTCATTATGTTAATATAATCATCATCACTTTTTGATACAATGCCAAATTCATCAACATTTTCAATCCATTTGAATCCCCCTGAGTGTAAAATTTCACTCATAGTTCACCCATAAAGATTGTTCACATCTAAATAAAGAATATACTCAGATGACCTTGAAGGATCATAATTTGGCCTATATTTATTGTTAGCCTCTGAAAATCGGTTGCTGCAAACAGATATTCCACCTCTTATGCTTTTTTTTCTATGAATAAAATCATATCAACATCCTTCAATAATTCTAATTCACACTTTGTATGCTTCAACATGCAATCCCACGTACATCCAGGCGTAGTATAATAGCATGGTGGATCTAAGTGGTATGTATCTCGACATTTTTGCCTGAACTGCTCAAAAATATCTCCAAGAAGTAAAATGTCTGTTTTTAAATACAAGTCACTGTATTCCCCTGATTTTTCACATCTGAAAGTATTCCAAACCTTCTGAGCATGGGCATACTTTTTTTCGCTAATGTATTCATCATACAATTTATTATAAAACTGTTCAATTGATGGTACTGAAGTTTCCTCCAATTTATCCAAACTATCAATATAATCATAACAAAATACTCCTTTACAAGTCAATAAATGAAATGCATCATCATCCAAGCAACTGCATTTTCGTTTAAGTAGTTTTTTTCAGACACATCTAAAATTGCAGCCAATTCATCGAGGGAATCTCCTAAAAATCTTAATGAATCTATGAATCAGAGTTTGATATCGATTTCATCTGAATGTAGAGTGAAAGACATATACTTTTCCTTATTAACGGGTAGTAGGGTCGAATGACCTCGTTCACATAAATCGCTAATCATGAAATGACTATCATACCCACTCAAATTATGAAAAACTACGGGAACGACAAACAGTTTTTTGAAATTCGAATTGCAGGCTTGATGTGCGTATCCTCTGAATCGACCTGTAAGATGATCGAGATCGCCAACAATCACATCCGTAGCTGAAAAGCTTTTTACACAAATATGACATATTGTCACCTCACATGAATTGGGCTTCTCCACTGCAGGTACGATTGTTTTTATTTTCATATTTATCATTTTTTAAATTTCAGCCATTTCATTTGCAAACCAATTCATACAATTCTCTCCTCTATAACTATTGTAATATGATAATTTATCATCGTATGAGCATTTCAGGTAGTAACCTGCACTGAAAGGTACGTGTTTTTGATATTTCTTTGTTTTTCTTTCGAAATTAACATTAAAGTCCGCGAAATCTTCCAACTGACATTCAAAATCAGCGTAAATTATGAATGGGGTAGATTGTTTGTATACAAAATTTCTGAAAGCTACATGATTGTATTTAGGAACCGACATTTCACAATTATTCAAATCCGAACATAATTCCTCATGTTCAGTTGATTTACTTTCACTAGAAGAATAATTTACGCAGCGGAAAATATTCATTTGTGAATATTTTCCTTTTTTTAGCTGACATCTGTTAACCAAGTAATTTCTCTAAATCTTCAATCCAACAATAATGAAATTTGATTTCAAACTGATTATCATCATCATCTTTTGGTGGATCATCGTAATTATTCAACTCCGGAAAATATTTGTTTTGAATAAGAAGCAAATTTACATGTACTGCAAGCTTATTTTTCGTTACTCTAGCAGGTACTATGTTATAAAAAAGTTTTTTCTCATTTTCAATCAATTCCAGCGCAAAAACATTGACCGATATATTATTTAATTTTTTAAATTTTGAAATATTGTTTAAAGGCATAGGTCTTTTTGATTTTGCTGTGAACAATACAGCAGAATAATGTGGAAAACTCGTTACTCGATCTGAATTTTCACTAACAGGATATAATGCACTGACTATTGCCCAATAAAAACATGCTTGATCAGAATTTTTCACATTAATACACGCCTTTTTATTTGAAATTTCTTTTGGTAGTTCGATGAAGGATGCACCGTTGCCTACTTTTAATTTATTGATATTAACTTCTAATGAAATCACTTAAGATAACGCAGTTCCTGAACCTCGTTCGGAAAACTCGGATATTTTCATGAAAATCTCATCTTTGATATTTTCAGCAAACCAAACATATAAATCAGTCGATGAATCTATCAGCATTTTTAGTATTAAAATATTTGAAATCATAAATTTCATGAACATCGTCATCTCCCTTCATTATTTTTAACAAACTCTTCAAAATGTAGTATTGACTTCAATCAATGTGAAAATTTCCAAAATATTTTTAATTTTCTGTTCAAAAACTTTGAATGAATCATCTAAAAATTGTCCTAAATCCTTAAATTAATTATTACCCCTGTTCTAATCCGGCTCTTGAAACCTGACATAACATTTTTCCATTTGACTCTGCTTGGTGAATTGAATCCTAACTCAACATGTCTTTTATAATTTAAAATCAATTTTCAAAAATGTTTGAAATGTCCCACTTTGGTTTGTAATTTTTTTATTGAGCCGATAAGTAATGCATTTGCTTTGATAATTTTATTATATTTTCTAATTTGGATATCCAAACGTTTCATCCAAATCTGTATATCTCTGTTTTTTGAAATTTTTATCAAAAATTGAATTACGAACTCTTTTGATATGTTGTAACAAATCGTCTGACTGTTTGATTATTCTACACATTTTTCAAATACAAAAAACAATATGGCTTTCAGAAAATAAATATATCACTTATTCTCTTTTATTTTTTCAAAAAAACTTCAACTCTCCACTTTTCTGAATGAATCAGCTGACTGAGGTTTTCCCACGTCGATAGTTTCCTCGTAAATTAACGAATACTTCCCTCCAGTGAATTAAGTCAAAAAGGGTTTGTACTCTTCGGTGATACGTCGCGGCAAAAAAATGACGTTATCCTCCAACTCCAACATTGAAATGGAACAACCCGTATATGCATCAAATTTTCATATTACACGTATATAAATTTTTTTCTGAAAAAGTTCCAGTATAATTTTCACAATTAAAATGAACGTACATGCTAATATTACGCATACCATTGTAAAAACATTTTTCATTTCATTTTTCATATTCTCAATGTTAGTTATATTGAATAAAAGTAGTTTTTTTGCCATATCTCTGCCGATTATTCCCAATAGCAATCTCAATAGGTTGAATACGTTTCAACGGATATGTTGGTGATGTAGGTAGTGATCTCAAAATACTTGCTTGTTGCTGTCGATTTATTTTTTCAGGATTCCACTTTTTACGGTTCTACGATAGGCAAAGGTTATTTAGTTGCTTTGTAATTTCAGTTTTATCTTCAAAAAAACTGATGTCTTTTTTAAAATGAACAATTTCTCTTCGAATTTTTCCAATTTGCGTTTATATTCTTTCGAAGACATTTCGGTTGATACTGAGAGTTTTTATGTAGATTACCGATTAGATAGGTGAGATGTAGGCAAAATTAAAATCTTCTTGGTCCACTTCTGCTGATGATGTGAACTTGGTTGAAGAAGATGCTGCTCAGTATTTTTCTGACATGTTGGATCACACGTTGAAACGTTAGACCATCGTTACCGTTCTTTTTTTTCTTAAACGATATGTTTTGAGGCACCCTTGATTAACTTCTCCTGATGATGCTAACTTGGTTAACGAAAATGCTGCCCAGTGTCCTTCTGGCATGTTGGATCGCACGCTAAAACGATAGAGCCCCGATAAACTGGCATGTTTTTTCTTAAATGATACACCTTGTATACCTCGATCGCAGTAAATTTTTTTAAAAGTTGGTACCCATGTTTTTTTCTTTAACGCTGTACTAAATGCCTGCCGTCATGTTTTTTTTCTTCAAACCGATTTTTCCTTCATTATTATTATTATACCAATAATTTTATAATTCAACCGTGTCGCTATCACGCTTAATATTTTACGCGCCGACTTGAACAGCTCTTACTGCCCTTCTGACATGTCGAATCGCACGTTGAGACATTAGACCCTGCTAATCATCACCGTTGATGACGTCATTTTTCCCACGCCTAATTTCAAAAAACCAGCAACGCCTCATAAACCACATCGCCCCCATAAACAACGCTTTATTTTACATCCGACAACACCGAACTGTTCGCGCTGCCAAACGTTTGTTATCTTTGGAACGGATCAGCTTGCTACCATCTCCGTCTCTCTCACACTCATATGACAAACCGACCCCTCTCACTTCTATACACACGCTCTTATGAAAACCCATCCTCTTGCTCTGACACACACACTCTCATGCAAAAACAAATTTGAGGTTATGTGCAAAAATTAAGACACCTTCCGCCTTGTATTTCTACTCACAATCCGGACGTAAATCCCCAAACTGAAGTTTATGAAAACCCTGAAGATTTTCTAGAAACCCCTGAAAATTTTCAGCTGTTTGGCCACACCAACCACGGGACATAACCACTGAAATGTACACTGAAATAAACAATAGCCTATCTTATATAGAAATACTTGACCCACCTATAAAATTTTAATTGATACAGGGTGTTATCATTCGATGATGCGGCCCTCTATTGCCGAAAAATTCTTTCCAGAAAGTATTTATCATAGCCCCTCTAAAATTAATAGGTGAAAAAGAAGTTAGATTCAAAGTTGATGTTAGGTCTTTTGAAGAACTCAATTCAGACCATATAATAATATTCATTCTATTTGATTTTCATTCATTCTTCGATGGTATTATTGGGCCTGGGAGAACTACAAAAAATAAATTTTCGTGTAGATTTTCTTCAAAATTGTTCAGTTAACGAAATAGTTAAAATTCCAATACTGTTTAGAAATCCAAATAAGGAAGCTCATAACGTTACTATTAATGCCAGGAAATTGTATCAGTGGAAGTCCCTGTTTCTCAATATTCTGATGATGTTTCAATACCCGAATGCAATTTTCAAAATATATTTATCCCTGAAACACTCACGACAGCAAAAAATGGATTAGCTAGAATCGAAATTCACAATTACTCAGACGAATCAATTTCAATAACGTTCAATGAACCAATGAAAGGTTCTCCTTTTTCCGATAATCAAAAAGAAATTTTATATTTATTCCATTTCAAAAATTGGAAAGTAGAATCCCCTTGCGAAAAAACTCTTGATATAACAAACTTAATTTATTGCGACTACTCGAATAGCGAAGAACACTCTGCTCTAGTAGCTCTTTGCAGAGAATTTTCAGACATTTTCCATAAAGAAAATGAAAAACTAACCTCCGCAAATAAAGTCAAATATGTCATCAAAACCCATGATGAAATTCCCGTGTGCACAAAGTCATATAGATATCCATTCTTACATAAAGAGGAAGTGCGAAAACAAATCAATAAGATGCTAGACGATGGTATCATAAGACCAAGCCAGAGTACATGGAGTAGTCCAATTTGCATCGTTCCAAAAAAGTTGGACGCCAGTGGCAAACAAAAATGGCGTATGGTATTCGATTACCGGAAGGTAAACGAAAAGACCATCGATGATCGATATCCTCTTTCAAATATCTATGATATTTACCGTGTATTTACCGTGAATCACATGTTGAAAGGTAAGACCTCGTTAGTCCTTAGCTCGCACAAGTTTCTCAACTTCTGAGAGTTGTCGTTCGTATGGGGCGGCAGCTGATTAACGGAAAAACAGACAGAAACAGACAGACAGACATATTTTGGATAAATTAGGCCGATGCCAATATTTTTCAACATTGGACCTTGCGTCTGGGTTTCATCAAATAGAAATGCATCCCGAATCTATCGAAAAAACCGCTTTTAATGTTGAAAATGGGCATTTTGAGTACCTCAGGATGCCATTTGGACTCAAGAACGCTCCAGCAACATTTCAAAGGGTTATTGATAATGTCCTCAGTGATCTCCAAAATAAAATATGCTTGGTGTACATGGAAGACGTCATTATATTTTCGACAAGCCTTGAAGAACACATATCCAACTCAAAACTTATCTTTAAGACATTGCGCAGTTCTGGATTAAAAATAAATACGAATTTCTTAGAAAGGAAGTCGAGTTCCTAGGTCATGTCATAACGCCGGACGGGATAAGGCCCAATCCTCGAAAAATCGAGGCAATTCAAAAATTTCCAATTCCCCGGTCAGCCAAAGATATCAAGTCATTTTTGGGACTTTTAGGATATTACAGAAGGTTTATAAAGGACTTTGCAAAACTAACAGAGCCCATTATCAAATGTCTCAAAATAGGAGAAAAGATAGAACATTCATCAGAATTCATAAATACTTTCGAACTTTGTAAGAGAATACTGTGCAATGACCCAGTTCTACAATACCCAGATTTCAAAAAACCTTTCATAGTAACAACGGATGCCTTTAATTTTGCTATCGGTGTTGTCTTGAATCAAGGTAAAATAGGAAATTATCGCCCTATTGCTTATGCATCCCGAACCTTGAACCCTGCTGAAGTAGCCATAGTATGGGCTACTAAATATTTTAGACCATACCTATTTGACAGAAAATTTCTCATACTTACCGACCATAAACCTCTCCAACGGCTTTTCAGTCTAACAGAACCAAACTCACGTTTAGTGAGATGAAGACTGAAACTTGAGGAGTACGACTATCAAATAATGTACAAAAAGGTGAACAAAATACAAACGCCGATGCTTTATCAAGGGTAGAAATCAATCAAATTGACAATGAATGAATATTAGTCAATCCTGGAGACATAGATGATGATATAAATCAATATCTAAACTCTGAACTACCGTTGGACGTATCCACTTGGATACGTACGACAATTTTGAACAGGTATTCAACCCCAACATCAAAAACAACAAGAAAATAAACATAATAAACAAATAGTACCCCCTTTCTAATCAGAATCCAACCCCTCGTATTATAACACCGCCACCTGACAACGACGACGGTGAAACCGTCCACTCTGCTATAGAAAACCCAATACTCGAAATCAAAATAACCGAGCATTGCATCAATAAATTTAATAATCAGATTATATTCAATCAAAAAGAATCTGGTTCCTATCATGTCATTGGCAGTAAACCCTTCAGCACAGGTCGCAGACAAACTGTTCATTCATCTGGCAACTTTGAACAGGAAATATTAAATGTTTTCAAAGAATACGTGGACTCTAAAAAATTACATTGCATATTCATTAATAAATCGGAAAATGACCTTGCCCAAAAATTATCTAACATTCTCCCAAAATTTTTCAAAAATCAAGCATTCAAACTTTGTATTTCGACACAGTTCGTTAAAGACGTAACAGATGAAGATAGACGAACAGAACTCATAAGATATCACCATGAAAAAACGTGTCACCGCGGAATAAACGAGTCTCTCTTAGCCCTTAGAAAAATATATTTTTGGCCAGGTATGAAAAACCAAATAGCACAATACTCATATGCCAACAAGCGAAATATGATAGAAATCCACCTAAGATCAAATTTGCATTGACCCCAACACCGACAGACCCCTTGGAAGCAATTCACATAGACACATTTTTCAATTTTCTAACTCCAAATTCTTGACTATTATCGACATTTTCTCGAGGTACGCTCAAGCATACCCCCTCGAACCCATTTGCACGGCAAGCGTTGTTTTCGACAATTTAATGACTTTCATTGTACATCACGGAATCCTCAAATCAATCACGTGTGATACTGGCACTGAATTCAAAACTTCTTTACTCAAAGACTTCTGTACCCTCCACAATATTAAAATTCATTTTATAACACCCGGGAATTCAAATAGTTACAGCCTAGTAGAAAGACTCCATTCCATACTTATTGAAATGTTTCGAGTTTTTAAAATGAAAGAACAACAAGCGAGCCCAAAACAATTAATGTAATACGCTATGGTTGGGTATAATTCCACAATTCACAGTGTCACGAAACAAAAACCTTTTGACATTATCCGCGGACGACTTGACGCTCTAGACCCATTTGATATGTCTGACGAAATTATAATGCCCAGTACATAATCGACCGTCGAAAAAGACTAAAAATCCTTTTTGAACAAATATATTAAACCTCACTGGAACATATGACCAAACTTAACGAAAAACAAAATGAAAAACGTGAAAAACCGCCCGAATTCCAACCTGGAACCACGGCATTTGTCAAATATAAAACAGCATCCAGAAGTAAAAGTAGACCCCGCTATAGAAAGAAAACAGTTATTGAAGACCTATGGACTAAAATACAGACAACAAAAGACAAACTTGTACACAAATCACAAATGAAAACTCCCAAAAAATTATCTGTTCTTTCACAGGACAATGAAACTGATGGCGCCATTTCTTCGTGTAGCCATACTCCTAACGACGTCCAGAATAGCGACTAGTAAGATAAAAGTCTCACCACTGAAAACTCCTTTGCTCCCTTTTCACCTTGGAACTTCCAAACTAATCGAAACCAAACACACCTTCATCCATTTTGTCCAAATATCCCCAATTTTCAATCAACTGAAAAATCTACGATCCTTTTATAATAAAATTGTCGACTACGTTAGAAGCCATCAAGTAGCGAAATCTAATCAGCAAACGCCTCATCATAAAATGATAGATGAAATAGTAGAAAATGCCAAAATTAACATTCC
This sequence comes from Leptinotarsa decemlineata, assembly GCF_025532065.1. Lineage (NCBI taxonomy): Eukaryota > Metazoa > Arthropoda > Insecta > Coleoptera > Chrysomelidae > Leptinotarsa > Leptinotarsa decemlineata. The sequence goes on from NW_027412685.1 coordinate 21,333, forward strand.
GCAAACACTTTTGGCCAATCTACTGAAACACGCCGAGTATCTTATTCTAGAAGTAGAAAATAAAATTAATAATATTCAAAAGCGTTCGAAGCGCGGTTAGTTGAATTTAGTGGGAAAAACTTCCAAATGACTTTTTGGTACTCTGGACTTAGACGATGAAGCTAAATAAAACGATGCTATTCAGGAACTCCAGCGTAACCAAAATTCCACTCTAAAGGAAATCACAATGCAGATATCGCTTTCGAAAAAGCTGATAGACAATTACAATAATACAATAACTCTTCTTACTACCAATCAAGAAGTAATTAAAAAACGGCTACATTTTCTTCAATTCAATATCAGTCAAAACCTGATAGAATATTTGGGAACGCAAAATACATTAAATGAAATCATATTAAATTGTCAAAATTTAATTACTTTCCTGGACAATTCAGAAGATGCATTAACATTTGCAAAATTGAATGCATCACATAGAACTGTGATCTTAGCTACGGAGCTAGAAAAGATAATGGGGCATCTATCTTCATTATACAATAAGGACAGGATTCCTCATTTTAAAAGTCATATCTCATAGTATAAATTGGTTGGCGCACAGGAGGTTACCTTTCCAGAAAACAAACTTATATTTGCTATACATTTTCCAATTTTCTCTCAAAACTCATTCGAAATGTTTCGCCTATTTCCTATCCCAATTAATAACTCCACAATCGTCCCAAGTCACCCGTTCCTACTACTTGGAGAAAACCAACAACAGTACGAGGATGAGATGTGCCCAACAATCGGGGACACACATATTTGCCACGATCATCGGGATCTAAAAACAGACAATTGTATAGCAGCCCTTATCAAAGTAACCGACAATCCAAATTGCCGCATCGCCGGAGTCTACGTAGCCAACCTCATCATAGAACCAATCTCCAGTCAACACCTATTAGTAATCCCAGCTGCAAAACCCCTGAAAATCCTGGAAACCTGCCAAAGCGATGAATTCACACTCATAGGAGAACCCAGCCTTGTTGAAATCGAAAATTTCAAATTATGGAACAAAAAAGAAATTGTGAAAGGCCATCCTCTAACCATTTCAGAAATCAAAATAAACAAGATTGACCCTCAAGAGTTGGAACCCAGAAAAATTCAGCTACAATCTATAGACCTGAAGAAAATTCATGAACTTCAAGACGATTCCAAGTTTCTTCAAATCCAGGACACAAAAGTAATTCATCCTGCAGTCTTCAGTACTGCAAGCATCCTTATAACCCTCTTGATGGTTGCTGCTGCTGCTTTCGCAATCTGGAAATTGTATAAGAAAAGGACCACCCCCATGAAAGAAGAAGGACCCGTCCATACCGAAAATACCGAAAACAAACCAGTATCTCTCTTGTTTTCGTCTTAGGGATGGAGGAGTTATGAACCCGAGTTCGCTGACCGAGCATCACTCAGGGATAGAGTTACATCCGCTATTTCAGACGCGACTACATGCTAAGTAGACAAAACTGAACTTACAAATTATTGTTAATTTAATAATCATGCATTCTTGTTACTTTGCTTGAACTGTAACGTTGTATCTGTTCAAAATAAAGTCTTTTTAAAAAAGTATTTTCGTATATCGCATACGTAATTTGTAACTCTATCACTGAGTGATGCTCGGTCAGCGAACTCGGGTTCATAATTTGGATTACAGTAGGGATGAACTACGATGTGATATCTAACAGGTCTTCCTACAGGTCACTGTCATTTGAATAATCATATGCAGAGACTCGGACTGTCGGAAGACATTGTGTGTCGCCTCTGTTTGGAAAATTATGAAACATCAGAGCACATACTTTTTTGCCTGCCCCGCTGGGGACCGAATCACGTTTTTAGAGTTCGGCAGAGCCGTAATATCACCATCTGACCTGAAAAACCAGTCACCATACAAACAAATCAGCTTCCTTAAGAAGCTGGGTTTATTTGGTCGAGTGTGAATAGGTGTGAGCCACAATAAACCCTTGCGGGTTGCGGTGGAGGGTCGAATAGATCCACTCACTTTGGACTTAACCTAATCTAATATATTGCAATAACTACGATTTTTGACTTTACTAGCATAGGTATTAAAGCTACATCAAATTTTTTTCATGTATATTTCAATTACATATTTTTCATAAATATTTCAGTACCTAACTATCATCACAGGAGTCACAAAATATTATTATTGATATGTCACATCTGCCAGGCGTCCCGTGACGGCTCACAAGTTTTTGTCAATAACAAAAAATCGCCGAACACGCAAAACACTTTCAACATATATGCCTCTCACCAACAAACTAAACATGCTTAACATCTGAAACTGTGAACATATGTTCGAGACGAATGTACCAACATGAAAAATCGAAAAAATCGTTAATCGAATGTACGTAGCCTGCGAAATTTGAAAATTCACCTCATTTTTTAACATACCTCTACCTAATCAGGAAAAATCTTAGAATGTGTAGCCATCAAACTGATCTGCAATAAATATATATTTGTATATAACACAGTTGAATAAAAGATTCTGATTCTGAATAATTTTATATTTTGCTTGTCATATCCGTTACTACCATTTATTCAGTTCATTACAAAGTTGACAAGGAAATTTTCTATCGCGATGGCTTTTTCTAAACTCAAATTAACTTGTAATTGAAAGTTAAAACTAGAATCTCTGGCGTGGAATGAATAAAAGAACTAAGCAATTTTCCCATTCACTAGAAATGTAGTACTGTTCTCGACGTGTGTTTCACCAATCAAGTTCAGGAGATAAAGAAACTTTCATTTCCTGAAAACGCCAACTTTGTTGGTGAAACGCGCGTCGAGAAGAGTATTGCATTTCTGGTGATTGAGAAAAGGGCTTGTTTTGAGTAACAATAAAATTCGGTATCCTATCATCACATTTGTCGACCGGCAATCCACCCTGGCACGGCAATGAGAATTTATGGAAAAGTTACCAGCATGAGTCAAGTGTTTTCTGTCGTTTTCATTTCGAGTTCTCTCTTGAGTCTCAAAACAAATCCCACTCTTGCGGAATGCAGGTTTATTTTACAAAATACGCCAAAGAATTTCTGGGATGTACGGGAGATTTGATATGAATGTGGGTAGAGAGAAGGCGGAAAAATCTGTTTGGTTATTTCTTTGCTTCAGTTTCACGTGATATTGTTCCTTGTTCAGTTAACATACAAGGCGAGTCTCTCAATAGGAATATATTCACCGAATTGCAGACAAGTCATTTTCTAGAAAATGTTTTTCCCTGATTTTTCATATGACGTTATCGATAACTTTTTCGAATCGAGACTCAAGTTTTTCAGGAGTACCTTTGAAGGGCATATCAAAAAATCATACATATTTGCACAATTTCCATTTTTACTCGCATTCGCATTTCATGCGAAATGAATAACAAATTTTTACGTGAGGAATAAATCATATTTCATTCACATTGATAATATTTTTTCAATACTAACTAACAATAATACTAACTAACAATGTTTAACTAACTGGTGAAATCGTTTTCAATATTTCATATGACGTAAATATCGATTCATCAGAAAACATAATGTTCTGAGTGTGTTTCATTCCTGTCCAGTAGAGGTACAATTTTTTCGCAAAACTGAAGCTCTCTTTCAGGATCATCGTCAGTCAATTCCTGAAGAATGATTAGGTCATGAGGATGACATTTGTGTTTACTAACTATCTGCCTCATGAACCTAATGGGTTTTTTTGCGCTTTGTCGATCTCACCCCATCTCAGGGTAATCAGAGAGACTCCAGGAATATTTGAGCGAATACGTGGCTCAATGCGCCGACGTCTAGACGCATGCGTAATATCTGAAGGTAGACATATTTAACATTTACTATGATTTCTACATGTTGTGTGTTTTGTTATTAATAAATCAGTTTTGTTTATTACCCTTTAATCGTTTAATGCAGGTACTAACTACAAAATAACAATAAATCCAGTTCGCATTTATGACAATGTATCTCTGTAGTTGGTCGTAAAATAAGTTTCTGCTGCGAACTGGTTTATTTTGGGCAAAAAACCCAAGAGACATTTTTTGTTTAGAATGAAACAGGCTATCGGGAATATATTTTTAAAATGGTAAACAAATGATAAGACAAAAAGTTACATTGGAAATAAATTTTAGGGGTTGCGTTTTCCACCCAAATAAATTTCTGGCAAGTGTTTTTTTGGTAGTACAAAACATCAGGTTAATTTCAATATTGTAACTTTTTTAGTGTTTGTGAAAAAAATTGTTATACAAATTTTATGTACCCCCTTTAAGGGGCTGTATTTTAACAAGGGATGATCGAATGAAGTTCCTTTATATGAAAGATCCTATCTTTTTCTTCTATGAGGAATCACCTCCTTAAATTTGAATTGAAGGGATTACATTTTTAGGAGTGATTCATTTTTGGAAAAGAAAGTTTTTGGCTTTCTACTACTCCATCTTGATACAAAAAAAAGGGGATGAGGGAATCTTCCAAAGAAAAAAAGAAAGTAATCAATATGAAAATAAGCAACTCTATACATGGATGTGTAGATCATGCAAAGAGGTAACTTTCAGACACAAACTGAAAGAAATTCCTCCTGAAACAGCTACTTTCATATAAACTTTGAATTACACGAAAGAAAAAAAATCTTTCGAAACAAATACTTCTATATGAACACTGAATTATACAGAAGAAACTTTTCTCTACTCAGTTTGTATTTCAAACATTCGTTGTGGAATAAAAATCAGATATCATTCACATGAGTTCTACTTTGAATGGATGGTAATAAATTTCACTTACATGGAACACTGTCACCCTCACTGGTATACACCGATGTTTCGCCTTAAGACACTTGCCCCAAGGCTCTTCAGTACCAAATTGGATAACGTTATAGAAAATACACACAATCCATTCATGAATTACGATTTTTTAATGTCACGGAATAAGCTTGATCTGCTTATGTCATCGATGACATCGTAATGACATTCATTCATCCATTTGATTTAATCCCAGCCAAGAGGAATCTTATTTGAATTGGAGGGGTTATATTTTTAGGAGTGATTAATTTTTGGGAAAGAAAGTTTTTGGCTTTCTACTACTCCATCTTGATACAAAAAAAGGGGATGAGGGAATCTTCCAGAGAAAAGAAGAAAGTAATCAATATGAAAATAAGTCAGGAGGACTTTCTTTCAGTTTGTGTCTGAAAGTTACTTCTTTGCAGGATCTACACATCCATGTATAGAGTTACTTATTTTCATATTGATTACTTTCTTCTTTTCTTTGGAAGATTCTCTCATCCCCCCTTTTTTTTGTATCAAGATGGAGTAGTAGAAAGCCAAAAAATGTCTTCCCCAAAAAACCTCCTTAAATATTTTACACTTATTTAGTTACACCCTGTATAATCCCCGATGTACACTAATCGACCATCATTCTGATTTACCTTTGAATTATTGTAAAGTGTTGTGTAACCTGGTATTAAATAATCACTTCCATGTTTCCGATATATTTATTATGTCCATATGCGTATTTACCTCTTCTAAATCAATGAGGAGTTCATTAAAATATTTCTCAATGCTTCTGATATTACTATATGGACTGAAAGGTCTCAGGCCTAACACACAGATGGCGCTCGTATTATTGCATTCACTTCTTTTTCAGTTGGTACTAACTTTCAAAAGGAAGCTGTTGAGATTTAATGATATTCTACTCATAAGTTTGTGAGTTATTGTGCTAAGAGTGAAACTACTTTTGTTATTTTCAAAACAATGGATCAAAGTGGGGAAAAAATACCGTTCAAGCGAAGCTATGGCTTGAAAAGTGTTTTAAGGACTCCGCTCCATCAGAAACAACAATAGGCTTTTTCATCATAAGACAAGCGCAAGCGTACCTAGCTGTCATATTGAAATGGCGGTAATTCAAAACATTCGTACCTACTGTTTTAGTCAACAATGGCTGGGCAAGGAATACTATCTCTACAAACAAATACATTATTGGAAAAAACCATTGATGGTGCTTCACTTGTTTATAGTTTAGTTGAGGCTCATAATTGTGAACAAAAAAAAGTATTTACAGTTTTATTCTTATTAATAATGTCAATTTATTTGATGTAATTGAAAATATATTTCATTTGACAAGAGTATTAATTATGAAACTAATAAATAAATCAAGCCATTAATATTTTGAGGCTGTACATATGACATTATTAATTAGAAAAATATGTAAATATTGAATAAAATATGTTCAGTAAGTTTTATTAGAGGAAATATTTAATACAACATTATATATATATATGAAATTTATGCCACTCCTGCCACATTTTTTCACCCATAATTCACATTTTGCACATGCTTCAATATGTAATTTGGTTGATGATTTGATTATTTTTTTGCGATATTCAAGACAAGGCTTTGGAAAATTTATAAAATAGTATGTGTTGGTTTTGAATGATATGTATCGTGTATCATTTTTACATAGGTACTCCATAACAACACCGTTTTGTTGTTCCTTTTCGTACAGATAACATAATTATAATGGAGTATAAAAATTTTTTCTGATTATTTTGACTAACTTGTTTTTTTTCACTTTTTTTTTACAAATAATGAACTTCAATTTGTATTTTAATTTTTAAAACATGAGTTGCGGGCTCCTTAACATGGTTGTTTACAAAAAACAGTACGAAAAAGATGGCTGATACTGACGCATGCGCACAAAAAATTTGTGATGAAAAGGCCTATCAAACGTTGGTTTGCTGATTACAAACGTGGTCGTAGAGACACCGATGATGCAGAACGCAGTGAATGTCCAAATGCGGCAGTAACATCAGAAAACATAAAAAAATCCACAAAATCGTTTTGAATGATTGAAAAATTAGGTTGCGTGAGTTAGCTGATATTGTAAAGATATCAAAGAAAGTGTTGGATTTATATTGCTTGAGCTTTTTGATATGAGAAAGTTCTGTTCAGAGTGGGTGGCGCGCGAGCTCACTGTTGATTAAAAACAGAAACGTCTTCATGATCCTGAGCAGTATTTGGCTATAACAAACGGGAATTTATTCGTCGAATGAATTAAACATGGATCCATCACGTCACTCCGAAATCAAAATGATCGTCATCTGAGTTGAGAGCAACTAGTGAACCTTGTGTATTTTATCGAATTTCGGTAACCACAAGATTTTAATTTATATCATCTTAATTGTTGCAATAAACTTGAAAGCGATAACATTTTTGAATAGGAAATGAAGAGACCTTTCGAACGATATATCACAAACATATACTTCCTATTTCAAAAATTGGAGGTTGTACCTCTTATTCGAAGGGGGTTGAAGGTAGGGGTGGCATTTTTACGTTGAAGAATGTCAAATTATAATTAACATTTGACGTATTTTGGTATTTTTTTTCAAATATGTACAGTAACCGAAATAATGAATTTATTCCATTTGGCTTTTACACACTGTATAAAGATGTAGAGAAATGGAGAAGGTTGAAAGTTCCCTAAAATCCTAGACATTCAAAAAAAAAAAAACAAAACCTCAATTGGTGCTAATTTATTTAACCTAATAATAAGAGTAATAAGAGAGCAATTAAGAAAAATAGACAAATGATAAAGAAGAAGCAAATATATAGGATGCAGATATTGCGCAAAGCCAGACGATCTGTAAACAAGGACGAAGCTACTGTTACACAAAACTCAACGGAGATACGGTGTGACAGAAGGAGACCTGGCCAAATGCGCTGCGCAGGAAGCAACGGCCATAGACACTAGATAGAAAGAAGAATATAACAGAGGAAATAATAAAAACTCGTGTTTTTTTCGGGAAAGAAAGTTTTTGGCTTTCTACTACTCCATCTTGATACAAAAATTGATCACTCCTAAAAATATAACCCCTTCAATTCAGATGTTTTTTTGCTTCAGCAACCTGTGATCAGTCTCCAATCTGTAATTATTTTTAGATACTTTTTGAATTACTACACGTTGTCAGCGCAAACTTTCATGTTCTTGATAATTCTGTTCAAATCTGTTAAAAAAATCTGTTTAAAATCTGTTTAACCGTTAACCAGCTGTCGCACCTCTACGAACGACAACCCTCAGAAGTTGTGCGAGCTAAGGACTAACAAGGTCTTACTTTTTAACCTGTGATTCCTAACACGGGTTGGGCCTGAATTTTTTTTTTCGTGAACTTTTTCGCAGCCAAATAGAATAAAAATGGTGTAAGTGTAAAAACAGTTTACTTATCTTACTCTCCAATGAAGTTCTCCAGAACCAATTTCATTATTTGAGTTTTCGAAAGGTGAAAGTACTCAATATGCTTATTGAAACTCTGATTTCATCACACGATTTTAATGCAGTTCCATAGTAGAATTAATATTTTTCGAATTGGTTGGAACGCATGCAAAAATTAAGAGTTGATAGTTATTAAATCACTGAGCTGAGTTACAAATCTAAGATTTTATACATTCTTTCGTAGTCAGATTTGATACCTTCAATGAAATAGAATAGAATTAAACTGAAAGAAAATTATATTTGAACAAATATATATGAAAATTTCTCTGAATACAATACTCGTGATACGCATTTTAGAAACAAATGGATATAAAAGCTGATAGTAACCAGAAAAACAAAAATGAAACACAATACTGAATGAAAAAAATGTACCCAGCAACTATATGTTGAACAGACGAAAAGTGTCTTGCAGGAATGCAGAATTTAAAACTATTAAAATTTTTTGTATGATTGTTCATGAAGTACGTTTTGGTTTCTTAGGCATTTATAATTGCTCCTTTGACTTGTGTACGACCCAGTGTACGAGCAAGATAAGCGAGAAACAACAAATAGATAATTCTGATGAACATCATTGAAAATATCTGATCATATCTCTTAGAAATTAAATGGGAAATTCCAAAGGTACGGTGAGTTGAATTTCAAAACACTTCTCTCACACTTTATGAAATCCAAAAATCTTTACAGATAATTTATCATTTTTTGGTTTCGGAAACGGAGCTCATGATGGACATGTTGGATAACAATATCATCCATTCAGAAGACGTTATGTTTTCTGATGAGCGTTCTTTGTCTCTTAACGGTCATCCTAATCAGCAAAATTGCCGTTACTGGTCAACGGAAAATCCTCACTGGATGAGAGAAGAACACACGCAATACCCTCAAAACGTTAATGTTTGGGCAGGGATTGTAGGAAAATATATCATTGGTCCCTTTTTCATTGAGGGCAAAATAATTCATTCCATTAGTTCGAACTAGTATAATATAAATTTATTTGAAAACCCTGAAAGAATCTGTAAAAAATTAAAAATAAAAAGGTTAGCTGAAAAATTACAATTATGTATATTCAACAACATATATGCGGCTTCTATGTAATGCGTTGTCCAACAACGCATTTAGCCCAGCAAGCGAAGAGATACGCAACATATGGAAACCTCTAATCAAGCGGAACACGACCAACTCCCGCCAAACGGTCAGCTTCCGCTAAAACCGATGAAGCGGAGAGAGGGAATAGGGGATAGGTGAAATCACTCGAATGACCTATAAATAATCATATCTCTGAGGAATAAGCTCAGTTATCACCCAAAGACGATTGTGGATACTAATAATCGAAATTTCGTGAATTAACTTGGTTTGGAATATTTTAATTTGTAGTATTCATTTCTTGTTGGTGATTTTTTTAAATTTTCATTTTGTGATGATATTTCATTTTATTGATTTGTTTTGGGTTGTTACTTGTATTTTTTGCTTAATATAATTGTTATTTTTTCAGCTAAACTTTTTATTTTTAATTTTTCACAGATTCCTTCAGGGTTTTCGAATCAATTTATATCATACTAGACAATGAAATTCCGAACTAATGAAATGCACCATGAAACATTGTCAACCACCCTCATACAAACTTGAATAATTATTTGGCACTACTTCAAAATGATGTCATTCCAAGTTTAGCAAATTTATATCCTGATCCAGGAAACCCTCAAGTTTCAGTGAATACTATGTGGTTTCAGCAGGATGGTGCACCATCAAATTACCAAGTTAATGTCCGGCAATACCACCATACAACATTTTCCAATCGGTGGACAGGGAGGCGAGGATCGATTGAATGGCCAGCGCGATCACCTGATCTATCATCATTAGATTTTTGAGATATGTAAGAAGCAATGTGTACAAAACTGAACCTTCAGATTTGAATGACTTAAAAGAACGAATAACGCTTGCGATTAGGTCGGCCACGCCTGATATGTTGAATAAAGACAGTTCATTTTGAGATCAGGATGTTGCCAAGACGTTCGCGATGAACATTTTGAACATCTACTCCGTTAAAATTCATAGTTCTTTTTCGTATTCTACATTTCATTACGTTTTGCATTAAATTTTAGTTTTTGAGTGTATTTTATCGAATTTTGGTAACCACATGATTTTAATTCATTTTATCTTAATTGTTGCAATATATTCGAAAAGGATAACCTTTTCAAATAGAGAATGAAGAGACTTTTCAAACGATATATCACAAACCTATACTTTCTATTAAAAAAATTTGGGGTTCTAACTATTATTTAAAGGGGGTTGAAGGTAGGGGTGGAATTTTTACGTTGAAGAATGTCAAATTATAAAATACATTTGACATGTTTCGTGATTTTTTTCATATATGTACAGTAACCGAAATAATGAATTTATTCCATTTGGATTTTACACACTGTGTATCGTATTTACAACCTATAGTAGTAGTTTTGAACTATCGTTTTAGGAAATGTTCAACCACGATGATTGCTTTCAACATTTCCGTAATGGGAATTAGTGTCTGTGTGATTTCTAATATAACAGGGAAGGAGTTTGCTAAATCGTTTCATAGTTAATCCAAGTATCGTTCGGAAGGATTATTAGATGATTGAATCTGTCAAATGGAAATTTTATTGAAAGCACCATGAAAATAAATTATAAACTTGATTCTGATGATATTAGTGGTTTTCAATTTTCTAAACAGGTCATGTTTTTGAAACTGTTTTATCTGAATTGTTTTCTATAATTTCAGAATGAAATAATGATGATAATAATAAATATTTATGCATACTCAATACCCATCAGAAAAAAATATCTATTTATTGATATACAATAAATCATCCTGGAAAATTTGAAACATATTGGAGTCATTTTACCAAAAATGAATCATTGGCATCAAATATGTATTTGAAGTGATCCATTTCTTCCTACTTGCAATTCTTGAAACTTCCTCTGGGTTATATAGGGTGGTTCATCGTACACGTTCCGCAGGGAACATCTGCCAGAACTTTTTGCAAAGATCCCAAAAATGTCGGGAATAAGATTTGTTCAATTGATGAATTTTGTGGAAATTCATGATCACTTTAATGAAATGAATGTCTATTTTCCACTAGTTATTTTTTTTATTTTAGTTAGTTTTTATACTTGATAATGGGATAAAAAGCGATCCCGGTCGTATAAATAAAATAACTAGTGGAAATTAGACAAAAGGGTTTTCATTCATTTTATTAAAGTGATCAGGAATAGGATATGTCGACCCTATTAGGTGAACGACCAACCATTGTTGCTTTTGCTTATGAAAATCAGTGTACTCATTTGAAACACATGGAGTATTCAGTTGCCAACGATGAGTTTCACCAAAATACAAAAATTGAATGTATTTCACCTAAAAACTTCCTTATTATTCAAGAAATGTTACCACCAACCACAATATAATTATATTCAAAACGTAGTCGTACAATTTGTAGCATTTGAGGTGTCACCTCGCTACATATATTTTTGGTACGTCATTGCAGGTCTTCCAATGATACAGGTGGAGTGCGATATATTAATGTGATGGAATTTGCCGTTACTTGACGAAAATCCACAACGCATTCAAGATATATACTTCACTGTGCGATTTTCACTGGATAGTTTACAGAACATTTATGAATTCGCCTGAGGAAGCTATTGCATAGTGAAACACGTGTTGCAAAAAAGCAAAAGCAAAAATCTTTTTATTGAAATTAACTATCTACATGTCTACATTTCATGAGTACCTCTACCTTAAGGGTAGAGTAGCAAAGTGACTTCTACTACAGGCGCGCCCTCGCGTCCCCGCCGAGAGGAGGGGGTGGGGAACGCCCCCCGCGATGTTTGCGGGTTGACACTCACCCAGAAACATAGACTTTATTAAAAACGACTAGGTAATGTTCCTCCTGCCGCCAAGGCGTATGCACACCAATACATGATTTTGATATTCAGGTCGTTCAAATGAAAACATAGCTGTCGATGTGTTGGATAGCTAGATACTCCTGGAAATAGTTCATAAAAAATCAGGACAGAATGTTTATAGGAAGTTTTCTATGCCAGTTTTTTCATGAACTTACAAACGGTCAATTACATGTCGCTAATCGAAAATATCGAGGGCTTCATAAATCAATTCACTGTGACGGCGGGGTTGACTATGGTAAACTCTAACTGCTGTGATATTACTAGTCAGCGGACTTATCGAAAGGAACCACTTGAAGTGTTTGTAAGCAAGCCTTCGGATCAAATCCGTAATCGGCTCGACCTTAGCTATGTCTCGTAAACGCTCCAATGAAATGTATCGATCATTATCAGTCACGATACGAAGCACCTTATTCCGCATCGTCTTGAGTCTCCGCAACAGAGTCCTCTTGAGGCTGCAGAACACAGGACAAACGTACAATATAGCTGGCCTGATGATTTGTTTATATATCAGGAGCTTGTTGTCAACACTCAATTTGGAATTTCGTGCAATGAGAGGATAGTTGCGTTTAATCGCCGCTCCCTCTCTCTGAATTGCCAGACTCAAGTGCTCATGAAAATGCAATCGCTTGTCCAGGATAACTCCCAGATACTGCGCACTTTTCTGTTCTTTCACACACATTCCTTGAATCGTCAATTTTCTGAAGATCTTCACGTCGGTGAATTTCTTCGTAAAATTGACAAGTTCAGTCTTTGACGGATTTAGCCTTATCTTAGTCTTCTCCATGTACGGTACAACTAACCGATTCAGGTGAATCTATGTTTGGTATGAACCATGACTGTATTCTTCTTCTGATGAACGGCCTCCTTTATTCCGTGGATCAGTTGGACCAGTTGCGAGGTCGTTTCACGACCCTGCCTAAATCCTAACTGTTCCTCTGGAACAAGTCTCAGCCTTTTCTCTAGACGGAGAAGTCTGCTCGATAGGATCTTGTCCGCAATCTGGGCACTGAGCTAAGTAGCGAAATCGGCCGGTAGCTCTCTCTTTGGTTCTTTGGTTTTTCTAACTTATGGATGGGTATTACCTCCGCGCCCTTCAGGCAGTATGGGTAATGTTGCAATCTGATTATCCCGTTGATGATACGTACCATTTGTACGAGAGCTTTGCGCGGCAGGTTCCGGAGTAGAACTGCTCCAACGCCATCGCTGTCAGTGGCATGCTTTTTATAGTGTCTTTCATCTCCTCAAAGTAGGTGAGGATTTTAGCAAGATCTTTACCGTTTAGGCGTGGGGGAGGCATTGAGCGCACCCTCCTCGCCGTCTTGGTGATGTTTCTTTGCTCTTCGGTGCTGTCTGGCCTTCTTAATGTCGGTTACCCAAATTTCATTACCTCCTTCTATGGTAGGCGTCATCCTCCACAGAGATTTGTCACAGAGTGTCAAGTCTCTCCAGTTTCTCACTTCACTGAGCACTGGTGAACTAATTTACTCGTTGATTGACCCTCTCCGCAAGTCTGAAAACACGCGTTGTGGTTTTAAAAAAACTCGAAACTCGAATTCCACCAAACAGACAAAAATTAGTCTGAGTCGCGTGTTTTGTTGTGAAGTGTTTCCTGTTGTTTCCACTACACGCGCTTTCTCTAGATAACGTCCTTCGTTTTTTTTTATAATCGAATGTTTTGAGCGAAAGGGACAAAAGCGAAAAAAATCAAGATACTGGATAAAATCATTATGAAAAAGACGAACACTTAGATTTATGGATCGGATACAATAATTATGACAGATTTGATAAATGATGACACAGAAATGAATGGAGAACTGAAATCATCGAAGTTTATACCAATCACAGATCAACAAAATAGTGAACTGAATAGTTACTTATTGTCGCCGACCGTTTTCACATAGTTAACTCTGTTTACAAAAAACCAAGACAAAACACCGAAACCTTTGGTCTTTCCACCTGAACATTTCGTTGTCAACAAAAACAGTCATCTGCGTGACAAGGTTTCTCATTAAGAGAACTGAAGTTTTTATTTTGTTTAAATAGACAAAGTTGCTATTTCGTTGTGGTTTTGTCCGTTTGGTGGAAATTCGCCTTTAACTGTCCAGTGAAAATTTCACAATGAAGTGTCAATTGAATGCGATACATTGAATTTGTATGTGTCTTCTCAGAAAAATCCGGATCATTTCTATTACATGAGTAAGATCTAGGTCTATAGCGTTTTGAAGTTGGAACATATACAAATTATCTATTGAAATAACAAGAAAAAAAAGGTTAGGGAAGGGAATTTTCAAAAAACCAATAAACCGTATGTACGACATGAGAACCTCTGGGATTGCTATTAATCCAGTAACGACATTTGTGGCAATCACCTACTTGAAGTAAATAGAAAATTACGATTTACCATGGTTGGTTCGAACTTAAAAAAAAAAGATTTTTCCTTCGTGTCTTTTAATGTTCATGTGAAAGTAGGTAATTGTTTCGAGAGCTTCTGCTACCACTTTTTATCTGAGAGTAATTCGAACGAGTATAGTAAAAAACTGAAAAAGCCAATCAGAAAGAAAAATACACGTCTTGGGAAAAACCACTGGAGTTTTTATAAGGTGCGTTGCAATGACAACGTTCATCTACTAATCAATATAATTATTTTGACATTATGCCAGCTCATCAATTGTTCCACCTTATACTTCACTGAAACGTTCCAAATTGAATAAAAAGTTTGTTTCGAATAACGTACGATTATATTGTGCCATACTTCATTGTATTCGCGATGAAAAGGCTTTTTGATACAGGGTGTTCTTTTTTACAAACCGTATAAAAACCAAGATTGTGATTGATGTTTACGAAACGAAACGTTGCACTGGAAATCTCTGACTAATAGAGAAAAAAAAAGTAGCAAACAAATTATGAAACGTCAAATATTTTCAAATGAGTCAGAAAAAAATTTAAATGAAATGCTGAACTGAATTGATGAAGTTTTCCTTTTTCATATTCGTTCATTAAGTTTGAGGTGTTGTTTTTATGATGTAGGTGGTATTTTCGACGTATCTTGTGGTTTGATGATTCGGTCACAATATGTTTCACCTTCTCAATAAAATTATATAAAACTATTGCCATCATTTTAATATTCATATTGTCAATACCCAGAGCATTCTATTCAATATCAAGAATGGGCATCACAAATGAAAGCAAATCATGATCAATATTCAAATGTGCAGCTACATTAAGTCAAAAATTAGTTTGCTTAGCCGGTAGATTTTCATTTTGTAGTAACACGACAATCTGCAGGGTTTTATCAAGTTCTTTTAAAGTTGTTTCATTTTTATTCACTGCCCCACCATTTTACAAGCAACTCATGAATAAACATGTTGATGAATATATGAAAAATTTACGAATGAATCAATCGAACAGTATTTTCACACTATTTTTCCAATAGATGCTTGACGCAGTTTTTTAAATAGCCTTGAGTTTTTGAATTATGAATAGAATAGACCCAAATCAGTTGTGCAGAGATTATTGCACACAAACGCACAGAAAAAAAACTAAAAAAAATCATTGTTTTCAGTTCTTTTGCTTAGATGAATACACTCAATATTATAATGATAAAACAAGCCTTTTATGAGCTGGAGATAATTTTCCTGATTACATAATAAATACAAGTAACCAGTTAGTTGGTACCAAGCGTTGGTTTCAAAGTAATTATTTAATACTTAATAAATCAAAAACTAACACGATTCTGTTTCGTTCGAGACAACTATAGATACAACTTTCCTCAATCACAAATATAGAAATATATAGATAAAAATATAACTTGCAGTACAAAATTTCTACGTTTTTATATCAGTGAATGTTTGGGCTGGTTCGATATTATAAAAAAATTATGCATAAAACTAAATGTAGTCCTGTTTGCCATGGACACTTTTGATAGATTCCGGCATCTCAATTGAATTAAAACTATGTAACATGCAAACTTTGAAGCAGTTGCGAAATATGGAATCCTGTTCTGGGGAAGTAGTTCGTATATTGATACAGTATTCATTATCCAGAAAAGAACTGTTAGAATTATAATTAACATGCAATACGGGGAATCGTGCAGGAGTATCTTTCAATCGAACAATATATTGACCATTTATGCAATGTACATTTATGAATGTTCGTCTTTGGAAATGAATTGATTTTCATCGTGACTTACATTCCTCACAAATAGAATCTGGGACTAGAAATATCAACTACCCTGTTCGTGACTACATGCCTACACTGAATGTGCATTGAAATTATCAATAGATTATCTGATGGAATGAAAATAATAGTCAGCATGAGTAAATTTTGAAGAGAAAAAAAGAGGTAGGTACTCATTCGTATGGAGCTTAACAATATTGAAGACTCTTTTAATCACAGTTTCTAAAAGGAATATTTTATTTATACATTTACTACATACAAGATTGTTATCTTTCTTGTAACCCCCAGTTACATTTGTAGGGGCGCCACCTACAAGTCTTGGTCTCTTCTGGGGAGTCACAACTTTGTCGTGCAAGTATGTATCACATTTTCTGGAAGAAAAATCGATACTTTTATTATTTTTACGTGAAAAAGGTATGCTTGTCAAAAATCGCTAGAAGCAGCCATTTTCCAGATATTTTAATTTTAATTAATCGATGCATCCAATTGTCTTCTCATTGATTCGTGAACTCTTTGAAAATAAAAGTATCAAGAAGACTAGTAAGATTATTCCAATGTTTGTTTTTTTGCTGTCATGTCAAAAATAATATTTTGACGCATAGTTAAATAGTTTTATTTAATATTAGTATGATTATTCGCTTGAAAATGGTAAACCTTACCATATGTAGAATATGCTTACATACATTCCACATACGGACTTGCTATCGGAAATGTATATGAGGCCAGACGTTTGTATCAGAAGCGTTATCCGAACCGCATAACTCCTACTTCCAAAACCTTTTCAAGAATTCACACTCGGTTAATAGACCAGGGTTGATAATTATAGAAACCAAAAAAAATAACAGTAGGATAAAATCCATTAGAGAAGGGGGGGAAAAAAAATAAAGATGGAAGGAAAAATAAATTACGGGTGATCTGAGTTCAGAAAGTGGGAGGAGGTGAGTTTTTAAGGGTAAAAAATAGTTTATCTTGATTTCCGGCAAAACTACAAGTCCTATGTCCTGGTTTGAGAAAATAAATGTCATGATTATTTGAATTCAATTGAATTGAAAGGACCAAAAGATCAATATCTTGACCCACAATAATGACAATTTTATTAGTATCTCTGGAAATTTCTATCGAGTCACAAGGAAAAACCCTTGTGACTTTTCTTTCCATTGAAGTTTTCATTATTTTGTAATTGTTTTTCTTGTTAGATAATTTTTTTGGAAAAATGGTATTTTTGTATGGTTTTGATAATCAAACTCTGGAATATTGTCTGAGGTTTTTCTACGACTACGTTCTCCTCTTTTAGTTGAAGTAGCTGCTGGTACTGTTGTGACAGTAACTGATTTTTTTATTTTGGGGTACCTACCCATCAAAGACAATATAGCTGCTTGCTGCGTAATGTTTTTCTACATAGCGCAAATATTTATTCATGATCTCTTCCACCGATGTTCTGCCAAATTACTTTGTGCAATAAAAATCCGAATGCGTTGATCTATTCACACTTACAAATAATTCGTAAAGTTAAGATTTTACATTTTTCCTGAGGCCATTTTCTGTGATAAGTGACAGTGGAAAATGTTTCAGCTCGTATTGTAAATAAGTTTCCATATCTTTTTACTGTCGATCGTTAACGATATCCTTTGAAATAGCAAAAATGGATCGATGGCTATAATGTCTCCGTTTACTTTAACGGAAGATTGAACCGTTTTTAGAGACAAGTTTTTGTTTTCTCTTTTAAATTTTACACTTCTGTAGTTCTCTATGAAATACCTTTCAATGGGCTAAAATTTTCCGTAGGTCACTCAGGTATATACATTACTTTTAAACAGCAAAAAATATATATTTACAAATATTATTTAAAGAAGGTTCTACAACCTTCTCAAAATATTATAGATGTCTTATTAATTATTGTGTCTTATATTCTGTTTAAAATTCTCTTTAAAATCTGTTTTTCTGTTAATCAGCTGTCGCCCCCATATGAACGATAACTCTCAGAAGTTGAGAAACTTGCGCGAGTTAAGGACTAACGAGGTCTTACCTTTCAACGTGTGATTCCTAACACGGTTGCAGAATCATACCATCTTCAACCAGATAAATTATCTCGAGAAAAATATCTGGTCGAGGAGGGAATCGAATCCACGGCCTTCCGATCGTGAGTCGGGCGCACTATCACCGCGGCCAATTCCACAACGATATATTAACTTATTTGTTCGTTGATTATGGTAATATATTTCGATTTGCAATTTTGTTGTTTATCAATGTAACATGAAACCTTACGTTTTTTGAATAATTGAAGTGTAAATTTTAATAAATAGCCTAAAATTGTACATAATGATTAGAAAAAAAATCGAATTCGAGTTTTTTTTCGATTTTTTGCATTTTTTGAGAACATTTACTATAGTAATGTAAATTTTTCCCACCATCAGAAAGTAGAGATTTTAACAAACAAAAACACACCGACTTTTTGAAAAAAGCTGATATTTTGACCCGAAAATTTTCGATTGAAAATTAGGGTACTTTTTTGAAATTGAGTCAAAATAAGGTGAAAGAATGAATATTTCAAATAAAATAAATTACAGTGTAATTGGGGCACAAATAAGTAAGTTTTCACCAAATTGACTAAAAAAAATTTTTTTTGAAAAAAAAATAAAAAACCAAAAGCTTGGTTATTTGAATTTTTCACATAAATTTTGAGGTTATGTGAAAAAATCGTGAATACAAAAGTGGTAGACCTTTTTAATACCTACAACTTTGCCATTCAACTTTTTTATTGCACTTGTAGTTTTGCCCGAAATCGAGAAAAAAAAATTTACCCATCAAAACTCACCCCCCCCCCCCCACTTCCCAAACTCAGATCGCCCGTAATTTATTTTTCCTTTCATTTTCATCATATTTCCCTCCTTTTCTAATGGGTTTCATCTTGCTATCATTTTTTTGAACTTTTTACCAATTTTGAAGGCTTCAGCCTTTTGTCGGGTGCACATCGAACGGTAAGAACCCCAGCAACAGAGGAAGCTGTTCTTAATCTGGTAGGAGAACACCCGGAAACAAGCTCCAGAAAAATTGCGCAGACGTTTAATATTTCTCATGTTCTGGTATGGAAAATTTTTATATCTACCATATTCAAAGAATTTAGGCACTCCTCTATCATGACTTTCCGTTACGTATCAACTTCTGCGTTGGTTTCTCCAACGCCTTATACGGAATCCTTTATTTGAAAATCAAATCCTGTTAACCGACGAAGCAAATTTCTTACGCAATGCTATACCTACCCATATACCTTATAAATAACTGAGGAAGCGTTCTGTAAAATATCGGGCACTTATTACATAACAGCCGTATGTACTGTGCTGTCTGACGAGTGAACTCATTATTATTACTATTACGGAGTACTTAGCATGAACTAAATTTCTATCAGAGATCTCAATTACAGTCACCGTGTACCGTCGAAAAACAGCAATTCTTCTCGCTAGAAAAAAATGTCTCCAAGTGGGCAGTAAGTGCAACAATAAAGGGAACCCCCATGAAAATAGAAAACATTGCTCGGTGGCGTTTGCGTACGAACACGCCCCTTTAAAAGCTCCGTTGGCCAACTCCACGTACAGTATATTATCGTATTACGGCCTACAACAACAGTGCTCAAATTACGCGCCAAAAACTTTCCAAAACTTGTTGATTCGTCGATTCTGAGATGTTTTGAAAATCCGGAAAGATGACCAGCGTATTTCTGATTGTAGTGTTATTCTTCTTCGTCGAGAGTCTTCCCGTCGATCAAAAGGTTGAGATCGGGTTTGGGTCACTGGACGAAAATCCGGACTATCAGCTAGGCGTCACGTATGATGAATATCCCGTGAGTAAGAGTGATTTATTGAATTTATTGTTGACATCTCTAAGCGCTCAAGCGCACGCTATGGTTATTTTTCATTTTTAATTTGAAGCGTTGAGACGAGCAACAAGTTGGAATTTTGTATCCTCGGCGTAAATTGGACAAGTGACGGGATGATGAGATCGAGAGCTGTCTTTGCTGCTTCTTTTATCTAGACAATTTATCAGTGGCGGAAAACTTCGATGTTTTCCTTGAATTATACTTCAAGTGATTGTACAGAGTGGGCCAAATTTTAAAGAAAATCTCATGTTTTCAAACTAGATGGATGAAAAATAGTGGTTGTCAAATTTCATGATAAACTTTACGGTGAAAATTATTTCCAGAGCACTTTTTACGTAGAATTCAATGGTGTAAAAAACTTAATTTTTCAAATGAGATATCAATAGTTATTAATGGAAAACATTTTTTTTAATAAGGCACGCTGTATATTCCTGTATATTTCAGTTTTCAGGGATAGCGCTCCATTGATTGAACTGCCACTCTACCCCCGTTCATCATCCACTGTCGTCTTACAGTAGACGCGACGCGTAATGGCTCACTGCGTTGAATCAAGTTAATCTTATCATGATAACTCTTAAACGATTCGTCAAAATTACTTAGTACAGAGGACAACGTTAATCTATATTGAATACTTAAAACGACAATTGTATCAATTTCAATGAGCATTTGATAGATATTCTGAAATGTGTATTGTAAAAAAAAATTCCAATTTAATTGTATTTATGGCTCAGTATTTTGCATATAGTGACTACCACATAAGAGGATCCAGCCTGAAAGAAATCAAGATGACGAGCAGGTAGATATATGCTGTCGCGCACTTTTATTTGGAACTATTCATTTAAGATTAACAATCTTACGGTACATTATCCGCATGTAACTCCAATGGTATAGGCGGCGAACGCCAAGATAGCCCCCAGGAAGCAGGAATTTTTCCGACTTACTTAATACTTATCGTTTCACTATGACAGAAATTACACAAAACCTTCGTAAATTGTAGCCTATGTATTGTTCTGATGTATAAGATGTATTCATGTACAGTTTCATCTAAATCCGTTCAGAGCCACAAACATATATACATCCATCCTTACAAACTTTCACATTTACTTATATATTTATTTGTAGATAGTTTTACTACCTATCATAATAGTAGTGAGTAGGATCGGTAACAAATCAATACACTACATATGGATCTATGGTTGTACGGAAAATTCCGCAATGACATATGAATATCTATTGATTTAATGCTCAAATAATGGCATTCTACTAGAGCTTCCCAAATTCATCTGGAATGATCGCTTCGATAAGACACGATGATTTAAGATTCTCGCATATCACATAGCATAGCACAAGCCCGTAATTCTTTCACTAGTTCGGACTTCCATTGTCAACAATCGTCTTCGGGCGATGACAGTCATCACCCGAAGACGATTGTAGATACCAACAATCGAAACGTCGTGAACTAACGTGACTTGGAATCTCTACACGTTTTTATATTTTTTATTATTTTCTTTTTGCATTCCTTTAATTTTTATTTATTCAATTATTATATTTTTACTTGTAGGTTATTACACTATCATTTCATTTCAGATTTATTGTTGCTTAATATAATTGTTATTTTCAACTATTCTTTTTTAATTATTCTTTTTTACTTGTTTCAGGGATTTCAAATCATTTTATATAGTAGACAATGGAAGTCCGAACTAGTGAAATTCATCACGAAACATTGTCAATCACCTTCAAACAAACCCGTAATTCTTGTTCAACTTGTTTTCATTTTCTTTAGGGAAGTAAATGGTATTCTTATGCAATACAAGTTTGTTGTATTCTGAATCCTCCTAAATCAGTTCCATGATTTTCAGAAACGAGGATCACGACTCTGTCAGTCTTTAATATTCAAAACACTTCGAATGAATGATCTATCAGGCTAAAATTGCTTCTACAGCATTTCTAGATACCTGGAATATATTCGTTACGGAATGTAAATTCCTGCATTGCTGAGACCCACTGAAATTCGACATGGCAGCAAGAAACATGTTTTCAACGGTAATCTGTTCTTATTACTCTCTTTCCCCATCAAATAGACAAAAAGGATACTCAGTTACTTTCTCCGTAACAGAATATCACATTTCACGATGAAGTAACTTATGACTTGCATATTCTACTATTTTTCTGTAATCTGACTGTCTGGTATAGAACAGCTCTTGAACTACAATCACTCGTATCACTCTGTAAATAAAAACTAACGTGGGATATTTCATCAATAGCATTTCATTCATTATTGAACGATGTTTCTTTCAGTTTTAATTAGGAATTCGTGGTGTATTTCATCAGTTCGGACTTCCATTCTGATATAATATAAATTAATTTGAAATCCCTGAAAGAATCTGTTTGAAATTAAAAAGGTTAACCGAAAAATTAAAATTTTATTTAACAAAAAGAAACTGAAATTACAAAGAAATAACATACAAGCAGCAACCAAAAAAACATAAAAATTGAAATATTAAGACAAGTTGAAAATTAAAAAATATTATTAACAAAAAATTAAAAATAATAAATTAATTAAAAGATTCCAAACCAAGTTACGTCACGACGTTTCGATTGTTAGTATCCACAATCGTCTTCGGATGATAACTGGACTTATTCCTCCGAGATCTGACTATTTATAGTTAGTGCTTCCACCTATCCCCTCTTCCCTCTCTCCACTTCATTGGTTTTGGCGAGAGATGACCGTTTGACGGGGGTTGGTAGTTTTCAGCTCGATTGGAGGTTTCCATATGTTACGTATCTCTACGCTAGCTTGACTAAATGCGTTGTTGGACAACATATACGCGGCTTCTTTGAATTTTCTCCTGAACCGGTGTTCCTCGTTGTGGTTGATTTCAGCTTATTTTTTTGTAATTTCAGTTTTATTGTTTATTGAAATTGTTATTTTTCTGTTAACCTTTTTAATTTTTTACAGATTTCAGGGATTTCAAATCAATTTACATTATATTAGACAATGGAAGTCCGAACTGATGAAATACTACCAAATATTATTTCCAAAGATGAAATATTATAACTATCATTTGGTTCGAATAATAGTTGAAAGAGGAAGGGTATGAAACATCAGAAAACGAATGCAGAAAGGAAAATATTTTATCAGTTGTACAGAAATTTGAATATTTTAATTCACTCGTTCATATTGAAAAAACCTAGCCGTAAGTACTTCGATCCCTATTACCATTGCAATCATAAAAAGAGTTCCAGAAACTTTGTCGTTGCCGTGACTTCGAGATATAAACTCCATTCTCGCAGTCAACGCATATACTGCAATAGTAGACGCAATAGTAGACGAAATGTTTGGTACTAATTGTTCCACTTGACTACGGCTGCTAGCACGGATTTTCTTCTCTTCAATCAAGACTCCGGTCGTGAAAGGCGATGTTTTCAAATTAGGTCCTCTACGTCTTGCACTGGTGCTTTAAACACCAATGACTTGAGATTTCTCCTCTAGATATCCACCAATTAGGGTGAATTTGAAAGATATTTCAAGACTAAAAGATTGAAGTGAGCTGATGAACCATCATATATTAATCACATTTCATTTTTTGAAATCAGTAGTTTAATAAAAAAATGAAGAGACGTTAGTTCAAGACTAAGTTAGACTTCTTAGTTAGCTATCGCTTTATAAGATCTCTTTGCACCGCAGTGTCCGTGAAACTCGACTACATCGCAATGCTTGTAGGTAGCGTTCATATGCAAAACCGGTGGAGAATTCCTCAGAAATCCATCGAAGCCGGTGGAATAATCGCCGGGATTCCATCGAAGTCAGTGCGAAGACTAGAATAATCGAGAATGCTCAGGGTCTTGACCACGTCACAGCATTATTTTCTTTAGGTAATGATTTACAACACAACTCCCTTCCTGAGGTTGCTCGCCCCGAACAACTTTCCAAGAGGTAACATCACGACCCACGTACGGACTCAGTCTTCCTCTGTGTACAAATTTAGGCTTGCTTCTGAGTGACGATTGGATTCTTTACACCGGAACGTTGACCTTTTTGGTTTCCAAGTAAGGTCCTTGCCATGGTCTCTGTAATTTGGGATAGACATCCTGTCGCTGGAGAGCTGTAATTTGGATCTGGCAAATTTGTGTACAATTTCCAGTATATCTTTCAGATCATTCACATACTCTGAAAGAGGTACCCCTTGGATGGGATGCCATACAATACATCTACAAGAAGCTTCAGTTCCCTACTAGTTGACAACGTGGATGGTGTATAACCTGTCGCGTTGGGAGCTTCTGTATGACAATAGAAAAAGACGAACCAATTCATCCCAGTCTCTTTGGTTTTCGGAGACAAACATCGAGAGGTAGTTATTTATGATGCGATTATGCCTCTCGACCAATCAATCGGACTATGGGTGAGAAGCAGTTGTTCTTGTCTTCTCCATTCGCAACAAAGTCATCATTTCCTTCCATAAATCCGATTCGAAGTTGCGGCCCTGATCCGAGTGTCATTCCTGGGGTATTCCGTGTCTGGCAATTACATTCTGCAATAGGGCTTCTGCCACCGTATTAGCCTCTTGGTTGGGTAAGGCTACTACTTCAGGCCATTTGGAGAAATAGTCCATCACAATCACAAGGTACTTGTTACCGGATGTAGTCATAGGAAGTGGTCCCAGAATGTCAATTGCGATTCTCTCGAAAGGGCACCCACTGAGATATTGCTTCAATCTTCCTCTTTGCCTTTTCTTTGGACCCTTTCTTGAAGAGCACAGGTCACAGCGCTCACACCTCTCTTCCACGTCTTGGCGGCAATTGACCGAATAGTACCTCTCACGCAATCTCGCTAAAGTTCTTTTCCTTTTAAAATGCCCTCCAGTGCGACCATCGTGGAGCTGTTCGAGTATATTCGCAATACACGTCTTTGGAAGGATCATCTGAAATTTGTGTGTTCTTTCATCCGGGCTTTCCGATTTCCGAGTGAGTAAGTCATCTCGAATGCACATGGAGTCCCATTAGAATCAGTAATCCTTTTCTTGCTGGCAATGCCTGGAAATCTCTTGCTCACTCCTTTGTCAATCCATTCCCGTAGTTTTCAATTCCGGATCCTCCTTCTGCGCTACGATGATATCTTGCCTCGTCATGAACGTCACCCTCGAAGACTGTTAATGACCGTACCAGACCATGGTCAGGTGATTCCTCAGATTTTCTGTCCGTATCCCTCGACAAGGGACTCTTACAGGTTGCTACCCTACGGATCAGAGGGAAACCGATGCAGCGAAAGGTAGGGGAGCATATCTCGCTATCAGAGCTATCCATAAAGCAGTCTCTGCCCGCTTCCGTGTCACGTCTGATGGAAAGTTCTTTTTGAAGAGTTGAATAGTGAGTTCCCCAATCACTATGCATTCATCAATATCTTTTTTTTGATTTGTGTTTAATGGCTGAGGTTGATAGGTCAAATTGAAACCTCTGGTGTGAAATCAATAAAAACGAACACTTTCCCCACATTGGAACCAAACAATTGTCATTCGACGTACGTTTCCCTAGCCAATCTACTGTTAATGACGAAGACTTAAACTCAACTCAGTTTAAATGATTTCCTCATCACCATGAAATCTTTATTGAAAAATTATTTTTGTAATATGGTGCAAAATGGAAGTTGCATCAATCCGCCCAAAAATAAATAGAACTGAAATAACACGATATTGGTAATTTTGTCAACTGTATATTTGTAATATTTACTGATGAACTTCACTACAATTAACTACAGAGATCCTAATTCATTATATAAATTGATGCTGAATAGTCGATATCCAATATAAAACATGATTGAATGATATAATTAATGGTGGTCTACACAGTAATGAAAATCTGTTTGTTTCTAATGATGAACGGGAAATAATGTATTAAATTCATTAGGTGTCTTGGGAGTTCGCATGCGATAATGGAAGTTTGTCTCTCACGACTAGATGACACAGAGAAGGTAGCTGGTTGTGAGAGTTTGATAGATATCGAGTCGACTGAATGAACCAGAAGTTTCTAATTAGTTGTGGGAAACCGAATGAAATGAGAACTTTCTGAACAATACAACATGAATAAGTACTTGTATATGCAAACAAACCTATGTGTGTTAAAGTGATATTTATTATCGAATAAGAGTCCTTAAGGAAACATTCTTGTTGGCTTTCACTTCTTTATCTCTGTAGGAAGAACGAAATGAATGAAGAGAAATGAGTGAAGTCAAATCTTTCCTGACATAAAGTCGATGTGTTTTGAATTAATTGAGTGCATCTTATCATTGATCATAGTTGAAGCCACAAGAGTCATATAAAAGCCTAATGAAATATAAATCAATATGGATACTGGTGAAACAATAAACATGAAAGCTTAGAAAATACAAATAATTGTGAATAATGGATTCAAAACAAAACAGATAGACTCAAGATGAGACATCATCGATTCAATTATTGAAAGCATTGATAGATGTAGCTGATGACTTCTTAGTCCATTCCGTGTTACAAAAAACTGCTACCGTTGTTTGTGTTGACCATGTGAATGTGCTCCCAACTTAAGTCTAATTTCCTCGTGTATGAAGTGGCTGTAAACCTTGAAATCTAGTTCGTTTTTTAGCGGAAGATCCAGACGAACAATTAATAATTTTCCCAATCGAATATCTTGTAATATGTAAAAGCTAGACTTATTTATTGCATGTTTCGAATTATATCCTGATTCTGATTCTTACTCACAACCACATATAAAACCTTCTCAGCTTAACAGTTGCACTTTTCACCTCTTGAATAGAAATCACTACTTTCAATCTTTTTATTGTAGATTCAATATATACACAGAGTTATGACTCTGGAAGTATGTTTAAGTGATCTCCTCGCTGAAATGAAGGAACTCACTGTCCAAAACTCTGAGATGAAAAGGCAAAATGATGAAATTAAGACTGAAATTTTGAGCTTGAGGAAAGTTCATGAAATATATAATGGAGAATTTAGAAAATCCACATCCGACCTCAAAGAAGAAAATACTTTTCTATGGGAAAGACTATTCAGGGTTGAAAAAAGTATAGAAATAACAATATTCTTATTCACGGATTGTTAAAAAATAATAACGAAAACACCTTCGGGTTATTATAAGATTTTATTAATGAAAGCTCAACATCGAAATTGAATAATCCCACGTCAGGAACATCTTTCGTCTTGGGCAGTCAGCTAGCGATGAAGTGAGGTAAATTCTCTTTGAATTACTTCAAAATGAAATGAAAAGTGATATACTGAAAAATGCCTTCGAGCTAAAGGGCACAGGTTTTTATATTAGTAACGATCTCACCGAAGAGGAACTCAATAATCAAAGGACCATGAAAGATTACTGAAAGCTTGCATTGGAAGATAAAGGTGAGGCATGAATAAGACTGAGGAATCTAGGAAAGACGTTGAAGAAGAACGAAACACACGCCTGAAATCCAAGAGGACTATGGAAAAACTTCAAGTTATTGAACCAAATAAAAAATCAGCATTTGAAGTAATTCATTGTAAACTATTTGTTTCCCGCGGCTTCACCCCTGTAGAATTTGGTTTGTCACATTCAGTTTCGTGACAGACCATTTTAAACAAATAGTTACAATATTTTTTCATTAACTTGAAACTTCAGGTTTCCAACTTCAAAACTGACGAAATTCAATACAATTTTTAAACCTCTATTCCTTCCTCTTGGCCATGGAAATTCCTCATTCCCTATCTTAATGCTTATTTGTGCTATAAAAAGAACCTACCTGCATATTTCAAGATTCTAGGTTCAGTAACTTCGGCTGTACGTTAATATAAGAGCGGGCAACAGCTAGTAATTTATATTTTTACTTCTGCAATACAGTAACAAAAAAAAGCCAACTGCACTAAGTACTGAATAGCTTTGACTTCACGTTCAGCTGTCGTCGAGAGTGGACGTGTTTGTTAGAACGGATGAATTTGAAACCTGTTAGTGGTATTAGTTATCAAGTGATGGTAAAAGTGAAAAAGGACACATAAAAAGGTACTAGGCATTGTTAATTATTAAAACAAAGTGATAGAGACACAAAAAGTGTATAACAGTATTTTATCAATCCCATGCAATTTCGAAAAACGGAATTCTGCATTGGATTGAAATACGTAAAAACACCGAACAAATCGTTCAAAACGAAAGAAACTTATCTTATCGGAGTTGTATTTCTACGGACCTTCGAACTAAAATACGGGCCGTTTCCAGAAGGTTTCTTGAAATTTATTGACATTTAACATAAGTTGCGGGCCGATTTCGGTTTGCACTTTGTAAAGTGGGTTTCAAAAAATTGGCGAAGGTGTACCTTCGCCATTTCATAGAATGGATAAAAAGCGCAAACAAGGGGAGAAGGAATTGGACGAACATCTCGAGGAAATATTTAAACCCCGAGATTCATTGCCTAGGACACCTCCAGGCAAGAAACAACGGATGATAGACGAGGCATTGAAGGAGGCGAAACAAACAATGGTGGAGACCGTGAGGGACATCATGAACAAATCGGCGGAGAAGTTGAGGGATGATTTGAACAGAACCATTCTGGAGGGATCCAGTGGAGAAGAGGGAGAGGAGTCAGCGGCTGGAGCTGGCAAAAAAGCTGGGGATGCACGGTCCATGGTCGCCGGGATTGGGGACATGGTCGACACGATCCAGAAGGCTACCACCAGGGACGAACAGCTGGCGGTAAGTAACAGCCTGCAGCGAATCATGACTATAACAGGTTGAATGGGAAGCAGAATGGCTCAATTAGAGACGAGAGAGCATCTGTTGAGCGAAAGAATGAGAGAGCTAGAGAAAAGAGTAAGCGTGCATAAACGCGAAAGGGAAATACTTATGGCAGTGGGGATTAGACTGGAAGGGATGGTAGACTGGATGAATAGGTTTGGAAATGAATGTAGGGACATGAAAGCCACGGTGGAGAACCTCATGAGAGGTATACCTAAGCCGGTTCAGACGAGAACGAGCGAAAGGTCGGCCGAAAGGACGACCGAAAACACGTCTCATGAACCAAGTGAGGCAGAAGGCACTGACCGGCCAACCACAGCTGTGACGGGAGCTGATACGGATATGGAATCGGACGCTGAATTTCGGGTAGCGGCAGTAAGTAGGCGAAGGAGGAGGAAAACCAGGAACAGAAACCAGGAACAGGGGCAGAAGAACATATGCCAGTGAGCTCAACCGAAATAGAGGAAATGAACAAAGGCCAGGATGGACTACGCCGACAGCAATGGAGGAAGAGATCGTTGTTCTCAAGGCCGACGAGGACAGTACACCCACGGCTAGGATAGTGGGTGAACGATTACGAAATGGGGGGATGATGAGCTACGTAGAAGCCATCACCCGGAGTCGTAATGGGGTTGTGGTCCTAAAAGGAAAAGATGATGAAAGTAGGCAGAGGATCAGGGAAGCGCTTCAGAATGAAAGCATGGTGAACGTTAAAGAAGGCAAAAAACCGAATCCCCATGTCATGCTCACAGGGGTGGAAAAAGGATATGGGGACAAGGTACTGGTAGACCTCCTTCTGGAGCAGAATCCATCTTTGGTGGAGGAGCTCGCGGAGTAGGATATCAGAGGGATGCTGGTACGAAAGAGGAGAGAGTGCAGGGTAAATAGATGGAAGGAAAACATAATCGTAGAGGTGAATCCGACACTCGTCCGGAGGATGATGCGAATGGAGGTGATAAAATTAGACCTAGCAGACATATATGTGGAGGAGCACAGCAGTGTAGCAGTGTGCTTCAAATGTTGTCATTTTGGGCACACTTCTAAGATATGCAAGCAGGACCCAGCATGCAACAAGTGTGGAGGTATGCATGAGGGGAGAGAGTGCAGGGGAGATAGAGGGCTCAATTGCATTAATTGCAAAAGAGCCGGAGTGAGAATGAACGAAAGAAGGCACTCGGCACTTGACCCAAGAGAAGAGTGGAGCTGCAACGGAGGAGAACCAATTATGTTCAGGGTCCTTCAAATTAACGTCGGAAAGGGAAAGGAAGCTACAACACTGCTGCGGAGAACCGCTGAAGAGCGAGGAACCGCAGTAGTGTGTATCCAGGAGCCATGGGTCAAAGAACCACCTTGGGAGGGATGGCTGACATACGACGGAGGGGATGGATCGAAGGTTCGAATCTGGGTTCGTACCTCCGTTGAAAGCTTAGCTCTTAGGAATGCAAGGAGTGTGAATGGAGTGGGCATAATGATAGGACAAGAGAGAAAGAGGATACGTATTATGAATGTGTATGACGAACCAGGAGGAAGAAGGAATGCAAGGATGGATGTGATGAGGAGAATCTTTGATGAATGGTAAGGGAAAAAGATATTGCTAGGAAACGTGGGGTGGAAACACCACAGACGAACGGGGAGAGGACATATTAGAATGGGTGACTGGAAAAGGATACGTCATAGAGAATGATAGCGAAAGTCCGGCTACCTAGCAACAGGGGTGAAAGCTGGGTTGATTTGACCATAAGTGGGAACACGCAGGTGGACGATTGGAAAGTATGCATGCAAGAAACGTTAAGTGACCATAGAATGATTGAGTTCAGTCTGACGGGGTTTCCCAAGATGAGGAAAGTTAAGGTAATGAATATAAGGGGCACAAACTGGGCAGGTATCGAAAACATCATAATTGACCACTAGCCCAGGAAGGCTAGATACGAATGAGGATATTGAACGGGAAGCGATAATGCTTCAAGGAATAATGAAAGAAGCCTGTATGAGGTTTATACCTAGGTGTGAGAGGGTGATCGATGTGGAAAGAGAATGGTGGAGCAGGGAGCTCGAGACCATGAGGAAGCAAGTAAGGAGGAAAAGGAGAGAAGCTCAGGGAACAAGGATGAAGAAGCAAGAATGAGAGGAAGAATGACTACAGAACGACAAGAAACAGGTATAAATGAATAATAGGGAATGCAAGAATAGCCTGGTTGAGGGAGAGGGTGGCGCGGCTCCAGGACGAAAATCCGTGGGACCGCATCTACCGGCTCATCAACGATGATAGAGCTGAAGAAGTGCCCTCGAATGTCGTAAGAGGGGATGGAACCTACACCGAAGGGAAGGAAGAAACCAGTAGGTATCTACTGAATAAGTACTTCCCTAAGGACGACCCCTCAAATGACACACCAGTCAGACGGGGGATTAGGGAAGGAGCAATGGAAGAATGGGGAGAAAATCAGCCGTCCTTCTCGATCGGGGAGCTGCGCACAGTTGTTGAGCAGCTGCCCGATGGGAAGGCGACAGGAATAGATGGGGTCCCTAACGGTGTATTGCAAAATTCACATAATTTGGGAGTTTGTTTCTTGAATACGTGTTCATGTGTTATTCTGGTATGACCGATCCTCAAACGAGTAATTGTGATTTGATCTCTTCTGGTTAAGTATGAGTAGTTCTGTTTGATCAATTCCGGATTCACTTTGAATAATTTATTTGTGGTTTGTTTTTGCCACCTTTCTGTCCAATCTTGCGAAATTTTCGTTCTAATAGAACTGTATAAATTTTCTTGATGAACTTTTTATATGTTTACCCCTTCAGGGTTCTCAAAGTAGTTACGTGCCACAAAATCTGCCTTTTCGTTACCGAGAATACCAATGTGAGAAGGAACCCATACTATTTCCACCGAACGATCGTCATGATATAGTTCTTGAAGATCAACTTTGATTTGAAGGAGAAGTGGATGCTTTGGGTAAAGTTGACGTATCCCCTTGACAGCGCTCAGTGAGTCGGTGAAAATAACTGTATTGCCCACCATATGCTTGGCATGATCCAAAGCCTGTACTGTCGCAAATATTTCTCCAGAATATACGCTACATGTGGCAGGTAGTTTGTAACATTGACTAAGTTTTTTATTGACTGTGGCAGCTCCTACTCCGTCTATTGTTTTCGATGCATTTGTGTATATGTGATTGAACTTCCGCTTGGATGATCTTACTTGCTGTTTCACTTTTTGGAAGACTCAATAATTCAGTGTTGCAATGAGGAATTTCAATAGTATATGGAGATGGATGAAGATTGGTTATATGAGATAAGTTGAGTCAGACATGAGGGAAACGGACATTCAGTGGATTCTGGTGTGGAAAGGAGTAGGTAAATGTATCTTTTGCTCATATATGAAGTTGATATGATTAGGAAACGTTCGCCTATGAGTCGGGTTCTTTGGGTTTGCTGATATTCTGGCAGCATATTTGAGGCTTAGATAGTTTCGTCGTAGTTCTAGAGGGGGTTCATTTGCTTCTACATATAAGCTCTCCATTGGACTGGTACATAGTGCTCCTAAGGATATTCTGATGGCTGTATTGTGTATTGCGTCCAATGGTTTTAACACCGATTTCTTTGCACTAGCATATGCAACGGCACCATAGTCAATTTTGGATCTGAATATTGCACGGTATAACCGCATAAGCGATATGCAGTCTGCTCCCCAAGAATTACTTGCATGTGTTTGCATGTGTTTTCCACTGTAATTTTTCGTCAAAGATAAGTCCCAGAAATTTGTGTTCTTTGACAAATTCAAGTTGCTTGCCTTCAAGCATAATGTAGGGAAAGATACCATTATTTTCATTGGAGAAAATGATACATTTAGTTTTTGTTGGTGAAAATTGCAGACCGGTTTTCTGCGACCATCTTTCTAAACAATGTATTGCGTTCTGTAAGAGTCTAGCTGCAGAGTGTATATTTTTGCTGCTTGTATATAGAACAAGATCATCAGCATACAGATTGACTTTAGTCGGTAATTGAATTTCCTCACGTATATCATTTATGGAAACGAAAAACAGTGTTGAACTCAAAGATGAACCTTGTGGTATTCCATTTTGTTGTATTTTGGTATTCGATAATACTTTAGTTCTCACTCTAAACAGTCTGTTCGAAAGGAAATTATTAATGAATACTAGAAGGTTATCTTGAACGCCCCATGAGTGCAGTTGTTTTATTATTATAATTTTTGCTTTTTTGCAAAGGATTCATGTATGTCTGATTCTATATTTATTAGGTTATCTAATGTGGAGCGGTTTTTTCGGAATTCACTTTGCTCTAAAATGATTAGATCATTCTGTTATAGAAAATAGACGAGTCTTGCGTTGATGATTTTGGCCAGATATAGGTCTGTATGACTGTGATTCTGATTTGTTTTTGTTAGGTTTAGGTATCGGGATGATTATTGCTTCTGACAATTTGCTTGTAAACTGTTGCGATAAAAAAAAACATTTAAAATACTGAGGAGATGATTGATTCCTTTTCCACTTAATTTTTGTAGGAAGACGTATGGAATGTTATCAGGACCCGGACTAGAGTCAGTTGCCTTCATCAATGCATCGTACAATTCCATGAGTGTAATAGGAAGATTCAAATGGGAAATGGTTGTCTTTGTATATATCAATATCCATATCTTCTTCTTCTTCTGTTTTTTTCGTATAGAATTCAGGTGTATAGTTTTCATCACTCATTTGCCTTCGAAAAAAATTGGAGAGAGTTTCCACAATTTCCACATTTTCCGAGATCATATTACCATCTTCGTTTAGGAATGTTATTCCAGTATTATAATTCAAACCTTTTATTCTCTTAATGCTTTTCCAGATTTCAGTTATTGGAGTTGAAAGATTTTTAGTTTGGAAGTTTTTCCAATAGCTGTTTCTGCTGCTTCGACAATAATGTTAGAAAATTGTTCTACGATATTTTCAGCTGATATCGCAGGAGGCGTTAATGAAATTATATTTATATCAACCAGATCAGAAAAAAAAAATTCTACTGTTCAATAGTGGCTTCCTTGATTTTCCATTTTTCGTGAACATTTTTGGGGATTTGGGAGTTGTGATCAGTATCTATAGAGATTGGAAAGTGATCACTGCCATACGAATACGAAGAAACGTTCCAGGAAAACTTCATATATAAACTAGGATCGCATAAGCTCAAGTCGAGCACTGAGTGATTTCCTGTTGCTAGGTTGAGTCGAGTTATGTCGCCTGTATTAAGTAGCATGAAGTCAAAAATAATATTGTTCTAATATTGCTCCCCTAGTATTTGTCGTTTTGCAGCCCCATACAATATTGTGTGAATTGGAATCTCCCAGAATCAGACGTGGTTTAGGGATCTGCTGTAGGATATCTACCAATTCATTCAAATGAATATCTTGATGTGGTGGGATATAAATATTGCATATATTAATCTTCTTGTTTGTTGTAAGTGATACAGCTACTGCTTCGCAATTAGTTGTTAAAGGAGTCTCCTCCGCTTCAATAGAGTTTTTGACATAGATGGATACGCCACCACTAGCTCTTTGTGAATGTCTATTTTTATAGAAAGATCTGAAGTTGTTCATGGTATAAGTGAGGTTGTTTTGGAAATGAGTTTCTTGCAGGCAGATAAAAAGAGGGTTTTTCTCTCTCATCAATACCTTAAGCATCTCTAGGTGGGTAAATAACCCGTTGATATTTCACTGTAGTATGAATATAATGCATTGTTAGATTTGATAAATCAATTGTCCTAGTACATTTCTTGGGAACATTTGCTGTCCTGATCTGATAATGACATGATTGAATCAGTTTCTAGTTCTTGGTTCAATTGTTTGAGGATTTTTTCCTTGATTCTTGTTATTCTAGCTTCAAGGCCTCTTTCTGTTAGTGTTGGGTAGATTTTAGCAAACATACCGAGGAGTCCGTGAACATTGTCAGTGTAGTTTCGAGCTATATTTACTAAATCTGAAGTTCCAAATGTTCTCCAAAAAAATCGGCAGTTGATTAAAATTTAAAGGAAAAGGAGGATTTTCTTGTTCAATCATCAGTTTAGCGGGTTGAATCAGAGACTGCATATCGGATAAATTTTCTGTATTAGCTTTCTTGTTTTCTTTTTAATTAGGCACGATTGGTTTAGTAAAATTGTTTACTATAGGTTCCTTTGTCGTATTATTTCCTATATAAGGATTAGATATTTCAGATATACTTCATTTCTGAGGAGGTGTAGGTATGTTCAGATCCGGAAGTGATACTTCTTCAGGCAGTACTTCAATGGAAAGTATTTGTTCAGAGAGATTCAAATTCGGGTTATTAGATTCTGAGGCTTCATTTACGATTTCTGGGCAAATGGAAGCGATATGACCGTATTTTTTACACCTGAAGCAATTGAGATTGTCATCGGAAAGAAATATTCGGTATGAGGTGTTGTCAAAATTTACTATGAGGGAGTCAGGAATAGTAACATCATCAGAAGGAGAGATATAGGTCTGTCTACGGAAACTAAGTATGTGACTGAATTCACGATTATTGATCCCTATTCTGAGGAATGTGATAGGACAAAGCATATTTAGTCCAATTTCTTTAAGTTTCCGTTCAATGATCGAGTGTGGTATAATTGGAGATACATTTGACATTACTAGGCGAATAGAAGGCGTTATCATTCTTCTGGTCGTGATGAGTTCTCCGTTAATAGAAATGAAACCGGTATTTTTCACGAAATTTTCAACAAATTCTTCACTGGAGAGGTAAATGCATATACGGTTATTGGAAATTCTCGAGGAGAAAATTATGTCTTTAGGTTGTACTTTTGTGCCTAGTGCTAGAATATATTTTTCAAGTTTAATTCCTTCTATGGCTGGAAAAAGTATAGCTTGTTCTTTCGAAGGGAATTTGAAGTTATTCACTACGTTAGAGTAAGTTGTATGTGGTTAATTAGTTCCTATTGATGAGTTTTGAGGGTCCCTATAGTTAGAAACCGCTCTGGCATTGGTTTTGAATGTATCAGTCATTTTGTTTCACGGCGGTTGATCTGCTAATAATTTCATATCCGGAATACTGGGTGCGGTCCTGCTGTCTGTTTATTACCGGTGATGAAAGAAATGCCTTCAGGTTAGCCGACTCCAAATAATTGGTTGACTCAGATCAATAAATTAGTAGCAGTGGGATATAAACTCACCAATCACTATATAACTAACGTTATTAGTTAACGAATTTGACTTGATTTACTACTGATTCCGATTATATTCGAAGTAAAATCACAAATTTGTCACTACACTCAGATAACTGTATCAGCCCTGATCTTGACTTTTGATTTCCTTGAATAATTTAAAATCATTTGCGAATAGTGCACATTACGAGTCCTGAACTACCTCTGGCAGATCATCTATTAGTAATAAAAAGAAGAGTGGTCCTAGATTGGACCCTTGGGGTACACCAGAAGAAATCCTTTGATTCCCATCCCTCATAAACTACATACTGTTTCATGTCTAGAAGATACGAAGCTGACAGCTTCAAGAGTCGATTTGACAGACCAAAAGTGTAAAGTTTTTTCAACATAACCTCATGATCAACCTTGTCGAAGGCTTTACTAAAATCTGTGAAAATAATATCTAGTTGACTATTATTTTCGACAACTTGATTTGCCTGTTGTTAGGTTGTTGTAGGTTAGTTATCGTGGACCTTTTACGTAAGAACCCATCTTGCTTTTCACTTAGACATAGATAAACGTGATTTAAAATTTTTTCATGAATAATTGATTCAAAAGCTTACCGGGTGCGCAAATCGGTGCTACTGGCCGATAGTTTTGTATATTCTTCCTAATGCCAATTTTAAATATAGGACAAACTTCAGAGCGTTTCCATAGTGTAGGGTAAGTACTAGTTTGCAAGATTAAGTTATATATTATTTTTAGGGGTTTTGATCAAGAGCTATATGCATCCTTCAACTATATAAGAGGGAATCCCACAATTTTTTTTTGGTTTGAGTTTTTTTGCGGCTCTTAGAATATCTTCATCATTTACAGAATCTATATCTAAACAAGAGTTCGTGTTATAATCCGCTTGACCTTTTGACTATACGCTCAAAAAAGTATCTGCGAAAGCTTCTGTAATATTTTGATGACCCTTTATTGTTTCCCTCTGTACACCATGGTTTCAGTCAAGGAATTTGAGATTGAATAATTTTTTTCAACATATCACCAAAAATTTTAAGAGTCACTTGATATGCTGTTTTCAATGTTTTGCAGATAAATCCTATGAGCAATTTTTATTTCCTGTTTTGTTTTTGTTCTTAAATATATGAAATTTTGATAATCCAGGATATTGTTAAATTTTTTATATTTTCACGAAATTTATCTTTTATTTTTAAATCCTTTATTATTCATCTTGAAAACCATGGTGGATAGAATTTTTTAATTTTTCTAGCCAAAGGGACGCACTCCTGTAAGACTCTATGCAAAATGTCATGAAACTTTTGTACTATAGAATTTATATCCATATTATTACTTTCCAATTCATCCCAACATGTTTCCTTCAATAAAAATAAAATAAATACAACAATAAAAATTAATTGGCGCTCCGGGGCGACTTCATCGATTCCAGTGGCGCATTTGCTTTTTCAGCTGCAGGAAAACCCGGAAAAACCTGCAGCACCACATCATCTGAAGATCTTAATCCAACAATGTCCTCTCTCTCATAAAACAAAATGTAGGGTGTCTCCAGAGGCTCCAATAAATTCAATGCATCGCCAGAACACTTCGTGACACGACTATCGTCAAACTTAAACCAGTCCGTTTCTTCTTTGACCAAGGCGTAATAATGACCACATTCAACGCCAGAACCACAGTGAACAATGACTGCATGAATATTATAACAGTGGTCTGCTAGGTTGAAATGTTCATCTATTTCGAACCTTCCAAAGAGTTTCTTGCTTCCGTTAGAGGTTGAGTCTTGTTTGAAAATCATCAGTGTTATTATTAGATTGACTGGTGCCTCAGCTATACTTGTTTCCTTATAACAGTCAGTTAGTTTGGCGCATGTTTGACAATACAGTCGATCATCACCTGTTAAAAATTCCATTTTCAGATGATTTAACAATAAGCTTTGCACGGACTGGTAATTAGTCGTATTAGGAAAAGCTAGATGAAGTTCCAGAAATTCACATAAGTTTTCAGT
Source organism: Leptinotarsa decemlineata (assembly GCF_025532065.1). Classification (NCBI taxonomy): domain Eukaryota; kingdom Metazoa; phylum Arthropoda; class Insecta; order Coleoptera; family Chrysomelidae; genus Leptinotarsa; species Leptinotarsa decemlineata. The sequence continues at coordinate 59,506 of NW_027412685.1, forward strand.
ACTTCTTGAACATTTACCACAAAGTAAACAAGTGAGGATTTTTCCAGCAAAAGATTTATAAACACAAGACGAGATGGGTTGTACGGAATCATTCAGTCCAGAGCGGCTGGGAGTATTGATTTTGCTATTGTTTTGCTCACGAAGAGTATTCAACAAGAACCCCAAGAATTCGGAACAATCCTCTTGTTGTCCTAACGAGTATTTAGTGGACTTCAAAGACTCCAGGAAATCGGTTGGAGGGAAAGATGATACCTTCTTACGAAACTGCAGCTGCATGAACAGTTGTTTGAGTTTGATGAATAAGCAGGAAACATTCCCGTTCTCGTTCATCATTAAAACTTCGTTCTTGAAATTCTTCGTCATGAACAACACTTGTAAAATGCTATTCATGTAACAAGTGTTTCCTAAATTTATCTTCAGATGATGTGGTGCTGCAGGTTTTTCCGGGTTTTCCTGCAGCTGAAAAAGCAAATGCGCCACTGGAATCGATGAAGTCGCCCCGGAGCGCCAATTAATTTTTATTGTTGTATTTATTTTATTTTTATCGTTGTCTTTCAGTTGAATATATGTAATGTTTCCTTCAAGATATCATACAGTTTTCTGATATCAGCTTTTTTTAAATTAAATTTGGGGTTAAAATTCTTATTTGGTTGGTTATTTTCACTTCTAGGATTCACTTTCAAGTTGAAAAATAATGATGGGTGGTGTTCATTCTCTACCACAAGTGGCATATCACATTTTTCTAAACTGATGGAACAATTACTAATTACTAAATTCAGGTACCTATTGAGTCCGTTTGGTACTGAACACCATTAATTAAATTCAAACAATTCAGATATCTTTGTTCAACTGAGGATAATCTTTCTTTGCTGCCTATATTTACTACTCCCGGAATGTCAAAATCCCCCACCAATAAAAAAACATTATTCGAATCTAGTAATCTATTCTCTCTGTTGTCAAAGATATACTCATAAGTTTGTAAATTCATACTATCGGGTACATACAATGCATAAATAAAAATATTGCTATCATAAAAATAATTCAATCCTCAACATTACTATCATTGCAGGAATATAATAATTGGTGACATTCATAATCTTTCCTAACGGCTATTAGTGTTCCTCCTCCTTTCTTCTTTCTCGTATCACAAAAATTTCTGTCTATCCTAATCATCTTGTAATTATTTCAAATAAAGAGTTCCCCATCAAAAACACTAGCGGACAGCCACGTCTTAGTTAATATAATAATAATAATAACTTCTTCATTATTTTCTCTTTTAATACATTCAAATAAAAATAATCCTTCGAAATAGATTTAAGAAAATAAAGGGCGAGGTTCAACTCAGCAGCGGAGAGTGCTACTCTGTTGTTCTTTCACTTAACCCTGAATGTTGTTGAATGATACAAAAGAACAATGTATAAAAAAATATTAAAAAATGTCTATACAGTTTTTCGTGAAAGCGGCAGTTTTCAACCTTGTTATGTGAAAATAATGAATAAAAACCTACTGATTAGTCCTGAACAAAAGATTTTTAAGTTAGGTTTTGAAAGTTTGGATACTTCCTGTTTTGAAATTTAGTGGAATGAGATTATATATCTTGCAAATGTGGTAACTAAACGATCTCCTGAAGAGTTCAGTTCTGAATGGGGGTGGGGACAATATTCCTCGATGTCTAATATTGACATTATGAACATCAGTGCGGAATGTTATTTTCTGATGAAAATAGGAAGGTCTTCCGGTAAGGATGATTTTATGAAAGATATTTCCAGAATGTACAAATCTTCTGTTTTCCATATTCAACCAACCCGTTTCACATATCTTGTTGGAAATTCTTTCTCGCTTCCTTATTCCATATATTCACCGAAGGCAAGAATTTTAAATTTTTTGTTCACATTGGTTGGTTGAATTTGGTCCATAAACGGAGTTCGCATAATTGAAATTAGATAAAACCAAGATCTCGCAGAGTAAGGATTTCAACGTAATAGGAAGAATGACGTACACCATATATAAGTCGTAAGGATGAATATGCTCTTTGCACTAATGCATTGACATGTTTTTCAAACCTCAAATCCAATAATACTCCTAGAACCTTGGATTCGTCTACTATTTCGATATTTTCATTATTAATTTTGATATCTACTGAGTTTAGAACATCAACTCGCTTATTATTGAGTCCATATAAGATAGCCTTTGACTTTGTGGGGTTTATATTCAGACAATGATCAATAGCATTTTCAACGAATATATCGAGTTCCCTATTGATTATCTCGCATGCATTATTCGTTTTTTGAGGTGGAAAATTTAAATAAATTGGAGTATCATCCGCATAAAAATGAATGTTGCATTGCTGAATACTTCTAAGAAGATTGCCGGAGTAAAGAGCAAACAGCACAGGACCTAATATGGAGCCTTGTGGTACTCTAGATATGAGTGGAAGATAGACTCTATGTTGTCAATAGAGACTCTCTGGAATCTACCTCTCAAATAATTTTCTAATAAGCGAATAGCTGTATCCGAAAGCCCTATATATCCCAGAATACCAAGTAAAAGTGTGTGATTAAGGTTATCAAACGCCCTACTGAAATCCAACAAAATGAGTATAGTATACTGTCCTTGGTCGGTTGCTCTTATGATATCATCAACAATGTGCAGGAGAGCGGTTGTGCAACTGTATCCTTTTCTGAACCCCGATTGAACAGGTGGCAGTATATTGAATTCCGAAAGATGTTCTGTTAACTGCCTCTCCATCGCGCGCTCTAATATTTTTGACAAAGTAGGTAGGATACTGATAGCACGAAGATCTTTATATTCAACAGGGTTTGATTTTTTTGGCAGTACTAGCGCTCTACCCCAAGTTGCCGGAAAAACACCCTCGAAGAGACAAGTGTTTGTAATATGGGTGATATACTCAATTATATGTGGACAAAAAAGTCTGATTAGCCTAATATTTGAATCATCACAACCAGGTGCATTCGTCTTTATTTTTAAGACAGTTTCGGAAACAAATAAGTCATTTACTTCTTTAAAGTGGAATTCTGTATTAACGAGACGGTTGTGTCTGTAAAAATTCAATAGTTCTTCAGGTGGCTCCAAGTGTGGTGTTGAATTGACGAAGAAATCATTGATTTCCCAAGGGATTTTCAGATTTTCTGGAAAACTGGTTGATTTTCCAGTAACACTATTGGTTTGTTTTAGAGTTTTCCACCTATCCTTGGAAGTACTATTATTGAATTTAGATAAAAAAAATGCCTGCTTTTCTCGTTTGATGGCTTTATTCACATATTTCCGCTTATCTTTATAGAATTGAAGATGAATTTCTGATTTCGTCCGTTTAAACCTACGAGAGGCTTTGTTCCTGATATATATATATATATATATATATATATATATATATATATATATATATATATATATATATAATTTTCTTTACAGTTTCTGTAATCCACGGTGCGCTAGGTCTACTCATCCTTGATCTTATGAAAGGTGCATGCCTGTCGAATAAGTTTGTTAGATTATTGACTAAGAAAGAAGTTTTTGAATCAATATCTTCTTGATCAAAAATTCTGAAGAAGAGGATATTATACAAATCTCTCTGAAAATCACTTTCATTAAAATATTTGAAATTCTTGGGTGTATAAAATTTTTGGGTCCGATTCTTTCTAGGTACTTTGAGTTTACAGGTAATCAGCTTTCTCGAAAATAAGTTCTTCACGAGTTATTATAAGATCCAACAGAGTGGCACTAGTATCAGTTAATTCTCGTAGGAGAGTCGATAATTTGATTCAGAGCAAATGAATCCAAAATTGAATTGAGTCTTTCGACTGAGCTGTCTTCATAATCAAGCATATTGATGTTGAGATCGTCTATAAGTATGACTTCATCAACTGTGGGGTAGATTAGACTGAGAACATTTTCGAAATCGTCCAGAAAAGATGAGACATTTTGATTGGGAGCCTTATATAATTCACCCAGTGCATACATTTTCCCCTCAATTTTAATTTTTATCCAAAGTTGTGCCTCAATAAGGCATCGGCGTTTGTATGTTATTAACCCTTTTTGTACATTATCGTACATAGTCGTACTCTTTAAGTTTCAGTCTCCATCTTACCAAATGTGAGTTTGGATCTTTTAGACTGAAAAGCCATTGGAGAGGTTTATGGTCGGTAAATATGAGAGATTTTCTGCCAAATAGGTATGGTCTAAAATATTTAGTAGCCTATACTATGGCCTTCTCAATCGTGCTGTAGTTTACTTCAGCAGGGTTCAAGGTTCGGGATGCATAAGCAATAGGACGATCATTTCAGACAGATCAAGACAGCACCGATAGCGAAATTAGAGGCATTTAGTTGTTACTATGAGAGGTTTTTCAAAATCTGGGTATTGTAGAACTGGGTTATTGCGCAGTATTCTCTCACAAAGTTCGAAAGTATTTATGAATTCTGATGAATGTTCTATCTTTTATCCTTTTTTGAGACATTTGGTAAAGGGCTTCGTTAGTTTTGCAAAGTCCTTTATAAACCTTCTGTAATATCCTAAAAGTCCCAAAAATGACTTGATATATTTGGCTGACCGGGGAATCGGCAACTTTTGAATTGCCTAGATTTTTCGAGGATTGGGCCTTATCCCGTCCGGCGTTATAACATGGCCTAGGAACTCGACTTCCTTTCTAAGAAATTCGCATTTATCTATTTGAAATTTCAATCGAGAACTGCGCAATTTCTTGAAGATAAGTTTTAAGTTGGATATGTGTTCTTCAAGGCTTGTCGAAAATATAATGATGTCGTTCATGTACACCAAGCATTATTTATTTTGGAGACATTATCAATAACCCTTTGAAATATTGCTGGAGCGTTCTTGAGCCCAAATGGCATCCTGAGGTACTCAAAATGTCCATTTTCAACTTCAAAAGCGGTTTTTTCGATAGAGTCGGGATGCATTTCTATTTGATGAAACCCTGACGCAAGGTCCAATGTTGGAAAATATTGGCATCGGCTTAATTTATCAAAAATATCATTGATATTTGAAAGAGGATATCGATCATCGATGGTCTTTTCGTTTACTTTCCGGTAATCGACTACGATACGCCATTTTTGTTTGCTACTGGCGTCCAACTTTTTTGGGACTCTCCAAATGGGACTACTTCATGGACTCTGGCTTGGTCTTATGATGCCATCGTCTAACATCTTGTTGATTTGTTTTCGCACTTCCTCTTTATGTTCGAATGGATATCTATATGACTTTGTGTACACGGGAATTTCATCATGGGTGTTGATGACATGTTTGACTTTATTTGCGAAGATTAGTTTTTCATTTTCTATATGGAAAATATCTGAAAATTCTCTGCAAAGAGCTACTAGAGCAGAGTGTTCTTCGCTATTCAAGTGGTCGCAACCAATTAAGTTTGTTATATCAAGAGTTTTTTCGCAAGGGGATTCTACTTCCGAATTTTTGAAATGAAATGAATAAAAATTTTCTTTTTGATAATCGGAAAAAGGAGAACCTTTTATTGGTTCATTAAAAGTTATTGAAATTGATTCGTCTGACTAGTTGTGAATTCTAGCTAAACCATTTTTTGCTGTTGTGAGTGTTTCAGGGATGTATATATTTTGAAAATTGTATTCTGGTATTAAAACAGCATCAGAATATTGAGAAACAGCGACTTCCACTGAGACAATTTCCTTGGCATTAATAGTTACGCTGTGAGCTTCCTTATTTGGATTTCTAAACAGTATTGGAATTTTAACTTTTTCGTTACCTAAACAATTTTGAACCAAATCTACACGAAAATTCATTTTTTGTAGTTCTCCCAGGCCCAAAATACCATCGAAAAATGAATGAAAATCAAATAGAATTAATTTTATTATTTGGTCTGGATTGAGTTCTTTAAAAGACCTAACATCAACTTTGAATCTAACTTCTTCTTCATCTATACCTGTTTCAATTTTAGAGGGGCTATGATGAATACTTTCTGGAAATAATTTTTCGGCAATAGAGGGCCGCATCATCGAATGATAACACCCTGTATCAATTAACAATTTCATAGGTGAGTCAAATATTTCTATATAGGGTAGGCTATTGTTCATTTCGGTGTACATTTCAATGGTTATATCCCGTGGTTGGTGTGGCCAAACTGCTGAAAATTTTCAGGGGTTTCTAGAAAATCTCCAGAGTTTTCATAAACTTCAGTTTGGGAATTTACGTCCGTATTGTGGTCGTAAGTGTAATAGTCATGTTAAAATTCTGGGTCATAGTTATCAGGAATATTGTCAGAGTCGTTCGGGGCATTAGTATTTTCTAGAAGATCGGGTGACTCTTCATAAATTTGGTAAATTTCCTGAGATGTGAAGTTACGAGGACCTGATGGTGCGAATTTATTTTGGAGGTTATTCGGTTGCCTATGGAATGTGTTTCTGGATGTGACTGACATCGGTTCTGGTTGATTTGGAGGTGTCCTCCCTGTAGGTTTCAAGATATTTAGGGGTGGGCCAAAGACTTGTCTGTTTGTTGGGCAGGTCGTGGCTAAACATTGATAGGTTGTCTGGGAAATGAGTTTGCAGAAAATGACTGAGGTGCTGAATGTCTCGTTGCGAATTTTGGTCTTTGGGGGGTGTCATAGTTAAAATTTGGAGTGTTATATGAAAATTGTTGATAATTTCCAAAATTTTGAGGAATGTTTTGTGGGCTTGCAAATCTTGAAATTTGTGTGTTTTGAAATTGTGGTCTTGTGACAACTTTCGTTTGTTGAGTCATTATGGAAGTTCTAAAAAGATTCTCCTATAATGTAAGTCATAGCGGCTTCTAAAGAATCTGGATTCTTTATTCTAATCAAGCTTTGTAATGGACCTGATATACCTCTAATAAAAGTTCTTAAACAAATGTGTTGGTATTGTCTCGAATAAATTAATTTACTAGCAGCATCCATTTCTGTGTCAAGAAATGAATTTATTTTTTGTGTGAGAGTGCTTCTCAAAATTTGTAACCTTTTACCAAAATCCAAAGTGGATTCATTTCTCAGATGTCTACACATGAGTAAATCTTGTTCTAGACATTCAAGATTTCGTTTATCACCAAAACATTGAACAAGAGCGGACTTTATTGAATCCTAAGTAGTTAATTCACTTCTACAACCTACTAATAATTGAGCTCTGTTGATTAATTTTGTTTGAATTGCTCTAATTAAATATTTTTCCAAGATAGGATCATTTGTATTACTATATGTTAAAAAAATCACATGCTGATATAAAGCTAGTCAAAGTATTCATATTACCATCATAATTAGGTATCGTATCGACAAACATTTTCAACATGCTCAGGGTAACTGTTGGGTTTACCGTTTGAGCAGACAGGGTTGTATGTATGTACCAATGTATTTTAATCTTTCGGTGATTCTGTTACCAGCTCATCTGCTTTGTTTGGAATGTCTGGACTCCTCCTTTGGCCTTCAGGTTAACTCAATCCCTTTTTGGTGCACAGGAACGAAGAAAGTCACTAAAAGTCTCGATAAGTGCCGAAGAGTAAAAACCCATGTTTTTCTAGCCCGAAATCGGTTTCGATGCCGTGTATTTCCGACGAAAAAAGTGTACTTATCCTACCGACTGCGCCAGTTACGTATGCGATATACGAAAATACTTTCTTTGAAAGACTTTATTTTGAACAAATACAACGTTACAGTTCAGGCAGAGTAACACAGTAAGTTCAGTTTTGTCGACTTAGCATGTAGTCGCGTCTGGAACAGCGGATGTAACTCTATCCCTGAGTGATGCTCGGTCAGCGAACTCGGGTTCATAACTCTTAGCAGATATTGTTTCAGTAATAGTGCTCGCCAATTGAGTGAGAAATTCTTCAGATGTACACAACTTAGTTACTAGAGTTTTGACGGCTGCTTGCAGTTCATCTTCTCCCTTACGGTTTCGAGTCCCCATTTTGTGAAAAAAAATATACTCACTGTGTTATCCAATATGTCCAAGTTTTCAAATGCGAAAAGGTATGATAGTTCAACACCTTCACCACTAGTGCACAAATCAACAGTTTTCCACACAAAATCCCCTAGTATTTTCAACAAATTCAGTAGCTTGGTGCAAACACGTCTACTCTGTTTCGATACTCATAGATATCTCATAGATATCTTATGATATCATAATTTGCAGCACTCAAACTCAAAATGAACTCGTTGATTTTCGAATTCAATCCTTGCACCTTTGGATAATAAACATTCAATTATTTGTAATTGTTTATTGCACATCGTTTAAATTTGATTCTGATTTTATTAAAAATATACGGGAGTTTTCGGACTGCCTCATGAAAATTTTACCATTCCTCACCCATAAAAATCTCACCTCGTTCTTCTTTTTGAATTCTCTACATTTGCCAAACAAAGTGTTGTTGTGCCCGGTAAGCGCTTCATTAACATAAATTGGGAGTTTGGCGTCATCGCCTTTGACATTCGGATAGACGTCTCCAATGTTCAAGGATTGTTTTACTCTTCTTGCTTTCATAAACTCTTCTTTTGTCAGCCTAGACACAAACCTCAGGATAATTGTTTGGGGTTCACCTTCATTATTTCTCCTTTTAGCGCGATAACAGAAGTCAATTTCGTTCGTTTCGACTTCCACATTTAGTGCCTTGCAAATATTCATTACAGTGGTCTGCACATTTTCTTTGTTGATGTCGGGTACCCCCACAACTTCAACCATGTTGAGTTTTGATTTTTGTTCTTGGAAATTTAATTCTAACTTGAGCTCATCATTTTCCTTTTTGAGATATACGTATTCTGTTTCTAATTGCTCGATCTTTTGCATACACTCCTTGATTTGCTCAGCTTGTGCTTTTATTAACCTGTTATTTTCATCAATTTTGTCATTACAACTTTCCATAGTATGTTCAATATTGTTTATTTGACCTGACATAGTTTTTATTGCTTTCAATAAGTCAGCAATAGAGGGGTTACATGCCTTGCACATCCAATCCTCATATTTTATACATACTTTTTTGCACATTTTATATGACTTGCTTCACTACAATCATCAGTTTTGCATTTTGATTCTTTCCGTACATTCGATATTTTCATATTACATATGTCGCAATATGGATTCATTTTACTCTTTGACTTTGCTTCCATAAAAAGATCCATATCGTTATATTATGAACAAAATTACACAAAACCTCTGTAAATTGTAGCGTATATGTTATGTATAAGCTGTATTTATGTAAAGTTTCATCTAAATCCGTTCAGTCATTTAGGCGTGAAAAAGTCAAAAACAGTCAAACAGTATAAATAGATAAATTCTATATCTGTTCAACCTATTCATATCTTCTAATTGTTTTACATATTTCTCTTTCGTATATTGAGAAAACTATCATGTTGCCTTTTATAAAGTCAGTCCTGGGTTCGAACAACTCTGAATCCCGTGTAGTATTGAAAATTTCGGCACTAAAATGAATAACTTCAAGTGGATTTCGTATCACGATTCATCTAATTTTGATAAAGATTACTTTTTGACTGACCTTACACTAATTGACTGGGGTGAAATATATAGATTGGATAAAGTTGACGACATGGTAACATCATTCAACAATAACCTCATTACTCTATTTGATCTACACGTTCCTTTCCGAAAATTTAGAGTTACCAAGCCACCCTCACCTTGGTTGACTTACAATATCCAACAGCATTGCAGCATAGGGCAGCTGTAATGAACTGAGGAACTATACGACATCTACTATTCGCCGGGAGAAGAAAGCCTATCTTCAATTTGTTCTTTTGAAAAAAGATGCCGAAGCAATATGAGCACATTACGTAATTTAGACATCTTGCGTCAGAAATCCAACCCTGAACTACCACCAAACCTGAAAAACTTAGGGGAAATCAATCAGTTCTCTCGTAATAATTCCCTCCCCGACAAAACATAATTTCAATTGTCGCTTCTTGAAAAGTACCAAACTAAGAATACTGCACATTTTTTCAGGTTCTCTTCCGTTGACAAAAAATCTGTATAGAAGTTTCTAAATAAAATTAGGAGCAACGCTGTACGTTCGGACATTATCTCACTTCAAATGATACGTTTGTTGGAAACACATCTGTTGGAATACGTCACCTTCATACTTAATACATGTATCACAACCTCGAGTTTTCATTCCCCTTGGAAACATTCACTTGTGATTCCCTTGGCCAAGTGTAACTCTCCGACACATTCCTCTGATCTTAGGCCCATTTGTATCTTACCTTCCTTGTCTGAAACGCTTGAACTGTTTCTCAAAGATTAGATGATGAAATTTGTAAGTTTTCACTAGCGTTCAGTCTGGGTTTCTTTCTCAACATAGTACTACTTCCACTCTCCTCACTATAACTGATGATACTTTCAAAGCAACCGATAAAAATTATATCACATGTCTAGTTTTATTAGACTTCAGTAAAGCTTTTGATACCTTAGGTATTTTATATAATAAACTAAATCATCTTGGTTTGGATAAATGTGATGTAGAACTTATTAAAAGATTTTTGGAAAACGTAACTCGGTGTATCAGCTTTGATCAATCAGCAGTTCTGAATACCAAATTTGGGATTCCACAAGATTCCATTCTTGGACCTCTTTTAATCAGCATCTATACCTCAGATTTCTATAAAAGTATAAAATTTTGCACAATTCATCACTACACTATCTTTTCCGAATGGCAACGTGGAGGCACATGAACTTATATTTTGGATAAAGAACAGAAATAATCGCAGGTTTCTTCAGAAAAAAACAATATGGAAGTAGCATTCAGACCACATGCCAGGTTATCTCAATGCCAAAGATAAGATCGACAAGTTGGAAAAATCTGGAGTTTATAAGCTTAAGTGTCCGGAGTGTAATAGTGTTTATGTGGGACCATGTGGCCGAAATTTCCAAAAACGATATGATGAATATGAAAGGTCCTTCAGATTAGGAAAAAATGATTCGACGTTTTCAAACCATTCCTTGGCATGCAACCACAAGTTTCCGAATCTAAACAATACGGAAATTCTGCACTATGCAAGGAAGGGTTGCAAACTCAATTATTTAGAATTATTGGAAACTCACAAGCATAAACATTGCGGGTGCAACCTTTTAAATAATCAAATCGATTTAATTTACTCCCCGGTTTTTAAATTGGCACATCCGCATTGTGAACTGTAAATTCAGGTACTCAATCAAGTACCTGAATGGTATATATTGGCGAATGTAATGAATCATTGTTAGTTTATTGTACGAGTTTGAGAATCATATAGGACGAAACTGCAGTAACTTTAGTTAGAAATAAAAGTGGTAAAAAACATAGAAATTTTCATTTCTGTTTTCATTGTGATCTCCTACCACGTAGTAACGGCTACATCCATCAATTCATTACATGAATTAATTTTAACAAAACAACCTGATCATTTATATAAATGACTTGTTAGCTTTGTGAGGTTGATTTGAAAAACAGCTTACGCTGATAATCCGCCTGTTTTCATATTACACTCTGCAGGCATGATAATTTTCAATCCAGTTCACAATGTTTTACTGAAAACTCAGAGCGTTTAGTTTATGCAACAACAAACTGTAATAAACTCGGTCGACAAATCTGTGTAAATAGAATCAACCTGGTATCTTTTTTTGAAATCATTTATTATGAAGCGTTGATAAATGATCAGATTGGTACTGGTAGATCTATCACGACTGAATCCATGTTGCTGATTAATAATTATATGTTTACAATCCCATAATAGCTTTTTGTTATTAGACTATCTAACAATTTGGTTAACTCAGATTGATTGCAAACTGCTCGATCATTTTTAATGTCATTATGTGATCCACTTTTATAAATAGGTTTTTCCAATATTCTGAAAAGATGGAAGATTTCAAAGAAATGTTAAATAACATGTGAATTTTTTAATTAGAATAGCGGGATTCCACCGGGACCTGCAGAAAACTTTCAGGGTAATGACATGGCCAGTTCAATACTTTCTTCAACATCAACGCTATAACTACATACATCTACTGTCTTACTGAATTTATATTATGGAATTTGGTTAACTGTTTCATTTTAACGTGTTAGGAATCACACGTTTAAAGATAAGACCTCGTTAATCCTTAGCTCGCACAAGTTTCGAATTCTGAGGGATGTCGTTCGTAGGGGTGCGACAGCTGGTTAACGGAAAAACAGATTTTAAAACAGATTTTTTTAAATAGATCACTATAGACAGATGAGAAATACTTATTTATAATAACATTGCTATTTTCGCTGACTAAATCATCATAATACATTTTGGATGGTAGGGAGTGTGATTTTTTCGTTATTAATATAATTCCAGAAACTTCTGGAATTATTTTTGATGTTATTTTTTATTTCATTTATATATGCTTGGTGGCAAGCGTTATTCAAAGTTTTGTAAAAAAAATCCATTTTTGTATTCTCTGTGAAATGATTTATGCTAAAAACCAATTTCTTCAACTCAAAATGTATCCCAGTACTGTACAGAACATAGTAGTCCAGTACTCTATAAACAACATTGTAAAAATTTGTAACTACAAAATTAAAATTCTCATTATTCAGTATTTCCAAATCCCAATCAATGCTCGCCAAAAAATTATTCAAGCCCATATAATCTCCATTTATGAAGTCATAAAAGCATTCATCATATTTTAGGTATTTGTTTGTATCATTCTTAAAATCAAAACAAACTGCTATTTAATTCACAATATCTGACATATTCCAGATGATTTTTTTTTCAGAATTGATTTCTGGCTGCCTCAATTGTTTCTGAATTATTCTTCAATGATTGAAAACGTGTAATGCAATGTTAAATTAACTATAGAGGACAAATACTTATGATGCACTGTTTGGAACCTTTGGTGTAGTAATGAATATCACTGGAGTTTTTTCCCAACACCAAATCGTTATTGTTAACAACTCGACACGTGTTTCGATCACCAAGTGATCATCTTCAAAGAGAAAGATTGAAACTGTTTTCTTCAGAGGAAGAATAAAACTGTTTTAGACTGTTTTAGACAGTTTAAATCTTCCTCTTTGAAGATGATCACTTGATGATCAAAACACGTGGCGAGGTGTTAAAAATAACGATTTGGTGTTGGGAAAAAAACTCCAGTAATATTCATTACTACACCAAAGGTTCCAAACAGTGCATCATAAGTATTTGTCCTCTATAGTTAATTTAACATTGCATTACACGTTTTCAATCATTGAAGAATAATTCAGAAACAATTGAGGCAGCCAGAAATCAATTCTGAAAAAAAAAAATCATCTGGAATATGTCAGATATTGTGAATTAAATAGCAGTTTGTTTTGATTTTAAGAATGATACAAACAAATACCTAAAATATGATGAATGCTTTTATGACTTCATAAATAAATAAAATAAATTATAGAGGACAAAATCAGTATTACTATGACCACCTTCCTAACTCCTTGATTCATTTTTGTGGTTTTGTTTAAGAAAAAGTCTATATGCATATAACATAGTGGCAGAATTTTGAAGAACCAGGCACAATATGAAGCATACTATCATCCGCAGAAATCTGTATGGGTCCTAGTTTTATCAACCCAGTAGGTAATTTTCGGATCATGTCCAAACTTAAGTTCGACATATAAGAACGATTTCTCACCTCCTTAGCTTCCGCCATAGTTGAATTTACTAACTTAAAAAATTACACAGCTTCATTCGCAAGAAAAGTATCTGTATTTTTTCAAGAACAAAACACAAGCACTACAGAAAAATCCTTATCGTTCTGAGAGCGGTGCCTGTTCGAAAGTAGCGATTCACATTGGATTTGAATCGCTAGAGATTAAATCCATTGGGAAGAACAGTCTCACGAAGTTTATTCCACATAAACGCGGTTCTTCAGATGAAAGAGTTCTTGAACAGTAAAATTCGAGGTGTACTGAGTTTAATCCCAAAACGATGAGCAGCCACATTCTGTCGCATATTTCTGATATAGAATCAAATGTGCCAAGTCATCGAACACTTCCCGTGAAAGTATCTATAGATACTTTCTTCTTCGATGTTCCAGACTAACAAGGATGCAAGTGATGTTCGCGTTTCCAATCAGGTGGATGGCTTTTTTCTGGATAGAATCCAGCAGCGTCAGGGTAACCTTAGAGGCGGAGCTCCCTACATGAGAACAATATTCCAAAGAAGGTCAGATCTGTGCTTTATAAAGCAGTGAAAGTTGCTGAGGTGTGTACAGTTTTCTGGTTCGGATAGTGTTCCAAGCATTGGAGAAGCAGCCTTTCCAATTCCAGCAACATGATTGTGCCAAGACATATTGTTGTCCATTTCAAACCCCTAAAAAACTTATCTAAGTAAAACAATGGAACTATCTGTCCTGGCATTATTATATCTGGTTTGGAGACATTTATCTTTTTAGAGAAAACCGATGCCTGGGTTTTCGTGGCATTGAATTGAACCTGGTTAGTTTCACCCCGATTCGAAATAACTTCAAGATCCTCATTAAGATATGCAACCTACTGCTGCCGGTGAAGATGTGCATATGTAGTAATAATATTAATTGCTTCTAGAAAAATCGGTAAGAACATTGACCAGGCTTCTGAACGAACTATGCCTCCATACTAAGGGATCGCAAAAAAGAGTTCGTTTTCTATCATTACTCTCATTGATCTGGGGATCATAAGCATCAAGCTCACTGATTTTTCGAAGCTAATATCAATTAGTATTATTCAAAGTACGTGAACTAATAGCTGAAAATTATCATGGCAAGTGAGATTGTTGTGTGGAATGATAAACGAATAATAAATAAATGAACGGATGAATAAATGTTTGAATGCTTTGTACATATAAATCTTCGATATTTTTATTACCCTGTATTCCAGTTCCAGAAAATCTTTTGATGAACTGTCACTTATAACTTCCATCTAATTCTGAAATTGAAACCTATTTCAGATATCAATGTTTTTCCAATAACACTTTTTTCAAGTCGATTACGAAAAATTGTATTTATTTTTTCGACCTACTCAGCTTTAATTGGAAAAGACATAACTGGCGACAAACTTCTGGAATGAGACGTCTGTGATTGACTTATATCGGTTTTTATATAACTCTGTTGTAACTTTTCGCTAAAGTATGGAACTGTAATTTCAATGATTTGACATTATTGAAAGTAAAATTTCATCTTTGACAAAGAGGCTTATTTCATTAGATCACATGGAAGGATCCATCAATTCATGGCCATTCGAGAAATCTTAAATTCAAATTGAATATTCATGTATGAATGAAGCCGAGCCATGTAATTTTACAGAAGTCTTCAGCAAACGGAACAAGTTTTGCATTTCGAAAAATTTACAGAGCTCTATTTTTGACTCGAAAACTAAAGAAGTTCCGAAAACTGCTAATAATTATGTTTCAAATCACGTATTGAATTTGCAACTGTTTAGGAGTTATTTTGTTCTGATATATCTATATTTTTTATGATCTGTTTTAAAAAATTACAGAAATTGTATAAATAAGGTTGATATTCGGGAACATATTTCAACGTTCCTTAGGGTATCATTTTCAATACAGTTGGATTGCAATTGAAGAAAATATCGATTTGTGTTTATTTGTAACGTTGAAATCTCTTATACTGTTTTTTGGGTTCATAACCTTCTACAATCTGAAAAAATAAAAGTTAAATCAATAGAGAATCTGCTGAAGTGTAGTAAAGGGCAAACTGAGAAGTTCACACTGAAAACTTACTGCGTGACATAAACTTGTCGCATTCATGAATTTTGCCTACAAGTTGAAAAAATTCATTGAAAAAATTGAATTTTGATACTTGGCTTAGCGAGATTACTATAGTAAAAAAAGGATTGTTTTTGAAACGTCAACCACTTAAGGAAGCTAAGTATGAACATTAAATTGTTTCAATTGATTTTATTCAATTCGTAAACAAAATTTATGAATACGACAATTTACTGACTAGTTGGTCTTTCTATAATGATAATAATCACTCTGTCAAGATGGTTGTTCTGATTATTGGAGTCCTTGGTGGAATGATGCCCTCTCTACTCTTGAATCTTAAAATCATATCGGCTTGCCGCACTAAGGCAGATATTTTAGCCGCACAGATGCAGAAGGCTGTCATTCTTGGCTCACTGCGCTAGATCAGGGCACATGATTCTCGGACCTAATGATCACTTACCTCACGGTGTGGGAAGTGGTCATTGGTTGATAATGCTGGCGCGCCCTCCCGAATGTATCGGGGTTTCAGGGGATAAGGCCTGACCAGCGCACAATACGGTGAAAAAACAAAATAATAATATGTTTATTTTCTCATACACTGATATAAATTACATGAAGTGCTATCGAAAATGAACCAGATGATCACAGAAGCCATATAAATCTATAGCTTGTTCGTAATAAGATTATGTTGTGAATTAAGTGTATAATAACTATTACATCACATTTACATGTCAATAAAAAATAATGAGTGATCAATCGATTATTGAATTAATAATAAATAAACCTAATAACAGAAACATTAGTTACAGACAGAATACATAGTTATTTTCATCTACTCAATAATTGCTTAGATCAAATTCCTGTTTGGAAAGTTTGATGAATGAATTCAGAAAAAAGCTCTTTCGGTATTCAGAATAAATTTCTTCACTTCCCTTTCAAACATAGAAGAACTGTTGATATTTTTTATTTCTCCTGGTAATATTTGGTATAAGCGTGGTCCGAGATATGTTGCGTTTCTTTGTCCTATAGTTTTATCACATCTTAGTGCTGGTGCATTTGAAGAGTTTCCTTTTTTCCTAGTATTGTAAGAGTGAATGATTGGTTCTATTTTGGTGTTTCCTTTTTTTGGCATTACTCAGTATGCTCATACAAAAAAGTTGTTGAATATCACATACACTTGCTTCTTCAGATAAGGCCTCAGTTGAATGAGTTTTTTTTTCTATTAAATATATTTTTCAGTATCCATTTCTGTATGACATTTAGATTCCTAAGATGACAATCATTCACTCCTCCCTAACCTATTACACCATAGGATAGTTGTGATTGTGCAAGTGCAAAGTACAATGTTTTCAAATGCTGAATGTCAAGAAAGCTTTTTAGACGATTGAACTTAGAAAGTGTACCTCTCAACTTTCTGATTATTTCTTTCATCTGTAGGTGCCATCGAAAATGCCTATCTACATTGATACCTAGATATTTTATTGACTCGCCTTCAGGTATTTCATTATTATTTCCTATATTTAAGTATCCCATATTGGGTAATGTACTGCAATATGATGTGAATGGTAAATATTTGATAATATATTGATAGTGAGTTTATTGTGACAGAACCATTTTTCAATCTCAATAAAACCTTTTTCTGCAGAAGCTTTTAGTTGGTTCTATGAAGAGTCGGTATACACGACCTACCAACCTAATATACATTATGACGCCATCATTTTTAATAATTTCTCCCTTATTGTAGATGGTTTCATATTCTTCAATACTGACTGTATTGAATTATATTAAATTTTTAATTAAATTGATTCAAAAATATCAACAGTTCATCCATATTTTTCACTTTACTACGTATATTCAAATGTAAACATTTCTATCCTTTCATTTCGGTTGAGATGAGTTCTGAACATTTTCTATAATTTTAGCTAAAATCGGTTCGTTTGTGTATTCCTTTATATAAGTATTCATACTGGTATGAATTCAACGTTCTTATAATACCCTAAAAACAGTGAACGTTTTCTTTACACTAATCACCAAAGAAATTATAAACAATGAAGAACTATTTGGTATATTCTAGTGTCGAAATAGTTGTTTATCAGTACGGGAGATAGCAAATTGATTTATGGTATGAGGTACTCAATTGGGTTTTCGAGCGAAACATATAGAACAGATTAGATAGATTTAAAACAGTTGTACAATACTTATTTTATTTGTTGGAAAATTCAAATAGGTGTCTGGTTTTTATCTACCTACAGCTTTAATATCCTTTGTATTACTTCTCTGTCTGGTGTTTATCTACAGGGTTATCCGTTTTCGAGTTTCTTCGTATTTTATTATATCTTGCAAAAAAGGCTTCTCAATATTAACGTGTATTTCAGATGATTCTGAAGTTTCTAATACTAGTTCCGATGTATAGTTTTGTTCAGGATTGGGCGTTTGTGGTGCACTGATTGTTCTCTTGGTATCTGCTTCTTCTTCTGATTGTTCTAGTTCTTCTATTGTATACGCTGTGCCGTTTACGATAAGTTTATTTCGTTTATTAGATGCTGTGTTTGTGGCAGTTTCTCTTGCTTTCTTCAAATATTTCCTCAGTATTTTACTTTCTTCTCTTTGTGCCTCGGGTTGATCACGGACAAAGTATATGTTCTTTCCACTAAGTTCGCCACAATTTTTAAAAATTTTCTGTTTCTTCCAACGGGATACTAGTTCAACTTTAATTGATCTCTCAGCGAAGCGACCTAGAGGGTAGATATCGTTAATGTCTTGCTGATTGAGGGTAACTTCCAGTAGATCGTTGATGATATTACATATATTTACAGGAGTTATTTCGTTGAACTTTCGTTTCAGTCCGAATATCCAAAAAAATTGTTTTTTCTAGAGTGTTGATCCAGAGTTTCTACTTTCTTCCTAAGTTCTTTGTTTTCTCTTTCTAATTGTGTAATTATGTTCTTCAACGTTTCTATGTCAAGTCTCACTCTTACTTCACTTGCTTCTATTGCGTCCTTCAATTCATTCTTGCTAGAAAGTATTTTTTTGAGAATCTGTTGTGTTTTTATTTCTTCATTTACCGGCATTTTTCTTTTTAACAAAAAATATTTTCACACCACTACCAGTACTATTCAATAATGTTTCAATGAAGAGATTTATATTAACGGTGAACTGATTTGTTTCCAAAAAGTTTAATATATTGTTTTATAGCATTGTTTTCTTCAATTCATCCGACTATCTCCTAAGAAACGCAATAGAGTTCGAATTCTAGTATATGGTCCGCTTCTCGGTCCGGTTTACTGTCGGTATCGTGTTTACTCTTTCACTATGCGATTGAGCACTTCAACACATCTAGCATCGGTACTTGACACGCAATAAATATTTCAGAGGGTTGGTAGGTACTCCGAAAAGACGTCTGACCCGGTCGACTATATGACTTAAAGTACTTTATTACTTTAGTAGTACTTTACTACTTTATTACTTTAGTAGTAAAGTACTTCAGTACTTTAGTAGTAAAGTACTTTAGTACTTTATATTACGCAGTTACTTTTCGGGGTGAACTTTTCAGTTTGACTTTTATTACACTCCAGCAGATTCTCGATTGAATATTACTGGAGTTTTTTCCCAACACCTCGACACGTGTTTCGATCTTCAAGAGGAAGATCAAACTAATCATACTTACCAAGCTATCCTCATTTATACCATAGATACCTGTTCTAGGTACCTACGTCTAGAGTGTCTTAATTAATTTTGAATTTGCCTTATCTACTTATCTTAAATTAATTTTACAATGTGTTATAATGTAATAGTCAGGTAAATCTAATAATTGAAATATTATAAGCTTATATAAAATTAATTTCACAAATTGCCTCATTTACTAGTCTTGAATCAATTTTACAATGTGTCCTTATGTAATAGTCAGGTGAATATAGTAATTAAAATATTATAAGCTATATAAAATCAATTTCACAATGTGTGCCCTATCTACCTGTCAAATTAATTTTACAATGTGTCCTTGTGTAACAGTCAGGCGAATCTAATGAGTAAAATATTATTTTTACAAGCTATATGGTACACTATTAGGTATTGGTCCACCATCGTTATTCATAATATTATTATGTTTACTTATTTCTACACTCTCACAGGCATCTGGATGCCTGTTGTTGTTAACTTATCTAACTAATCTAAATGAACTGAATGGTTTTGTTGCAAAATATAATGGGCGACTGCTGATTTTTCAGGCCTTCCATATTTTATGTTTGCTAAGTTTTCCTTATATCCCATTTTGATAGATCTTTTTGTCTGTCCATAATATTTTGCATCAGTAGATCAACAAGGCGGGAACGAGCACAAAATCCGATGTATTTTCTTATGGAGCTAAACTTTTTGCAATTTTAGGTTGAAACAGGAGTGGGGAAAACGTATTTGGAGATTATGAATCGCTGCAATCGTTGGATTTTGTTTCATTCGCTGATTTGAAAACACCACGTGTTACGTATTTTTGAATTCTTTTGTTTTTAAAACAATTCAAAAGTTAAGAACCATTATGTGTTCAATAGAAGACAGTTTTAGTATAGCTGATTCGTGTAATTTACCTGAAGTCGATATTTTCATGGTGAATATTTTAATAACAGTAGGGACTACATAAGCGCTGTAGCTTTTGATCTTTTGAAAACCTGTTTATTACCTTGAATCCCAACATCAAAAGGCTTTTTCTGTGTACCTGCTTCATCAGACATGCTTTGATCTTCACAAGTATTTAACAAAATTTGTTTTTCCTGTTTTTGAACAAACGGTGGAGCTTTAGATGTTTGGGCCGTCGGTCTATCAATCTGGCAAACAAATATATGCGGAATTACGCCTGGTTTCAATATAATTTTTCCCACTTTCATAGTTTTGATATACATGTAATTTTTCTAAGTCTTTTTCAACCTAAAATTCAAAGTAGCGTACAAAGTAAACTATAATTTTTTTTATTAATCATTATCATTCATACTTACATTAAAATAATCTTCGCAACAAAAATGCGTCCCCTTGGCAGATACAAAGTCGGCCCTCCGCATAGCGCGCTGCCATAACTTTCGTGATTTTAAGTTACTTGGTAGTGAAATAAAAATTTTGTCTGGTGCAGTTACCGAAGAATTCTTGCATTTAAGAACGATGCAATACTTGTAACGTCCTTTTTCATCATTATTCATATTCATGCAGTTGACACACTGCAGTAAACAACACACAACTTACTTTCTACGGCTTTAGCACACGTATGTCGCTTATCTGCCAGCAGTCCTATGTCGCCGAGTCGACTGATGTGACGTCACGCCACGTTTCGGTGAACGCCACATTCAACTATTGATTTGAGGGGGAAGATAAAGAAAAAAAATTCAGATTTCAGATGTACTATTTCAAACATAAACTTTCAAATAATGAAATAAAAAAATATGTAAAATGAGCCCATTCCCGACTTTGTCTTTTGGACTTACTAAAAGGCTCTGTAGTGTATGACTTGTTTTAAAAACCACCTTCATATCTAGTTCTTTGAAAATCTTTCCAAAGTTCTTCGTGTAGTGGTGTTATGGAACTGAGATATATTTATCTTGGTGCAAGCAAAAATTGAATTTTTTCATACATATTGATTATGTGTCTTTCTCAAGTGTAGAAACATTTGAAAAGTTTGTGTACACTAGCTTCTGCTATTCGACTGATGATATGATCCGGACCAAATTATGGTGTTACGATGATCTGCAATTCGCAAATGATAAAATCAATTAGGAAAAACATCTGAAATTTGTTAGAGTTTGACTGTGTGATGGACCGCTTTAGGAAGTTTCGTTTGTCTTTGATGTTCGTGGACTGAGTCATTCATGGATGGCATCTTCGTATGAGGAGACGTCATCCTCTTCACTTATCCAGGCTTGTCCTATAAAGAAAGTTGAGTTTGGCAATGCTTCGTGGTTCAACAATGGTTCAACAACGTGGTTCACCCTAGCACCACTGATGGGTGTACTAGCGTTTCGAAATAGGGCTGTCTGGTGTTGGACACGAATGTTTCGTTTTTTATTTGAAATGTTATTACAATCTTTGAAGAGGTCAATAATGGAAAAAAGACAGAATGAATGTACTTCATTCACAATAAATATAAACTGCATCAGCTGCAATGATGCAGAAAAATGCTTGAAATATACATAGTGAGATTGAATTGATAGGTTGTTTGTAAAATTTTCAGAAGGTGGTTAAACATTCACAAACAATGACAATATAAAAATGAATGAAATATCAACCTTAGAACGTTCTATTTATTTGATGGTATGACATGAAATTGGCAGAATAATCAAAACCCATTGTGAAAGTTACGGCTGATTTTTAATAGAGTGATTCATATGAACGTAAATAATGGGCTATTTGAAATAACATCTTTGACTGTATTCGCAGTTCTAAGGCCATACTTTGCTATTTCCAAATTTTCGAAAGGATCCAATAGTCTATTTTCATATACCATCTCAACATTTTAGACATTGCCCATTCATTCTAGGGCCTTTCTCTAAAGCAAGTTGAATGGAACTGGACTTGTCTCATCTATAAAAACGAAAACGTGCTCTTTGTTTCATGAAACGAGTTTCAAGAAAAGGTCAATCAAGAAGAAGAACTCAGGTGAAAACCAACAACAATATCTATATAGTAGGAAGCAGATCGTGTGAGTATAGATACCTATATAGTAGGGAGCGGATCGAGTAAGGTCGGTCGACTTCCGATGATGTGATGCTATTATTTTTCCGGGTTTTCCTGCAGCTGAAAATGCGAATGCGCCACTGGAATCAATCAAGTTGCCCCAGAGCGTTGTTGACGTTGACGTTGTTGACGGACAGTCTTTGCTGACTAGTTAGTAACAAAACTTGGAAAATATATTTGGGTGATCAGCAGAACGGAAGTGTACTCTTATAACACAAGTTATTCCAAAAATTATTATCATCTTCAAGGAAAAGCTACAAAATGTGTATGATGGTGATACAATATAAAAATTAATATGAAAGGTCACAACTTACTGTAGTGAGGTTGGCCGTGTCGAAAAGAATATTACATTTGAACAATTGAAACATGTCAATACAATAAACAAGTCACTACATTAAAAGAGGTTGACTCCTCACTGGATACAAAAAAGAATATTGAATTTACTAAAAAATCGTTATTTGTTTGTGGTTGAAGACCGAAGAGAGAGACAAAAAACAATTGACAATGACATCTGTCATGTAATTCAGTTTGAAAATATGTGTTAGTTTGTCGATGATAAAACTATGGAACGAAAGAGAACTATTATGATGCAAGTGTGATCAGAGACATCTGCTGTTCTGTAAGTAACTTAATGAGAAAACCCAAAAAAAAAGTTAATTAAGGTAAAGCCCTGCCATAGGGAGGTTGGAAGTTTATTAAAAAAGGAAATATTCAAAATGTTATGTATTAAATTGATGAAAAACCAGAATTATTATTGGTTTGGAAAACATGTAGATTTTTGTCAATATCTAATAAAAAGGCATAGATTTCACTGAGGTGATCATTGTCTGATCTTTTATTAAGGCAGTTATTGGATTGTAATATAAATGACATTTCCAAAAACAATCTTTTAGATGTGTTTCTTTCAGTTGATAAAATTTTTGTTGAATTGTAGTCCATTTTATGATCTTCTTTAGAAACATGATTAATGAGAGCGCATCTCTCAGGATGTAATCTATACTATCACTTTTATGTGAACTGATTCTGTCTTTGAGTAATCTTGACGTTTCACCAATATATTCCCTACCACAATTTAAACATGAAATGATATAGAGAAATGAGATTGAAAGTTAATAGGAGTTTCATCCTTCAGTTTTGAAAATAATTTATTGATGGTGAAGATGGTTCTAAAAGCTATTTTTACATTGAAATCTTTGAAAATTCTGCATAACTTGGGTGTCATATCACTTATGTATGGTACAGACGAGAAAAGTATAGGAACTGGAGGTGGCCTAGCCCCAATTGTGACATTGTCAGACTCTAAAGGATTCATATCCAACTGGTTGTTATTCTTGATTTGAACGTCAATGGTTGACGTACTAAATAAGATCTTCTTAAGTAGAGGATCCGGGTAGGAGTTATCAATAAATAATTGGAAAAGTATATTTGAATTTTATTTATGAAAAGAAGGATCAGAAATCTGCAGAATGCGGTTCTTCATTTGTTTGACCAAATTAATTTTCCTTGACTGCTTGTGGTATGACCAATAGTTCAAGAACCTACCAGAACTGATAGGCTTGCGATACCAATCTATGAGTAGAGTATTATCTAGTGTTCTGATAACCTTCGTGTCAAGGAAAGGAACCCATTGTGCGTTGTTCTCAATTTCGATGGTGAACTGTATGTAAGGGTCATAACTGTTGAAGATGTCCACAATCTCAGATATTCCATCTTGAGGAAGGAATATGATAATGTCATCGACATATTATTTTATAAAAAAGAGATTGAAAGGAAGTACCTGTAAGACGAAATTTAGCAGGTCATCCATGTCATATGCTGCTTAAATGGGGCTGATCTTAACTCCCATTGGAGTACCAAAAGTTTGTTTATAAACTTTACCATCAAATGAAAAATATGTATTATGAAAAAGGAAAGTAATAAATTAGAGGAAATCGTCTTTATGAATGTCACAAAATTGGCTAATACGTCCCCACTTTCTATCAATAGATCTGAGACAAGTGTCTAAATAGACATTGCCAAAAAGAGATACAACATCTAAGCTAGCAATTACATAATTGTTAGGTAATTTCATCTTATTGAATGTAGAGAAAACTAATAAAATATTGGTTATCACATTCATAAGCTTTAGTTGAAATGTCTGTTAGAAAAGAAGCAAGTTTTTCAGTGGGCGAACCAATTGAGGTAATAATGGGTCTAACAGACAGGGTTGGTTTGTGAGTTTTAGGTAGAGCATAAAATTTGGGGAGAGTCCCAGTATAATTAGTAATATGTTTTTTTTGTACTTTCGTCAATCTGATTGACTTCAAATTATTTTTTAATTAACTCATCACAATTACGTTTGAACTTGTAATGTGGGATCTTTACTCACTTGTGAGTAAGAATCACAGTTTTCAATAAGGTTTGTAGAAAGGTTAATATACTGGTCACGGTCAAGTATCACAGTGACATTGCCTTTATCAGACTTGGTAACCATAAGGTTAGATAAAAGTTTTTTGAATTAATTTAAATTCTTCATTCTAATTTTGTGAAAAATTTTATTAAAAGAGATTTGTTGTCTTCCAGAAAATTCTAAGAAGAATTCATGATTTGATAATTGGATTATCTCATTCATAAGCAACTCTAAGTTGTGTTGAAAGTGATTAAGATATTTATGGTTACTATTAATTTCATAATTGAGAAATTTGGTTCCTAGCCTGCGAGTGAAGTTCCTGTTATGTTGTTAAATTGTACATCTTGTCTTAACACTAATTGATCAATGTGTTGGGTAGCGTGTGTTATGTGTTTCGGTAGTATTCCTACTGTACGACATCTCAGGAGGAAACATCTACGGTTTTTTTTTGGCTAGCTTCTTCTTCAGGCGGGACTACTGTTACCTTTTATTGACTATTTCGTTACCATGAGTAGCTCTTAGATCTTCATAGAAACCCATTCATAAAGACGATTTCCTCCAACTTAATAATTTCCTTATTGGTAATACATATTTTTCATTTAATGGTGAAATTTATAAACAAACTTTTGGTACTCCAATGGGAGCTGAGATCAGCCCCATTTCAGCAGCATATGTCATGGATGACCTACTAGATTTGCTCTTACAGGTACTTCCTTTCAATCTCTTTTTTATAAAAAATATGTCGATGTCATCATCATATCCCTTTCTCAAGATGGAATATCTGAGATTGTTGGACATCTTCAACAGTTATGACCCTTACATACAGTTCACCATCGAAACAGAGAACAACGCACAATGGGTTCTTTTCCTTGACACGAAGGTTATCAGAACACCAGATAATACTGTACTCATAGATTGGTATCGCAGTTCTGATAGGTTCTTGAACTATTGGTCACACCACAAGCAGTCAACGAAAATCAATTTGGTCAAACAAATGAAGAACCGCATTCTGCAGATTTCTAATCCATTTTTTCATAAAAAAAAATCAAATATACTTTTCTGATTATTTATTAATAACTCCTACCCGGATCCTCTACTTGAGAAGATCTTATTCAGTACGTCAACCATTGACGTTCAAATCAACAATAACAACCAGTTGAATATAAATTATTTTCCTATCAACTTTCAATCAAAATTAATCTATTCCATTCCATGTTCAAATTGTGGTAGGGAATATATTGGTGAAACGTCAAGATTACTCAAAGACAGAATCAATTCACATAAAAGTGATAGTAGATTACATCCTGAGAGATGCGCTCTCAGTAATCATGTTTCTGAAGAAGGTCATAAAATGGACTGCAATTCAACAAAAATTTCATCAACTGAAAGAAACACATCTAAAAGATTGTTTTTGGAAATGTCATTCATATTACAATCCAATAACTGCTTCAATGAAAGATCATACGTTGATCACCTCAGTGAAATCTATGCCTTTTTATTAGATATTGAGAAAAATTTACATGTTTTCCAAACCAATAATAATTCTGGTTTTTCATCAATTTAATACATAACATTTTGAATATTTCCTTTTTCAATAAACTTCCAATCTTCCTATGGCAGGGCTTTACCTTAATTAACATACTTGATTTTTGGGTTTTCTCATTGAGTTACTTACAGAACAGCAGATGTCTCTGATCACACTTGCACCATAATGATTTTTTTTTGTTCCACAGTTTTATCATCGACAAATTAACACACCTTTTCAAACTGAATTACATGCCAGATGTCATTGTCGATTTTTTTTGTCTCTCTCTTTGGTCTTCAACCACACGGCTTTTACCGGTAAACCATAATTTTGAAACAAATAACGATTTTTTAGTAAATTTCAATTCAATATTTTTCTTTGTATCCAGTGAGGAGTCAACCTCTTTTAATGTAGTGACTTGTTTATTGTATTGACACGTTTCAATTGTTCAAATGTAACATTCTTTTTGACACGGCAAACACGAAAGAAAAAAAATTCTTTCGAAACGAATACTTCTACATGAACACTGAATTATACAGAAGATACTTTTCTCTATTCAGTTTGTATATCGAACATTTGTTGAGGAATAAGAATCAGATATCATTCATATGAGTTCTACTTTGAATGAATGGTAATAAATTGTACTCACATGGAAGACTGTCACTCTAACTAGTATACACCGTGTTTCGCCTTAAGACACTTGCCCTAAGGCTCTTCAGTACCAAATCGGATAATATTATAGAAAATACACACACTTCATAATAATAATAAGCAGATCAAGCTTATTCCGTGACATTCAAAATCGTAATTCATGAATGAAGGAGGACTTTCTTTCAGTTTGTGTCTGAAAGTTACTTCTTTGCATGATCTACACATCCAGTATATAGTTACTTATTTTCAAATTGATTACTTCCTTCCTTTCTTTGGAAGATTCTCTCATCCATTTTTTTGTATCAGATGGAGTAGTAGAAAGCCAAAAACTTTCTTTCCCAAAATTAATCACTCCTAAAAATATAACCCATTCAAATCAATAGATAAGTACTTTTTGATCATTCCATTATTGATTTCAATTTAAGAGCCACCGGTAGACAGCTGTTTCAGCCTATTGGGCATCCTCAGTACCGGGCAGGCGGTCCTCGATTGAAGACAAAATGAGAAAAAACCAAGAAAGTACTTGATAAAAATAGCTGCGAAACGCAAGCGAAACATAAGTGTAAACACCTATTGGTGTGACACCCAAGTCAACTTGCCAAGTTTTTATGTCAGTGTTGGTGGTTTGACCAATCAACCGACAACTGCGGTAGCAGAAATTTAGGAAGCTAACCTGAAATGATGATATGAAATCTACTTTCAGTTTGTTACTGACCTAAACTTTTGTGCATGATCTACATATCTTTTCATATATGGATTTCATCAGGGTGTTCAATATTTCTTTTTTTCCTCAGAAGATTGCTACTTTCTATAAATATAATGATAGAGGAGTAGAAATCCAGATGGAAACGAGAAAGTTGATTACGGACATGACTGAACTGATGAGAAATTAATTGGCGCTCCGGGGCAACTTCATTGAGAAATGTTCTGAAACAAAACTAGTCAAATGGTGATTTTAAAGTTGTCTTTTGGGAAAACTGTGTATACACTCAACATATTAGTTATTTCAGTCGTAACATATGAGATGAACTTCGGTATTAAAGTTACTTCACCATGAAATTTATGTACCGCTACTTCACGGAGTAGACTGAATTTTATCATTTTCATATTATATTATTCACCATTCATGAAACACTGGAAATTAATTGTTTCATTCACATCAAGAACTGTATTTCGATAAATAAACAGGAAAATAAGTTATTATCTATCACTGTTGTTGATAAATACTCTCACAAATTTTCCAGATTTTACATGTGTGTATGATTATACGGTCGATGGTAAGTTATATGCTAAAGGTAAACGCAACGCAGGATTTTTCTGTTTTATCAATCTAATATATTTTCAGCATTGTGGCTTTGCCACTTCCATCAAAAACTCCTTGCAACTTTATTTTTTAAATAGAACACCCTGTATATCAAAACATTTTTGGAATCGGTCTCTTATCATAATACGTTTTTTATCGATAATGTCCTATACCTATCTCTATCGGTTTTCGAGATAAAAAGTAATTTGTGGTGAATATGGTCCAAAACATAGCCCTAATTGAATTTAAGTACCTACATCAGTACTCTCAGTTCATGAAAAGTTAATATTCTGATGATAGTTTGGTTATAGTTTAATTAACAGCAAGAAATACAGGGCGTGCTAAAATTACTTGAAATTACATTATGCATGAAAGTGGTCAAAAGTTCGTTTTTTCAAATAAAACCCCCTGTATATTACTCGGTAAATTGAAAGATGGTGAAAAATGCTTCAAGATGATATACATGTCCCTATACCTGAATCATAAAGTTTTCTTAGTAAATTCACTTCTGGAAAGATTTTTTTTTCAAGGTTTTGTTTTAGGTAGCAGTGAAATTATCAATCTTATAACAGTTTATTTACTTATATAAGTAATTTACAAATAGTTATCGATGGTGTTTCAAAACATCTTTCAAAATACATGCGTCGATTAGTCAAACGAAGTTCTTATAAAATTATTGATTACCCATGAACAAAGTGATCACTGTCACAACTTGCAGGAAATTCAACCAAATGTATCCTGAATTAACGCCAATGAACGAGAGAAAGTTTGTAAGGTTACGAAATAATTTCTTCAATTATGGCTAAAAGTTTCCAGGGAATAACTGTATCAAAAATCAGGTAAAAAGTAAGAATTTCTGCGCTATAACATGTGAAAGTACAGGAAAATAACAGAATAAGGATGATTGAAAATAACAAAATTGTGAACAAAATATCACATGTTCCCAATAAATGCTGTAAATGTGGTCCATTACATTCTAAACATTTCAAAATATTCTTTTGTACGCGACTTGTGGTTGCTTTTTTAATTTCATGGGGATCCAGATTTTCAATACACTGCACTATCCGCCGTCGAAGTTCTTCTTTGGTAGGCCACATAAAAAGGAAATTGGCGTGAGATCGGGTGATCTCGGTGGCCAATCTCACGGCCCTAAATGCCCAAACCAACGATCGTCAAACATTTCGTAAAGTTTCTCGGAAACTTTTTGGGTGGAATGAGCTGGTGCTTCATCCAGTTGAAACCACGAATTCCTATATTTCTCTAAAGGCAAATTTTCGGGGAAATCGGTAATAGTCGTTCTTAATATTTGAAGATATCTCTTTGCATTTAGTCTTCATAAATGGAAAAGCTGATTTTATTGTTCTTCAAAGTACAGAAAACATTCAGGTAAACTTTTTTTGAAAATCATGAGAATTATGATCAGCCCAAAAATGTTTCTTCCTTCTATTAAAAATGCCATCCCTCGTAAATTTTGATTTGTCGCTCCAAATTATTTTTGACAAAAATTCACGATCTTGGTGTATATGTTCCATATTTGGATTCCATATTTGGAATTCATTATGGAGAAAAAAAATATGGAAGACCTGAAAAATCAGCAGTCGCCCATCATATTTTGCAACAAAACCATTCCATATACTTCAGTTCATTAAGATTAGTTACACAAGTTAACAACAACAGGCAACTAGATGCCTATGAGAGTGTATAAATAAGTAAACACAATAATATTATGAATAACGATGACGGACCTATACCAAAGAGCATACTATATAGCTTGTTAAAATAAAATAAAAATGAAACAATGTTGTTGGGTTTACTGATTACTACATAAGGACACATTGCAAAAATAAATTTGGATAGGCAATATTGTGAAATTAATTTTTATATAGCTGAAAATTGTTTTATATAAACATATATTGTAAAATAATAGATAAGGCAAAATTGTAAAATTAATTTAGGTTGGTATGCCTGTATGGGTGGTACGCCTGGATGGTTTACCTGTATGGAATACCTATATAGCATAAATAGGGTTAGCTCGCATTAGTTTCTAGTTTTAATCTTCCTCTTTGAACATGATCACTTGGTGATCGAAACACGTGTCGAGGTGTTGAAAGTAACGATTTGATGTTGGGAGAAAACTCCAGTAATATTCATTACTACACCAAAGGTTCCAAACAGTACATCATAAGAACTGATATTTTGTAATATCTATCTGCTAGGTAGACCGTGATGGATTTGTGTTACATTCTATCAAGGGCGTTGGATATAATCGTCGGATATATTCGTTGGATATAATCATCGCCCTCCGTGGTATAGCCAGGGGAGTAGTTGTTTTCTGATAGGTGTCAGTCCATTAACCTATAGTGTAGGGAGTTGAGACTGACTTGAACAAATTATTACTTTAGATGATTCAAAATCTTTTTTTTTGGACTACTCAGAATAATATCAGTTTCAAGTTGGAACATTTTGAATAATATGTGACATCTGTAGGAGATCCAAAGGCACTTACGATGAAACGAAGTGAATGTTTGGTTTGTGTATTTTTAGAAAACCGTAAATACGAGGTGTACGAAAAAATATATTTTTGTCTTGCAACGAAAGATTTATTATTGTCTGTGAGAATGTGTCAATGGTTGATGAGTGCTTTGGTTTCTTCTTCAAGCTAGGTGGTGACGTCCCTGTTTGTCGGTTAGTACTCCGGAAAGTCGAGTAATGTTTCCATTTTGTCGATGTAGTATATGGAGTTGAGTACTTTGTGGCATTACGTTTTTCTGCCGGAAGAATAACCATGTCTGAGTTATTGCTGAGGCTTTTGAAAGATTGTCTCAGCTCGGTTGAAATTGGATTTTGGAAGATGTACAATGGCTCATTCGCTGTGAGTGATAATGGTTTCGATAGAAATGGATTTGGAAGTTATGTATATGTTGAAGGAGATTCGATAAAATATTATGGGTGTTATCGTCTAGCGGAGTATTGAAGAAATTGTGAACCAGAACTAGGGATCAGATGTGAATGAATGAGGTGTTTTATAAGTGCTGAGTGATGCTACCGTTTTCTTCTGAGTGGCGATCTTGTTGTCACTAACGTGTTCGGCTTTTTCAGAAGGTTATCTTGAAGAGGGTATCCCAAATGGCCATATACATTTTTGAGTTTGATAACCACTCGACATCCTTAGATGTTCTTTCGAATGAAAGCGAAGCTAGGACAGTCTGATATTTATTATATTCGATCTGAAATGCTTTGGTTATTACATGATATGTTCTGCAAGACTTGAAGATGGATTGAGCCCTAGGAGTCAAGTCAGGAGCGTGTTGCTACCTCAGTAGTAGGAAGATTGAGATTTCTACAACAAAAGATAAAGGTCATGAACAATCATTCGATGAAAATTATTTCATATAACCTCATCAACATAATTTCAATGAAATATTGGAAAAATATCAAGAAAGCTCAAATAAGTAGATAACACTCTGAATGTAATATCAATGTTTTTACTATATAGATACATTCAATACTCATAATGAACATAATACTCATGATTGAATACTCATAATAAACTTCAATATGTTATCTTATTAGTATCAATAGAAGATGGAAGATAGTAAGATGTTGATCTCATCCGGCGTTGCGGGTGAGATACCATCGGAATGGCTTAGGCAGCGTGAAGTTGCATGATGGCGCTCCTAGGGTTAACATACTTCGGAGTTGAAATAACTCCACAATCGAATCTCCACGTGGGAGCAGATTTAAGGGCATCATTCTGCGGAAGTAATTCGAAAACCACTATTTTTGACAGTCAACAGGGTCTTTCTAATATAAGTCATCAGGGAATTAGCATGGTAACTGCAGTTGCTAAGAGGCCCAATAGCAACATCAGGGGCTCCACTCAAATATGAACTCAGTGCACCAACATCTGCAATCAAATAGTCCTCATTATCTTGTATTTAGATAAACCAAAGTCAGTGCTTCAACAAACCCTGTCAGTTTTCTATATCTCGGCTATGATTTTCAATCCAGATTAAGACGTAACTTTGGAATATTTCTTTTTATCAAAAACGATCTCTCCTGTCAAGGAGAGGCAATGATAAAACCCCAAAATTTTGAAGTTATGTGGTTCAAAATAATGTCACAGAAGCGTCTGCTGCGTTCGTCGACCACCAAGCGATACACAATTGACACCATTGACTTTCTGCAAATTAATCATCCCAGTGCCGAAATTTCAATATTCGGTGATTTCAATGTTCACAATACCGAATGGTATTGGTATTGGTATTATGGTAATACTTACTCAGATTTTAAATGAACCAACCAGGATTTCTGAGCATGATGGAGAATATGCTAGCCTTCTGGATCTATATCTAACAACCAATCCAGAAATTTACACAGTCACCGTAAGGTCTCCATCGGGATCTTCTGATCATAAACTCATTTCAGTTTTGAGTGAATTACCGATGATGAATATTGGGGAACAATCTAAGCTTCGCAAAGTTTGGCATCACAAATCTGCTGAGTAGATAGATCTTCAAGACCATTTCCGAAATTTTTCCTGAATAGATATTTGTTTCAGCTCTTGAAATCCATCTATTTGTGATTCTGAATTTACGGTAGTTAGAACTTCACAAACAGAGAATTAGGGAGGAACTGTTTGCCAATCCCAACAGGTCTAGATACTTCTGGTCGGTAGCTGAAGCTGTTAATTAAAACTTCACAAAATCTGTAATTCCACCACTAACACAAGCGGACGGTTCAAGACGCCCCCCACTATTCCCAGACTAGAATTCACAATGCGGGAAATTACTTTTCGACAACGCAATGTCTAGTCAGGCGTATTTTCAAACAGCTGAATATCAACAAAGTGTCTGGTCCTGATGAAGTGCCCATCATCGTAGTTAGAAAGTGCGCAAATGAACTCGCACCAGTGCTTTCCAGCTTTTTTAACCTGTCTTACAAGAAAGGAGTTTTTCCTTTATGTTGGAAGATTGCTGGCTTTCAGCCTATTCCTAAAAAGGGCAAGAGAAATCTTCCAAATAACTATAGACCAGTCGCTTTGCTATCAGTGATATCAAAAATCATGGAGAAAGCCGTAAACCACCATATCCTTAATTATTTGGAAGGCTTCAACATCTTGAGCGATCATCAATATGGCTTTCAGAAACAAAGATCAACAGGCGACCTTCTATCGTATGTCACTCATATTTGAAATAACGCAATCGAGAAGCATTAAGAGTTGAGAGCTTTTGCGCTTCATATTTCTAAGGCCTTTGAACGTGTGTGGCATGAAGGTTTGCTGGCTAAACTTCGATGCTATAGTTTGTCGGATGATTTCAGTGTAGGGCTCCCCAGCTTCCTGAAATAACGTTCCCTGCAGGTGGCCGTCGACGTATATCTCTCGAATACTTTTACCATCAACGCTGGTGTTCGCCAGGGATCTATTTTGTATCCAACCCTCTTTCTATTATATACCAACGACTTATTTGGAAAAACCAAGAATCCAATATATTGCTTTGCTGATGACAGCACGCTTGTTTTGTCATTCCCTTTGGATTGCAGGATATCTGCAGCAGATACACATCTTCACCGACAGCAGGAGGATTTATATCTTGATGAGGATCTAGAAGTCATTTCGAATTGAGGTAAAAGTAACCAGGTGCAATTCAATGCCACAAAAACACAGGCATCGATTTTCTCCAAAAAGATAAAAATGCCTCTGAACCGGATAAAATAATGTCAGGTCAGACAAATCCACCTTCTGCTTTGATAAGTTTGTTGGGGGTTATATCTTGGCACAATCTGTTTTTGTTTTTGAAATCTGTTTTTGTTCTTTCTGTTTTTTTTTCCGTTAACCAGCTGTCGCACCCCTACGAACGACAACCCTCAGAAGTCGAAACTTGTGCGAGCTGAGGATTAACGAGGTCTTACCTTTTAACGTGTGATTCCTAACACGGGTTGGACGATAGCAAGTGAAGATCGATCGTTCAGACTAGGGCTTGAACCACCGACCAACACGGCAGTCAATTCGAGTGAGTGAAAAAAGCACCCACGCCGAACCGCTTGGCTACCGACCGACCGCTGAAATTGCAAAAGCCGCTTCTCAAAAACTTGGAACACTGTTGCGAACCAGAAAACTGTACACACGTCAGCAACTTTTATTGCTTTATAAAGCTCAGATTAGAACTTCTTTGGAGTATTTTTCTCGTGTATGTAGCTCCGCTCCTAAGAATACCCTGAAGCTTTAGGATTCCATCCAGAAAAGAACCATTCACCTGATTGGAGACGCGAACATCACTTGCAACTTTGACAGTCTAGAACATCGAAGAAAGGTTGGAGATTTGTCTTTCTTCTATAGATATTTTTCGGGAAGTGTTCACATTTGATTCCACCAAGAGCGACAGAAATACGCGACAGACTGTGGCTGCTCATCGTTTTGAGGTTCATCTCAGTACACCTCGAACTTCACTGTTCATGAACTCTTTCATTTGAGGAACTGCGTTCATGTGTAATTAACTTGCTTAACGTTTTTTCAAATGAATTTAATCGGCTGCGATTGGAATCCAATGTGAATCACTGCAATCGCACAGGCACCGCTCTTAGAGCGCCTTAAGGATTTTTATGTATTGCTTGTGCTTTGCCCTTGAGAAAAATTCTGAACAGCTGCGAATATAAAGTAAAAATCTTTTAAAGCATACCATTTCTTGAGAAATACCGAATATAATATGTATCACTCGATTAATTGGTATGTGAATGGTCAAAACATAGAGTTTCTTGATCTGCTGCCGGTAATACTGAAACCGTGGTGCTATCTGTGAAATCTCTAGAATTTTCTAACGATTGCACAAGTGTCATATTTGTAGAGAAATTCTACATTCTTACTTCACTATCACATTCATTTATTAGATACTCTTTCTTTGAAGTGGTTTTCAATGAGTTCAAGAAATGAGCAAACTCCACATAACAAATCTTTTGACCAAATTTTTCCACACATCTTCTATGGAAACATTATTCTCAGCCTACTTAGAAATCCTCTCCTAGAGATGCTATTTGGTTGATGAATCGTGCGTCGTATGAGAACACAATATAAGGTCATTAATATCATTTAGAATACACTTTACGCAATTAATAAAAATGAAATATGCATAAATAAAATAACAACGCGATATTAGTTTCTAATTCGAATTTCATGATATTCTATACATTTTCAGAAACAGTTCAACGACAATCTTTGTTATCATCAAACCTAATGAAGTGCTTTCATTAGGTACTAATTGCTAAAGAGAAGTTATATGAAGCAAAAAGCATTTGATTCAACAATAATCAGTGATTTCAACGAAGATGCAGACACGTAGAATTTAAATAGGTCATTAATTAATGTTGCTCTCTTATAATTGTTCGATGAATCATGAGGAATATTTTCACTGGCTCAAAAGATAATTAATTCAATATATTTATTTCGGAAAGACCGTGTTTTCGAATCACAATCTAATCAAATTGGTAGAAGAGTTTCATTGGTCACAGCATAATTGCTGAAATGAACCTGAATATGTTTTTTCATATGGTTTGATTTGAAAACCTATGTGAGCATTTGAATACTCACCAACTTTATACATGTATTTGTTATAAAAACTCCTTTCTGATTTATTTTTTGTATTTAAATCAACTTTTAGCAGCTGCTGTCACCAGATGCAGATTTCTCCACATCAAAATTTGAAAGTTAGGCAATTCCAAAAAGGCTGTAGGGTTCGTGCCGGTCGCACGATGGCCAGTTTTTTTGAAATCTGATCATTTGGTATATCTACTTATATTCTCTCTCATTATGTGGTTCCAGAACTGAATTTCAACCTTACTTGAAATGCTTTTCATTTACTATTCTCTTCTTTTTCTCGTTTTCCCCTATATTAAATTCACCCTGAACTTTTCTCAGCACAATGCCACGTATTTTAAAGGTATTTGCCAATGCTGTTGGGACACACAAATGTAAAAAAATAACTATTCTAAGCCACAGAGAACTCTTTAGCTTTCTAACCTCTCAGTACTTTTAAAATAATTTGAAAGAAAACTTTCAAACCCAAAGTATTTTAACACAACACTACCTTTACATTTACAAATGTATTGTCAACTCATTCAACGCACCCTGTATGCGCTACTCAATTCAATAAAATAATTTCTCCCTTCGTGACCTATCGGACACACCCAGTATGTATCGCTCACCCAAAGTTATTTATCTCTCAAAAAATTATTACCTCCTGCAAGTATTGATTTTACAATTCCATCTATCTCAACGAAAAACTCAGGTTATTCAAAATATTTAAGTTTGCTCGCTTAAGCTCCTACTTTGCCATTACTATTTTCCGTCGGCAAAGGCTACTATTTAATTTACCTTATTCTTCCCTAACACCAACTTTTGACAATAAAATCCCTGTGGCTACTTTAAATTTCAATTTCTTCAGACTGCCTACACAATAATTTTTTTTTCTCTTAAACCTAGCTACGAATAATATTTTAATCCACTTCCCAAACTAATAAGAACGAAGACACTTCCAAAATACACAACGGAAATCCAGTGTGTTACTTAATTAACACTGCTCATTCACTAAACTACATTGTCCACAATCTATTCAACACAGAATCCTAGTTATTTAAAAAAAAAATTATTTCACCTGTCGGTTGACCGATGTGATCAGATTTCTAGACAAAATAAATCATTTATTTATCCACACCGCTGTCAACAGTGTTACAAAAGCTCCTTTCTGATTTATTTTTTCTTTTTAAATCAATTTTGGGCAGCTGCTGTCACCAGATGCAGATTTCTCCACATCAAAATTTGGATGTTAGGTAATTCCGAAAAGGCTGTAGGGTTGTTCGTGCCGGTCGCACGAAGGCCGGTCTTCTTGAAATCTGATCATTTGGTATATCTACTTATATTCTCTCTGATTATGTGGTTCCAGAACTGAATTTTAATCTCAATTAAAATGCTTTTCATTCACTATAGTAAATAGGCTGCAAGAGTTCTGGCTCATTCCTTATGGAAATTAACATGGAAAATGGCTAAGGTCCATTCTGCAATTTTTGGTTCCTTTCAAGGTCACGCGTACGGCAGAGAATGGCGAGTACACCAATCAGAGCGCTCCAAATTGTCACGTGACCCAGATGCATCGTCGCGAGTACACCACACTAGCGCCACCTATGAGTCACAAGCTGAACTATCTATTGGTTGAAGAAGGACACTGTAAACACTAGACATATGGGTGTTGTCATGCGACGCAGTATGCGCAGTTGCCGGTTTTATGATGTCTGTCAATACGGATCGGTGTCTGTGCAACTGTCAAATGTCAATGAGGATGCAGGACGGTGTCTGTGAGGGGGAAACGTGTGACGTCATCGACGCAGGATGGAACGAGTATAGTAGCGATTTAAGCGTAGAACTCCGCCCCTCGGCCCCCTTGGTACTTCACCTAACCTATCGGCCCCCTTGGTACTCCACCTAACCTATCAGCTCCCTCGGCCCCCTTCAGTCACGTGATTTTAATTAAAAAAAGTGTATAGTTATGAGATTCGAACCTGGGTCGTCCGCGCCGTAGACATTGTCCTTAGCCTCTACACCATCGTAAGATATTGAAGTTAACTGCGAATGTTGGGTATTTACAGCGTTAGTTTTGTCGGGACCGAAATTGACTCATTCATTATACTTGACAGCATTTTTATTTTTGATTTCCATAGAATGTAATTGTCATTATCATATTGAAGATAGGAAAATATACTTAGATTTGGGAAATAATTAATATTTCATGTAAAGATGTGCATTTGTGTGTAAGAGCGAGAGGCGCGTGTGACGTAATCGATGCACAAATTTACGTGGCTTTGCGTATATTGAGAGATTCATTTGAATAATTTATAGTACAGAATTGTTTCATGTCCTGTTATCAGTAACCGCATAAAAATAGGCGCTTGATTCATCGATACAAAAGTATATGGAAACAAGAAAAGTTATAGAACACACAGAGTCATCTATGAGTCACTAGCTGAACTATCTATTGGTTGAAGAAGGACACTGTAAACACTAGACTCATAAGACGGCATCTGTCAAATGTGAATACATGCCAGCATGGCAGGTTCGGCGTTGCCAGTTGTACAATAAATCATTGTTTATGGGGCAATGTGGCGTTGCCGGTTTAGGAATTAATCGTGAACTACTCCACGAAAATTAAAAGCGCGAAAATGATATATTAATAATAATGAATCAGATTTAATAAAAAACATTACAGATTAATGAGGCTGTATCGTTTCAAAGTGTGATCCCTCAATGTTACAAGGTATCTCAAAATACATCATTGAAAACAAATATGGCGTCGAAGTGTACAGGGTGCGTCAAAATACATCATTTAAAAAAAAACATAACAGTTCCACGAGGCTGTAAGTTTTCAACGTGCGATCCTTCAATGTGTACAAGGTATCTCAAAATACATCATTGAAAAACAAATATGACGTCGAAGTGTACAGGGTGCGTCAAAATATATCATTTAAGGAAAAAAACATGTCGATTTGAAATATGATATTAATGTGTATACAGGGCGTTTCAAAATACATCATTTAAGAAAAAAACATGTCGATTCAACAGAAGTCTAGCGTTCCAACATGTCGGGAGTCTCGTATCTTTGTTAACCAAGTTAGCATCATCAGGTGAAAGAGGAGATCCAAAAGTGTCGAGAGGTTGAGCTTAGTGGACTCAACGTGAGGGCGCGAATGGGGGAGCGAAGTATTCGACAATGACATTTCAAAATACGTTGTTTTCCATGCGTTTTCGATCGTTTTTCGTGCGTTTACGATCGTTTTTCGTGCGTTTACGATCGTTTTTCGTGCGTTTTCGATCGTTTTTCGTGCGTTTTCGACCGTTTTCCGTGCGTTCATTCGTTATCATTTCATCGTTATTGTCGTAACGGTTTTTCGTGTTTCAATATGACAGTCATTTATCATTTAACGCGTTTCGCTAACCAAGTTAGCATCATTAGGAAATGA
This sequence comes from Leptinotarsa decemlineata, assembly GCF_025532065.1. NCBI lineage: Eukaryota > Metazoa > Arthropoda > Insecta > Coleoptera > Chrysomelidae > Leptinotarsa > Leptinotarsa decemlineata. The sequence continues at coordinate 98,786 of NW_027412685.1, forward strand.
CTAAAGTCCATGCTTTGTCATATGAAGATTCATTTTGCGAATTTTCAGACTCTTGAACGGAACCTTGTGGAACACCCAACATAACTTCTGTTGTTACAGAGTAGTGTAGGTCAGCCAATCAGAATGAAGACATCAAATATTGCTCGATTGATTGTGCTAGATGAAATTGAACTGGAGAATGAGGGTCGAATCATAATAATAATAGTGATAAAACATTAAAAGCTTCAAAGTGACGTAGTCAGCGTGGGAGGTGGTGGCGTGTGTGAGGATTTGTGGAAATAAATGAGTTATTACAAAAAATAATAGCGCAACTGTCAGAAGGGCACTGAGTTGTATATTCACTAATAATGATCGGATCGTCGCACACAGCACGTCAAATGAAAGGATAAGAAATGGAGGAAGAATTGCAAATTCAACAAACTTGTAATTAAAAAATGTTGGGTTATGAACAACTATAAGTTTATTCCAATTGCAGAAGCTTGATTCAAAACGCAGAATGTATTGACAAAGAAAATGAAAAAATCATTGGATACTGAAACATATGATATATTTGGATTCCTTAGGGTGAGAAGATTTCGAATCCATCAAACAACGACCACTTCCGGTTTTCACTTCCGGTCCTCCGATTTCGATGACTTCAACATCAATGGATTCGTTTAGATGTCATGAAACATAATTAATCATTTGTCGAAGCCAAAAGGGCCTTATAACCTATTTTCATTATACTAGCAGCAACAGACCGATGTGGGCACTCATTTCGAATGATTTCATTTGTAGATTATGAAAAGTATGATATACAGTGCCCAATGTGAAACACCATAGAAAGAATTGCACATTTAAAGAAAATCATTGAACATATTTGAAATTAAAAGTTGTTGGGTTATGAACAACTACGAGTGTAATGTAATTGCAAAAGTTTCATTCAAAACACATAATTTGTTGACAAAAAAATGAAATAATCATCGTATACTGAAACATATGGTATTTTTGGATTCCTTAGGGTGAGGAGGTTTCGAATCCGTCAAAAACAGGTCACTTCCGGTTTTCACTTCCGGTCGTTCGATTCCGATGATTTTGACATCAATGGATTACTTTAGATGTCAAAAAACATAGTTAATCATTTTACGGAGCCAAAAGGACCTCATAACCTATTTTCGCTATACTAGTCGCAACAGGTCGATGTGGGTACTCATTTCAAATGATTTAATGTGTAGACAATGAAAAATATAATATCGAGCGCCTAATGTGAAACAGCATAGGAAGAATTGCAAAGAGAATCATTGAAAAAACTTCGGATCGCCACGTACATCATGTCAAATGAAAGAAGAAAAATTGCAGAATTCATCAACAACGAAAAAACAAATATGGTGCAACATGTCAGAAAGGCACTAACCCACATCTTCATTAATGATAACTGAATCTCAACGTGCAGCAAATCAAATGAAAGGAAAACGAATGCAGAATTCATCAACAGAAAAAAAACCGAGACGATGCCAAGAGGGCACAAAGTTGTATCTTCACTAATAATAGTCGCATCATCACATGTAGTACTTAAAATAAAATGGGGAAAAAAAGCAGAATTCATGTGTTTGTTGCGCTATTCAAATCCAAGATGACATGCATCAATATCAACAGTGAATATGCATATAACAAAGACTCTTTGATTTTCTTTTGTTTCATTTCAGAATATGTCATCACTAATTTTTATATTCAAACCCAAAGTGACATTGATCACTGTCAATGTCGAATCTACATCCGGAGATACGCAGTTCTCAAAGCGACGAAACAAAGGCTCTTTGTTTCATTTTAAAATATGTCATCACTCATTTTACTATAAATACGTCATGCATGGCGAAATGAGTTAGTTGCATCCGTTGAAAGTGATACCAGTGACAAGTGCACCGATTCTATTTGAAAGTAAGTGTTTTAGGTTTGACTTTTTCCTCAGATGAATTTATTCAAATGTAATTTAATTGAAAATTGGTGAGAATTGTTGAATCATTTGATTTCCAAAATTTTTCTCGATATATATATCTTGGATGATTTCAGTCAAATGTTTTACATGTCGTGGTTTGTTTGAGATAGTATTCGCATATATTGTCAATCAAAACATGAAGCTTTCATTTTTTATTTTTCACAGATGGATTTACAAAAGTTGAATGCAAATTCGATCGTGAAGAGAAAGCCAAGTATCAAAGTAGCAGATTTGCCTAGGGAGATGCCGTAGAGGATATTCACTGGCAAAATCGTGAAAGGAAAATTTGGTGAGGCGGTCTTGTTAGATTTGGGAGATAAAGTATCATTTTTGCCCCACCGAGTGACGGAGGCGTATCGTCCTCACTTAGAAGAATTTTCATCTGGAAAATACGCTATTGTGTTCAAAGGGTTAATGGACATTGGGAAACCGAATCTTGTCGTTTCATTTGAGATTGTACAAAATTAAGGTTAGTACTGTTTCCAATTTTTTCTTTGTTTTATAGGCAAAGAGTTTTTGGGTGTATACAATATTTTTCATTCGGGTCAAAAATTCTCACTCACAGATATGATCCGCATAAAGTAGTGTTTTCATACAATATTTTTCCTTCACTTAGTACGTGCAGAATATGTGTTTTAAATTCTTTATTTTGGATGACACTTGATTTTTTATTTTCATTATAAGTGTAGCAATTACTTCATAAAAGACATTACCCTTTCTGTTACCAAAACGTTTTTTTTAGTGTATGTTTTTATTGAAAAATCGAATTTATTTCAGTGTATTTTTTACTGAAAAATCGAATTTATTTCAGGATAATACATCAACGTGTGCAGTATCAGTCAGAGTCATCTCAACAACAACATTCAAAACCGTCATAGCAACCTTTCCAGAACGAGTTTGAAATCTCAGCAGTTTCCATTTTTGTCAGTCTATAGTTGCACATTATGAGGCTAGAATTTGTCGAAATTCAGTGATTTGTTGGACAAACTGCACCTATTCAATATATATACAACTGTAGTGAATTTGGAAGACTTTGAAGATTCATCGTGGTGTGTTCCAAAATTCAAGAAAAACACGCCGTTCTGTATGGGTCATTCCAAAGGAAATTTGTTCAGCTGCAGTCTCAATAACGTTGATATTTTATATAAATGGCTTTATAATATACTACCAAAATAAATACAATACATATCACACACATCTTTTTTTGGAAATGAAAACTTATCTTATACAGGGAAAGTTGTCAAAAATATGCAATAACAAAAATTATATACCAGATTTTATAGAGATGAAGAAACATCATATTGAAAGATACTAAGTTGACAAAAACAGGACATTTTAGAAATAAAGAAAATAAGTTTGTCTGTCATTTTAAATTCTGATTCGTTGGGTCGATATAACAAAAAGTGGCATTTTATATCTTGAATTTTATTCAGGACATTATCATAGATGATTGACATTTGACATTAAATTTCAAGTGTGATATTTGGAAATTCATTTCGTATTGTAGTTTTTTCGAAATTCCCATTCAAAATAGCATCCTTTGATATAGATACCGGACGAGTCTATTATGTGTAGATAACCTGAGTTTCAATTGTTCGGAGTTCTGAGTTCTTGTACATATAAACATAACAAAGTAACGATACAGACAAATATGGAAAATCGTCATGAAATAATTCAAATCCATTCAAGTGAATTCATGAATTGAAAGATATTTTAACCTCAACTTCGATATTCTGAAACAAAAACACACAGTATTCACAATTCCATCTTTCGTTATTCCAAGTTCATAGTCATCAAAATTGATACAGTTGCATGAATGCACATCAAGCATTTTGTCGTAGTAAGGTGACCGGGGCAAAGTTACAACTTCAGCATAATATGAATGTTTATAAATATTAGGGAAGATCAAGATCATCAACAGGTATTAAGAAATTCATTCGGTGTCCAAAGCTTTCGGAATACAATGCAAATAATTTTCTTTATGACTATTCGTTACATATTAAATATTATTACCTCAAAATATATCGAAATCATAACACGTTTGCGATTCATTTTTTCAGTTACATTCGAAAAGTGAGTTTCAGTTTGCAGAAATAATAGCCCACACATGTTGGAAATTTTGCCATAGTGTGGTGAAAATCGTATTGAAAATTCTACGAAATATAAGCGCATACATACAGAGTGAATCAATATTTGAAATACGTCGTTTGGAACCCCCCATAACCCTTCTCTATCGAATTTTGGCAGAAATAATGCTGAGTCGTATTGTAGAGTTAACGTTCGAAATTGGGGAAAGTGAAGTATTCAACAGTTTTGCGTGCGACGGTTATGCGTGCGTTTTCGAACAGTTTACGTGCCTTTATTCGTTATCGTTTCGTCGTTATTGTCGTTTTTTTTCCTATTTCAATATGACAGTCATTTAACACTTAACGCGTTTCGCTTACCAAGTAAGCATCATCAGGAGATGACTAAAGTCCACGCTTTGTCGTATGAAGGTTCGTTTTGCGAATTTTCAAACTCCTGAACCGAACCTTGAGGAACAATCAGCCTAACTTCTGGTACAGAGTGGTGTCGTAAGCCAATCAGACTGGAGAAATCAAATATCAGTAGAATGATGGTTTTAGATGAAATTGAACTGAGGAATGTGGGTCAAATAATGATAATAATAGTGATAAAACACTAAAACTCAACTTGTGTTACAGAGTGGTGTCGGTCAGCCAGTCAGAATGGAGGAATCAAATATCGGTCTAATAATTGTGTTAGATGATATTGAACTGGGGAATGTGGGTCGAAAAATAATAATAATAATGATAAAATGTTAAAACTTTGAAAGTGACGTAGTCAGCGTAGGAGGTGGTGGCGTCGTAGAAAATGTGTGAGGATTTGTGGAAATGAATGAGTTATTAGAAAAAAAATGGAGCAACTGTCAGAAGGGCACTAAGTTGTATATTCGCTGATAATAATCGAATCTTCGCTTACAGCACGTCAAATGAAAGGACAAAAAATTCAGAATTCATTGACGAGAGAATACAAAGATGGCGCAACATGTCAGAAAGACATTAAGTCACAATTTCACCCATGATATTCGGATCTTAACGTGCAGCACATCAAATGAAAGAGAAACGAATGCAGAATGTTATCGACAAAGAAAAAACAAAGATGACGCAACATGTCAGAAAGGAACGAAGCCACATCTCCGTTAATGACAATTGAATCTCAACGTGCAGTACATTGACTGAAAAAGAAAAAAAATTTAGAATTCATCGACAGAGAACAAAAAACAAAGACAACGTAACATGTCAGAAGGGCAATGAGCCGTATTTTCGTTAATAATGATTTGTTCTCAACGTACAGCACATCAAATGAAATGGAAACGAATGCAGAATTCATCGACAGATAAAAAACAAAGATGGCGCAACATGTCAGAAGTGCACTAACCTGCTTCTTCGTTAATAAAAGTCGCCTCGTCACGTGCAGCATATCAAAGAAAAAACAAAAGAGGCAACCAAAAGGGCACTGAACCATATTTTCGTCAATAATAGTCGGATCGTCGCATTTGACATGATTCATTCACTCAAAACTGAAATATTTAGAAGATACCAAAGGAGATCTCACGATGACTATAAGTTCTGGTATGCTTTGTTAGGTATCGAATGATGCGTGCAATTTCGTTAATTCCAGCGACATGATTATTCCAAGACATATTGGTGTCCATTTGAACCTCAAAAAACTCATCGAAGCAGAAGGTGGAACCCCAAAAAAATAGGAGATATAGTACACCAAGTCAGTGAAGAGCGGCATTTTTCTGCCGAAAAATTTTTGAATTTCTTCAAATTTTCCAAATATCTGTAACAGAAAGACAAAACTCAGCTGCGGAACGCTTCTATCTACTGAAGTTAAGTATGTGTCGGTAGTGTGTAACGAAGGTTTCCATTAAATTCACTGGTTGCGCCCTCTGGAGGATGTTTGTTGCGATACACCATAGATGATAATATTTATTGTTTATCATTTCGAATCCGTTGAATACAAGGGGTTTGGAAATAGAAAAAAACAACGTTTCAACGCTTTGTAGACGTGTTTGATGCTCTATGACCAACACCCGTTATCCATATTTTCATTATTATCCCGACTGTATGACCACCAAACATTCAATATTATCGGGATTGAAGGGAGCTGATAGGTTAGGTGGAGTACCAAGGTGGCCGATAGGTTAGGTGGAGTACCAAGGGGGCACGCTGGATGGAACGAGTATCGTAGCGATTTAAGCGTGGAACTCCGCCCCTCGGCCCCCTTGGTACTCCACCTAACCTATCGGCCACCTTGGTACTCCACCTAACCTATCAGCTCCCTTCAATCCCAATAATATTGAATGTTTGGTGGTCATACAGTCGGGATAATAATGAAAATATGGATAACGGGTGTTGGTCATAGAGCATCAAACACGTCTACAAAGCGTTGAAACGTTGTTTTTTTCTATTTCCAAACCCCTTGTATTCAACGGATTCGAAATGATAAACAATAAATATTATCATCTATGGTGTATCGCAACAAACATCCTCCAGAGGGCGCAACCAGTGAATTTAATGGAAACCTTCGTTACACACTACCGACACATACTTAACTTCAGGAGATAGAAGCGTTCCGCAGCTGAGTTTTGTCTTTCTGTTACAGATATTTGGAAAATTTGAAGAAATTCAAAAATTTTTCGGCAGAAAAATGCCGCTCTTCACTGACTTGGTGTACTATATCTCCTATTTTTTTGGGGTTCCACCTTCTGCTTCGATGAGTTTTTTGAGGTTCAAATGGACACCAATATGTCTTGGAATAATCATGTCGCTGGAATTAACGAAATTGCACGCATCATTCGATACCTAACAAAGCATACCAGAACTTATAGTCATCGTGAGATCTCCTTTGGTATCTTCTAAATATTTCAGTTTTGAGTGAATGAATCATGTCAAATGCGACGATCCGACTATTATTGACGAAAATATGGTTCAGTGCCCTTTTGGTTGCCTCTTTTGTTTTTTCTTTGATATGCTGCACGTGACGAGGCGACTTTTATTAACGAAGAAGCAGGTTAGTGCACTTCTGACATGTTGCGCCATCTTTGTTTTTTATCTGTCGATGAATTCTGCATTCGTTTCCATTTCATTTGATGTGCTGTACGTTGAGAACAAATCATTATTAACGAAAATACGGCTCATTGCCCTTCTGACATGTTACGTTGTCTTTGTTTTTTGTTCTCTGTCGATGAATTCTAAATTTTTTTTTCTTTTTCAGTCAATGTACTGCACGTTGAGATTCAATTGTCATTAACGGAGATGTGGCTTCGTTCCTTTCTGACATGTTGCGTCATCTTTGTTTTTTCTTTGTCGATAACATTCTGCATTCGTTTCTCTTTCATTTGATGTGCTGCACGTTAAGATCCGAATATCATGGGTGAAATTGTGACTTAATGTCTTTCTGACATGTTGCGCCATCTTTGTATTCTCTCGTCAATGAATTCTGAATTTTTTGTCCTTTCATTTGACGTGCTGTAAGCGAAGATTCGATTATTATCAGCGAATATACAACTTAGTGCCCTTCTGACAGTTGCTCCATTTTTTTTCTAATAACTCATTCATTTCCACAAATCCTCACACATTTTCTACGACGCCACCACCTCCTACGCTGACTACGTCACTTTCAAAGTTTTAACATTTTATCATTATTATTATTATTTTTCGACCCACATTCCCCAGTTCAATATCATCTAACACAATTATTAGACCGATATTTGATTCCTCCATTCTGACTGGCTGACCGACACCACTCTGTAACACAAGTTGAGTTTTAGTGTTTTATCACTATTATTATCATTATTTGACCCACATTCCTCAGTTCAATTTCATCTAAAACCATCATTCTACTGATATTTGATTTCTCCAGTCTGATTGGCTTACGACACCACTCTGTACCAGAAGTTAGGCTGATTGTTCCTCAAGGTTCGGTTCAGGAGTTTGAAAATTCGCAAAACGAACCTTCATACGACAAAGCGTGGACTTTAGTCATCTCCTGATGATGCTTACTTGGTAAGCGAAACGCGTTAAGTGTTAAATGACTGTCATATTGAAATAGGAAAAAAAACGACAATAACGACGAAACGATAACGAATAAAGGCACGTAAACTGTTCGAAAACGCACGCATAACCGTCGCACGCAAAACTGTTGAATACTTCACTTTCCCCAATTTCGAACGTTAACTCTACAATACGACTCAGCATTATTTCTGCCAAAATTCGATAGAGAAGGGTTATGGGGGGTTCCAAACGACGTATTTCAAATATTGATTCACTCTGTATGTATGCGCTTATATTTCGTAGAATTTTCAATACGATTTTCACCACACTATGGCAAAATTTCCAACATGTGTGGGCTATTATTTCTGCAAACTGAAACTCACTTTTCGAATGTAACTGAAAAAATGAATCGCAAACGTGTTATGATTTCGATATATTTTGAGGTAATAATATTTAATATGTAACGAATAGTCATAAAGAAAATTATTTGCATTGTATTCCGAAAGCTTTGGACACCGAATGAATTTCTTAATACCTGTTGATGATCTTGATCTTCCCTAATATTTATAAACATTCATATTATGCTGAAGTTGTAACTTTGCCCCGGTCACCTTACTACGACAAAATGCTTGATGTGCATTCATGCAACTGTATCAATTTTGATGACTATGAACTTGGAATAACGAAAGATGGAATTGTGAATACTGTGTGTTTTTGTTTCAGAATATCGAAGTTGAGGTTAAAATATCTTTCAATTCATGAATTCACTTGAATGGATTTGAATTATTTCATGACGATTTTCCATATTTGTCTGTATCGTTACTTTGTTATGTTTATATGTACAAGAACTCAGAACTCCGAACAATTGAAACTCAGGTTATCTACACATAATAGACTCGTCCGGTATCTATATCAAAGGATGCTATTTTGAATGGGAATTTCGAAAAAACTACAATACGAAATGAATTTCCAAATATCACACTTGAAATTTAATGTCAAATGTCAATCATCTATGATAATGTCCTGAATAAAATTCAAGATATAAAATGCCACTTTTTGTTATATCGACCCAACGAATCAGAATTTAAAATGACAGACAAACTTATTTTCTTTATTTCTAAAATGTCCTGTTTTTGTCAACTTAGTATCTTTCAATATGATGTTTCTTCATCTCTATAAAATCTGGTATATAATTTTTGTTATTGCATATTTTTGACAACTTTCCCTGTATAAGATAAGTTTTCATTTCCAAAAAAAGATGTGTGTGATATGTATTGTATTTATTTTGGTAGTATATTATAAAGCCATTTATATAAAATATCAACGTTATTGAGACTGCAGCTGAACAAATTTCCTTTGGAATGACCCATACAGAACGGCGTGTTTTTCTTGAATTTTGGAACACACCACGATGAATCTTCAAAGTCTTCCAAATTCACTACAGTTGTATATATATTGAATAGGTGCAGTTTGTCCAACAAATCACTGAATTTCGACAAATTCTAGCCTCATAATGTGCAACTATAGACTGACAAAAATGGAAACTGCTGAGATTTCAAACTCGTTCTGGAAAGGTTGCTATGACGGTTTTGAATGTTGTTGTTGAGATGACTCTGACTGATACTGCACACGTTGATGTATTATCCTGAAATAAATTCGATTTTTCAGTAAAAAATACACTGAAATAAATTCGATTTTTCAATAAAAACATACACTAAAAAAAACGTTTTGGTAACAGAAAGGGTAATGTCTTTTATGAAGTAATTGCTACACTTATAATGAAAATAAAAAATCAAGTGTCATCCAAAATAAAGAATTTAAAACACATATTCTGCACGTACTAAGTGAAGGAAAAATATTGTATGAAAACACTACTTTATGCGGATCATATCTGTGAGTGAGAATTTTTGACCCGAATGAAAAATATTGTATACACCCAAAAACTCTTTGCCTATAAAACAAAGAAAAAATTGGAAACAGTACTAACCTTAATTTTGTACAATCTCAAATGAAACGACAAGATTCGGTTTCCCAATGTCCATTAACCCTTTGAACACAATAGCGTATTTTCCAGATGAAAATTCTTCTAAGTGAGGACGATACGCCTCCGTCACTCGGTGGGGCAAAAATGATACTTTATCTCCCAAATCTAACAAGACCGCCTCACCAAATTTTCCTTTCACGATTTTGCCAGTGAATATCCTCTACGGCATCTCCCTAGGCAAATCTGCTACTTTGATACTTGGCTTTCTCTTCACGATCGAATTTGCATTCAACTTTTGTAAATCCATCTGTGAAAAATAAAAAATGAAAGCTTCATGTTTTGATTGACAATATATGCGAATACTATCTCAAACAAACCACGACATGTAAAACATTTGACTGAAATCATCCAAGATATATATATCGAGAAAAATTTTGGAAATCAAATGATTCAACAATTCTCACCAATTTTCAATTAAATTACATTTGAATAAATTCATCTGAGGAAAAAGTCAAACCTAAAACACTTACTTTCAAATAGAATCGGTGCACTTGTCACTGGTATCACTTTCAACGGATGCAACTAACTCATTTCGCCATGCATGACGTATTTATAGTAAAATGAGTGATGACATATTTTAAAATGAAACAAAGAGCCTTTGTTTCGTCGCTTTGAGAACTGCGTATCTCCGGATGTAGATTCGACATTGACAGTGATCAATGTCACTTTGGGTTTGAATATAAAAATTAGTGATGACATATTCTGAAATGAAACAAAAGAAAATCAAAGAGTCTTTGTTATATGCATATTCACTGTTGATATTGATGCATGTCATCTTGGATTTGAATAGCGCAACAAACACATGAATTCTGCTTTTTTTCCCCATTTTATTTTAAGTACTACATGTGATGATGCGACTATTATTAGTGAAGATACAACTTTGTGCCCTCTTGGCATCGTCTCGGTTTTTTTTTCTGTTGATGAATTCTGCATTCGTTTTCCTTTCATTTGATTTGCTGCACGTTGAGATTCAGTTATCATTAATGAAGATGTGGGTTAGTGCCTTTCTGACATGTTGCACCATATTTGTTTTTTCGTTGTTGATGAATTCTGCAATTTTTCTTCTTTCATTTGACATGATGTACGTGGCGATCCGAAGTTTTTTCAATGATTCTCTTTGCAATTCTTCCTATGCTGTTTCACATTAGGCGCTCGATATTATATTTTTCATTGTCTACACATTAAATCATTTGAAATGAGTACCCACATCGACCTGTTGCGACTAGTATAGCGAAAATAGGTTATGAGGTCCTTTTGGCTCCGTAAAATGATTAACTATGTTTTTTGACATCTAAAGTAATCCATTGATGTCAAAATCATCGGAATCGAACGACCGGAAGTGAAAACCGGAAGTGACCTGTTTTTGACGGATTCGAAACCTCCTCACCCTAAGGAATCCAAAAATACCATATGTTTCAGTATACGATGATTATTTCATTTTTTTGTCAACAAATTATGTGTTTTGAATGAAACTTTTGCAATTACATTACACTCGTAGTTGTTCATAACCCAACAACTTTTAATTTCAAATATGTTCAATGATTTTCTTTAAATGTGCAATTCTTTCTATGGTGTTTCACATTGGGCACTGTATATCATACTTTTCATAATCTACAAATGAAATCATTCGAAATGAGTGCCCACATCGGTCTGTTGCTGCTAGTATAATGAAAATAGGTTATAAGGCCCTTTTGGCTTCGACAAATGATTAATTATGTTTCATGACATCTAAACGAATCCATTGATGTTGAAGTCATCGAAATCGGAGGACCGGAAGTGAAAACCGGAAGTGGTCGTTGTTTGATGGATTCGAAATCTTCTCACCCTAAGGAATCCAAATATATCATATGTTTCAGTATCCAATGATTTTTTCATTTTCTTTGTCAATACATTCTGCGTTTTGAATCAAGCTTCTGCAATTGGAATAAACTTATAGTTGTTCATAACCCAACATTTTTTAATTACAAGTTTGTTGAATTTGCAATTCTTCCTCCATTTCTTATCCTTTCATTTGACGTGCTGTGTGCGACGATCCGATCATTATTAGTGAATATACAACTCAGTGCCCTTCTGACAGTTGCGCTATTATTTTTTGTAATAACTCATTTATTTCCACAAATCCTCACACACGCCACCACCTCCCACGCTGACTACGTCACTTTGAAGCTTTTAATGTTTTATCACTATTATTATTATGATTCGACCCTCATTCTCCAGTTCAATTTCATCTAGCACAATCAATCGAGCAATATTTGATGTCTTCATTCTGATTGGCTGACCTACACTACTCTGTAACAACAGAAGTTATGTTGGGTGTTCCACAAGGTTCCGTTCAAGAGTCTGAAAATTCGCAAAATGAATCTTCATATGACAAAGCATGGACTTTAGTCATTTCCTAATGATGCTAACTTGGTTAGCGAAACGCGTTAAATGATAAATGACTGTCATATTGAAACACGAAAAACCGTTACGACAATAACGATGAAATGATAACGAATGAACGCACGGAAAACGGTCGAAAACGCACGAAAAACGATCGAAAACGCACGAAAAACGATCGTAAACGCACGAAAAACGATCGTAAACGCACGAAAAACGATCGAAAACGCATGGAAAACAACGTATTTTGAAATGTCATTGTCGAATACTTCGCTCCCCCATTCGCGCCCTCACGTTGAGTCCACTAAGCTCAACCTCTCGACACTTTTGGATCTCCTCTTTCACCTGATGATGCTAACTTGGTTAACAAAGATACGAGACTCCCGACATGTTGGAACGCTAGACTTCTGTTGAATCGACATGTTTTTTTCTTAAATGATGTATTTTGAAACGCCCTGTATACACATTAATATCATATTTCAAATCGACATGTTTTTTTCCTTAAATGATATATTTTGACGCACCCTGTACACTTCGACGTCATATTTGTTTTTCAATGATGTATTTTGAGATACCTTGTACACATTGAAGGATCGCACGTTGAAAACTTACAGCCTCGTGGAACTGTTATGTTTTTTTTTAAATGATGTATTTTGACGCACCCTGTACACTTCGACGCCATATTTGTTTTCAATGATGTATTTTGAGATACCTTGTAACATTGAGGGATCACACTTTGAAACGATACAGCCTCATTAATCTGTAATGTTTTTTATTAAATCTGATTCATTATTATTAATATATCATTTTCGCGCTTTTAATTTTCGTGGAGTAGTTCACGATTAATTCCTAAACCGGCAACGCCACATTGCCCCATAAACAATGATTTATTGTACAACTGGCAACGCCGAACCTGCCATGCTGGCATGTATTCACATTTGACAGATGCCGTCTTATGAGTCTAGTGTTTACAGTGTCCTTCTTCAACCAATAGATAGTTCAGCTAGTGACTCATAGATGACTCTGTGTGTTCTATAACTTTGGTGTTTCCATATACTTTTGTATCGATGAATCGAGCGCCTATTTTTGTGCGGTTACTGATAACAGGACATGAAACAATTCTGTACTATAAATTATTCAAATGAATCTCTCAATATACGCAAATTTGTGCATCGATTACGTCACACGCGCCTCTCGCTCTTACACACACATACACATCTTTACATTATTTCCCAAATCTAAGTATCTGTCTGTTTAAAATCTATAAATACCCAACATTCGCAGTTAACTTCAATATCTTACGATGGTGTAGAGGCTAAGGACAATGTCTACGGCGCGGACGACCCAGGTTCGAATCTCATAACTATAAACTTTTTTTAATTAAAATCACGTGACTGAAGGGGGCCGAGGGAGCTGATAGGTTAGGTGGAGTACCAAGGGGGCCGATAGGTTAGGTGGAGTACCAAGGGGGCCGAGGGGCGGAGTTCCCCGCTAAAATCGCTACTATACTCGTTCCATCCTGCGTCGATTTCGATGACGCTGATAGGTTACCCCCTCACAGACACCGTCCTGCATCCTCATTGACATTTGACAGTTGCACAGACACCGATCCGTATTGACAGACATCATAAAACCGGCAACTGCGCATACTGCGTCGCATGACAACACCCATATGTCTAGTGTTTACAGTGTCCTTCTTCAACCAATAGATAGTTCAGCTTGTGACTCATAGGTGGCGCTAGTGTGGTGTACTCGCGACGATGCATCTGGGTCACGTGACAATTTGGAGCGCTCTGATTGGTGTACTCGCCATTCTCTGCCGTACGCGTGACCTTGAAAGGAACCAAAAATTGCAGAATGGACCTTAGCCATTTTCCATGTTAATTTCCATAAGGAATGAGCCAGAACTCTTGCAGCCTATTTACTCACTATTCTCTTCTCGATAGATTGACAAAAAGTCTCTCATTTGTTTTTGTTCTTTTAACTTCATTTTACTCTACGTGGATGGTGTTTTTCTCAGTCCAAGAGAAAGTGAAAGTCCACCATATAAAGTATAATAAGTAAAACAACGACTCCATGTACAGGATAAAAAAAAACAACTTCTTAATTATTATAACAGAAAAAATGTAAAATTCTATAAAATAAAAGAAACTAGAACCAAGGAAATGCCGCCAATTTGACCCTGCTATTTACTGTTAATTTAACCTGGTGAATAACTACACATGCACCAATTCAGTACAAAATACTTTTAATTTTTCTTTTACTTCAGGGAGAGTGGCGTATAACTTCAAATTTTTGCCCTTTTTTGTAATTGTATTATGAACTCTAGCTAAGCAATCAGCACTAGGAATCCAACCACATATAACCTCGTCTCGACGAGATCCGGTGACCGAGTTTCCTGTGTCTCGCAAGAAACTCCCAAGACCTCGCGTCAGCTACGCTAGCTACTGCAATATATTCATTTGTTTAGTCTAGCCCAAATTTTACATGACCACAACGACGCTCAAAGCTCCGACAGTCATAAAGTAGTTCAGCGCTTTTTCCACTGAAAAAATATCGACACCGAAGAAACGGGTGATCGACCCCGATTTCTATGAATGAAATAATATTTTACGGTAACCATAGCAATGACAGTCATTACATATTCACTGATTGACATTACAAAACTTCTCCTCTAGAGTTTTTCTTATCATACAAAAACACAACTAATTACGATTTCCAGTAATTGTTCTGCAAATCAACTACCAATTGAGTATAAATTATATATCTCTAGAGAGTGAAATAACTGCTATAGCAAACTAAGTATAATTGAATGACAAATCCATACCAGACTGTATAAACATATTGAATTCATAATACATAGGTATAGAGTTTCCATCATTTTCTTCCACAACATTATAGCTCTTTCCTTCATTTCATGTTCGATCTAATTGTATTATTTGTTTTTGAAATGTTAGAACATTTTTTGAAGTACAAATTTTTCGACAAATAATCCATTTCAAATCAAGCAGTGAAGCCTCCTGTATAGTTTAAACAGAAATTATGTCAAAGTTTACAAAAATCGGTTTCCATATAAAAACTAAAAAATAAATAAAATTCTTTGATGCAAGTAGACAGTTTGATACCCATTTCAATTAAATTATTTCCTGTACTGGTTTGTGCAAGTCCTTTGTCGGACGTTAGCCATATAGTGTTCGACCGAAACTGGTTTTCACGACCGAAACCGAAAACGAATTTCGGCAACGGTCTCAGTTTCGGCCGAAACCGAAACATCCTTACAAGAATTATGTTTTGAGGGAAAAATAAAGAAAAGGTCATTTTAATCAGTTAGTCTTTATTTTCTTATCTTTAAATCACAACGTTATGTAGTCTTCGACATTTTTACTTAGTGATAATCAACATAAAAAACCCTTATAAAAGAAAAAATAGGTAGTAGATCCTTCATTTGAATATTATTGACGGGTTTTCAAAAATATTAAACCAAAAATTACTTATTTGAGTTGTTACCTAATATCACTTGTATGAAATTTAACGAGCCGATCATGACCACACAACTTCCGAATGTAGTTTCGGTTTCGGTCGTAGTTTCGGCAGGTTTGCTGATGAAACCGAAACCCGTTTTTTTTTGCCGAAACTCGACCGAAACCGAACTTTCGGTTGGACACTATAGCCATATTTTTCAGGACAAAATTTGGATTGTTCATCAACTGCTCGCCTTCTGTGGTCCAGTGTCCCACATTCCCAAGACACATTACAAGCTGTCTCTCTTCATTTGTGCCAATGCCTGTACCCAAGACCCCTCTTTTCTGAATTGTTCAGGTATTTTCTGAATGAACACTTTGAGCAGTATCCAGTGATTAGCTTTGTAATAATTCTGATCCGATCCCTGTTCTGATGAAGCAGTTATGCAGCTATTTTTGACGTGTGTTTTTTTTTGTTTCAACAGCATCGACTGTTTTGGTTATTCGCTTCGTGTTCTGGTCAGGCGATGTTAGTAACTCCCCGAGCCACCTAGGAAACATCATGGATATTGACAGTCCGTTAGCCACGTAAAGTCGCAAAATAATCCCAATAATCAACTATCTCGAATAATCAACTAGATAAATTCTTTCGAGAAAAATATTAACGTATTGCCTGGTATATTTTTGCAGTAGTCTCATGTTGTTCATCAACCTATTTCTTCCTATACCATAAAGTTTGAAACCTTCACAAAGGAGCTGATTATGAGTGTTCAGCAGTCATCAGCTTTTGTTGTCCTGTGTATCCAGCCATCTAGTATAGAATCGATATGTCAATCTATTTCTGTCATCCAGTTTCTTCAGTTCCTCACAGCGTTTCCAGATCATTCTCAATTTTACTATTGGGTTCATTTTGGTGGGGTCTGAAATCAATTTTCCTTGTAAATGCAAAATTACACAACTTTCACTTAGAAAACACATGTACATCAAAGGAGCATGTTTACAGTTAATAACATTCAGAGCCTCATAAATGGTAAGAAATTTTTAGATACATCAACTCTTACATCGTTATTCAACTATGACGTACACAGCAAATAAGAATATTCTCATCAAAAACTAGTTAATACAATTTATTGTATGATTTTCACTATAAAAGGTTATACAAAAACCGCAACACGTGTTTCACTATACCTACAATAGCTTTTTCAAAAATAAACTAAAAGTAACTTCTAAATTACAACCATTTGAAAATATCTGCCAGAATAGGACTAAGTGGGTTTCCTATTAGGAGACCTTTGCAGGATGAGCAAAAAGTTCAATTCAATTGGAAGTAATTCTGTGACAAACACACCGTAAGCGAGTCTAATATTTCATTTTCCACTACCGGATTGATAGACGTCCAATAAATTCTCTACAAGAGTAATCGTTTCATTCGTAGGAATACTGGGAAACATATTCTTCACATCGAATGAAATCAATTTGGCATTATCCGGCAGTCAATTATCTTGAATTTCATTGATCAAGGTATGAATTCCTAAAATTTAATTTTTAATTTGAAATTGGTGTGGTTTTGAATAATTGCAATGAGTTTTTCGGATATTTTAACTGAAGGAGCTGTGACGAAAGAAACTACCGGTCTTACCTGTTTTGTTATTGATTTGGTTTAGGCATTGATAACTAGTATCAACAATAACTATTGGTATTTATTTCAAGACTCTAACAATCAGCTAGTTGCATCGACGGTCGAGCCCAGAGAGAGAAAAAGAGAGCGAGGTGTCAAGGTCCCTTTTTTGACAGCTTCCCTTCGCCGTGTCTCTGAACCCACCACAGGTATCACATCATGAATTGTAGAACTTTTCCCCTTTTCACATAAGAAATTGTACAACAACTAGTCCCTAAATTAGCATACATAATCAGACATCCAGGATGGTTTCTTACATACTCGTTTGAATCTCCCTGGAATCTTGAGCATTTTATTATCATTACTAGATTCTGGATTACTAAAACTTTCTAATTCTATAACATCACTTTTTCCACTATCACTAGGTCCACTTAAACATAAATCAGTTTTATTCATGAGTTGAGCATCTACACATTCATCTAAATCAAGTTCTACTATACTTCAAGCATAAGGAGCTTGAATCAGAAACCATCGATTACGACGATAGGTACCACATTGTGTTTTTATAAGATAAAATCGACAAAATTATTGAAAAACACTTTTCAATAATTTTGCCATACGTTCTTGAAAGCCAAACAGTTTCACCAATTCCTGAACCTGTTAGATCCTCAGTCTTATGTCTATTCTTATAATTCTCAGACTATTTTTCTTTTTTAATTATCTCTTCTTCTCTAAAAATTGCTCTTGGATCAACAACATTTTCTAGCAGACTATGTAATTCAGCTGGACTGAAACCACAATCAAGAAGGGTGAATCGGTAAGACATAAGGGCTACATGAATGTCATCATTCTTTTTAATCAAGTTCTTTGCTACTTTAACTGTAGCTTCCACACAACCATTGGACTGAGCATAGTAAGGGCCACTAGTAATGTGTTTGAAATTATAGTCACTAGAAAACTTGCCAAATTCTCCTTGAAACTGAAGACCATCATATATCCTTACTGTTTCTGGTATGCCACACCTTGAAAATACTTCCTTCACTTTTAAAATAATCATCTTTGCAGTCATACTCGACAACTGAAAAATCTCAAAAAATCTTGAGTAATAATCTGTTATTATAAGAAACCAATCTTTGCAATTGAAGAGATCTATTGCAATTCTCTGCCAAGGTCTAGTTGGAATTGTATCCTTCATGAAAGTTTCCTTAATATTGGTGCGTTCTTCAACACTAACAAGTGTTTCTATTTGGGTAGACAAACCAAGCCACCATACAGACATTTTTAACGTTCTCGACACTTTACCATGCCATGGTGTTCAGAATTAATGAAGTTCAAAAATTGTAGTACAATTATTCTAGAACCTTTCAGTAAGATATTTTTACAAAAGCTTATATCATGTCTGTACTGAAAATATGGGAGTAATTCGAAAGAAACTACTTTTTTTTGGCCACCCTGTAATTGAATATTTCTCAATTTTTTACATATGGGATCACTAGATTGCTCATGTATAATTTTTGAGAGAAAATGGTCTTTAATTGGAACATTTTTCCCTATCAATTGAACATGTGCTTCTATTTCAGAAGCTAATTCTTCAGCTTCAGGTAAAGTTTCCAGGGCGTTCCTCGACATTATGTCAGCCACAACCAAGTTTTTTCCTGGAGTATATGAAACTGAGTATTGATATCTCATTAGCATGATGGGAAATCTTTGAAGACGAGGTGTTGGAACATCTACGTTTTTTGATTGCAAAATTTGTATCAATGGTTTATGGTCTGTTTCCAGCACAAAATCCAAACCGATTAGATGTTCTTTAAATTTCTCACAAGCCAAGGCTAGCGCCAGAGCTTCTCGTTCAGTTTGTGCATAAAGGCTTTCAGTGGATGTGAGAGTACGAGAGCCATAGGCAACTGATTCTTTTTCATTCTTCTCATTTAGTTGCATCAGTGCAGTACTCAATCCGTAAGAGGAGGCATCTGTACTAACAATGTCCTGCTTACATGGATCGAAAAACTCAAGAGTGGGTGCATTTGTATGATAAATATTTTAATTTATCTGATGATTTCTGCTGTAACTTTCCCCATGAGAATACAACATCATTTTTTACCAACATGGTAAGAGGTTCAAGTAAAGATGATTTATTTGGCACAAAACGAGCTGCAACAAAACGAGCTCAATGATGCATTTGGATTCGTTTAGAGTTATGCCCCTAGTTACAAGACGAGAAAGAACTTCACGCAGAATATCATCATGTTGTTCTATGGTTGGTGCATGTATTAATATGTCATCTATGTGAATAACGACATCATTAATGTTATGCCAAATATTAATTTCACCCTTGAAATTACCCAATTCGTCATATACGTTGTGATATTCTTGAGCAACATTAACATTTGAACTATCCCTAGATTCATCAACTATAGTCATTACATTATTAGCTTTGAAGTGCAAAATACCTAAATCAAGAATACCTGGCCTCTCAAGTATTGACACTTTTAAATCTTTTATAATCCAAGCATCCCCTTGGTGAGATTTTTCCATACACATTCAAATTTTCATCATCAGGTCCAAATATACAATCATTACAATTTGTGACATTTTTGAGCATTGATTTCTTCAATAAATGGAAAGGGTTAAAGATAATATCAGCTCCAGTATCAATTAGAAAGGAAACTTTCAAACTATCAAAATCAATTATCTACAGTATGGGCAATTCCATTATGAATTTGGTTAGAAAGATCACTATGTCAAGACATAGTCGCTAAAAATTGTTCTGAAATACCTGCTGCTTTATATTCCCTGAATTCGTCTTCACCATTGTTTTCTAAATCTGCATTAACATTTCGAACCATTCTTCTGGGTTTCAGACTTCTCATTCTGCAAACTTTTTTCCAATGACCTTCAGATGAGCATTTTCTGCACACGGAATTTCTGGCAGGACATCCTGTATGTGAATGCCTTCATGCCTCAGAATACTATTCTGTTGACCCTGGATTTCAGACTGTTTGGCACCGAAGATATCATCAGCCAGCGTCAGATTAGCCTGTAACTGCATCCGCTCAGAAGTCTTTGTATCTACCATTCCTACAACAATACGATCTCTTATAAGTTGATCCTTGAGAACACCATAGTCGCAGTGTTCTGCAAGAGCATGCAGAGATGTAATAAAAGCGCCAATGCTTTCTCCTGGTCTTTACATTTCGGCGAGGTATAGAATAATCTACGAATGCTTTCAGCGTATCTTCGTATGTAGTTGGTTGTATCGCAAAAGTCAGGGACACCTGTTCGCTTTCTTCACACATCACATACATGAAAATATCAATTTTCTCCTTATCAGATTTGGATGATAGGTCCGAAACTGATATATATCGTTGAAAACGTTTCTTCCACTGTACCCACAACGCAGGAGTTGAGAAGGTGAACTTCCCTGGAGGTTAGAAACTGAAACAATTGGTATGCCAGAGCTTGTATTCCGTTCCATTTCAAAAATTTGTTCGATATCACTAATACCGCTGCCACCATGATTTGTTATTGATGTGGTTTAGGCATTAATAACTAGTATCAACAATAACTATTGGTATTTATTTCAAGACTCTAACAATCAGCTAGTTGTACCGACGCGACGGTCGATCCCAACAGCACGATGCAAAATGGGGATTTACTCGAGCGTCATTGAGACATATAAGGTTGCAAAGCTGAGATGATAAGAAGAAAAAAATGTTATATAATATATACCTTTTCATCGGTGGGGGAAGCGGCTATAGATTTTTAAATATGTAAAAAATACTGTTGCATGGACATACTCGAGCGCGTCAGATATTGATAGCATCAATGTCCTACGTATTTTTAATAATGTTGGTATGTTAATCTGATTGTTTGCATGATGTGGGTGATTGTACGTAAGGGTTAAAAGTGAGAAGAAAAAAAAAATAATCGAGCGCGTCTGATTTTCTGAGGGGGTGTTGAATGCAACAAAAAAAAGCTCTCATTCAATAATCTGACGATTTCGATCTGACGCAAACTCGCGGCTATTATTATAATGTGCAAAAAAATTCGTCATTTTGAAATACTCAAGTGCGTCAGATTAAGATATATATGGTTCATCTTTATGTTTTAGACGTGCTGTCTCATAATCTGACGCTTAATCTGACAAAAACAATATTTTTTCATTTTTTTTTAATTCATTGAACTTAATTAATTGAAAAGCTCAGAAAATAGCATGCAAATAAATAAGTGTATGTTTTTTAAGTAGAATACTTGTATTTATAAGAAAATAATTTTAAAAAAATGCTCAAAAAAATTATTTTTTTTATAATCAATTGATTAATTAATGAAGAAAAGAGAAATGGAACTTTCTATGTTTTTTACCACTTTTATTCGTAACTAACGTTACTGCAGTTTCGTTCTATAAGGACACGACGAGTCTCTGTGATCAGCTGTGATGGCGTCATGGCAACCTAATTCAGATTGGGGACGAAGTGAGAGAGTAATAGATAGAGAAAAAGTGAATAGAGAATAGAGAATTAGAAACTTGGAGAGGGAAATATAGGTATCACACAGCTGTACGTATTAAACTTTATCGGCGAATTTTTGTTATTTCGACTTGCGGAAATCGTCAGATTATATATTTTCGTTATCCTTGAATTATTTCCTTCAAAATAAAAAAAAATTAGCTACGCTCGAGAGTGTCGAAATGACGTTATTTTTCTACAACTTTGCTTTTTACAACTTTTTAGCAGGTAATTACCCAATCTGACGCGCTCGAGAATTTCTGATGATCAATTTTTTTTTACTAATCTGATCCTTTATCCCTCACAGGCGGCCTTATATATGGGTCTCATATTTTGTGGAGGTACTTAACCAGGTACAAGGTATCCCTCTGTATATTAATCTGCCACACTTAAGTAAATCCCGAAATCCCCGCTTGAGCTCCCCTATTACAAAGAGAGAGCGTGGTGCCTAGGTCCCTTTTCAGACAGCTCCCATTCGCCGTGTCTCTGAACCCACCAAAGGTATCACATCATGAATGATAGAACATTATCGGGTAGTTATCTTTGTGTAATTTAATCAACGAATACAATTTAGGTGGTTGTATGTTCATGACTATCGATCGGAATTTTTCCGTTTTATTCATGAGAAAATGAATAGTTTTTAAAGTTCATTTCTGATATAAATGGATGAGGTCGTTCCTGAGACTAGATAGATAGATAGATAAATATACTTTATTGTCCAAGAATAAATTCTCATTGACAAAGTGTGATGAAAATATAAATATATGTGTATATTTATACATATAAAAATATAAATAAATAAAACAGCAAATTAAAAAGTATGTAAAACATAGTTGTCAAAACAAAACAAACCTAGCATTTTCATTATAAATGCAATTGTATCACAATTCAATTTACACATACACATATTAATGTGGAATAAAACAAGACTATATGTATAATAGTAATAATGATAATGATAAAAACGTGATCGTTAATACATAATATTGTTTTAGCTTATCTTGGCAGAACACTGAGAATATTTACAATTTGTCATCATAATATTCCTGCAGGCTATAATAAGCTTTCATGAGCAGTATATTTTTGACCGACTCCCTGAAACGTCTCTGCTCTACTATATCCCTAACTACCTGTGGTAAATGGTTGAACATTTTTTTCCCTTCGTACATGTTAGAGTGTTTTGTTAGAGTCAATCTGGGTATTGGCAGATGTAAATTAGTACTACTGTTCTGTCTTGTGTTGTTGATTCTATGTGTATCTGGAGAATCAGTGTTATATCTTTTATGAATCAGGCAAACAACTTCAAGAATGAAGATGCTGAATAGAGAGAGGATTCTGTATTTAACGAAAAGTTGTCTACAACTATCCCTATGGTTTGCCCCACATAAAAACCGCAAAGATCTCTTTTGCAACACGAAGACCTGGTTCAATAGTTGTTTACTACAGAATCCCCAAAATGCAATGCCATACCTTAGATGAGACTCTACTAGGGCAAAGTAAGTCGATCTAGCAGTGAATATATCAAGTTCATTGGAGACAATTCTGACAGCAAATGATCCTGAAGCCAATTTTGTGCATAAAGATGTGATATGTTCTTTAAATTTTAATTTATTGTCAATATCGTACATGCCAGCATTTAAAAAGTCTAAAGTCTTCTCTACGTTTTTTTTTTCATGGCATGTTCATGGACGATTTAGAGAGAAGGAACAGTGATCCACTGGTAAGAAGTTTCATGTATTGGTATAGATATGTGGATGATATGTTTCACAGGAACGAACAGACGGTTGACCAACTTTTTGAATTTTATCAATTCTCTCCACCCTTCTCTCACATTTACAATGGAGATAGAAAAGGACGACTCGTTAAATTTTTTGGATTTGACAATAATATAAATTAACAACAAACATGACTTTTCAATGAATAAAAAATTTTTTTTTTTCAATTTATCGTAAACCGGCACATACAGATATCATTCATAATTCATCTACCCACCCATATGGGAGAAGGAAATATTAAGAGCAGATAGTTGTTGGTTCACAGATGGATCAAAAAGACCTTCTGGTTCTGGTGCAGGTGTTTTCAGTCGCAGCCCCAGAACAGAGCTATCTACCTACCTAAAGCAAATTCAAATCCAAGATAGAGTGGATGTAAACATTGACATGCCCTATGCACGTGATATTGAAAATCCCAAGAACTGGCCAGGGTCGTATTCAGAACCAACATTCGCAAATGCTATATCATAGTTAGGGAAACTTTTTTATAATAACGAGTGAAATGCACAAGTTTTGAAGTTTAAAGGAAAAAATGCAGATAATATGTGTAATATAAAAAGGTTTTCATTGAATTTTCCACAACGCACTCAAGCATTATATGAAAAGAGACGTAATTGTTTCTTTATTGATAATTTTTATTTTATGTAAAATCAAAAGAAATATTAATCAAAATTATTCAACTGGATGAACTTCTCTCTTCATCAGTAGTGTCATCCTCACCAATCTGAATTATCAGTGGTTCGATTTGTGCCTCTATTATGTTATCAAGCTTCCACATCTTTGTCTCGACTTCCAATATCACATGCCGAACACACGTCTCCTATTTCTCCGCTGTGACTCTTTTCAAAGCCTCATCAAAAAGTACTTTGAGATCTGCAAATTTGAACGTGGTGTTATGCTGAGCTACAAAATTCTTCACATTCGCCCATATTAACTCGATGGGATTGAGCTCGCAGTGGTTTGGAGGCAGGCGAAGGACAATTTTGTTTTGACCTGCTGCCATCTCATCGACTATATATTTTTGGTATTCAGCTTGCGCTCCTTGACAATTTTTAGTAGATGTACTCTTAGCATTGAGTCTTTAAAGCTAATATTCGTTGATCGCAGCCAATTTTGGATTTCAACCTTCTTTGAAGACGTTGTCGGAATCTTCTCTAACCGTCGATAAGGTGCATTGTCCATTACAATCACAGCATTATCCTCCAGATGGGGTAGAACTTTGGAAAACCACTGTTCGAAAGATTCACCGTTCATTTCTTCGTGATAATCTCCAGTTTTCTTCGACTCGAAACACCACAGCCATTCAGCGACAAACCCATTCTCATTACCGATGTGACAAATAATAAGCCGTTTTCCTTCACCTGAAATTATGAAGAGGTATGTAAGAAAATAAAACAAATACGAGGGTTACTTTTCATATATTGAGATTGAGGCAGGTCTTAATATAAATATAAGTTTACCTGATGGATTTGTCAATCCGGTGGATAGTCCATCTAGAAAGGCCCTCCTAGATGAGGTCACTGTTTCATCGACCCATACTTTAGGGGTAGTATGACCAGCATTAACCCAGGTTTCATTCATATAATAAATTGTTCTCTGTTGTTTCCTATAATATTCAATTTTGGTCAAATACTCTCTCCTCCATAACACAATTTCCCCCCTATCCAATAATAAACTATTGCGCCCTCGTGTTTTCCATACAAAATTCAAATGTCTCAATACTTTGTGGAATGTTGACCGCTTGAAACTTGGTAATGAAAAATCTTCATTTATTTCCTCCTGATTGCATGTTTATCAGCATCATCTATTGATTTTATAATGATTTGACGATTCTGATTTGTATTCGGTTTGGAAAATGTATGATTTTGTTTATATTCCCGTAAAACATTGTAAATCGACTCGCAACACACTCCAATTTTATCGGAAACTTTCGATACGACTTCGTCGACAGTCGATGTCTTAATTTCTTCCATCTGTTTCTTGAACACATTTAAAATCACTTCTTTCATCTCAACACTCAAATGTCTTTTTTTTTTTGTCCTTTCCTGGCTGGACTCAGAGGATAGCTCACAGTGTCATCAGCAGTGTCTGTACTGGACATCTTGGAAAACAATATAAAAAAAATATACTATAACGCACGCCACACAAACACGCAAAGACTGATTACAACCCTGTGCTGGTACCGAACTCGTACCAAAAAGACAAATTCACCAATGAACGCTGTCCTTTCCATCTGACACTGGGCGATCACGTGAACATCACGCTTCGGTTTTGTTTTGTTTTACTCTATCTTGGATTTGGTTAGACTTTAGGAACTTATGCGACTGTATTTGAAGCGGAAATTTACGCTATTGAATTGTGTGCGGAGAGATTGGATAAATCCAACCTCATTCACAAGTCAATAAAAATATTCTCGGACAGTCAAGCGGCATTGGAAGCTTTTGGCTTCCACCGAGCAATGTCTAAATTGGTAGCAAACTGCCAAAAAAGACTCTCCTCGATAGGAAGACTAAACAGATTGTCTCTGGTCTGGATTCCTGGCCATACTGGCCTGGAAGGCAATGAAGCTGCTGACTCTCTTGCAAAGGAGTCATTGGACTCCTTTTAGTTTATGCTTGAGGAAGCTATTGTATAGCGAAACACGTGTCGCGGTTTTTGTAAAACCCTTTATAGTGAAAATCATACAATAAACTGTATTAATTAGTTTTAAATATAGATTTTCATCAAATATCGGCCAGTTCTATTGAAACATTCTCATCATATCGCTCAATATATTCAATAAAATATTTCGTATGTAAATAAATTGATCAAATATTGAATTTGACACAGTGACAGTTGAAAAAATCTACTACTTGGAACACCAGCATAATGGAAAACATGAAATAACATTTTTTCAACATTCCTATCGTAAATTATTGAAAAAGATATATTTTCAAGATCATATATTATATGCTCAAGAAAGATCAAACTTTGCGAAAATTCAGAAAATTACAACTTTTTTATTTGTGAAATGGTTATACCAAAGTTTCGAAGTTTGTAAAAAGTTCAATTAACAATTTTGTTGGTCACCATTATACACACTCAGAATATCTAAGTATTTCAAATTGAATATTCATACAATAAGGATTTCCACCTGTTGTAAAGAAGATTATCTGCTTTCTGTATCGTGTTTTGTGTTCCACTGGCATTCTATAATTTCCGGAAAGTTGATAAGTTGTTTACACATTTTGCAGACAATTCCCTAATAAGACAGATTACACGAAGAGAGGGATTTTGGACATAATATTAAGCAGTCGTGAATGAACAGGCAGACAAAAATTGAATTATGGAAGATATCACATTCGATAGATACGTTATAAGTCCGGTAGGTACGGTAGGTAGAGTACGGGTTGTTTAACGGAATAAAAATGAGCACTGTAATAACACCTAATGTATTATCGTATGATATTTCATTTCATTCTATCTTTATAATATTTCATTAATGAATTGATTTATAAATTTTATTTGTTAGTTTGAGATAATAGTACCAATTTCAGTTGAGCAAAATATATAAAAATGATGAAAAGGAATCTGTTCCATAGTTTTCTAATATTTTTCATTAAGTAAAGTACTTAAAAATGTATCTCACATGTAAAGTTGCTTGAACTGTGTCAACAGTTCCAGGTCCAGATGAAATAAAAATCATCAATTTTATTTAAGTTGAATAGTGCAAAAACATAATTTGGAGTATAATTTTATTACTTTCTTCATTTATCTTCCAGGGTTGGTTGAAGAGTAGTTGAGTATATGTATGCAATTGAGAACACTGATTGGTTGGGCGATCAGTAGATTCGCTGAAAGTCATAAAATATTCGCTGCTTCAAATGTTGAGAATTTGGACATTTCAAAGAACAATGCACAGGGCCAGATCGGAGGATATTTTGTCTGAGGTGTGCTGAAGAGGGATATAGGGCAAGTAAGTGTCGGAAAAAGCCATATTGCATTTTTTGTGAAACAGAAGGACACCTATCAAGTACACTCAAATGCCCAATACAACCGGATAAGAAAAATGCATTATTAACCTCGCAATCGAGGCAGGAAGCGGTCACTGGAACAGAAATAACCGAAGAAGAGTCAACCGCAGAAGAAAATGTAAGCACGATTAGCCATGCAAATGGAAGTGGCAATTTCAAATACTGACAATGACAAAAATCCTACAAATAAATTTTAAGAGAAGGGAACCAGCTCACGATATGGCTCTTGCTACAGACAAATAAGCTTGAAGTAGAAATACTTATTGTGAATGAATGGACATGTTTTCACATATGTAACCTTCACAAATTTTAGAATATTTAGCAGTTATTCTTCCGATAACGCTGATATCGAAGACTAAGAGGAATGTTTGCAGGAAAAATAGCTCCTTATTAACAACAATAAAGGGGATTGCATTACTGCTGGTGATTTCAATGCTAAATCTCCACAATGGGGTATGAACTATGGTGACACGAGAGGACGGAGTTATGACGGAGTGGATTGTAGTATATAACCTAATTGTGGTCATTCAAGAAGATAAGCCTACATTTGGACGTAAGAACTGTGGTTCTATCCTGAACTTTACTATATCTTTAGAGAATATCTGTCCAAAGATAATTCAGTGGAAAGTATTAGAAGACAAATCGTTGAGTGATTATAATTACATTCTGTTCGAGGTCACAGACAACGTATAGGTGTATGAAGAAATCTCACTATAAGGATAACAGGTGAAAAAACTCGACCAGCAAAAGCTGAATGGCATATTGATAATTGAAGATAACATGATGATTTTTACCCCAATCAATTCACAGAAAAATTGAACCGGATTTGTGATGAGGTGGTGCCAAAAAAGAAGAGTTGCAGTTCGAGGATACCGAATTACTAGTGGAACAATGATATTGCACTACTACGAAAACAGTGCCTTCAGAAAGGTAGTGAATACACGAGATGCGTTAGAAGATTTCCGCTTATGGAGAATCAAATTCACTGGGATTCCTAGATGAAAAAAAGAAAACACTAAGGAATGTCATCAAAAAATCGAAATGGGATTGTTGAAAAAAACTATGTGAAGGAGTAAATAAAGACATCTGGGGTTGTGGGTACAAGATAGCGATGAATGGAATTCTGGGCATTCCTCCCAAACAAAATTTGGCCGCTGACAA
Source organism: Leptinotarsa decemlineata (assembly GCF_025532065.1). Classification (NCBI taxonomy): domain Eukaryota; kingdom Metazoa; phylum Arthropoda; class Insecta; order Coleoptera; family Chrysomelidae; genus Leptinotarsa; species Leptinotarsa decemlineata. Next base: position 127,779 of record NW_027412685.1, read on the forward strand.
AATGAAGTAAGTGACTTGTTTTCCATTCATGAGAAAGTCCACTTCACCTGTGATAAGATCGCGAGTTTCATAAATTTTACAAAAGATGAATTAGTAAATGCCTCCATGAAACTGAAAACTAACAAGGCCCCTAGACCAGCAAATATCCTGCCAGAAATTCTTGAAGAAGTGACTTTACAAAACCCAAATAGCACCTCAACTTCCCAAGTGAATGCAAGAAAGCTAACCTCGTGCTTATGAAGAAAGGCGGCAAACCCCTATACAATTCTCCGTCACATAGACCAATATACTCACTCGATTCAGAAGATGAACTTTTTGAGCAACTGCTACTCATACGTCTCAATGACGAACTAATGCGTACTGGAGGACTACCCCACCAATAGATTGGATTTTGAAAAGAAAGACAAACTATAGACGCAGTCAATATGGTAATAAGTATTGCATAGGAAGCCGCCGCTCTTCGAAAATAGTGTGCGTTTATCACTCTAGACGTGAAAAGTGCCTTCGATAGTGCATCGTGGCAGCTCATATGGAATCACTAAGGAGTAGGGGAATCAATGAGAGTATAATCGCATCCTAGCTATCAGAGAGACAGATTCTTCTGGAAACGAAGGAAAGGGCAAAATTTGTTAGTGTAAAACAGAGGCATGCCTCAGATCTCAGTTCTTGGCTCTACCTTATGGAACATTCTATACGCCAAGTTATTTTCGTTAGAAATGCCCGAAAGCGTCACATTGATCGGGTTTGCTGATGATGTAGCGATGATGATTGCAGAAAAAAAAAACTCTTGATGAACACTACATACAGAGCATTGTTGCTGGTAGCAGACTAAACTTCCCAGTTTAGCCCCAAAAAAAACCGTAACGGTACTGCTCACCAAAGGAGAAAGCTGGGACCAACTGCAAGGCACGAATATAGTACTGAGCAAAGCTGTTAAGTATCTTGGGGCATGACTTGACACGAAGCTTACCTTTGCCGAACACGTATCCCAAAGTATCCTCAAGGCAGAGAGAATAGTTCCTGCATTAGCCAGTCTGATGCCCAATGTTAGGGGGTCCAAGGTCTTCTGAAAGAAAGATGTTGTCTAGAGTGTTCCACTCTCAGATTTTGTAGTTCCAAATCATCGAGAGAAAAGAACAGTATGCAGGCATTTCTAAGGGGATCGGCAGGGAAAACTTGATGAATAGCTGGCAACGGAAATGGGACAACGACGACTAATACCTGCTATTGCAGGTATTAGTCGAGAGTTGGTTATATCGGAAATATGGGGAGGTGGACCATTACCTTACCCAGGCATTACCGGGGCACGTTTGTTTCCGAAAGTGTCTCTATGGATCACAAGAGAGCAGTATCTTCAGATTGTATCTACTGCAATGCGAACAATGATGTAGAACACACCCTCTTGGTTTTTACGATGAGAAAATGGTAGACTTCTGTACACACATGAAACAAATATTATATTCAATGCCGAAAATATGATGAAAAGCCTCATATGTGGTGAAGAGACTTGGAATAAAACCGAAATTAAGGAGAGAGAGCAAGTGATGAGAAACTCGAAAAATAAGCTTGAGGAAGCCTGAGACCAGTCGGAGCACAAAGTGGTAGACAACTATGATAGTTAGCAGCAAGCTGTGATAACAACTGTCATATATTAGGTTAGGTTTGGTGCAAAGTGAGTGGGTCTAGTCGAACTCCACCGCAACCCGATATATTATTTAAATGTTTTGTGTAAGAGTCGTATATATTTTAAATGCATTTCAACTGTCTCAGAAACAACTGTGATATATTATTCAAATGTTTGTGTGAGCGTCGTATATACTTTAAATGCGTTTTAACTGTCTCAGACGAACACTACCAAGGGAATAAGAACCAAGGAATGCGAGTGCGAGAGCGATTTGCGGCACGCGGCACACAGCCTATGAATAAACAAATTTTTAATGTATAGGCTGTATAGTTTGTCGCCCTTGCCTCTACAATTGCCATTTCGTTGAAATTGTACATAAAATAATTTTTGGGTATATTTATTCACTATATTTGAATTGAAATCATAAAATCATATACAAACTATCCAGTTCGCAGCATCCAACGAGTAGTAGGAGTAATAGAACTGACATGTATGGGTTGATAGTGGGAAGATGGAAATACGTTTTCTATATACAATTTCACTCTTTTCACTTTTACAAAATGTGGAAGTTTCCTGGTCTCAGAATGTGTAATGATACAGAAGGGTTTATGGACTGACACCTACTTCCCTGGGTAATACCACGAAGGGTGTTGGATTATATCCGACAGGTGTCAGTGTAGGATTCTTCACAGAAGTATTTTTCTAGCTGGCCATGATTTTGCATTGTGACAGTTACTCTTTATAATAATTGTATATGGTTATTATTCTCATCTTAGCTGTCGTTGATATGGAAAAAATAGTGCAGACAGTTTGTGCATTTCGTACAGATTTCAGTGGTATTTCTAATTACTTTTTACTTTTTTTCCTAAAAGCCACCATTTCTGAGATATAACGATTCAAAGAGGAAGAGTCATAATATTCACAGACGCACAAGTTTCACGCCACCTTTGAGGTAGTGTACTTAACGCGTTATTTTTAACGCGCTAAGTACATTAAAAAAAACTACATGCTTAGATGAGTTTCGATATGCGTGTTTCGTTAAAAATACTCGAACGTATTTTTCGAACGTATTTTTAACGTGGTTTCCCCTACCGGGGAAACCACGTTAAAAAAAAAAAAACGTAAGTACATTACCTCAAAGGGACGTGGAAACGATTGCATATTATACATATTATGACTCTTCAAACTTTTTAAATCATATATCAGAAACGGGGGCTCTTAGAAAAGTATTTTGACATTTTTTGTATACAATTTTTTTTCGAAATTTTCGAAAATGACGTTTTTGGACCTTTCACCCCGATTAATTTTTTTTCTAGGTATCGGATCAATGAGGATATTTAAGATTCCATTTATGATAGTATTTTGAACAATCCTACCAACTTTGAGCTGGGTGCGAATTTTTGTACTCTCGGATGTCTAAATTGACCCACTAATACAGAACGTAGTGGAGAGGACATTACAAAAATGTAAATAGATAAAATTCTATAATATCACTGTTAGAGACTGTTGTATATGATCAAATTAACGTGCGAATAATTTCTCAACATTACTCTACTGACTTCATGATCCGTTTTGTCTTTTGTAATTAAAGCATGATTATTTTTATTTATTTTTGAATTACTGCTGCAACCGGCGGTATTCTGTTTTTTGGGATCCATGGTTATATGCCCCATCATTCACTAACAATGTGGCAGAACTTTTCCAAAGAAGATGGTAAGTAAATTCTTGTGGGTTATGTAATTTTGAAAATTTTGCAACTTTTTCTGGCTTTCTTATAAATTTCTGGATACCAAGCCGTTGTTAATATGCCTTACCATCAGTGTATTGAAAAACATAGATGACCAGCCCAATGGTCATATTTTTGAAGTTCAAATGTTCCACTACAATAAATGAGCATAATTTTTTTGTCTTCATGCAAGGAAGATTAGATAATTTCTCCCAATATCTTCAATTTGATCTTTTTCCTCTCGGTATAGTTGGTCACTTCTACATGCTCTCGCTATGATGAAAACAATTGTTCATTTGATAAAAAAATCAAAAACTTGTCAATTCTAGCAACGGAACTGCTAATGTGATTCCAGCATATATTTGAAAGCTACCAATAATAATTAATAGAAAATACGATTCAACGGTTCAAAATTAAAAACTATAAAAGTGCAGTGAATATCAATGATTTATATCCAAAATAAAAATTTTATGATTTTATGATTTCATTTCGATTTTCCAAAATACTGTACAAACAATCGGGCTAACGAGAAGAGAACAAGTCATAATAACACGAATTAGGATAGGATATACGAACTTAACATAACTTTTCGGATAATATCAGAACTTGCCTCAGTACCAAAGCTATAAGAAATGTTTTGAACTTTCTGAAAGCAACAGACCTTTTCAACGAAATATAAACATTTATCGTATAGTACAACCTCAGTAGTCGATGCCAGAATAATAATTAAAAAAAAAACAATCGGGAAAATGTATTTGTTCCACAAGACAGAGAAACAGATTCAGTGCTTTGGCTAGTTTCATTGCCATGGCTTCGCATCGGCAATGAGTGTCTAGTTGATTAAATAGTTGTTTTTTTCAGTGACGAAAGGAAAGAACACATAAACTTAGTGTAATTATTGTATCGTATTCGAAAATACATTTGAGAAGCAGCTAGCAGAAATATTCAAATAGTATTTGTTAATGAAAAAGAAAGGTTTTGGCTTTCTACTTCTTGATCTTTATACAAAAAAATGTGGGAATCTTCCAAAGAAAGAAAGGAAGAAATCCATTTCTGGAAATAAACTTCATAAAAAATGTGTAGATCATGCAAAGTAGTAACTTTTCGTCACAAACTGGAAGAAAAGCCTTCTCAAAAATCCATTTTCATGTTTAAATGAAAGAAAGGAAATGGTAACGTTTCAAAAAAATGAAGAAATTTTAATTTGTGAAGTGAACAAACATTGTGAACTGAAATAAAGATGAATTCTTAAATTTATTGCATAATATTACTCAAATGCGAACAATAAAAATAAAAAATGAACTTATGAAGATAAATAGAATAGAATAGAATAGAATAGAAATTTATTCATCATTGAAAGATTTTATACATGTGGTACATACAGTATAAAACTTTATCAGACTAGTCAGAACCGAACATAAAGCAATTGTGCTTATCTATAGTTAGTGTATATATACATGTTATTAGAAGTTAAGTAGACATAATAAAAAGATGCAAGAACAGTGACAGATAATATATGCAAGTAGCTTAAAGTGAAATCTAATTTTTTTTTTATTATTATTATTTGTACAAGTAAAATAAAGTAACTACACAATAATAGCTAGAGTTGAAGAAATTTTTCAGTACTATAAAATGCATATGATGGCATAATGTAAAAAAATGAAGATTTGAAAAATGAACAAATATTGGGAATCAAGCGGTTTCACTGAATTTTTTATTCATAATTGTTTTCGTCTGTTAATGTTGCATTTAAGGAATTTTGACACCTCTGGAGTAGTTCAGAACAGTTTTCGTAAAATTGTGGTAATGCTATGTTATATTAGAAATCAACTAACCAAAGTCAACTACAGTCATGCATATGAACATGAATATCTTGAAAATGAGTATAATTTGAAACAGAAGGTTTGGGCTTTCTATTTCTCCATCTTCATAAAAAAAATTCCAGAAAATTTACTCTCAATAAAGATGTGTAGATCATACAAATAAGTAACTTTCAGATACAAATACAAAAAAAAGTATTCTTGAAACAAATACTTTCATAAAAACATTGAATTAAACGGAAAAAATACTTTAGAAACAAAAACTTTTATATAAACAATGAATTATACAGAACACACTTTAGTCAGTTTGTTTTCCAAACATTCGTTATGGAATTGAATCAGATATAATTCACAGGATTGCTACACAATATAGTAATAGAAAGAGGTAAAATTTCACTTACATGGAACACTGTCATCCTCAATGGTGGACATCCAATGTTTCGACGTGAGACACTTGCCTTATCGTCTCTACAGCACCAAATCTAGATGACATTATGAGAATTAGTACTCAATTCATTTATTCATCAATGTATTTGATTTTTGTTCTTTTTCCTCCTACCCTCGAATTTCCCCATTTTCTATATTGATGGAAGTAGAAAACCAAAGAGGTTTTTTCCAACTATGATATTTTTGTGAGTCATTCCATAAAATGTTAGGAAAGTGAATATTATTCCCAGTGACATTTGTTAATAATAGCATAATAGATGCTCAATTCTTTATTATACATGGGATGTTATAATAGCAGGGATGTTATAATAATAGCAACATAAATATTTTTTCAAGTTGATAGTCATAAATACACACCGTTTGGAACTCCGAGGAGAAACCAACAACTTTTCCTTATATTTTAGATAATTAATCCACACCAATTCTCCTTTCAGATGATGAATAAATTGTCCTTTTGAAATTTTCTGGATTCTTTGACCCGTATACATAATTGAATTACTTTGTGATGAACACGTCGAATGCTTCAAAAGTAATGGAATGAGATGTTCCTCAGCTTTTTAAAGAGGTCGACTACCTCGCAAAAATACTTCTGATACTTATTTGAAATACTCGCAAAAGAGATAATTGAAATTGAATTGAAAATATTGACGCTACGAGTTCGTAGACCTCTGGAGAATTTAGGTTTACATTTTCAGAACTTTTGATCAGCAAATATGCAAATTCTTTGAAATTAGGGTGAATTGAATTATAATTAGAATGAATATATTAAAAATGGTTTGTTATGACTAAAACTGATGAGTTTGAATTAAAGTCGACTCAACCCATAGTTTTCCCAATACTATACCTACCGTGGCAAAGAAATATTTTTTATTTTCTACTTCTCCATCATTATACAGAAACAGTGGGAAACTTCCAAAGGAAGTTGAAAATCCACGAACAACGAAGAAAGAAAATAAATGAGTTCGAAAACAACTCACAAAATGTGTAGATTAATCATAGAAGTTAATTTCAAATACAAACTGAAAGAAAACAATTTTCACAATAACATTGAATTGATAACAATAATGAATAATGAACAATTTTATTGGCAGAATCAAACTAAAATAACACTAGCCCCAGAGAAAATGACCTACTAAAAGGTAGAGTTAGCACCGAAGAGGTGGGACACTTGTCCATTTCATTCCGATATGGATGTCCAAGGAGTTGTGGCATCGATTGCGTGCTTTTTTTTACCAAGCAATTAGGAATTACTGATCGACATAGACATATCTCTGCCCCAAAACACATTTTATAACATCACACATAACACATCTTGACCTGGATAATATAACCCTACATTGTGATAACAATATTTGAAAAATTACATAGATTGGTCTTTCAATTTAATGAATTATGGATTTCATATGCATTCTTTGTGTTATCAGACAAATTGAGTGAGTTTGGTCAGAAATTAATAAATAAATGATTACCTGAATAACATTATGACTTTATGTCACCGAAGAGACGAATCTACTCATATCACAAACGTGAAGACATTCATAGGCTCATATAATTTTTGTATAATCCAGTCGATGTCCATTCCATTTGGATTGGACATTGACTGTGGATGCACATTTTCACCGGCAGTATGTCTTAATGAGGATCTAGAATTGGAGTGAATGTAACCAGGTTCAATTCAATGCCGAAAAAACCCGGCAATGGTTTTTTCCAAAAAGATAAATGTCTCTAAATCGGATATAATAATATCAGGACAGACAATTTCGCTTTCTGCTTCGATAAGTTTGTTGAGGGTTATAATGGACACCAATATGTCTTGGCACAATCATGTCGCTGGAATTGCAAAGGCTGCTTCTCAAAAGTTCAAAACACTGTTACGAACCAGAAAACTGAACACACCTCAGCAACTTTTGATGTTTCATAAAGCTCATATCAGACCTTCTTTGGAGTATTGTTCTGATGTATGGAGGTCCACCCCTAAGCATACCCTGAAGCTGCTGGATTTATTCCAGAAAAGAGCCATCCACTTGATTGGAGACGCGAACATCACTTGTAACCTTGATACTCTGGAACATCCAAGAAAGGTTGGATATTTTTCTCTTTCTATATATACTTTCACGGAAAGTGTTCAAGTGTTTCAAGGTTCAACTCACTACACTTTAAACTTCACTGTTTGAGAACTCTTTCATTTGAAGAACTGTGAACGTTTTTCTATATGGATTCAATTTAATTTAAATCCAATGTGAATATCTTCGCACCTCGCACAGTCACTGCTCCTAGAGCGCCTTAAAAAATTTCCTGTAGTGCTTGTGTTTTGTCCTCGAAGAAAATACTTTATCGTTTGTGGTGGATATGTATTCTCTTAGGAAGACGATGTTGAATTAGAAACGAAGAGCTTTGAGTACAATTGATGAATCACCGTTCATTAGTTTGCTTTTTGCAATCGAACAAACAATAAAATAGTCATCCAGAAAGTATAACATATTTCAAGTACGAATAAATATACGATCTGTGTTATCTATTCAAATGCCAGAATCTTCTTTGTCTGTGAAGTTTCCTTATGATTATGATGAGCACCAATGGAAAAGATTACATCATTAATTCATCCCCACCAATCCTTACGATGTTCGTTGGATTTTACAAAATTATTTTTAGTTTCGTGAAACGAAAACTCAAAAAAATAATATTTCTGCGAATTCTTGAAATATTTCAGATCGTCAATGATCTTATACATATTGAACAAATAGAATGAACTATCGAAGTTAGACTATCCAGTATGCATATCCTCTGCTTTTATGTTATTACCTTTGAGATTTATCTGTGTACGAACCATCGTAACATGGCTATTCCATTTAAACTGTTGCTTTAATGAAGGAAATAAACTTATATTGATCAACATATTATATATGTGAAGAACCTCCAGTGCAGCTAGCTTCCTGTGATAATTGAATGGATTTAGATAAATTACACGTTTCAAGATATTGCAAAGCGTTTTCTGTTGGAGTTGAGTAAAATTCTCAGAATAAAGGGTACGATTTTCTATAACTAAAAAAAAGCGTCAATTATGCGATCGTTTCCTATTGGTCCAAATAGGCAATGATCCATAACTCATACTTTCAAACCAATGTCTGTTGACGAGATACATTCCTCAATACCGTCGTGGCCAATCACAGATTAGCAAATTCATTAATAAACAGTCATATGTGATTATAACGTATGCAAGTATGAATGTACGGATGTTCTCAAACGTCAAATGCAATCATTGTTTTCAGTGAAAAACCAGAATAAAAATGTGAACTTGGAAAGTGAAAACGAGTGTACCTCACCAGAAATTTGTAAAGTGCTCCAACGATTCATTTTTTCCTGTTATGAAATTTTTCGGTACTACTTCCATTTCAAGCATCCTTCATTAATGAGTCTCATTTTGGAATATTTCTATCACTAGTTTAATGATCCAATAGTTTTTCTGAAGAAAGGTTGCAGGATCAATTTATTTAAAAATAAACGGATGGCTTTATATGTGATTCTGATAAGGTGGTGCCTGTTTTTTAATCACTGACAAAAAGAAGAAAATGAAAAAATGGTAAATATTCAAGTATTTTACTTATCAAATTGAAATTTGCACTATTAAGGCCATCGACATCTCTTCTAGTGTTAACACTATCGCATTTGAGGATGTATATTATTTCGCTCAAGGGTATTTTGGATAAATATGTTCAACCATGTAAGTCCTCTGTTTTCCACTACCGCTTTCATTGGATTATACCAGAGCCAAAATCAAAGCATTCCTGATCGAACACCAGACATATAAACATATGTTGAAGACGAATCAATTGCTATAATATATTAAATAATACATATGAGAAACCTTCAAAATTAAAGAGTTATATGGATTTATTCAAAATGAGTATGAAAAGATAATCCCATCATCAGTATTCTTATAAAAACTAACTAACTATTCAGTTTTTATACTTGATAATGGGATAATAGTCTGGTCAAATTAGAACAAAAAATAAGAGCAAAACTACCTAAATTCCCACCAAGCTGAAAATCAGTGAGATTGTTTAAAATAGGATCAAAAATAAAATTTGAAAGTTCCCCATCCTTACCCTGTATGGAAAAAATTTTATTCAAGGTCAAAGGTAAAAAAATTAGTTTTTCGCGATTTTAAGCAAAACAGTGAGATTAATCATGAAAATACTCAAGGAAAAATTATAGATCATAAAATTATTTACAAAAAATGTATCAATATTTTTTTCCTACGAGCCACCGTTTTTGAGATATGACGATTCATAAAGTTGTAAAAGTTGTAATCGTCATAATATGCATGAGTACGCAACGTATATACATCTCTGTAATTGATATGCCAAAATATTCTTCTATCGGTCATTGTAACCTACACTTATAATATAAAATATACATGAGTTATAAACATGAGAATATCTGGTAAAATGAAACCCAGTCCCTCAATGTATACGACATTGTAACCTTGAGACAACATCTGTCCTCTGTTGAATTGTGTGCGTGGCTGCTCATCAGCATCTTTTTCGGGTATATTCCAAGTTCAAGTGTGGTTTGCTTATCAGCTAGACCCTACAGACTGGGGTTGGAAGTTGGTCAACAATTCATTAGTACCATTCCAAATATATATATATATATATATATATATATATATATATATATATATATATATATATATATATATATATATATATATATATATATATATATATATATATATATATATATATATATATATATATATATATATATAAGATAAATAGATACTCACTCCTATTTCCATATTGATTTCAATTTAAGAGCCACCGGTATACAGCTGTTTCGGCCTATTGGGCATCGTCAGTACCGGGCAGGCGGTCCTCGATTGAAGACAAAATGAGAAAAACCAAGAAAGTACTTGATGAAAATATATGTATAAAATGCAAAGATTCGACAAGGAAAACTGTGACTGATCAAAAGCAGGTACAAAATAAATAGACGTCAAAGAGAAATTACCTCATAATTACGAAATATTATCATGCATACACACAAACTCATTTAACAGAACGAAATCGAAAGCAGATTCGAAACAAATTAGACGATGCAGGCACTTATACTGGTTTATAATTCATTTTTATTCCGTATTGTTCAGTTCTGAGTGAGAACTGAAAAGTTCATTTGTTTTTTTTTTATTTATTCATTCCAAGTTAAAGATTCGCACTGTATATTTACACTTCTCTTTTGAAAGCAAACGAATGTCTAACGCATTTCAGTCGATATTGTGTTATATTGTTTTGGGACTTTGCATCCGAGACACTTCGGTTCGATGAATTTATTCATGAGTAAGGGTTATATTTTGTTTCTGTTTCTGATATTATATTTTTACTTGTGCTCCTTCATTTTTCCTAAACAATTTTCTTCAAGGTTTTTTAAATCAACAGAGGCTCATTTTTTAGAGAGTTTAAGTCTTTTCGTAACATAAGGATTTTCTTCGGAACTTAGTCTATTCGGTGAAGTATTTCCAATGCTGCCCCTTGCCGCTGATCCTATAAGCAAATATTACTAAAAAATTTCAATGGAATTTCATAATAATATATCAAATATAATTTATCTACAAGTCATGTAACATTGACTATATACAAAGTGGTAGGTATAGTGGTCAGTCGACATCGTCAAATTATAAAAGACGAATTTGAATTGTGCAGTAAATAAGTATCCTGTTAGTTGTACAGGATCGATCAATTAATCCCATTCAAATAAATAATTAGAATGGATTATATATGTCAAAAGAAAATTATCACAGAGGAATTCTGTGAATGTGCTGGCTGCAGACTGAAAATACATTTCATAACCTACTGTTATTTTCAAAGTATATGTTGAATGCTCTGGAGGATAAACATCAAGTAGATGTCATCCATTCTGACTTCTCCAAAGCATTTGACACTACTGGAATGGTTGATAAGCTATATAAGTAACAGAAGTATGTAGAAGTAAAGAAATTCGTATCTCATGAAATTAGTGTTTTATCAGGTGTACCACAAGGAAGCCACCCGTGGCCATTTCTTTTCAATACTTTTATGAATGTTATCGAAGTTAACTTAAAATATATCTACAGATGTCTTACTTTTTGCAGATGATTTGAAAATGTGATTGACTGTAAATATATGACATATCAGGAGAACTTTATGAAAATAAACATTAACTTCTTCAATTATTGAATCTTCATATCCTCGTAGTTCATTTAATCTTTATTTCAATTCTCGCATATCAGTAATTTTATTTTGTCACTGTTATTTTTCATCTTTGAGTTAGTTTCACTTTCAGCAGGTAAGTTAGATGTAATTATGTCTATATTCATATAATTTACTGTGAAAAATCTGTTGAACTCAATTGGGTTAATGAATGAAAATTGAAATTGAATAAAGTGTAAATACTCACACATACACATCTAGAAATATTTATAACGAAAAAAATATATACATGGACAAAAAGAAAATTATATCATATAGATTTCTTATAAAAATAAACAAAATTGGTTGGATATATTTCTTATTGGGTATGTCTAAGATTAGGTCCAAAGTGAGTGGGTCTATTCGACCCTCCACCGCAACCCACAAGGGTTTATTGTGGCTCACACCTATTCATATTCGACCAAATGAACCCAGTTTCTCAATGAAGCCGATTATTTTGTATGGTGAGTGGTCTTTCAGGTCAGATGGTGAGAGTACGGATCTGCCAAGCTCTAAATTCCTTATTCGGTCCACAGTGGGGCAGGCACAAAGTATGTTCTCTGATGTTCCATCATTTTCCAAACAGAGTCGACACACACTGTCTTCCGATAGTTCGAGTCTCTGCATATGATGATTCAAATGACAGTGACCTGTAAGAAGGTCTGTTAGACATCGTACTTCATACCTAGTGTAATCCAACCACTGTTTAATATCAAGCTTCGAAGGGTGAATAAACGCCTTGGAGTGAGCCAATTCTGGAATTTTATCCCAGGAGTCCATAAATCTTCTGCCATCCAGATGTTCAATCTTTGTTTGGCAAAGCCTAAAGCGATGCCAATGACAGGTTTTGGTCCGATGAAGCTGCTTGCCGCACCTTCCTTTGCAAGGGAGTCAGGGAGTCTGTAGCGTAAATTTACGCTTAAAATTCAGTCAGAATTCGGAAAAGTCTGGAATTTACGAAATTGAATGTGAGGACTGCGATTCAAAATATTGTGGACATACAAAAAGATCTATTAAAGTAAGATACAAGGAACACATAGCACAATTTAAACATGGAAGACCTGAAAAATCAGCAGTCACCCATCATATTTTGCATCAAAACCATTTCATAGACTTCAGTTCATTAAGATTAGTTATACAAGTTAACAACAACAGACAACTAGATGCCTATGAGAGTGTAGAAATAAGTAAACATAATAATATTATGAATAACGATGACGGACCAATACCAAATAGCATACTATATAGCTTGTTAAAATAATATTATTGGAGAATTTCACTAGTTCGGACTTCCATTGTCTATTATATAAAATGATTTGAAATCCCTGAAACAAGTAAAAAAGAATAATTAAAAAAGAATAGTTGAAAATAACAATTATATTAAGTAACAATAAACCTGAAATGAAATGATAGTAAAATAACCTACAAGTAAAAATATAATAATTGAATAAATGAAAATTAAAGGAATGCAAAAAAGAAAATAATAAAAATAAAAAGGTGTGGAGATTCCAAGTCACGTTAGTTCACGACGTTTCGATTGTTGGTATCTACAATCGTCTTCGGGTGATGACTGGACTGATTCCTCCAAGAGATGACTATTTTATAGGTCGTTGAAATACTTTCACTTTCTCTACTTTCCATTTTCCGCTTCACTGATTCCGTGAGAGATGACCGATTTGGCGGGAGTTGGTCATTTCTCGTTTGATGATGGGTTTCCATATGTTTCGTATATCTACGCTGGCCTGGCTGAATACGTTGTTGGACAGGCCAGCGTAGATATACGAAACATATGGAAACCCATCATCAAACGAGAAATGACCAACTCCCGCCAAATCGGTCATCTCTCACGGAATCAGTGAAGCGGAAAATGGAAAGTAGAGAAAGTGAAAGTATTTCAACGACCTATAAAATAGTCATCTCTCGGAGGAATCAGTCCAGTCATCACCCGAAGACGATTGTAGATACCAACAATCGAAACGTCGTGAACTAACGTGACTTGGAATCTCCACACCTTTTTATTTTTATTATTTTCTTTTTTGCATTCCTTTAATTTTTATTTATTCAATTATTATATTTTTACTTGTAGGTTATTTTACTATCATTTCATTTCAGGTTTATTGTTACTTAATATAATTGTTATTATCAACTATTCTTTTTTAATTATTCTTTTTTACTTGTTTCAGGGATTTCAAATCATTTTATATAATAGACAATGGAAGTCCGAACTAGTGAAATTCATCACGAAACATTGTCAATCACCTTCAAACAAATATTATTGGAGTTACATAGGACACATTGTAAAAATAAATTTGGGTAGGCAATATTGTGAAATTAATTTTGTATGTAGCTGAAAATTGTTTTATATATAGCTATAACATTGAAACATTACATAAGGACATATTGTAAAATAATAGATAAGGCAAATTGTAAAATCAATTTAGGACGGTATGGTTAACTGTATGGTATACCTGTATAGCATAAATGGCATTAGCTTAGAGAAGTTTCCAGTTTAATCTTCCTCTTGCAGATGATCACTTGGTGATCGAAACACGTGTCGTGGTGTAAAAAATAACGATTTGGTATTGGGAAAAAACTCCAGTAATATTCAATACTACACCAAAGGTTCCAAACAGTGCATCATAAGTAATTTTGCTACGTTGAACGAACGACAGACCGAATTGATTATACCCATCATGCTCCCTAGATACCTCATGGAGTCATTGACAGAGCATATCTAGAACACGAGTATAACGACAGTAAAAGTTGAAGGGCGGTTGGAAATTAAAATAGGAAAATGTTAATTTCAAATCGGAAATAGATCTGTTCGAGCATATCTCTGAAAATATTCAGTGGAAACTCAACGTTAATTAACGACGTGGAAATTGAGAACAACTCAAAACAATTCACATCTCAGAATCACTGAATTATTGTTTAACTTGTTGCAGTTTGCCATTGCTGTCGTATGTTGATTGGACTATCTGTTTTTCGCAACTGTCCTGTAATTTACACACCAGCATCCTAGAAAAGAGTGCTATTTTCACACCTGAAAAATATTTAAAAGATGCTTGGAAAAAAAGGAAAGGAAATAATAATGAATTCAGTAGTTCATATATTTGAAAGAATAGCAACAGGAAAATTGGTATGAATCTTTCTAAAAATTAAGAAATTTAAATTAATTGTGTTCAAGATCGACACGTTTATGAAAAATTACAAGACGTTTCCTTCACAGTTTGGCAATCGTTTGTAACTCGTAGATAATGTTATAACTCTAGTCACTTTCAGCACCATTTACTTCCCTCAAGTAGCTAAATCTGAGGCCATTAGTGCATCATTTCGTAGCTAAAAGCCAATGGCAGCGGAATTGTGCCGTGCTGCGACCGACAAACAATTGCATTAACCTCCTGCCGAATGGGGCGATATAATCTGAAAAGACCAACTTTGAGGATAATTCTCGTTTTGTTTTTATAAATAGATTATAGTTGTATCATTCATGCTGAAGGCTATTGAGATTTTTTTTTCTGAAGCATGTATTGAGGACAGTGCCATTTATAGCAGAAAATTGAAATGTGAAAATTCAAGAAATGAATATTTCATTCGTAATAAACCGTATTACTGCTTTAGTTATGACTCTAGTCATAGTCCTGCAAATTATATTTTTCAAGAAACATAAAGATTGTTATTATAATTATATGACGAAAGCATTACAATCAAAGGTGAATTGTCACTGACAAACCGAAAATAATGGGTTGTGTTAACAGTAATGATTGAAATGATGAAGAATTATTGATTACAGAAAACAAGTAAGTAATTCATAAGCATTCAGTACTAAGAAAACAAGTATTATTTTCTAATGTCGGAAACTTTAATGGGACAATGTAATCAACCAAGAAATAGCAGATGATCTTCAACTGGCCTTTTCTTACCGACTATTTTTGACAAACTTTGTTGTTGTAATCAGAATATGAAAATCTATTGATGACAAGGGATAATTTGTCATTGAAATTTTCAAAGTTAGCATTGTTTATATCATCAAACGTTTGATCAAACGAAACTTCATTTCAGTGAAGACAGTACAGAATTAGATTTTCCTATGGTCATAATTTAGACTCATATATTAGAAGGAACATGAATATTGCTATTATAATTGCAAGCAATCATTGTAATCAATAGTGAACTTTCACTCGCAAACAAAAATTAAAAAAAAAAGGGTCACGTTACAGTTCTGGAGGGTAATGACAAAAAATTAATAAGCATTTTGAAATAGTGTTAGGAATCACACGTTAAAAGTTAAGACCCCGTTAATCCTTAGCTCGCACAAGTTTCTACTTCTGAGGGTTGTCGTTCGTAGGGGTGCGACAGGTGGTTAACGGAAAAACAACTTTTAAACAGATTAAGAGTTATTCAAAAGGATGAAGAATGTGAGTCCTTATATTGAAGAAATTTTCATTTCATACGAAAGTTCAAATGAATGAAGTTCGAAGTTTCATATAATTTTCCTCATTTTCCTCATTAGGAGTTAATGAACATTTTTTAACGAATGAAGACATGCCAGTACGTCTTTGAATATCCCAAAATGATTAAATATATGAATATATTTCATCTAATTTTGTCGATACTATTTCAAGCGTATGAGAAAAATATACGGAACATTTTAAAAATGGTCATTTTTCAAAATCCAATTTGATTTTTTGATTATCTGATCCCTCAAATGTTAACCAAATATTTCATATTCGTGCATTGTTTCTGATATTTTGCCCATGTTAAGAAATCCAAATGCTCAGTCCATTTTGATTCAGTAGTATGACAATTCAGCTGCTGATCAAACTGAAGTTTTCAGATTACTTACCGCCTCCATTTCAAATGATATGAAGAAGGAGAGTTAACATTTTATCCTGCAGTCTCGCATCACAACACATGTAGAAGAAGACATGCATCAACTCCAAATATTTCTTGAAAATTTCCAATTAGATATATGAATATCTGTTCATTTTTCTCAAGTTTTTATAAAACGATACCAAGTGTTGTTCAGAAACTCATTATCCCCACAAATCCAACATGTATGAAGATACATGTATTTTTTCTGTTGGATTACTGGAAAATTTTCATGAATTTATCTTTTTATAATTGCTCATTTCGTGAATTTTTGCTCATAATTTTCATTCGTAGAAGTGAATATTCATGCTCCGTAGCAATTTTCTATTAAAAGTATTTGTATACACAAAACAAAAATGTTATGATTTGAAAACAAGCTTCATTGTCCCCCGAGTCAGGCACTTTTTTCTAATTTATCCGACCAACAAAAAAGGTTTATTTGAAAATAAGAGTACCTCGTGTACTTTACCGTGTGACACAGACTTATGGTACACCCCCCTATTATTCTTTATTGGCACTTTTTGACGTAATTTGAGATTTTTTTCAACTTCCGGTTTTTTCGGAAATCTTATCAACGTTCAATTTTCAAATAAAACACCCTGTATATTATTTCATTTTTGAAATCTACACAATTTTTTGAATCCAATGATAGCCATACTTGATATTTCAAGTGTTAAGACGCTCGGTTTATTTTTCGATCTAGAGAGCCATGAAAATTATTAAGTATTTTCGCAATTTAATAAAGGTAAGTTAATGAGGTGGCTATGAATTACAAACAACTTTTGACATTTCTATAAACTGACATTGTTTGTTAGTTACTGAACACATTGTTGTCAATCGGATTTCTAACAGAAATAAGTTTAAAATGCCACAAGTGTATAACAGAAACGAGAAAGTAGACATCGCTCCGGATATACTCGGAGCGATGTCCCGCACGACAATGTCCGGCTAGAAATTATTTCTAGCGTCTTGAAGAGAAGTTCAGACGTGAGCCTGATCATAATGAGGGTAATGAAAATTTTATCATTATTATTTATTTTATATCTGAAGAAATGAAAATAAATGTCCTCATGAGGTTGGAAATCGATAAAACAGTATCGCTTAGGCACCTGGCTTTTGAGTTGGATATCAGTCGTGAAAGTGTAAGAAGAATTGTAAAAAAACACAAGTATCGGTCTTTCAAATATAAACTTCACCAACATCTGTATGACGCCGATAGCGTAAGAAGGGTGGAATATTGCAGATGGGTTCTACACAATGATGTGCAGCCCAATAATGAGTTTTTGAAAACAATTGTATTCTCAGATGAGTCAAGATTCACCAATCTTGGTTTCTTTAATAGAAAGAATACCCGATATTGGGCACAAGAAAATCAGAATTTGTTTCAGAAGAAAAATTTCCAAGAACGCTTTGGATTCAATGTCTGGTTGGATGTGTTAGAATAATTGGCCTGGTCCTTTGAGTGGTGATAGATACCTAGGTTTTCTCGGAAATAAAATTGAAGGATATTTAGAAGATTTACCGCTTAATCTGGCAAATCGACTGTTTTTTCAGCAGGATAGAGCACCTTCCCATAATATTAGGGCAGTGACGGAGTACCTTCGTGATAGATTTGGGAAGCAATGGATTGGAACACATGGTCCTATTAGGCGGCCTGCTAGATCACCCGACTTAATCCCGTTGGACTTTTTCATTTGGGGTCACTTGAAATATATTGTCTACGCAACTTCCCCAACAACCCGCGAGGACCTGGAAGTACGAGTAAGATAAGCCATTCAGAATATAACGCCTCAACAATTGGCCAGTGTGATTCAAAATACCGCGAAACGAGCTCCAAAATGCCTGGATGTTGACGGTCTACATTTTGAACAGCTGTTATGATTTATTTGTGTATTTTAAAACGTTTTGTTTTTTAAATGAATCACAATATGAGAAAATGAGTATCTAAGTTTTATTCCATACAAGGATGTTGATTCGTTGTGTTGACTTAATTGAAATAATATTAATTCTTTTCACGTTCATGTCCCTCTAGATCGAAAAATAAACCGAGCGTCTTAACGCTTAAAATATCAAGTATCGGGTATCATTGGATTCAGAAAATTGCGTAGATTTCAAAAATGTAATAATATACAGGGTGTTTTGTTTGAAAATTAAACGTAGATAAGATTTCCGGAAAAACCGGAAGTTGAAAAAAATCTCACATTACGTCAAAAAGTGCCTCTTTGTAAGCATAATCAATATTAATAGTTCCATAAAAATAGGTGAAAGAATAAAGAAAAAAAGGGAGGTGTACCATAAGTCTGTGTCATACGGTATATAGTATGTATACAATTGAATTTGTTTTTTTTTCAATATGTTTTATAATGTGAAGATGATCTACGTGCACCACCTATTTCGACTCAAAAAAAAGCATTGCAGTCCCAATAAATTATAAACATAAATAAAAAAGAAAAAATTAACTCGAATTTTCTTTTCAGCTTATCGTTCCAAAGAAACGAACAGCAATGTTAGTAAATAAACTCATGGTGGCATTGAAAGAAGCAATGGAAGAAGATGTGAGAGAAGAAACCTTTCGAAATCCTAACAGATTAGATGGGTTCTCATCCAGGAGCAGCAAGCATTATCTAATGTCTGACGACGATGTGAGATCGGTAAGAATTTTCACACTATAAGAATGCAATGCAATTAGACTGTCATAATTACTTCCAACTCAAAAATTATCCGATACATGAAGTACAAATTTTTCATGAAGAAATATCTAATGTTATAACTACAGCTGCCGGACTGAGTCATGGCCGGTGAGAAGCCCCTACCTCAAGATGTGTAGAAATCTGTTATCAGTCTGTTAGATTATTCGAGCCGTAAACATCCAATTTCAGGACCGTATTCAGTTAGTGATGGATTTTAAAAGTTAATTGCATAAGGATATTTTGAATACCGACCCAAACTTTACGCAGATACGATTTCTCTCACCGGCCATGACTCAGTCTGGTAACTGTAGATGACTAATTTCGTTATTCCATGATTTGGACTTCTTTGGACTCCAGAGAAGTAGTCTGACGAAATCATTAATTATTATGAATTGTTTCTATTTTACAAACATGAAAATTTTATTTATAGAAAGTTCCATTTGGATCAAGTCAGAATTTGTCATTAAATTCAAATATATTGCACAACTTTTGGTACAGTTTGGTATTGCACCGTTCTTGGATTTTTGCTACTAATAGGGACTATACATTTATATTTTGTGAGAACCAATTGCAAATTGTTGCCTTGGAAAGCGAGGGATTTATTACGGTCTGTTGAGAAGATGTTTTCAACTCCATGGGATAATGCAGTTGCATATCTCCTGAAACCACTATGCATTATTTGTACTTAGCATAAGCCGTATATGCGATTTTAGCCATTTTATACTGGATACAATCAACGGAATAATTGATACTAGTCATATGGCTCATGTGCAAATATAATCCGTTGTAGCGAAAGAAAGGAATTGAATCGAATCATTTATTGAATTGATAGGAGATCATCATGAAAAATGAGAAATGAAACTATCTATGTTTTTTTATCACTTCTATTAGTTACTAACGTTATTGCAGTTTCGACCTATAAGGGCATTTTCAAACTAATACTATTGTATGATTAATAGTATTTGAAATTCTATATTCTACTCAAACTTCAATTGAAGGTGATTTAAAATTTGCCTTTGATACTATATTACCTAAATTGAGATGTAAAGTAAGTAATTCGAAAAGAATCCTTATACAAATTTTGGCTGAAAACCTTAAATATGCTATATAGGCCTAAAACTGTTCGATTTATTGAAGTATGGATTTTAGATCAAATTATAATTGGATTTAGATGATTTTTGCATTATACTACAAAAAGTTCTTGGCAGATATTTTTATTGACTAACATTGAATTAATTGGTGATATATGATAATTTCGAACATGCATATCATATACATAATCCAACAAGATTCAGAAAAACAAATCGAATGTGAAAAATGTAAAATTGAAAAATTATCTTTATCATGAAAAAAAAAATACAGTTGTTTCATTCGTGTTTATTTTTTTCAGATGGATTTACAAAGAAGAGGACATGGCGGTATGGGACAACAAAAGGGTAAAAATTATTGGAGGTGCTATTTCAACGCCGTCACGTGTTTCTAAATAAACTGCTCACAGGCATTTTGATTTCAACTAGGGATAATTATATAACATCAACATTTTCATGAAGTATGATTTTTCGAACATAACAGCTATTATTACAGTTATTATTGAACAAAAAACTGGAAGAATATTGAATCTTGTAATGAATTTCAGCCGCCCTACGAAATTTTGAATTTCCGAAGAATTGACCCACATGATCTCAACTCGGACTTGAATATTACTCTATTGATATTTATTGGGAATATAATTAACAAAACTCAGCATGTTCACTAAAATGTCTATTTTTCAGCCTAGTTTTTTATTTCATCAATCATTCAAATTTGAATTCAAAAATCTATCAATATTACTAATTCCACTATGTGCCAATAAATCCTTAAGACATTCCAGGAGAATGAATTACATCAAGGGACCAAATATACTGGAGATCATATTCTGATTTCAGGAATTATGATAAGATTTGAAAAATAGATGGATATCTTAATTTTCTCTGGGCTGGTTGGGATATTCAGTCTGAAAGTAGGAGTCATTTCAAAAATATTCGCTACAAGTATCAATATTTCCTAGTCATATATTAGTCAATTCGAAAAAAATCGACAATTCTATATCAACAGACTAACTATTTTATAATATTAAGAAGTGATGCGGAACATGCTGTGTTCAGAATAAAAACTGTGTTGGTAGGGCCATTTTGAATTCTAACAAAAACTATACTATTTTCAAGAGGAATTATTGAATTGCAATTGCATAAAATTCAATCATCATTTTTCAAACAATCTCAATGAGTTTCTGAATTATAACGCTACCCATAATAATAGGTGGAAATGTTTCATTACAATTTGTATCAGTTGTTCTTTCTCCGCCATTTACATATTAGGTGAAATGATGGATCTTACCTAGTTTACAACATTTGAGTTATTTCATTCTAGAAAACAACATCAGAAATCTTGTAAAAATTATATTGAAAATAAAGTGTCAACATTGGAGTCTGTTTTTTCATTTACCAATTTTCCTCGCCTCGCACACGTATGACTTTTTCAAATTTAGGCTATAAGTAACAGCTCCGAATTCACGTTTTCACTGACAGTCTTACATATCTGCCTCCACCTGGAATGAATGTTAGCTCACGATATAAGGTACCGCTTCAAAAATCAAAGTGTCGTTAAATTTGAGGTCGAGAGAAAGAAAGTTGGCGTTTTACGTATCCGTTTGCTTTCGATTTTTCAGTTGCAATATCATGTATCAATCAACATGTACCAGACATCGAAATATTTGGGAAGCAGTTAAATTACGCCCCGCGTTGAATAAAATGAAAGAAAATGAAAATTTCAAATTTCAATTTTACAGAACTTCTCTCCCTAATGCGGAAGTAATGGGAGTTTGATTGAATATTTTTCAAACTGTCAATCAATTTATGAAATTTTCCTTGAGCTGATCAATGGATGATTCAAAATTCTCTGTATGTATGAAAATATAAAATTTTATATTCCTGTCATACTAGTGGTCCATCGAAAATGTACAACAAGGCGTTTTGTAGCAGAACACAAGACATAATCTCTATACTGTGATGCTTCATTTTCGAAGGGCTATCTACTCTTTCAGAAAAATAGAGTTTTGAAATGTATTAGTATGTTTGACGAAAAATAAAAAATATATATTAGATTTAATTTCTCAAACTGTATTTGAATTCCTCTGAAAGAATTCATTGTTTTTGCTGATTTGCAGGACTTCTTTTTAGTGAATACACAATTATTGAGTTTCCGCATCAGACCTAGATAAGTCGAGTAGTTGCTAGATAGTCTTTCGACTTATAGTATTTCAAAATTCGTTGAATCTTTCAAATTCATCAACTATGGTGTAATCAATTTCCGAAACACTAGACATTATTGAACTTATTTTTCAAAACCATGAAAACCTGTGAAAAAGTTACGGTAATTTCCATTAAAGAGTATGTACGTTGGCGAAGAGCATTTTTTTGACTCATTGGACCAGTCTTGAAGAGAAATTAAATAAAAATTAGGAATCATGTATGAGGAATAAACATCCTTCCTCAGTCAGGTATTACTTGGACCCTATTCGTATTTAAAAAAAAATTGGGATATGATACTTGAAGGGTTGGAGATTTTGCTATGCATTTTGCTTCAAAAGTTGTTTCTATCGGAAAAAAACTGATGTCAGTTTGGATTTTGTTGCCCCTCTCCTTAATTCTTGGTGGTATGTTTTAGATAGGCTATCTCTGTAATCTGTAAATACACACGTATGACACGAAAATGCGCTATTTTAAATGTTTTCCATTTTTACAGGAGAATTCAAGTTTCATTTTAGTAATTCTTACAGTTGAGTGAACCATAAATATCGAGTTTATTTAAAGAAAACGGCGTGTTTCCTCAAAAGTTCATGAACACCTCACTGACATGTCGAAAGAAAAAATGACTAATATGACCCTTTTACCCTTTTATTGTGAAAAGTTAGTGTGGCATAAAAATATGCCATATTCAAGTTGAATTTGAATATTTTTGAACAGTATTGAATACATTTCTACTAGTTATACAACGGATAGATTTTGCGGAAAGTGCAGTAGCAGGAAAATGTTTTCAATCAAAGTCTTTGGTTCGTAAATGATCAACATTTTTTCCTGGTTTATCGTTGAACTCGAGATTTTATATTCCGAGGTAGACCTGAGAAAAATCAGTTTGTGGTGACAAAAAACGAAATAGAATATTGAGCTCTAAAACCCCATCGGTTTTCTTCAAGAAGAAGATTGTGGCAAAACCAGACATCATAAAATCAGGGCTCAAATTTCATCAACAGCGTAACATCTCTTGCTCCTGGTATAATCACGTTACTGTTATGAGAAAGTGAGCTTGTCGTGAATACGGAACACTATTTCGAATCAACAATTTGAACACATCTCAGTAACTTTCAATCCTCTCTACCTCTCAGTCCTCTGCAGTTCCTCATACATATGAGGAAGTACAGAGTAACTCAGCTTCTGAGCATATTCTGATACTGCCAGATTTCATTGAAAAAAATCCATCCGCCTGATTGGAAACACAAATATCACAAGCAACCTTGATAAAAAGGGACATCGAATAGAATTATGGAACTGGTCCCTCTTTTATTGATAATTTCTACTGAATCGAGCCGCTTGATTCCACCCAGATTACAATATGTCAGAAGAATGAGTTAAAATATGGTTCCCCAGTGCACGTGTTCCAAACACGTAATAAACTTCAATAGATTCAACATTTCAAACCTTTACAGGAAGAAGAGGTTAATCAAGAAGAAGAACTCACGTAAAAATCAACACCAATATTTATAGTAGGAAGCAGATCGTGTAAGGACAGTCTACTTCCGAACACAATAACAAACATCAAGTTACCTACGTAGTAGATAGCGGATCGAGTAAGTTCTGTCAACTTCCGAACACTTAACAGTTAAACACCAGATGGTGAAAAATGAGATTTTGTCGAAACGTCGTGTGATCAAAGATAATAGCACAGTAGACGGATCAAAACCCGGAAACCAGTTCAGCATATTCCTATTCGTGAGAACTTTAGATTTAACATTTCAAACCTTTACGGGGAGAAGAGGTAAATCAAGAAGAAGAAAAACTCAGATAAAAATCAACAACAATATTTATAGTAGGAAGCAGATCGTGTAAGAACAGTCTACTTCCGAACACGTAACAAACATCAATATACCTATATAGTAGGAGGCGAATCGAGTAAGGTCGGTCAACTTCCGAACACTTAACAGATAAACGCCAGATGGTGAAAAATGAGATTTTGTCGAAACGTCGAGTGATTAAAGATAATAGCACAGTAGACGGATCAAAACCCTGAAACCAGTTCAGCATATTCCTATTCGTGAGAACTTTAGATTTAACATTTCAAACCTTTACGGGGAGAAGAGGTAAATCAAGAAGAAGAAGAACTCAGGTAAAAATCAACAACAATATTTATAGTAGGAAGCAGATCGTGTAAGAACAGTCTACTTCCGAACTCGTAACAAACATCAATATACCTATATAGTAGGAGGCGAATCGAGTAAGGTCGGTCAACTTCCGAACACTTAACAGATAAACGCCAGATGGTGAAAAATGAGATTTTGTCGAAACGTCGAGTGATTAAAGATAATAGCACAGTAGACGGATCAAAACCCTGAAACCAGTTCAGCATATTCCTATTCGTGAGAACTTTAGATTTAACATTTCAAACCTTTACGGAGAGAAGAGGTAAATCAAGAAGAAGAAAAACTCAGATAAAAATCAACAACAATATTTATAGTAGGAAGCCGATCGTGTAAGAACAGTCTACTTCCGAACACGTAACAAACATCAATATACCTGTTATATGCGAATTAGTGTCTCACACGTATTAAATTACAAAGCGATAACAGCTTCCTGCTAAAAGTGCTTATTGTGCAGTATCAGCAATATGAACACTTGTGCTCCAGACAAAGCAATTGCTGACACTGTTCAAATATTGTTTTTCATACCAAACGTATAAATAGACCCTGCGAGGTTAGAAAGATTTTCATTAACTTAAAAATCATTCTCTAGTACAGTTCATATATGATTCATATCAATTACTTATTCAGTTAATGTTCCAAGTTTTTCACATTATATTCAAATATTGTAATAAAGTGTTTATAAAGAAATAAACCAATTTTTAAAAAGTGAATTGTGGAAAACAAGATATAACAAATTGGCGCAGTCGGTAGGATTCCTGAACGTTGCTAGAACAAGAAAATTCTAACTGGCAGCGGTGGATTCCAATCCTTCAAGGAATCAAAGAACCAAGCCCTTTAAGGAAACAAAGGACCGAGCCCTTCGAGAAAGCGAGAACCAAGAGAACCCGAGGAGTCATCACTTGAAGAAAACCACGGAAGGAACACCTAGTGAAGCCCCTGGTGGAAAACTTCGAGAACAAGACGAATCACCCATGAAACAAATACTGTAAGTCAACAAAGATTCATCTCGTTTATTGTATTGAATTTTATTTCATTGCAATAATCATACAGATTGATTATTGGCTTATTGTAAAACCAATTGTTGATAATTGCACAGATCAATTATCATCAAAATAATCGTACTGTTCGATTATCTCAGAGGTATTGAGTATTGCTATTATTGATTTATTATAGTCCAGTGAATCGATTAATTGAGCGATATGCCTGACAACGAAAATGCCCCTGAACCAATCCCTGAACCTTTTCCCGAAATTGAACCATATGAATTGTCGGAAATATTTTCGATCGTCCCTGAATTTGAAGGAGACCAAATATTTCTAACAACCTTTACAAATGCTTGCGATTGTGCATACCAAATGTGAACTCGCGACCAAAGAAATCTTTTGACGATACACATTAAAAACAAACTTCGCGGAAGAGCTGCCCAACTGATAAGCACTCGAAACCCCGAAACATATCAAGAGATCAGACACCTACTGAATTTAAACTTTGGTGATACCCGAGATCTCACCTCCTTCATCCAAGACCTGCAAAGACTTAAACAGCTACCAAATGAAACCGCGTTGATATTTTTCAACAGATTACAAGTACATAACGCCAAAATGCACGCTTGTATTCATAAATCTACTCTCACTGCCGATCAAAAAACAGCTCAATCGAGACTCATCGAAACGATGACACTGAATACACTACTTACCGGACTTGAACCCAGACTAGGACAAATCATACGCGCTGGAAACCCCAGAGACATGCTCGAAGCACATATGCGAATCAGGAGAGAACTCCAACTTTCGTATTTCGAAAACCAAAAGCATGACAAACATAACCAATAGAAAAACAACATTTCCAAAAGACCCCAACAACCTCAGTCTTCTAGAACGTGTAACTTTTGTGGACGCTTTGGTCATTTGTCGAACGAATACCGCCAAAGACAACGACCACCACCAAATAACACAAATTCCTTTCAAAATACGAACTTTCCGAAACCAAATTTTCCCCAACAAAACCGTCCTCAAACGAATTTTCAAACCAATCAACAAAGACCACAATTTCAAAACAATCAACAAAGACCGCAATTCCAAAATACCCCACCTAGGCCAAATTTCCAAAACCAAAACCAGAATCGTCCCTCAGTAATTCAACGCAACCCCAACTCAAATCAACAAAGAACACATTGCGTTACATATGAAGAATCTCAACCTCTTCAAGATTATAACACAGAGTATGAGAACTACTATACAGCTAGTAGCCAAGAAAATGACTATTATACCGATAATGGTCAATGCCCGCAATATGATCAATACGATCAATATGACCAAAATGACCAACATGGCCAATATTTAAACAATCCAAATATCTCAGAGTACCAGGATTTTCTTTCACTTCCAACACAACATCACCCTCCAGATTTCAGTCAATCCCAAGACATAACATCGGACATTCAAACTCAAATCCAATCGATGAACCTAGAAGATTATCACCCCGATCTGAACTTCCCGGAACAACGCTTCATGTAAGTTCACTTCACTCAATGAATTCAAAAAACTTATACTACATCAAAGACCTTTCAAATACCTTCAAAATTTTAATAGATACTGGTGCAGGAATTTTGATATTCAAACCAAAAACTTGTGAAAAATACCTTCAGCGATTCCCAGAAAATGTAATAGTCCAGGGAATCACGGACCAAAAAGTTTTAATCACTGAATCGACTCTGATGAATTTCAGAGATAATGATCCCCACAAAGTCTATGTTCACAACCTTGATATTGAATTCGATGGTTTATTAGGATCCGATTTTCTAGAACATTATAATTGCATTATTGATCTAAAAAACAAACAATTAATCACAAATTTCAAAACAGTTCCTTTGTTCAAAGTTATAGATAATGAAGTAATTGAAAATTCGAAACCAAACCAAATTTCAATTGAACCCAGAACAGAAAGAATATTCAAACTCAAAAGTAACCTCAAAAATACCGACGCTATACTGTTAGCGCAAGAAAAAGATAAAGTCAGAATACCAAATGCTTTAGTAAAATTTGACATCTATCTTAAACGCCAACGCAATCCCCAAAACAATAGATTTTTTAGACCTTATTCTCGAACCAATAACAGACTTTGAATCAATTTTGAACTTTAAATTAGAACTTTGATTTAGAACAAATTGACAGAACTCAAGAGATAAAAAACCAACTCAGACTTGACCATTTAAACCATGAAGAAGAACAAATGATAACCGAATTATGCCTATGATTTTCTGACATATTTTATCTTGAAGGCGACAATCTCACCTTCACAAATGAAATTAAACACACAATCGAAACTAACAATGCGAGACCCGTGTTTAGAAAATCTTACAGATACCCTCATATTCACAAAGAAGAAGTCAAAACTCAAATTTCCAAAATGCCTAATCAAGGTATCATTCAACATTCGACATCCCCATGGTCATCCCCTGTTTGGGTAGTATCGAAAAAGCTAGATGCTTCAGGAAAACCCAAATGGCGTGTTGTGATTGACTATCGAAAACTGAACGAACTGTCAGTAGCCGATAAATATCCGTTACCCAACATTTCCGACCTGCTAGATCAGCTTGGAAAATGTCAGTATTTTACCACCCTCGATCTTGCGTCAGGATTTCACCAGATCGAAATCGACCCAAAAGACGTTCCAAAAACAGCCTTCTCTGTTGAGAACGGTCACTATGAATTTGCCCGTATGCCTTTTGGATTAAAGAACGCACCATCCACGTTCCAAAGAGTGATGGATAACATCCTCCTTGGCATCCAAAACGAGCGCTGTCTTGTATATATGGATGATATCATTATATACTCACCAACGATCCATGAACATATTTCAAGACTGACGGAAGTGTTCAAAAGACTAAGGAAAGCCAACTTGAAAATTCGGCCTAACAAATGCGAATTTTTAAGAAAAGAAGTCGCTTATCTTGGACACGTCATCACGAAAAACGGCATTAAACCAAACCCCTCCAAAGTTGAATGCATCCAAGAATTCCCCCAACCAAGAAACCCAAAAGAAATCAAATCCTTTTTAGGTTTATCTGGTTATTATCGACGCTTCATACCAAATTTTGCCAAAATTTCCAAACCACTCACAAAATTACTACAAAAAGATACCCCATTTAAATTCGACTCAGAATGTTTGAAATCATTCAACGAATTGAAATAAGCCCTTACTTCTAGTTCAATTTTGATTTACCCCAACTTCGAAGAACCTTTCCTCTTAACGACAGATGCTAGCGCATTTGCAATAGGAGCTGTTCTTTCACAAGGACCGATAGGAAAAGACCTTCCAATAGCATATGCCTCCAGAACACTATGCAACGCTGAATCAAAGTACTCTACGATTGACAGAGAACTTTTAGCGATTGTACGGGCTGTGAAACACTTTCGACCATACCTGTTCGGAAGAAAGTTCAAACTCATCACTGACCATAGACCCCTCACTTGGCTTTTTTCAATAAAAGACCCAGGTAGTAGGCTGGCACGTTGGAGACTCAAATTAGAAGAGTACGACTACGAAATAGAGTATAAACCTGGCAAAATAAACAAAAATGCCGACGCCCTATCACGGATCAAAATTAATCACTTCAGAGAATGTGCAAATTTTCACGATACTCGCTTCAAACGAAATCGATGAAACGAACAAACCAACAGACGCAGAAACACAAGACATAGAAACACCAGACACAGAAACACAAAACAAAGAAACACCAGAACACGAAGAAACCCCCTTTGAACAAATTTTACAAGAATACGAAAATTTCAGTCACTTATATAAAACTCGATCCCTGATTGACTACTCAAAAATCAAATTTGACAATTCGCAACTTTTAGACAAATCACATAAATACATCCTCACCTTTTTCTGTCAAAATAAATTAGAAGATCTTCATCATAAAATCATAGATGACATATTCGAGGAAAATGCCGAATTTTACAACGATAGAATCAATATTCTCTCAAGTAAAACCGTTAAAGACAGGAAATATTTCATAATTGCTCTACCCTTCGATCATACCTCAGCAGTAGAAATTCTATTCTTCATCCTTTATAAATGAACAGATGAAATAGACATTTCCAAAACGTACTTTGTCGAAAATAATTTGGATTTACCAATTTTGGAAATTCTTTCTTTCATTTTCGCTGAAAAAGAAATTAAAATAACAGTATGCCAAAATCTAACAAGAACTCCCGACGAAGACCAAATTCCCATCGTAATGGACCAATGCCATTCAGGAAAAAATAATTTACATCGAGGAATTAACGAAACGGTTAGACGCGTAAAAGAAAAATATAATTGGCCAAATTTAATCAAAGACGTAGAAAATTTTGTAAAGAACTGCGAAACTTGCAAAAAAGCAAAAATTTGCAGACAAAACCTTAAAAGCCCTTTAGTCATTACAGAAACTCCGAAGACACCATTCGAGAGAATAAACATTGACATTCTTGAAATTCCCACAAAAAACTATATACTTACAATTCGAGACGAACTCACCAAATTTACCCAAGCTTACCCAATTGAAAATAAATCAGCAAAATCAGTAGTAAACACTTTACTGCTATACTTTCAACACTACGGAACTCCACTCAGAATTCATTGTGACTTCGGTCGAGAATTCAACAACGCCCTACTGAAAGACCTTTGTACGCTTTATGACATTAAACAATCATTTTCTAGTGTGGACCATCCGCAATCAAACGGTTCCTTAGAACGTTTTCACGCGACCCTTCTAGAAATGATAAGAACAAATAAAATCGACAACCCTGATGAACACCCCTTAAGTATTTCACCATACGCAATAATTTGTTACAATAACACAAAAAACAAAACACACGGATTCACCCCTTACGAACTACTTTTCGAACACACCTCTAGTAGACCACCCGAAACTCTGTACAACCAAAAAGAACTCATAACCAAGTACATACGAGATTTAAATAATAAAATCTCTTATTATTATAAAATTGCTCGTCAAAGAACACAAGACCAAAAAGAAAAATCCAAAATTCGATTCGATAGAAACGTTGCACAAAATATACATGAGTATAAGGTAGGAGACAATGTTTACGTTAAAGAATCCCAAATTAAAAATAAACTAGAAAACAAATTTAATGGCTCATTCGAAATTATAGAAATCTACCAAAACTCAGCAATGCTAGTTAATTGGAAGACAAGACAAAAAACAAAAGTAAATTTTGACAGACTACGACCTTGTACTGAAAATTGATTTCATTTTCAGGATTCTCCTACTGATTTCAGCAACACACAAAACACATTCCCAATACTCCGTTCAACCCATTAATAACACAATAGGAATTTTTCTTTACGAAGAAAGCACTTTGAAAATTTCCAATGATAAATGGACTCTTCTCGTCTACAAAGACTTGGACTCCATAGAATTTGCCTTAAATAACAACAACAAAATTTTGGAAAACATGCTATATACTTTTGACCAATCAAACCCTAGAATGTTATCCTTCAAAACCGAAGTGAAAACACACATTAGTTTATTGACCCAAATATCTAACTCACTCGATTTTAATATCGAGAAATATTTGCAGACACCCAAAATTATTATAAAAGATCCAAACGAGGATTAATTAATGGAATAGGCACCTTCTGGAAAGCCATTACTGGTAATCTAGACTCGTCAGACGGCGAATATTACACCAACTGTATTAATAAACTCACTCAAGACGAACACCAATTAGAAAACCTTTTGAAAAATCAAATATCAGTGACCACATCAGTAATTAGAAATTTCAACAGAACTATTCAAAAACTTCAAATCGATGAAGAAACCTTCAATCGAGATATCAAGCAAATAGAACAATCAATCTAGAATATTTCAGACGATCTTGCGTATTATGAAGCACAATTGAAAACATTGGAAATATGTGAAACATTAATGGAAAGCTATCTTTTCTTGGAATCAACTCTTGATGACATATTGAATTCAATAACATTCGCTAGATTGAAAATACTTCACAGTTCAATTATCACTCCTAATGACCTAATGAACTCACTTCAGGAAATTTCTCAATCACTCCATAAAAACAATCTACCTTTACCCACAATGCTCTCACATGTTGCTCAATATATCGAAATCATCGAACTTGAAGCATATCAAGTGGACAAAAGAATTGTTTTCATATTAAAAATTCCACTGGTCGAACCAGAAACATACACTCTGTATCGACTTTTACCAATACCAATTCCAGATAACCGAACGGGACTTCATCACATATTATTAACTGTTCAAAAATATATTGCGAGAGATGACGAATCCTTGTTGTACATTTCACTTCAAAATTTAGAAAACTGTAAAACTCTGAATCATGGCGTAAGAATCTGTTCCGATCTACTACCCTACCCGATTGACAGCGAAGCTATATGCGAAGCCCAACTATTGAGAAGATTGACCGTCCTTCCGAAAACTTGCCAGTCTTCACTGATCTACGCTACGGAATACAATGTCCAGGAACTGAGTCTAAATTTGTGGCTCATAACAATATCTGAAGTTCTACCAATCACCATTAACTGCGAAAATATGGAACCAGTTACACGAGTGATCAAAACCAATTCCCTGCTAAAACTCCAACCCGGATGCAGCTCATTCGTTGGAAGCACTAGAATTCACTCCAAATACTTCGTCGATAGATATAAGAACGTCACATATAAAAACCATGCCGTTCGAATACCATACAGCTGTTGCGACCATCTTCCTGAAAAACGACATCTTCCAGAACTGAAACCGCTGAAACTCAACAAAATCAACGTTGACGAGTTGAACATCGCTCAACATAAATTAAACCAATATTCCGAAAAATTGGATAAACTTATCAATGAGCCGTTTGTGAACAAGCACATATCATGGTTCACATATTGCACTATAACATTGATCATTGTATTAATCATACTTTACATCTTTTACAAATGTAGACGAAAAGGACCAATACGAATCGGTATTACATCCACTTCGAACCAACCACCCCCGGATCATCCAAGATCAGACAGACAACCATCCCGTATCTTAACGAGATTCATCCCCAGGAGAAGACCAAGTATCAACCTCCAGGAACCTATAGAAGAGGAAATCCAACTCAACACCAGTTTCCACAAGGAAAATGTTTTGTGAAAAGTTGCAGCAAAAAGCAGCAACTTTTTGTATAAAAGAGGAGTTGTTATATGCGAATTAATGTCTCACACGTATTAAATTACAAAGCGATAACAGCTTCCTGCTAAAAGTGCTTATTGTGCAGTATCAGCAATATGAACACTTGTGCTCCAGACAAAGCAATTGCTGACACTGTTCAAATATTGTTTTTAATACCAAACGTATAAATAGACCCTGCGAGGTCAGAAAGATGTTCATTAACTTAGAAATCATTCTCTAGTACAGTTCATATACGATTCATATCAATTACTTATTCAGTTAATGTTCCAAGTTTTTCACATTATATTCAAATATTGTAATGAAGTGTTTATAAAGAAATAAACCAATTTTTAAAAAGTGAATTGTGGAAAACAAGATATAACATACCTATATAGTAGGAGGCGAATCGAGTAAGGTCGGTCAACTTCCACACGGTCAACACTTAACAGATAAACGCCAGATGGTGAAAAATGAGATTTTGTCGAAACGTCGAGTGATTAAAGATAATAGCACAGTAGACGGATCAAAACCCTGAAACCAGTTCAGCATATTCCTATTCGTGAGAACTTTAGATTTAACATTTCAAACCTTTACGGGGAGAAGAGGTAAATCAAGAAGAAGAAGAACTCAGGTAAAAATCAACAAAAATATTTATAGTAGGAAGCAGATCGTGTAAAAACAGTTTACTTCCGAACACGTAACAGGTTTCATTTCAGGTTTTTTTTGCTTAATATAATTGTTATTTTCAACGTTTCATTTTCAAGTCTTCTTTTTTAGTTGTTTCAGAGATTTCAAATCATTTTATATAATAGACAATGGAAGTCCAAATTAGTGAAAAAGCAATAAACATGTTTTGCGTACGTGTTGATGAACAAGCAGATAGAACTGATCGAGTCGACCGACATCTTCATGAAATTTATGTTTTGTCCTTTCACTTCCATCAGTTTTGCAATTGAAAAAAATGTTTGAAATATGTTTTTTTTCGTTAATCAGCTATCGCACCCCTACGAACGACAACCCTCAGAAGTCGAAACTTGTGCGAACTAAGGACTAACGAGGTCTTATTTTTTAACGTGTGATTTCTAACACGGGTTGGACGATAGCAAGTGAAAATCTAGCCTTCAGGCTGGGGATTGAACCATCGACTCACACATCGGCCGATTGACTGAGTGAATAAAGCACCCACGTCGAACCGCCTGGCTACCGACCAACAGATATAAATATAAATACTGTATCAGAGCTTTGAGTCCGTATATTGCATACCATGAGTACACTTTGATTGAAGAGTGTGCTTATTATTATTAATAGTGAGGTTAGGATTTTTCTTTCTATTTCTGTGGTTGGGTTGTTGCTGGTTTTCGCATTGTCCAAAAACAAAATTCAATAATGAGGCATGACATAGGACACAAATCCATTGTTTTTTTCTACAGCTGGGTTGTTGCTTGTTTCCGTTGCTGTGACACAGTTGAAATTTCAGGCTACACCAACAATTCATATACAGGGTGACAATTTGAAAACTTACAATGGCTATATCTGAGCAACCAAATGAAATACAAGAAATCGCTGAAGACAACTTCCATGATAGGGAGGAAGAAACAAAATGATGTGGAAGCTAACTTGTTTTCACTTACCCTGTCGCCCCAAGCCACCCCAATTTTATATTCCTAAATGGCAACTCACTACTTGTGATACCTCATCTAAAAGCTCATAAAAAATGATCAGTACCCTACAAAGCTACATTCGATGTAGTAAGTTTTGGCAAGTGGCAAATGCGCCACTGGAATCAATGAAGTCGCCCCGGAACGCCAATTAATTTTTGTTGTCGTTTCATAATTTCATGATTTGTTTTACTTTCTTCTTCACTATAACAATAGGTATATGATTTTTCATAATAAGAAGACCATTGTGTGCAAATTAAACATTTGAAATTTCCCAAACATTTTCTTGCCCAATTCCTAATCGGCTTGAATAACATTTTAGACTTCATGGAATTTCAACAATGTCAAGTGTTTTTAATAAAAACAAAACGCAGTGATTTACCCCATCTGACGTTATATTTGTGATATTTGATAAGTAAATTCCTGGAATCAAGCTTGGCAATGGAGGAAAGTCGATAGTTAGAGTTATATTGATGAAAAAATAATAACTTGATTACCCTACTAAACTTCAGATGTCTCTGTGGCATATAATGAGATACTCAAGTTTACAAAATGACAACAAAATAAGTGAGTTTGTGTTATATTCGGCGTTGTTGTCAAAGGACATATGATTTTCTATTATTCGAGCTTCATGAAAATGTTATTACTTTTCACGAAATATCTACAACAATTATTGATGGAATCAAACAATGAACTAAGGTACATGAGCCAAATATTACAATCCATAGGAACTGTTATTTTTCATTTTGAAATTTTCGGTTAGATGTACCTGTACGTTATAGAAAACATTCTACAACAAGTCCTCCAATATGTGGGTACTGCAAGCAACTCCACAGGACCAGAATCTGTCGTTGGCATCGCTTTAGGCTTTGCCAAATAAAGAATTAGGTTTTTAGAGTTCGGCAAAGCCGTACTCTTACCATGTGACCTGAAAGACCACTCACCATACAAACTAATCGGCTTCTTTAAGAAGTCGGGTTTATTTGGTCGAATGTGAATAGGTGTGAGCCACAATAAACCCTTGCGTGTTGTGGTGGAGGGTCGAATAGACCCACTCACTTTGGACCTAACCTAATCGTAATCTCCAATATGCGAAGTATGAAATAGTTGTAATTGGAATAATTTGTTTCCTTTCACATTTACTAAAACATTCAGGCATATCACCAAGAACATCGAATTAGGAAGAATAATGAAATTTTTTCATACTGAATCATTTCGTAAGTGCTACTCAGGTGAAAAATGAAAATAGATATTCTCATCAAAAACAAAACAAAAGTAACATTTTCATTGACATATACCAAGTCTGAATAAACGAAGATATCTTTGTCAGTCTTAGTAAGACTGACGCATTCTTCGTGGACGTACGTATCTGTTTAATAGAATACAAAACCTCATACCGATTTAACTATCTGTTTTGCACAAGAAACAAAACCAAGACTCAACTACAAGTGACAAATTCTTTGGAGCAGATTTCGTTTGCGAGTCTTCTGGCTAAAAAGAGAATGAATCCAACGATACTTTTCTTTGTGACGATACAACTTTCATTTCAGGAGTAACCAAGAAACCCAAGACTTATCCAAAGATTTATCAAAACCATCACAAAGTACTTCTCCATCCCTAATATTTACTATAGAAGCAGAAATAAATTTGATCAGTGGTTCATTGTCACTCTCTCTGTATGAGTCATCACGATGGGAAACTTCTGAATCAAATGATAAATCACTATCTTCTTTGTTTTTGTGTTTTGATGAATTAAGAATTGACCAAGGATTGGGACTCATTGGCTGGGTTACTCTAGATCCACTTATATTTTTTTCTATCCTTTCTTCACGATCCTTGGCGCAAACGGAGATTCTGGGATTGCAACTGAAGTAATTACATAGTATTTTGTATTTTCAGTAATAGATGCTTCAAAAAGTTTCTTGGTCCCATAAAAAATGATTTGTGTTTGTCCTTGGTTTTTGAACAAGGCATATCGGTTAAGCCATGATATGAAAGCTTCACTTGTCATACTTCCATCAATTGACATGTTACTCTTTGACCCAGGGGGTTAGTGATCACCCCATTCAGACTTGCAATGTTTTCGTTTGAAAAAGGTTATTGCTGAAATTTTCTGACCTGATACATTTCCATATGCCATTTTCGAATCATTTTAACCATTTTCGGTAGCTACTAGATGAACGCGATTCGCTTCTCTTTTCGCTAATACTTTCTGTTTATGAATTATTGGGCGATAACCTTCATCGTTCATGTTCTACACGTTGCTTGGTTTGTCGAGTAATTCCCATTCAATATGTATTTCTTATACTTCATTGAAATAACTAGTAGATAACAATGAAAAGTTTCAGTTCCATAAGACTTTCGTCTTACAACTTCAGGATGCCTCTCGGTTTCGATGTCGGCGAAAATGAATTAAGAATAAATGCGCCGTTTTTTGAGAAAACATACTTCTTCTCGCTCTATTGGGCGTGACTGGCAGCCCATCTTCTGCTAGTGTATGGTTTGTATTTACCTTATCATTTTCTTATTCCTCTATTAAAATACTACATGTTCAAAGATGTTTCCTTGCATTATATTTTTTTTGATGGAGCCCCAAAGTTGTAAGGGGAATATGAAATGTTTGTGTAAGGTTTTACTTATGCTTAATGGATTTTTTATGGCTATCAAAAATATTATTACTGAATAATCCAATGGCAACACATGGTCTACCTATGGATGGAAATATTATGCATCTGTGAATCTACCAAATAACTTACGATTTCAAGAAATATCTTTATATTAAACATTACAAAATCAAAACCCATGTAAATTTGTACATCTTTTATTTTAACTGAACATGAACAAACATAAACCACCATCTACATTCCTAACGATTTATGTGGTTTGGAAACCTCTTTGGTATGTTGAATCAGTTTTTACCATTACTAAGAATATTCTACTATCCATACCAGACGCATAGAAATTATCTTAGCACATGAAAACAGATTCGATTGTTCATTCTCAGTTTTCAATATCATCATATAGCAAAAACTTTTGATATATTTAGTCAGAAGTTAAAATGTTATTGTAGATTCGGCTCGAATTTTGTATTTTATTATTTTTGTTCAAACCAGTTTGACTTCAACTTTTTATTGTTCACAGTCAAAATATTCGTGAACTCACTAAAACGTTTACTCAGTCTGCATTACGAGTAGTTTCATTAATGATACTACTAAGGGTCGTTTTACTTTTGGATCAGAGGAGGGTAATGGTTTTGTAGCTTTCATAGAAATTCTGATATCTGTAATATGACATCAAGTTATGATACTTGTGATGCACTGTTTGGAACCTTTGGTGTAGTAATGAATATTACAGAAAATTTTTCCCAACACAAAACCGTCATTTTAATACCTCGACACGTGTTTCGATCACTAAGTGATCATCTCCAAGAGGAGGAATAAACTGAAAATACTTACAATGTTATCCTTATTCATACCATAGATACCTCTTCTAGGTGCCTGTGTCTTGAGTGTCTTGAATTGCTTTCACAATATTGCGTCATCTACTAGTCTTTAATTGATTTTACAATGTGTTTTCATGTAATAGTCAGGTAACTCTAACAATTAAAATATTATTTTAACAAGCTATATAGTATACTATAAGGTATTGGTTCACCATCCTTAGTCATACTATCATTATGTTTACTTATCTCTACACTCTCATAGGCATCTAGATGCCTGTTGTTGTTAAGTTGTCTAATAAGGAAGAAAAAGTTTAAGTCAAAAATGAACGAAATATCGACTTTCAAAAACGACAAAAATCAAGTTCTGTACCACCAATACACGAAGAACTTTGGAAATATTTTCAAGAAACTAGGTATGAAGGTGGTTTTTAAAACAAGTCATACACTACAGAGCCTTTCAGGAAATCCAAAAGACAAAGTAGAGAATTCGGAAAAGTCTGGAATTAACGAAACCAAATGTAAGGACTGCGATGCCAAACATTATGGACAGACAAAATGATCTATTATAAGGAACACTTAGCATACTTAAAATATGGAAGACCGGAAAAATCAGCAGTCGTCCATCATATTTTGCAACAAAACCATTCCATAGACTTTAGTTCATTAAGATTAGTTAGACAAGTTAACAACAACAGGAATCTAGATGCCCATGAGAGTGAAGAAATAAGTAAACATAATAATATTATGAATGACGATGGTGGACCAATACCTTATACTGTACTATATAGCTTGTTAAAATAATATTCTAATTATTAAAGGTACCATAAGAACACATTGTAAAATTAATTTAAGACTTGTAGATAAGGCAATATTGTGAAATCAATTTAAGACACTCAAGACACAGGTACCTAGAAGAGGTATATATGGTTCAAATAAGGATAATATTGTAAGTATTTTTAGTTTAATCCTTCTCTTGAAGATGATCACTTGATGATCGAAACACGTGTCGAGGTTTCGAAATAATGGTTTGATGTTGGGAAAAAACTCCAGTAATATTCATCAAGTCACGATGTTATGAAAGAAATATGTGTTTCGTTTTGTAACATTATCTGAAAAGGATGTATGTGGAGCACGATCTGAATGAAAAAATATGTATTTTATGCGATTCAATGTACATTTGAAAGTTGTTGTTTCGAAAGTACATGCTCCTTTCGTATAATTCAATGTTCTTGTGAAAGTAGTAGTTCTGAAAGAGTTTGTCTTCCAGTTTGTATCTGGAAAAAACTTCTGTACATAATCTATAAATCTTCGTAAATAGTTTCTATTGTAGTCGTTTACTATACTCCTCGCTTTGGGAGTTTCCATCCTACCTCATATATGGCTAATATTTCAGATCAGTATACATCTGCACTTCATTTTCTTTGTATATTCGTTTATTATATTGTTGAATATGCAATCCCAGTTTAAAAGACTGTTTTAAATTAACCGTTTTCTGAGCAACAACCTACTACATGACTGGGAAAAAATTAACATTCAATATTTTCTTCAATTCATATAATAATTATAGTTATCAGCAAATCCAAAAGCCCAAAGTTCATTTAGATACATGTTCAGTTAGAAGACAGACATAAATAAAAGACTTAAAAGACAGACAATAAGAGACAGACATAAAGTGAAACCATTCTGCTCCAATAATAATATTATTGCATCATATTCTCTCCAGTTATTATTGTTTTCAAGTAATGAAAGTAGCTCAGTTTACTTTTCAAACCAGCGTGAGGCTCTTTTATGTTCCCTGATAATAATCAACATTAGTACACGGTATACTTGAATTCAAAAATTCAATTAAAATTGTTAAAGAAATTAAAAAGCGAGGAATGGATTATTTTGATGTTGATAACACTGCGCGCGCGATGGAAAAAAGTGGAAATTACACTCGAATAATTCCTTTCAAGCTTTAAAAATGTTGATCTGCTCTTTCATGGTGGTTACCTGATTATTGCCTTCGAAGTTGTCAGTACAGTAGAAGTACCAAAATTGATTAATGTATAAGTAGTTCCAATCATACGCATTTGAAAGGAGTTAAATTATTGGATATTCAATCACAATCAAGCAAATCATCCTCATTTTCGTTGACTTCATGAAACAAGCTTTAAAAAATGTATTAAAAATTTATCGGTGAATGTGATTTGGAAGTATCTTCCCTTATTAATCAACATAGTGGTACTGTTTGAAATGATACTAGATTTATTCATTTGTATCCAATCAGACCAAAGGTTAAATTACATGGATGATGAATATAAAATAATCTGGACTTTTCAATAATCATAATCATGAAAGTCAGTTGTGTACCTACTCAAAGACTTTGAGGTTAACATGCAATGAACTATGTACGCTTTTATTGCATATGGTTGTGCAATACAATTGATAATATTAATATATGTGACCCTTCCTCGGAGCTGTGGAACCTTGACATGGTGGAGGGGCTCAGTAGTTACAATGACTCTGAGAGCGATGCGGGCTGGAGTTTACTCTCCTGGTAGGGTCACCCATGCCGGTAAGGTCGAAAATGAGTAACGAAGCCAAGGACAGCTCAAATAAGGAGTAAACCTTGATAAATCTGCAATCTCGAAGTGTAGACCGTGCTCAGGAGATGAATGACACAGCATGAAGTGTCGCGAACGGTCACCACCGAATATCTGGCGCCAGATGTCAGAAATTTGGACATACATCCCTCAGATGTGAAAACAATCAAGTCTGTATATGCGGAAAAGCGATTTATGAGGGATCACCATGCGAGAAACCTATCGAATGTATTGACTATAACGGTAACCGTAGTGCACGAAGTAGAGATTGCCCTATATATAAAACTGAGGTAGCTATACAGGAAACTAAAGTCAAAGATAACTTAACATATGCAGAGGCCAAGAAAAAGGTGGTAATTACGACACCCACTTCAAGAATCTCGTATGCCCAAAGCGTTGGTAATAATCCAAAGCCAATGAATGCGAACGTATCAGACCTGATAAATTAATTGCTCCCAAGATTATCCCTAATAATAAACAATGCCATCGCCAAACAAATCTCAAAACGAACATTTGAGAAACCAGCAAATCCTCTCATTTCATCGAGCGAGAAAATCCCAACACACCAAGGTGAAAGGAAGAATGCAGTGAGAACTCCAAGCCTCAAACCTATATCAGATACCGAATCAAATACATCCGTTTCTTCTCAGAGTAAATAGAAGAGAGGATGGCCAAAAGGCAAGGCGAGAAACTCCTCTAACCCACCAAAATTCACCCGTGATATAAATCTTTGATAATAGTTTGAATAATACGTATACACTTTATAATATTTACTTGTATTCATTTCTCTATATTTGTTTATTTATTCAGTCTATTTATTCAATAACTCAGTTTATTTATTCAATAACTCTCTAAACTCGAATAATTTGTATTATACTCTACACACAGTATACTCATAATGTCTCGAATAGAAAATATCCTACAATGGAATTGTAACGGATTAAAATACCACTATTGTGACTTGAAGCAAATTATGATAGAGAGGGCTCCTTCCATTATCTGTATTCAAGAATCGCACCTGAAACCAGAGGAAAATTTCAGTTTAAGAGGCTATAAATCTTAGAGGAAAGACGTCAATCATGAAAGAAAAGCGAACGGAGGGGTTATGTACTTAATTGAAGAAAACATACCTACGTCTTATGTTACTCTACGGACAGACTTTCAGGCTATATCCATCCGAATTGAATATCCTTATATTTTAACAATATGTAACCTATATTTGCCCGACTTTGCGTGGAAGCGTGATGGCATTGCTCACCGGAATTAACTCCGTTCCTGAAATGGCAATGCCTCAGTGATCACCTCTCAAGTGATCATATTCCAATTTCCATTGAATTGGCCAGCATAAAAATCAAAGAATATCCTAGAAAGCGATGGCAACTGAAAGAGCTAACTGAGATCTATATGAAATGAAAACTGAGGAAACTGAGAAAAGGCAGTAGAATCGGTTGCAAGGCAAATAGTAGGAGCCGCCGAAACGTTGATTCCAGTCCTAGTCTCATGGTGGAACTCTGAAAGAGACCAAGCAATTGCTGATAAATAACACAAATTCAACATATTAAAAAGAGTTCCTACCCAAGATAATCTTACTTCCTTTAAAAAAGAAAGATCAAAATCTCGGAAACTGATACTCACCAGTAGGAGAGAAACATGGAGAAACTTTGTATCATCATTGATGAGCGATAAACCGCTATCAGAAATCTGGAATAAAATAAGAGCAATAAAAGGAAAACACTTTTCAACTACTTCACAAGCCCTCATCGTGGATGGGCAGTTAATAACTAACGACAATGACATGGCACAAGCACTTGCTAATCAATTCCAGGAAATCAGTACTTTAAAAAATTTCAATCCGGAGTTCGCACAACAAAAACAAGAATTTGAAATTCCATCGAACTTCAATGAATTGGCTACATAACAATACAATAAACCCTCAACGCTAAAGGAATTTGAGATTACATTGAACGTAACAAAAAACTCTGCTCCGGGTAACGACAATATTCCTTATGAATTCATAAAAAAACTCCCATTAAAAGCAAAAACAGTCATTCTGGAACTATATAACAGGATATGGCTAGAAAGAACATATCCCAATAAATGGAGGAAAGCTATCATTATTCCTGTTCCCAAACAAGATAAAGATATGAAATTGTCGTCAAACTACAGACCATTATCACTCACCTGTTGTATGAGTAGTCACTTAAAGAAGATGGTGAGCAAACGCCTGATATGGATTTTAGAAACACCATCTCAAGCGAATTTTCGATGCTGTATGTCCACAGTCGACTAGCTCACACTTTTAGAATACTCAATATAAGATAGCTTCGCGAAACGAGAACACATGGTTTTCTTTGATATAGAGAAAGCGTATGACACAACTTGACGTTATAATATTCTCAAAACTTTATATGATTTGGGAATCAGAGGGAACTTACCAATATTCATCGAAGGATTTCTGAATGATCCGAAATTCTCTATCAGAAATGGAAATACTATCTCTACCCAACGAGAGCTTGAAAACCTTATATGATTTGGGAATCAGAGGGAACTTACCAATATTCATCGAAGGATTTCTGGATGATCGGAAATTCTCTATCAGAAATGGAAATACTATCTCCACCCAACGAGAGCTTGAAAACGGAGTCCCTAAAGGATCAACACTTAGCGTCCCCCTCTTCTCGATAGCAATCAACAATATTATTGAAAACATCAACCCAATGGTAGGAAAGAGCTTGTATGTTGATGATATGTCAATTTTTTCTCTTCCCCATCGATACAATCAATAGATGAAACACTTCAAGACACTATCGATAAATTGGAAAATAAGACAAACCGTCTTGTATTCAAATTCTCTACCACTAAGACTGAGTGCATCCACTTCTGTCGTCTACGCAATATTTACAATGACCCAAAACTGGAATTACAAAACCAGAACGTTGAATGTGTTGAACCAATCAAATTTCTTGGTTTGATTCTAGACAGAAAACTGCATTGAAAATCTCACATTAATGACAGCCGTAAGATGCAAAAAAGCTTTTAACCGAGCAGTATTTAAGATTAAGTGAGGAAGTGATAGAGACATCGCAGTGCAACTATATAAAACTCTAGTAATGTCTAAGATGGACTACGGTTATACCAAATACAGTGCAGCTCGTTCTTCTACTCTCAGAGTGTTAGATTCAATCCACTGTACTGGATTGAAACTGGCCTTGGGGGCCTACCGGA
Source organism: Leptinotarsa decemlineata (assembly GCF_025532065.1). NCBI lineage: Eukaryota > Metazoa > Arthropoda > Insecta > Coleoptera > Chrysomelidae > Leptinotarsa > Leptinotarsa decemlineata. Next base: position 171,735 of record NW_027412685.1, read on the forward strand.
CTAGTCCGCTTAAATCATTGTGTTGTGAAGCAGGGATATCGCTACTCAAATACAGAAGAAACCAACTTTTAGCAGCATACGTTTATAGAGGAAGAAGAATTCATTCGCGCAAGACGTCCTACTATTTCTCGCCCAACCGGTGTACGACTGAAAGAGCTGATGTCTTCAATGGATACCCGCTTTCCAGATATATATAAGTTAGAATTCTGCGAGTCTCCCCCGTGGGAAATGAAACCGATTGAAAGCAACTTAGATTGTTATGTATTCAACAAAGAGGAAATCAACCCAGCGGTGATCAGGACTGGATTCAAAAGAATAATTGAAACATACCCGATAGCCATATAGTGTACACGGATGGATCGAATACTGAGCAAGGAACTGGAAGTGCTTTCGCATGTTTGGGATCAACCCACTTCTGGACGTTACCGAATCAAGCGAATGTTTTCATAGTAGATCTATATGCAATCTGGCAAGCATTGCTATACATGGACTCACGTAATTTTCATTCATGAATCCTTTGCATAGACTCGCTGAGTTATATTCAAGCAATAGAAAACTCTTTCGGTAAATATCCGCTGGTACAAAGAATCTTAACACCGATGAGATGTCTCCAGTCCAAAGGAAAATCGATCATATTTGTTTGGGTTCCTGGTCATATAGGAATTGACGGTAATGAGAAAGTTGACACTGCAGCAAGAGTTGTAACTGGGAATAATGTCGATCTGAATATACCTGTGAGTCCAAATGACACAAAAAAATTCATAAAAAACTCAATACTCAACACATGGCAACACAAATAGACAAACAAAGATTCAAAATTGAAAGATATCAAACCCGATATTGCAGCCATGAGACTTCCACAAGGGCTAACGAGAAGAGAACAAGTCATAATAATACGACTTAGGATAGGACATACGAACTTAACATTATATTATATACTGAAAAGACAAAGACAACCATTTGTTTGAAGGTGGTTGAAAATGTTTCGTTTCGTTTCGGTTTTTGCCAAAAGTTTTTCCATGTTTCGTGTATAAACCTATCAGTGAGTCAGCTGGATGTTTTGCGGCTCGAGGGTACCCAGTGGAATTGTCCAAACTGCCGTAAAAAAGTACGTGATGAAAAGACAACCATCCTGTGAAAATTGCCAAACTTTGATGACGGTCAAACACCTTCCCTTAGAATGCCACCAATATGAAGCCGATCGACAACGATATAACTTACCGGATGATATCAGAACTTGCCTTAGTACTGTAACGAGTTGAAGAATTAACTGTCTTAAACAAATTTATTTTTAACAATATTTCACTATCACAACTAATTCATATGCACCACTTAGCAACTAACGCTTAATATATCTTCACGGTTAGAATTTTTTCTTTGAACGCACGATTCACTTTCTAGGTACAGACTGCCATCTCGGGACGAGAAGCCGGCTTATATATTGGCAACGACCATGCTAGATTTCTCTAGTTATTTCGGTAGTGGCCCAGACTGTTTGCGGTGACTTGTCGAGATTATTCTTTTCGCGATGAGTCATTTGTTTGGTGCCTGAGATAACGGTCAGGGCCGGCTTCAGATTCATTACATTACCCCTTTCTTGAAGACGTTTCGTCCCGGAATGCCATCCTTGGCGTGTGTCGATACCTGCAGGACTCCCCATATCTGCACTGTGAAGTTTGATGGAAGTAACACTCCACAGTCTTCATGCTCGGTAGTGGAAGATGGTTACCGCACACCAAAATCTCGATGCCGCTGGATCTGATGATCGTTTCCAACATGCTTCTCACAATTTTCCAGGAATTGCCAAGTCCACGAGATTCTGGTCGAGCATCGTCTCCTTCAGTCTAGTAAGACTCCTCCAGACATTTTCATAGGACGGTTTGTCTCGAGAATGCTTTTCGGTCACCAAGTAGAAGATGTTTATCTGACCCTTCTTCAACTGTAGCACTCCTTCGACTTCTGGATTCTGGTCTCGTAATGTTTGGAGCTGACCGAATTCCTTGTTGAATACCACAGCGATATCCTTGGAAATTTGGAGATCCTCTGCCACGCAGTGAGCTAGTGCTTAATCAACTGAAACCTTGAAAAGGTCTCGTGGCTCTTCTCGAGTTACCCCATGTACGACCTTCTGTCCGTTCGAGTATAAGGACATGAATTGCTGGAACGCCATTCCATCCTCTGGTGATCTGATTTCCAGCTTAAGGAGCCAATCCATTGAAATGGACGATCCTAGGCTTTCCTCGAGGTGGTTTATGGATTCGGTAGACGAGAACATTAATCTTTTTCATGATTTTGTACGGACCTTCCCACGAGTTCCGCAACTTCGGTGATAAACTACAGCGTCGCTTAGGGTTGTACAGCCAAACTAGGTCACCGGTTTCGAATTCTCCAGCATTCGCCTTGATGTCATAGGCCTTCTTCATTCTATCGCTGGCACTCCGGATGTTCAGACGGACTCGTTCATGGATGTCGTCCATTCTCTGCCGAAGCTTGCTGACATAGTCTTCCCCCTCAGTGTCTTATTCTGGAGGAGTCCCAAACTTCAGGTCGCAAAGAAGCCGCAGCTCTCGGCCCATTATAATACTGGCAGGGGTTTGACCGTTCGACTCGTGCACTGCTGAACGATAAGCCAGCAGGAACAGTTGGAGGTATTGGTCCCAGTCTCTTTAATGATCAGACCTTGGACAAGAGGCGGTTTATGGTATTATTCATTCGTTCCACCATTCCATCGCACTGTGAATGTAAGGCTATGGTTCTGGTCTTTCGAATGTCCAACAGTTTACATATTTCTTGGAACAGGTTGGACTCAAAATTTCTGCCCTGGTCCGAATGCAGCTCCAATGGGACATCGAATCGATATATCCATTCCTTCACCAGGACGTCAGCGACGGTAAAGGTTTCCTGGTTGGGCAGCATAGGCTTCTGCCCACTTACTGGCGTAGTCCATGGCTATCAGGATGTATTTGTTCCCATGGTCGAACTATGGCAACGGGCCGGCGATGTCGATGTCGTTATACTGGCGCATTGGAGCTTTCGGTCGTATCCTAGGTCCGTTACTGGCAGCGCATACAGCACACTTTCTGCACCAGTCCTTGACGTCGGCTTGACATTTAACCCAGTAAAACCGTTGTCTTACTTTCCGGAGGGTCTTGGTTACTCCCAGATGTCCTTCAGTGACTCCATCATGTATTTCTTTGAGCACCTCCCGTCGTCTGCTCCTGGGTACCACTGTCTGGCGCCTTTCTTCTGCATCGTCTTCTGACTCCAACACCCGCTTCAGAACCTCGTTTTCCAAGGTAAGGAAGTTCCATTGTGCCCAGTAGGACTTGACCGCTGGCGAATAACCTGCTACCTCCTACCACGATGGTCTTCAGTTACTTTCCTTCCATCCGATGACTAAACCAAGATCTGGGTCTTTATCATGGTCTTCCTTGATCTTATCATCCTCCCAGTTGTCGTCCACAGCTCTAGTTCTACAAATAGCTGCTTCCTTCTCTTCTGCTCGTCGGCAATGTGAGCAGTCATCGGGGCATGGTCTCCGTGATAGGGCATCTGCGTTTTTATGGCTAGTCCCAGCTCGATGTTCTATTTCGAAGTCAAATTCTTGTAGTCTCTCAATCCACCGCGCTACTTGGCCCTCAGGATTTTTGAACTGCAGAAGCCATTTGAGAGCCGTATGGTCCGTTCTCAACAGAAATCTTCTTCCATACACGTATTTGTAGTAATGTTCTACACCTTTGTCAACGGCCAACAGCTCTCGTCTGGTGACACAATAATTACGCTCTGGATTACTGAGCGTTCCGTATCTAAAATGAACTTTCCGTCCGGTAGGGGATAGCTCAAAACAGGAGCGTTGATCAAAAGCTCTTTTCAACTTCTCGAATGAGTCTTGGCATTCCTCAGACCTCTGGAACTGGATCTGCCCTTCTGTAAGTCGAGTCCATGGTTTGGCGATGTTGGCAAACCCCAGCACATATCTGCGGTAGTAGGTACATGAACCAAGGAAGCTCCGAAGCTGATGTATGTCTCTTGGAATGGGCCAATCCTTAACTGCTTTGATCTTTTGTTCGTCTACCGCCACGATTATATAGTCGGGATACATTAGACACGTCTTCCTGAGCCGATGGTGAAAGCAGTCTTTTCTCGATCTTCTGGGGCCAATTCAACTCGCCAATATCCACTCTTCAAATCCAAAGTCGAGAAAATTGTGGAGCCGGCTAGCGTGTCTGGGGTGTCGTCGATTCTTAAAAGAGGGTAGCTGTCTTTCTTCGTCACTTGATTCAGTTGGCGATAATCTACGCAGGCTGTCAGATGGTTCGATGACTCCTTCTTTTTCCATATCGCTGACTATCTTGTCTGCCTCTCCTTTCTTCGCAAGGGGGAGTCTTCTAGCTGATTGCCGGATTTGTCGGGCATTCCCCGTGTCGATTTTATGCGGCCTTTTCCTCCTCCAATATCGAAGATTTCCTGGTACCTCTTGACTAACTCCCTCAATTTAGATCGGTGAGTTGATGGTATGTCCTTGAAGGAAATATCAATTACCAGCATTGTTCCCTTCTTCAAGGTCACATGAAAGTAATTGACATTCATGACCCTGACTGGCGAAACTTCATCAACACGCAACAGGGTCTTCCCCAGTGCGATTCCTCGTCCAATTTTCTCGTCATGTATCTTGGGCTCGAACATTACCACATTTCCGCTGCTCGCACCTCCGTCCAAGCGAGCCTCTAGGATGGTTTCATCCCTCTCAGGTACGCACACGTCTTCGGCCAACAGGACTCTAATCATCTCATCACTTCTTCCATGAAGCACCAGCTCTTCTCCGCCGACACGTGGGACGCCATCTTCAAAATTCAGCTTGAACTCTCTGGAATTCATTATGTCTATTCCAATAATCGCATCGTCCTCGATGTCCGCCACCAATGCACGATGTTTCAATTTAGTGCTGCCCAATACCAATTCAATTGGTAGTTCTCCAAAAACAGTGGCTGGCTCCCCTGTGGCGGTGTGTAGCTTCCAGCTTGACGGTTCAATTCTTGCCGGTGTTTTGGCAAAGGTTGGCGCAAGAATGGTTCTCGTCGCACCTGTATCTATCAGCATGGTGCAAGGCTCGTTGTTGATGAGGCCGTCTACGAAAACACCTTTGTCTTGTCGTTAAAGAACGGCAACATATGCGTTTTTTACGGGGCCTTGCTGGGTACATGCCGATGATTTCCCCTTCTCATCGACTCCCTCTAGTTTTCCTGATTTGGTGTCGATCCTTTGAGAGCTGGACATTTGATACGCACATGTCCAATTTTTCCATAGTTCCAGCATCTTATTTGTTTCCTCTCAGGCAACACTTCTTTCATTACTTTCCTGATGGTGGTCTCAATATCAGCAGGCACTTTTCCATCTTCCTCGATAGCTCGAACTTTGCTCTGGCTCTTGCAGGATTATTTTGCAGCCTCCAGAGCGCTTGCCAGTGCATCCACGAGATGTTTGGGATGAGCTAGCGTCAAGGCTTGCTTCGTTTCTAGGTCGCAAAGTCCATTCAAGAATGTCTGAACTGCTAACCGCTCCATTACATTTTCGGGTGAAGCAGGATATACCAGACGGGCCAATCGAGCTATGTCGGCTTCAAACTCCTGTAGGGATTCTCCTGATTTCTGACAGCGGTTCTTCAGCTGTGAATGGTAAACGTGTTCTAGGTGTGCCTGTCCATACCGTAGCTCAAGATGCTTTATGAGTTGGTCATAGTCTTCCTGTTTTTGGGCCGTGAGGCTTTGCAAAATATTCGTTGCTTCTCCACGCAACGCCAATGCTAATGCTACCGCCTTTTCTCCTGCATTCCATACATTCGCTCTGGCCGCAGCTTCGAATTGTCGGCGGTAATTTGCCCAAGAAGTTTTTCCATCGAACTGGGGCGGCTTGATGGAGAGCTTTCCTGGTTCAAAACTGAGTTTGACATCTTTCAGTTCCGGAATTGAGTTTTCAGTAACCGTTTCTGTGGGGTGGGCAGAATTAAAGATTTGGTTTGGCAACTTGCTGAATGTTTTTTTTTATCTCGCTGATTTCTGCCTGAACTCCGCCTTTGATTTCCTCTACTTCTGTGTTCATTTCCTTCCTGATTTTATCTATCTCTGTCTCTATCTTTTCTTCGAGTAGGCTCGCCACACTACAAACCTCTTTCTTCAAGACTTCTGCATTCTCTAAAAGCTGTTCCTTCAAGCTATTCGAATTCTCTAGAAATTTATCTTCCAAACTTTTCGAATTTTCCAGAAGCTTGTCTTCCAAACTCTTCGAGTTTTCCAGAAGCTTCTCCTCCAGACACTTCGAATTTTGTTGAAGTTCATCTTTCAAACTCACCGAATTTTCTAGAAATTTATCTTTTTACATTTTCCAGAAGCTTATCTTCAAGGCTTGCCGAATTTTGTTGAAGTCCATCAAGTTTGCTCATTATTGAACTCAAATCACCCCCAGAAACTTCGAATAAATATGTTTCGGGATCTTCTCCTGATTCAATCAAGTTATCCCATAGTCTCTTCTGGAGTACTGATTTCTTTCCGGAAGAATATAGCTCTCTCTCCTCCAATTCTGGCTTCAATTCGGTGACTTTCAAGTTCACTAGGAATTAAGTGTCTTAAACAAATTTATTTTTAACAATATTTCACTATCACAACTAATTTATATGCAACACTTAGCAACTAACGCTTAATTCATCTTCACGGTTAGAATTCTTTCTTTAAACGCACGATTCACTTTCTAGGTAAAGACGGCCATCTCGGGACGAGAAGCCGGCTTATATATTGGCAACGACCGTGCTAGATTTCTCTAGTTATTTCGGTAGTGGCCTAGACTGTTCGCGGCGACTTGTCGAGATTATTCCTTTAGCGATCAGTCAGTCATATGTTAGGTGTCTGAGATAACGGTCAGGGCCGACTTCAGATTCATTACAGTACCAAAGCTATAAGAAATGTTTTGAACTTTCTGAAAGCAACAGACCTTCTCAACATTAGTCGATGCCAGAATAATAATAATAATAATAAAAATATATGTGAATTAGCTTATGGTTAAAAAATCATATTCATGAACAGATGAAAATACTAAATCAATAATATGAGTAATATCAATATTACTTCCGTCGTATGAACTTGTTGCCTTGCTTCGCTCTGTGTTTCACATCGTGTTTTAGTGGGTTTCACCGTTTGAAAAATAATTTTGAATAATCTAAAGTGAAATCGAGACATCAACAATTGATTGAAATAATTTTGTGAACTATAATTGTTTTGTTTTCAAAACACATTGCTTTTCTATAATGAGTAAACTCTGTGGTATATGTACCGAGGCTGTTATTCGTAAAAAGTCGGGGATCCAATGTAGTGGTTTTTGCCAAAAGTTTTTCCATGGTTAGTGTCTAAACCTATCAGTGAGTCAGCTGGATGTTTTGCGGCTCGAGGGTACCCAGTGGAATTGTCCAAACTGCCGTAAAAAAGTACGTGATCACACCGACCTACAAACTTTGTTGGATGTCTGTACTACTCGACAGTCGGCTACAACTGGTTCCGACCGCGCTGATTAGACCACTGATTGGAACGATGGCATTCCCAATATCACACCAATTCTACAGGCACTTAGAAATGATATGCATGAGATGCGAGATAAAATGAAAATTCTCAGAGAATCTGTGTCCTTTTGTAGTGCCAAAATAACAGATTTTGAGGAACATCTTTCAAAATTCAATGAATGCGCTAAGAAAATAGAAAAGCTCTCTGCTGAAAATGCTCAAATAAAACTGAGCATCGAGACTTTAGGCACCAAGTTGAATGATTTTGATCAAGCATCAAGAATGAATAATCTCGAGATCCATGGCATACAGGAGAGAGAGAACGAAAATCTGAATGAAATAATGAATGAAATATTCAATCTTCTGAATGTTTCGATATCTGAAAATGATATTCAATACATACATAGAGTACCTAACAATGCCAGATATTCATCGAGAGACAAAGCCAAGAACATAATTGTCTCATGCTCAAACCGGAGAGTGAGAGACAATATTATATCAGTTAACAAATTTAAGCGAATTCAAAGCAATTTTAGAGATTCAGCCCTATCGATAGATGGAATTTCTGATAAAATACACATCAACGAACACCTAACAACCTTCTCTTGAAGAACAAAGTTTTTCAAAAGGAAGCGAAAGAAACTGCTAAAAAGAAAGGAATTGAATTCGTGTGGGTAAAAAACGGAAACATATACTTGGGAAAAACCGATTCATCGCCGATCCTACATATAAAAAATTTCGATATCTTGCAAAAGCTGTAAATTGACATACCAACTCCATATTGATTGAATTTATTATCAATGGCTGGAAAAACAAATCTGAATAAGGTAAACGTCCCAGTTATCGGACACGTCCTAGTGTTCGGCCACTTTATCATATTTTCGACAATAATAAGTCTTCTAAGCATTGTATTAGATAAATTAATGTTTTTCTGAAATGTTGCACATCTTGGCAACGCAGCAGATAGCATTTCTCGTGACAAGAAGTTTTCTATCACAAACAGCGCAGCAAAGAGCATTCATGTGTCAGCAACCGTGGAGTGTATGTCTACAGAGCAATTCTAAGTGAGTAGGAGAACGTTCATAAATAAACTGCATATTTTAAGTTATTCTGTTAATACACTTGCATAAAACTTTTTTGTTTACATTGTGTAATCCTAAAAGGTTGTTTTAATATAATTTAATTCGTTTTAATTAGCTTTATCCTTTATTATTTGGGTGTCCGATAACTGGGTCAGTAAAATAATGTCATGTTCCAGTTATCGTCCAAGTGTCCGATCTGGAGGACATTGAAACATATTTTTCTTTCGTAAAAATACAGTAACTGTGAAATTTGTTCGTAAAAATGAATTAACGTAACAATAACCAATATATGGAATGTCATCCTACCCGGTTATCGGACAGGGGTTTTTCCACACATAAGGTATTTAAGAATTTTGGAAGTTGATGTCCGATAATAGGAACAAGAATAGTCCGATAATTAGGACATTACATGTCCGATGTTAAGTTCTCTAAATGAACTATATCCCCAATATCGGACATTGCCAGAATATTATAGAACTAAGTAATCACTTCTTATCCAAGTAAGAAAAATTTATATAAACCTGTTTGTTCCAGAATATTTAAGTTAAAATGAAAAAACGGCTTCTGTATTCTGAAAATGACATGAGCAAAGCTATAGAGGCTGTTAAGAGCGGTACCTCTCTTCGAGCAGCAGCAAAGGGATTTAGCGTCCCAAAGTCAACATTAGCCGACAAGATATCGGAAAAAACGCCTTTACAAAGGAAAATGGGACCAACTACTGTTTCAACTAGTGAAGAAGAAACACACCTAGTGAACTGGATTCTTAATTCAGCAAAGGCCAGTTTTCCAATCACCCGAACACAACTTACGGACAGCGTACAGCTTTTGGTGCGCGAACTGAAACGAGAAAACCCTTTTCCAGATGATCGACCAAGTCGTCATTGGCATGAAAATTTTTTAAAACGACATCCCCAAATAGCCAAGAGAGTGCCACAAAATCTTTCCGGATTAAGAGGCAGCGTCAATGAAGAAAAAATTCGCCAATGGTTTGAAGAAGTTAGAGCTTACTTAAGTGAAAACATGTTTAATATTACGGAGCCAAATAGGATCTACAACTGTGACGAAACAGCGATGTCTTTGTGTCCAAAAGGGGAGAAAGTACTTACAGAAAAGGGTGAAAAACTGTTTATACTATTTATAAAGGTGACGAAAAGGAATCACTCACTACTCTATTTATGTGTAATGCCTCCGGTCAGTTACTACCCCCGCTAATACTGTATTCATATAAACGGATTCCTAAGGCAATTATCGAAAAAGTACCGACGAGTTGGGGTGTGGGAAAATCAGACAGCGGTTGGATGACTGGGGAATCCTTTTTTGAATATATAGCTAACGTATTTTTTCCTTGGCTACAGAAAAATAACATTGAGATGCCTCTACTTTTATTTGTAGATGGTCACAAATTCCACCTCACTATGCAGTAAAGTGATTTCTGTGTTAAGAACAAAATTATTTTAATTAGTTTGTATCCAAACTCTACACATATTTTGCAGCCTCTGGATGTAGCTGTATTTTATCCTCTAAAATTAAAATGGAAAAAGACAGTAACTCATTGGCGAATGGAAAATAATGGTTCCAAGCTTTCCAGAGAATTATTTGCACCCCTTTTGGAAAAAGCAATTAACCAGTTACAAGATCGTTTACCTGTTATCATACAAAATGGCTTTAGGACATGCGGACTTGCTCCATTTGATCCAAATAGTATCAGGTTCGAAAAATATTTTAAAAACAATTTGACTGGAACGAGCAGCAAAAATGACGATGACAAATCTAATGCCCAATTAGGGCTGGATATCTTTAAAAAATATAACGAAGAAAAAATAGGTTTTCAATAGCTCCGGGCCTAAATGGGAAGGTGATATTAAAGATACAAATTTATTTTATTTTTGGCAGCATTTAAGCAGAACAACGTCATCGTCTTATAGTAACAGTGTTTTGACAAATATAAAAATACATTCAGTACCTCAGCAACATGAACCAAAATTATAGTCACAAACAGAAGAAGTTCAGAGAACACAAATACACATATTGCAGATTGATCAAATTCATACATCATTAGGCAATGAAATAGAAGAGGAGACTATAGTGGAATCTCCCCAAGAACTAGATTTAACAACAGAAATAAGTAAAACCAAAGACGTTTTAGGTTTAACTGATGAACAAGGTGTGGAAAATCTGTCTATTTTAAACCTCATTGACGAAGGTGATATGGATTTTACTGCAGAAGATTCAGACATAAATATATTTTCCAACGATCAGTTGCTGGAAAGTAACCTCTCTGCTAATGACACTTCCAATAATTGTTATGAAACGAAAAGTAAACAGTCAGGACCGTATGAAAATATACAAGAAATATCACAGCCACTGATTGAGATAACCAACGAAACGATCCAGGGTGTCCAGGAAGACGCTAATCTTTCAGAAATTAGACATAAGAGTCCTTCTTCGGAGTCAAGAGATCACTCACCTAAGTACGCTATCGAAACATTTCATAAATCACCCGAAAATAACAAAGAAAACTTTTTCAGTGTCCCAACACCATTTAAAAAAGCTCTATTTTGGAAACCACCACCCGAAGAGCAAAAAAGTAACCAAAAAACTGAAAGAGAAAGTACCGGCAGTTGTTGTATCAGACGACTGGCGGGAATATGAAAATCGGGAATTAGAAAAAAAGAATAAAGCTTTGCAGGAGAAGGAGCAAAGAAAACAATTGCGACTGGAGAAAAAACAGCAAAAAAAAATATGACAAAGCTAAAAATATCTGCAAAAAAACAAAAAAGGAAAATACAGATCAAAATACAGAGACAATGTTGGATAGCGATACTGAAAACGATTTTGATATTAGTATAGGAGATTATGTTATCGTTAAATATGATGAAGCTTATTTTCCAGGATGCGTTATTTGTATAGAAAAGGAAGACCAAGAATATACCGTGAAAGCAATGGAACCCAGTGGCCCAAACTGGAAATGGCCTATTGAAGATGATATATTAAACTACCAAAGAGACCATGTGATATCGAAAATTAAAAAGCCTGTAGTAATTAATAAAAGAGGTTTTTATTTTATAGAGGAATTAAAGAATTTCAAGTTGAATTAAATAAGTAAATTTTCTAAGATTAGTCTTGTTTTTTATTTCTCTTGTTTTTGAGAAGAATATTTAAGTTTGTATTTTTTTATCTGTTGTGTACTTCTATGAATGTTTTTCTATGAATGTTTTGCTTAAAAAAATGTGATTGTTTAATATATGAATTGCACTTGTCCGATAATTGGGACATTTCTAGTCCAGTAACCAGGACTTCGACATTTTTAGGTGTCCGATATCTGGGAATTCCTGCTTTACTAAACGTTTTTAATTATATTGAATTACTAAAAAATATATCATCATATCATAAGAATTCTCTTTATAGGTAATGAAATTTAGAAAAAATTGACATATTCTACAACATTGTTCATGTTTATGTATATATTTTTCAGATGGTCAAACATGAACTTTGCTCTCAAGTGTCCGATAACTGGGACGTTTACCTTATATATTTACAAAAAGTTAAAGGACTTCGTACAAAATCTAGAGAATTTTCTGATAACGTCAAGTCCTGTAATTTCCAAGTTCTTTGTTTCACTAAAACATGGCTGAACTCAAGCGTCAACTCTGGTGAACTATTCCATGACAGATGTTAAGATTTTCGACGAGATAGGGAAACCACGGGCTCCATGAAATCTGATGGCGTGATTGCAGTGACCGCAACGCTAGGAGTCAATCATCATCCACATCTTGAGTCAGATGTCGAGGACCTATGGATATCCATTCAAGAAGAAGAAGGATAAACCTTTATATCTGTTGTGTTTATCTTCCTCCAGGTAACAGTTTGGCATATATAACTCTCTTATCAACCAATTGCATGAAAACGAACCAACATTATTCGAAAACAATGTATGTATCTTTCCACTATTGAATTGAACCAAGTGAATAACGAGTCTCATCTTGAACCCAAAAATGTCGAAAGAAGGTATTCTGAACTAACTGACACCCTTCTATCATTAGAATTATTACAATATAATAATGTCACTAACAATAATAATAGGATATCAGATCTCATTGTTTGCAATTAAAATCACGTACAATATGTAGATGAATCTATAGATATAATATTAAATGAAGATCCCCACCACCCTGCAATTGAAATTCTACTAAAGGAAAAATAATTCCATAAATTGATCTCCAAACACAATATATAGCGTAACTTCTCCAAAGCAAACTACGATGCTCTGAACATTGAACTCAGTGGAAAGGACTGGTTTAGAATATTTTTTGGAAAGGACGTTGACACGTGTCGAGTTCTACTCGACAATCTATAATCTTATTGACAAACATGTCCCCGTAACAAGAACTAAAACTGGGTTCCCCATATATTTCAAACGTGAAACTACTCAAATCATATTGAAAAAAACCGAGTACACAAAAAATTTAAAATATATAAAATCCAAATCGACTATCTGGAATTTAAAAACCTGCGAACGCGTTCTAAGGAACTCATTCGACGTGATTTTCTAGAGTATTCTAAAAATATGGAAGATGAAATCAATAGGAACTCGAAATCATTTTGGAAATTCATAAAAAATTTCAGAAACAACACAAATTGTATCCCAAGCTCGTTATATCTTGACAATTAAATTGCAGATACCGGGGACACAATCTGTAATCTTTTCCCTAAAAATTTCAAAAATAAGTCGAATCCGTCGAAATCAATGAATATACCTACCTTACTGACAGCTATTAACTCGTCAGATATAAAAAAATGTGGAGGTCCTGATGATATACCCGTTTCCTTTGTTAAGCATTGCAAGAACCTTGTCTCGTGGAGTGGAATTTTTCCTGCTAAATGGAAAATTCCGCATATCGCACCAATCTACAAGAGCGGCGATAGATACAATGTGAAGAATTATCGGCCGTTCAGTAAATTATATGTATTTGAAAAAATAATATATCATCCTTGATACGGTCAAGGACATCATAATCAATGTACAGCATGTTCAATTCCCCCATAGGTCGATAGAAACTAATTTAATAGGATTCACCGATTTTTTGTTAAACTCGATGAATGAGTAGGTTCAGGTTGATGTTGTATACACCAACTTCAGTGAGGCCTTTGATAAGATTAGTCACAAAACTGTATTGAATAGATTTGCTGAAGTCGGTGTGAATGACTTTTTGTTGAGATGGATATGGTCCTATTTGAATAACCGGTCACAAATGGATTTACGTCACTTCCCTTCACGGTATCCTCCGGAGTTCCTCAAGGCAGTCATTTGGGTCCTTTATTCTTCATTATATACATCAACGAAATATCTAGTTGCTTTAATAAGTGTATATTTTCATTATATGCCGATGACTTGAAAATCACACAGAAAAGGATTCATATGACAGCGAAGAAATTCAGGAGGACTTGGAGCGGCTCAAAAAATGCTGTAATGATAATGATTTGTTTCTCAATCCACAAAATTTCAGAATGGCAAAACCTCTTCTCATTTTATATTATGTATTTGTATATAGTAGGTTCTGCGATGCATCGGTTGTTTGGAATCCTCAGTACCACATAAACATAGATCGTATTGAGAGAGTTCAGAACAAATTTCTTCTCTACATTAGTCACAAATTAAATTTTCTAATTACGAATAGCGATTACAGTCCTATTATGCGCCAATACAATATTATGCGTATGAAGGATAGAAGAACTGTTACGGATCTTATCGTGATTTTCAAGTTGATGAAAGGATTAGTCCACTGCCCAGAGCTTTATTCCAAAATCGAGTTCAATGTTCAGGGTAGACATTGAGGCGTACAGAATTCTTTAAGTTAACTTGCACAAGGACTAATGCTGCTTGAAATTCACCACTTTATAGAAGGCTCAAAACCTTTAACGAAATTTGCAATGATGTTCAATATTTTGAAATCTCTTTAGATTGTATTGAACGCAGGATGAAAAAAATTGTCATTGATAAGTTTTGATTATTTCTGTAGTCTCTGTCACTCTTATAAGAATTATGTTATTCTTCGATTCTCCAATGTAATTTACAAAAAATTTAAATTTACATTCTTCTTTCTCAAAGCCCACTTGATCTAAAATTATAAAGTGGGTTCTCTATTGGATGTCTCAATCTGTTTGTAACCCCTATACTGGTAAATAAATAAATAATACGGTACTGTTTGTAATATAAATACCTGAACAATTCATTTTGTATTTTCTCGAATGCATTGATTGTTGACCGATATTCACCTGATCATATTATACTTGCAGATTTCAATTTAAGCCTCACAAGTGAGTAGTATAGTAATTTTATAGTATTGTTATTCGTAAAGTCCTGAGTTTGTCTGATAGTGAATGTTTGGCAAACGATAAGGTACTATTATAAGTCACCCCAAGATCTCTAGCCTCAGAACAACAGTGGAGGACCCCATTCGCCATATAATCAAAAATAACAGGATCCTTCAAAGGAGTTATTGTGATGATGCTACATTTGTTAATGATAAATTTCAATTCATTAATACCATCGACGTCCCTTTGCAAATTAACACAAGCCCTAACTCTTTGTATCTGTTTATATATTTTCAGGTAATCGCAAAAAGCAAACATTCAGAAAATTTCAATATGGAAGGGAGATCATTTATGAATTTATGAATAGAACAAATAATAGTGGTCCAAGATTAGATCCTTGAGGACCACCAGAACTAGCATTAAATTTACCTGATGTGTTACCATTGTGTTTGAGAAGTATCAATTTTGTGAATTAACTTTCCAATAATTTAAACAAATTCTCAGAAAATCCAATTTTATTCAGTTTATATAACAAAACATTGTGATCTACTTTATCGAAAGCTTTTCTGAAATATGTGAATGTAGTATCGAGTTGACTTTTTGATTGCTCAATTAGTAAAAATGAAAAGATTGCTATTTATCGATTTATTGGTAACGAAACCGTGCTGTTCTTCCGTGATATATTTTTGCATAGTGAAATATTCGTGTATAAATAATTTGCTCAAATAACTTCGCCGGAGCACACATTATGGAGATTGGCCGATAATTTTCAATGTCGCATTTTTTACCACTCTTATAGGTGTTGTTATAGCAGTTTTTCACAAAGTCCACAAAAATTGTTGACTACATCAGCATCATTTATGAAATTGAGATCATATCCGGATTTATTTGTCTCATGAAAAGAAATTTGCAAATATCTCAGCTGCATCGTTGTCTTTCTTATTAGTCAGTGGGCTATGCTTGAAGACTGGCAGTCAACAATCTAAAGCAAATGAACTTCAAACGTTCAAGCCAGTCTCTATATACCTACATAGTAGGTTTAATGGACTGACGCCTATCAGAAAACAACTACTCCCCTGGCTAATACCACGAAGGGCGTTGGATTATATCCGACAGACGTCAGTGCAGGAATCTTCGCAGAAAATTTACTGCATATGCAATTGGCAATACAACTGAAAGAGTCGACCTTCAATTATGGAACGGGCACACTTGCAGACCCTTTTCGGGCTTATTAGCCACTCATCAGTGCAAGATAGTGACCATCATCGACCTAAAGTCAATGATATTCCACAATTGAAAATCGGAATTCTTTCAGAGCATTTCATTCCTCTTCCAATTAAACCTACTGCGTAGGTATATAGAGACTGGCTTGAACGTTTGAAGTTCATCTGCTTTAGATTGTTGACTGACAGTCTTCAAGCATAGCCCACTGACTAATAAGAAAGTTTTTCTTCCTTATTCAGAGGAATCGGGCAAATTACGGATATGCATTTGGTTAGTACCTCGTCCACTAGATGGAGTGACATTTTGTGATGTTCGCTCCAACTTTGGAAGAGAAATGAAATACTCTGAAAGAATTCCGATTTTCAATTGTGGAATATCATTGACTTTAGGTCGATGATGGTCACTATCTTGCACTGATGAGTGGCTAATAAGCCCGAAACCGGTCTGCAAAAGTGCCCGTTTCATAATTGAAGGTCGACTCTTTGAGTTGTATTGCCAATTGCATATGCAGGAAATTTTCTGTGAAGATTCCTGCCTGTCGGATATAATCCAACGCCCTTCGTGATATTAGCCAAGGGAGTAGTTGTTTTCTGATAGGCGTCAGTCCACTAAACCTACTGTGTAGGTATATAGAGAGTGGCTTGAACGTTCGAAGTTCATTTGCTTTAGATTGTTGACTGGAAGTCTTCAAGCATATCCCACTGACCAATAAGAAAGTTTTTCTTCATTATTCAGAGGAATCGGGAAAATTACGAATATTCATTTGGTTAGTACCTCGTCCACTAGATGGAGTGACATTTTGTGATGTTCGCTCCAACTTTGGAAGAGGAATGAAATACTCTGAAAGAATTCCGATTTCCAATTGTATCATTGACTTTAGGTCGATGATGGTTAGTATATTGCACTAATGAGTGGCTAATAAGCCCGAAACTGATCTGCAAGTGTGCTCGTTCCATAATTGAAGGTTGACTCTTTCAGTTGTATTGCCAATTGCATATGCAGGAAATTTTCTGTGAAGATTCCTGCACTGACGCCTGTCGGATATAATCCAACTCCCTTCGTGGTATTAGCTGTGGGATTAGTTGTTTTCTGATAGGCGTCAGTCCATTAAACCTACTGTGTAGGTATATAGAGACTGGCTTGAACGTTTGCATCGTTGTCATCTGCCTGATTATTTTTTTAACAAAAGTTTCATAAAAACGGAGATATTCAGAACATTCTACTTTTCATTTCAAGGATGAATTTTTCTCTTCAAGGGGTTGTAAGATGTAAAGAAACATTTCTTCCAAAGTGATACCCAAATTGATCAACTGAAAAAAAATTGCCTCAGGAATTGCTTCGTTCACCAAAATTATTGTAGAACTCAGCAAATATCAATGGTGTATTGAAATATTATATTATTAATTCAACTTTGAGCAGATTGAACAATCACGTCACTGCATTGGAGGAAGTCTTTTCTCCAATTGATGTTCTGTATAAAAACAAGTTGACGAAATTCAAAGAAACTTAATATTTCAGTGTGAATGCCAATAAAAGCGTGAAATTACTTGATAAAAACGAATTCAATATCGGAGGTTTCTACTAACAGCCCCATAAAAGAACTCTCTGTGGAATGCGGTACACAATCTCGGGAAATTGAGCGACCGACTTCATTTTTTAATCAATATTTAACAAAGTGAAAAGGGCAACAAGTATATTAGAAGAACTGTAATAATAAACAACTATTTGTTTTCAATCGCGAAATAAAACTTCAAAGGAAGCATAATAAAACAAAGTTTATAACAGTAAACGAATAAATATGACTTTTATTTGGCTTGGTGGTGAGGACAAGCCGTTAGCAATGATTTTTCCCGCCTATGTTGGTGACCCATATAAGAATATTCAGTTACCTAGCATAACAAAGTTAGGAATATTTTTCATCAAGGTAAATAAGCAATGGTTGGGTTATTAGCGCATGATGATATTGAAATATCCTGAAGTTATTACTGCCATTTGTAACAGTTCTGGAAAATTTTTCGTTCTCAATCTTCATGATACCACCATAACTCACATTTCATTATAGATCTGCCTAATTATATACAAACACATCTCGGATCAAGAGCTGTGTGGTTAATTCTCAGGTTATCATCTGAAATAAATGAAATATAACTGACAATTTACATGAGAAATCAAATTACAGACTCATCATGTGAATCATCTCAATGATTCATCGTCAATTTCTGTATATACTTCTTTAATGTCCCCCCATTTAATTTTTTGAACTCAACTCAAAAAATTGAAATTTGGGATGATGAAATTAATGCCCGAATATTTTATTTTGAAGTGAAATTGACAGGTGAAAGTTTCAACTTGGTGACTGGTCGCCATCTGGAAAAAATGAAATGGAAAGTGGGGGTCTTGTGACACATCATTTTTAGGCTCCTGACAAATGCTTTAAAACAATTATGACACTAGGATATGAAGTCAATATCCTCACCTACTACAAAATGGCGGAACATTCAATAATTTCCTGAAGAAAAACACTTCAATATCGATATTTCTAGAAATAGGTACTCCTTTTTATCTGCCATATGGCAATTTCAACAATCCGATAAGATTTGTTAAGTTATTTCTTGTTTATAAAAACGACAAAAAATGCCAGTACAACAATGAACATCATTGTTCAGTTAGAATATTCTCATTTAGTTTTCGGTTTTACTAGTAGAAATGGGGGACACCTAATGCATCATAATGTACAAGATAGAAATCGTAATACACAGAAATTTACTCCATCATAACGTCAAACGATAGAAATCACAATCGATCGTATAGTACAAGATAGAAACGTACAGCGGCATAATGTACAGTTTCATAACGTGATCCATCATAATATACTTCATCAGAACGTACTTTTTCATAACGTACTCCATCATAACGCTAACGCATCACAATATCATTCGATCATAAACACAATGCATCATAAACACAATGCATCATTAACAGCAACGCATCATAACATCAAACGATCATATTCGTAATCGATAGAAACGGTAACGCATCATAACGTACTTCATCATAACGTAAAACATCATATCGTATTGTATCATAACGTACTTTGTCATAATCCTACAGTCCATGCGCTTGCTTATACTACGTGGGAATAATGGCGGAAGTTGAAGTTTTGAACTCATTGAAGATCTAAGAAGAGCCCTATGATACTGAAGAAGTTTAAATATGATGAAGTACTTGAATTTATTATTTCATTGTTTCTAATTTTCCATAATTCTGCATTATAATGTTGAGTGAAATTTTGAGACAGTTGGCTGCCTTGAAGACCCATTTTCACCATAAAACCATTCGCAATCGGCCATTGCTATTGGTTGATTCAATCTGTGTTTTCTTTAAACTTTAAAACTGTTTGAAGGTTATTATCATGAATATATTCTAGATCGATTTATTTGCCTCTATTTTGTCTCTGAAGTTTTCAAATTGTTAATATGGCTGTAGAATGACATGAAAGTGAGTAACGGTAGTGCCAAATCATTTAAATTATTTTGTGTAAACAAAATTATTGAAATACCAAGTAACAAAACTATCAATATAACTTTGGATTCTGTAAAAAGTGGGACTTTGTTGGTGTCAAGATTCCAAAATCAAGAACCACGATATGTGCATAAGGTTCGTAATTTCATCACATCGATACAATACTTTGAATTTACCCAATTATAATCAAAACCGAATCAAAACAGTCATTGAAAAAAAAACGTATGTAGATGAGTGCAGTATAATCATGAAATCTATAGAGTATGCTTTTAATTTAGTGATTTGCATTCGATTTGGACTCAACTAATGTTAAATATATTTCAAATATCTTTAGAAAACATGTAGGTAAAAATGTTGAAAAAATATCTGTTCAATGTTTCAAGAAAAAAAAATTACTTTCAGACATACATAGAAAGCGAGAGATTTTTAAGTAAGGTTAATATATATATATATATATATATATATATATATATATATATATATATATATATATATAATCTAGAAAGGTTGATGCAGTCAAGCTGCTGGAAAATAATTCCAGGAAAATCAAAAAATAAATAGATAAGTACTCTTTGATCATTCTCATATTGATTTCAATTTGAGAGCCACAGGTATACAGCTGTTTCAGCCTATTGGGCATCGTCAGTACCGGGCAGGCGGTCCTCGATTGAAGACAAAATGAGAAAAAACAAAAAAAGTACTTAATAAAAATAGCTGCGAAAATGCAAGCGAAACATAAGTGGACACCCTGGTGTGACACCCTGATGTGACACCCAAGTCAACTTGCATATATATATATATATATATATATATATATATATATATATATATATATATATATATATATATATATATATATATATATATATATACAGGCTGATTCACGGTGGATGGCACATTAGACGTTTCTGGTGAACCAGACAACGGATTACTTTGAAAATTCAATGGAGGGCATATTCGGACATTCTCTAGCCAACTAAAATATTTTCGACAATGCGGTGTTGCCGCTTCTATTAGAAAGCAGTAGCAAATTTGATTTTTCAAATAGAACACTCTGTATATAATATTATTTTTGGAATCTCCAACAATTGCCCGACAACTTTTCTTGATATTTCCCTATACCTATCTGTTACCGTTTTCGAAATAAAAATTAATTTCAATTTTTTTCTTCGAAAATCATGACTTCTAAAAATGCCGATATCTTTTAGTTGAGAAGTACTATGATATCGAAATTTGGTTTGGAGTTAGGTGATACTTGGACACTTCCCACACGTCAGCCTAATCTCCGTTACTTCAATACAGGGTGGTAAAAAAATACAGTTTTTTCGTTTGCTTCAAAAAGTTGCTGAAATTTGATTATTTTAAATGGAACACTCTGTATATTATAGAAAATTCGGAAAGCTGCTGAAATTTGCTTTCTTTCTATGTATATCATACCTATACCTAACTAGTCAAGTTTCGGACTTATGAACATTTATTCGTGAGAATGTCCCTTCAGAATGGTATTTCCATTCGGTATTTGGTAAGCAGGCCATGATTACTATTTGATAGTAGCGTTGTGACATTCTCCTAATAATATCGATATTTTCGTCACTTCAGAAGTTGCAAATACCTTCAAAACGATGGAACAAAACTATTCAAACGAAGTTCTTATGAATTTGTTTATTATTTTTGGACAGTGTGACAAAATTATCAGCAGAACATGTAGAAAGTTCAATGAAATGTATCCGAATCTACCGCCAATGAACCTCAAGAAATTTATACGAATTCAGAACAATTTCAATGCATTTGGATCAACTTTAAAAGCACCAAGAAACTTGCCTCGACCCGTAACTTTCGAAGACAACCAGATTAATGTCTTAGCATATTTTCACGCATTTCCCGAGTCATCGATAAGAAGTGCTGAAGAAGATTTGGGTATAAAATATTCATCGGTTCAAAGAATCTTGCGAAGACATAAAATGCATGATTATAAATTCACCAAAATTCAAGCAATGAAGCCTCAAGATCCTCAACAGAGAGTACAATTTTGTGAAATGTTGTTGACACGCATTCAAGAAGATCCACTTTTTTTAAATAAAATTATTTGGACTGATGAATCGAAATTTTCGAGAGAAGGGATTTTCAATAGAAAAAATCGTCATTATTGGTCCAGTGAAAATCCTCACGTCACAAAAGAAGGCGGATTTCAAGAAAAATTTAGTTTTAATGTCTTCTGCATGTTGATGGATAACAAATTGAGGTACGTTATATACGAGGAGTCATTAACATCCAGAAGCTACCTGAATATTTTGGAGAATACTGTAGACAGTTTCGTGGATAATCTGCCACTCGAAGATTATCGAAACTGTTGGTACCAACTAGACGGAGCTCCTGCACATTGCACAAGAGAAGTGAGCGCAGAACTGGATAGACTATTTGACGATCGGTGGATGAGGCGCTTGGGACCATGGAATTGGCCAGCGAGATCACCCGATCTTAATCCATTAGATTTTTATTTGTGGGGAATGTTTAAAGAAAAAGTTTACAAAATACCCGTGCGTTCGAGAGATGAATTGTTAGAAAGGATTGCCCAAACATTTGAAGATTTGGATCCCAATGAAATCAGATCTGCCACCACGAAAGCAGTCAACACCCGCATTTTAAAGTGCTTGGAAGTGAACGGCCAGCGATTCGAACATATTTTGAAATACTCCACATGATTGTTTTACTTTTTTATAATTATTCATATCAATATTTCCAATTTCAAGTTTCTTGGTGCTTTTTTAAAGTTTATCCAAACATATTGAAATTGTTCTGAATTCGTATAAATTTCTTGAGGTTCATTGGCGGTAGATTCGGATACATTTCATTGAACTTTCTACATGTTCTGCTGATAATTTTGTCACACTGTCCAAAAATAATAAACAAATTCATAAGAACTTCGTTTGAATAGTTTTGTTCCATCGTTTTGAAGGTATTTGCAACTTCTGAAGTGACGAAAATGTCGATATTATTAGGAAAATGTCACAACGCTACTGTCAAATAGTAATCATGGCCTGCTTACCGAATACCGAATGGAAATACCATTCTGAAGGGACATTTTCACAAATAAATGTTCATAAGTCCGAAACTTGACTAGTTAGGTATAAGTATGATATACATAGAAAGAAAGCAAATTTCAGCAGCTTTCCGAATTTCTAATAATATACAGGGTGCTCCATTCAAAATAATCAAATTTCAGCAACTTTTTGAAGCAAACGAAAAAACTGTATTTTTTTACCACCCTGTATTGAAGTAACGGAGATTAGGCTGACGTGTGGGAAGTGTCCAAGTATCACCTAACTCCAAACCAAATTTTGATATCATAGTACTTCTTAACTAAAAGATATCGGCATTTTTAGAAGTCATGATTTTCGAAGAAAAAAATTGAAATTATTTTTATTTCGAAAACGGTAACAGATAGGTATAGGGAAATATCAAGAAAAGTTGTCGGGCAATTGTTGAAGATCCAAAAATAATATTATATACAGAGTGTTCCATTTGAAAAATCAAAGTTGCTACTGCTTTCTAATAGAAGCGGCAACACCGCATTGTCGAAAATACTTTAGTTGGCTAGAGAATGTCCGAATATGCCCTCCAATAAATTTTCAAAGTGATCCGTTGTCTGGTTCACCAGAAACGTCTAATGTGCCATCCACCGTGAATCAGCCTGTATATATATATATATATATATATATATATATATATATATATATATATATATATATATATATGCTGAACTGGTTTTTCCGGGTATTTGATCCGTGTATGTGATATTATCTCTAATTTCACCGACGTTTCGACAAAATCTCATTTGTCATTATCAAGGTGTGCTGTTACGTGTTCAGAAGTTTGTTGACCTTGCTCAACTCACTTCTTACTATAATGGTAAAATGGTATTCGTTATGTGTTCAGAAATAGAGTAGTCCATAAACCCTCTACTACCTACTATTTAACTGTTGTTGAGTTTTACCTGAGTTCTTCTGGACTATGGACTACTCTATTTCTGAACACATAACGAATACCATTTTACCATTATAGTAAGAAGTGAGTTGAGCAAGGTCAACAAACTTCTGAACACGTAACAGCACACCTTGATAATGACAAATGAGATTTTGTCGAAACGTCGGTGAAATTAGAGATAATATCACATACACGGATCAAATACCCGGAAAAACCAGTTCAGCATATTCCTATCCGTGAAAACTTCAGATTTCATATTCGATACCTTAACGGGGAGATGAGGTCAACTAAGAAGAAGAAGAACTCAGGTAAAACTCAACAACAGTTAACTAGTAGGTAGTAGAGGGTTTATGGACTACTCTATTTCTGAACACATAACGAATACCATTTTACCATTATAGTAAGAAGTGAGTTGAGCAAGGTCAACAAACTTCTGAACACGTAACAGCACATCTTGATAATGACAAATGAGATTTTGTCGAAACGTCGGTGAAATTAGAGATAATATCACATACACGGATCAAATACCCGGAAAAACCAGTTCAGCATATTCCTATCCGTGAAAACTTCAGATTTCATATATATATATATATATATATATATTAGTAGAACTTGATGTACAATCTTCACCTCTATCATGAAAGATTCTTGTGTATAGTAATACTTAACGAAAATGTTGAGTTTTAGAATTTTAATTCATCTGTTACAATACACATCTATTGAATGATACAATGCTCTATTTTTATTTAGATTCCATCTATTACTTAATGAAAATAGTAAGTAGATATGTTCTATTAAGACATTCAACATAAAAAAGTGAATGTCAAGTTGGATTTTCTAATGCAGCAGAGCCATCGCTAACAAATTTGAGAAGAGCAGTTCAATGTAGAAGGCTTTCACATCCACTACCTGTACCTGCCTAAAGCAATGTTCAATGAGGAGCTTATCAGCCTAGCTTTACATCGACTTACAAGAGATCATACGTTAATACCTTGATCTGATATATGCCTGAATTTCTGAGAAATTTAGATTTTTCTAGAGACCAGTGTTACTAATTTTTCTATATATAACTTTGATGTATATAAATCTGCTAGTCTCGAAAAATTTGTTGAATTCAGTTAGGGGTTTTGTAGTATCAATATTTGCTTGGAATACTATAATAAAAGTTGTTGAGAAAATCATTGATGTGAAGAAGAAACAGTGTTGGTGACCTATTATGACCAAACCTATTATATGGCATGTATATATTCTCAATTTTTATACACAATTGAAGCGATAGAGGTTTTCCATGAAGAATATGGGTTGGCAACATGGACGAAAC
Organism: Leptinotarsa decemlineata; assembly: GCF_025532065.1. Lineage (NCBI taxonomy): Eukaryota > Metazoa > Arthropoda > Insecta > Coleoptera > Chrysomelidae > Leptinotarsa > Leptinotarsa decemlineata. The sequence continues at coordinate 196,729 of NW_027412685.1, forward strand.
TTAGAAAGCGGCTTGTACGACGTACGCAACATAGCCCTCTACTGTCACTAGCGTCTAGCGACCACAACGATACTTTGCCTGCAGAGCCTCTTGACAGCTTTGGTTTTTTATTTTTATCATTATTATTATTTTTTGTTATTGAAAAATTATAGTTTATCTGCTCAAGAATGTTGAAAACAAGTAAATGATGGCGTCTGTGGTGTTTTCTATTTAAGAAGAACGAATTTTGTGTTTTTAATGATAGAAGAGAACTAAAGCTGTCAAGAAGCTCTGCAGTCAAAGTATCGTTGTGGTCGCTAGACGCTAGTTATATTGTCGCATGGCAATATGACAACAGTGAATATGGTCAATTTGTTAGGTTTCTGTTTAAAAAAAAATCTGTTTTTCCGTCAACCAGCTGTCGCACCCCTACGAACGATAACCCTCAGAAGTAGAAACTTGTGCGAGCTGAGGATTAACGATGTCTTACCTTTTAACGTGTGATTCCTAACACGGGTTGGACGGTAGCAAGTGAAGATCGATCGTTCAGACTAGGGCTTGAACCACCGACCAACACGGCAGTCAATTCGAGTGAGTGAACAAAGCACCCACGCCGAACCGCTTGGCTACCGGTTGAAATAACAGTTGAATTTTTGTGGAGTAAAAGTAAAGTGGGTTGTATAATCCTTACTATTGAAACTTGTGGCATCTTTCTTGAAATAAAAGTACAAATTATTAGTAAGAGTTAATTTCCATTCCCATTATTTGTGAAAGATCTGTTCTGTTTCTGTTTTGTTTTTCCGTTAACCAGCTGTCGCACCCCTACCCTCAGAAGTCGAAACTTGTGCGAGCTAAGGATTAACGAGGTCTCACTTTTTGACGTGTGATTTCTAACACGAGTTGGACGATAGCAAGTGAAGATCGATCGTTCAGACTAGGGCTTGAACCACCGACCAACACGGCAGTCAATTCGAGTGAGGTTCTTACTGATGTAGGCTTTGTTAATAGGTTAATAATACTAGGACAGGCTGGGGTTTACCAGAAAACGTGAAATTTGTGTATGAAGTATTATTTGCTCATAGAATTCCTGATGATGAAAGTGAATACTAAGAATGACTTTTTTTATAATATTACAAATATCAGAATTACTCTTGTACAAACTCAAAAGACAAGGTGAAAAGATTGTTGGCCATACCATACATTGTACATTTTCCTTCGTCCATTTCAAGCAAAGTTTTTGGCTTAGAAAAATATATGTACATGGAAATTCTAGAGATTCTTGATAAAAATAAGGTTCTAAATTCAATACAATATGACATGACATTTGTGGAAAATGCTCTTATCCTCGAACAAGTACATGTAAGATACCATCTGGAAAATATGTGTTTTTGCGTATATCCTTATTTTATCACACTCACGAAATGTCCCGACCTGAAGTTGCCAGTCTGCATCAGTCTCATCTTCTGGAATGACGAAGTCCTCGGGATTAAATTCTTGTCCTGATGACTTGAAATATGGTAGCAGTAATTACACGTAGCTTCTAGCAATATACTTAAAAAATTCATAGAAATTTGGTAAACCTTACTATTACAGTACAGGGCCCTTTTTTATTATTGCTTACTTTCGAAGAAATGCCAAACTTTTTCATCTGAGAATCTTCTCAAAATTCAAGGCTACAAATATAAGAACTGCAAGATATGTTGATAAGGTGATTGTTCAACAGATTGATAACAGTTAGTTTCATACCAGTGAATTTTCTGTTGACGAAATGAATTTGAGTACCTACTTAACTATCTAAATAAATGCAACCCTTCTATACAACCTAAGTATATGCTCATTGTGAAAGCCTTTTGCGGCCATCGTTGTTTGGCTGGTTCCGATGTTTTTGCGGGTTAATAGGCCGACGTGTATTGCAAGATGTTCTCGAGTTTTGCCAACACTGGTGGTTGGCATTTTCAAGAGAGATGTTCAATCACTGTTCACTGTGAAGAGTGAACAGAGTTCAAAAAGTGTATCTATTGGGGAGTTGAATCCAACGAAACATTTGACGTTCGAAGTCGAACCCTTCTCTCCCCACATTTCCACAAAGTGGCAAGATGATGCAAGTGTATTTGTCCGAAAACTAAGACTTCCTTTCTATGTCCGATCAATGTCCGTAGTAGAAAGTATTTCTTTAATGACAGATATTTGCCTTATTTTGCCATTTTGTGGAAATGTGTAGAGAAAAGTGTTCGATTTTGTCGAATTTTTGTTTCATTTGAAACAGTGTGCTCCTAAACTGGAAGAGTTTCGTCTATCGCTCCAATGGTCCTAATTTTTATATAATTGTGTATACAAATTGAAAATATATACATAACATATATCAGTTTTGGTCATAATTGATCAGGCAGAATTTAGTTTTTTCTGTTTGTTCTGTTGGTTGCATAAACTGTTAGGCTTGTTACTAAAACTAGATGTTCGTTCAATGATTGTAAAAGTTATTCCAGATCAATTGAAAATGAGAAACTGCATGAGATTCTAATGATTCTTTCCATCCCCAAAAATGAACATTGAACGGTTGCCCTGTGAAATTGGTGAATGGCAAATCACAAATATCCCTGGAAATCAAACATAACACACACAATTCCCTAGATTCCCTAGAAACTTAATTTTGACCAGAAAATAGTTATTAGGGACCTTTTTTAAAAAAAATATGCAGCTGGCAATGTCTGCGTAGTTCAAAATATCTGAAAAACTCATTTCAACTCTCGAAATCTTCAGCAATTTGTTCAAAATTGAAGGGGCAATTCGATTACAGACTATGGTCGCTTGTGGAATTTGGCAGATGCCAAATCTAGTGGAAACGAATTTTGTGAATAGGGCAGACAAAAAGCAAAAGTTTTGATTAACCCGTGTCTCTTGGCAAATAGTTTGATGAAACTGCCCTTGAAACAATTTCAAGAAACCGGTGGGAATGATGTCACTTCAAAGCAATATTATCCAACGGTACGACGGTGAGCCACAATCTTCAATAAAATAATAGAAAATATTAACGTTATGGATGTTATATCTTGTTTTTCACAATTCACTCTTTAAAAATTGGTTTATTTCTTTATAAACACTTTATTACAATATTTGAATATAATGTGAAAAACTTGTAACATTAACTGAATAAGTAATTGATGTGAACTATACTTGAGAATGAATAAATCGTTAATGAACATCTTTCTGACCTCGCAGGGTCTATTTATACGTTTGGTATGAAAAACAATATTTGTCAATAGCTTTGTCTGGAACACAAGTGTTCATCTTGCTGATACTGCACAATTAGCAGTTTTAGCAGGAAGCTGTTATCGCCTTGTAATTTAATACGTGTGAGACGATAATTCGCATATAACAACTCCCGTTTTATACAAAAAGTTGTTGCTTTTTGCTGCAACTTTTCACAAAACATTTTCCTTGTGGAAACTGGTGTTGAGTTGGTTTTCCTCTTCTATAGATTCCTGGAGGTTGATACTTGGTCTTCTCCTGTGGATGAATCTCGTTAAGATACGGGATAGTTGTCTGTCTGATCTTGGATGATCCAGGGGTGGTTGATTCGAAGTGGATGTAATACCGATTCGTATAGGTCCTTTTCGTCTACATTTGCAAAAGATGTAGAGTATGATTAATACAATGATCAATGTTGTAGTGCAATATGTGAACCATGATATGTGCTTTTTCACAAACGGCTCATTGATAAGTTTATCCAATTCTTCGGAATATTGGTTTAATTTATGTTGAGCGATGTTCAACTCGTCAACGTTGATTTTGTTGAGTTTCAGCGGTTTCAGTTGTGGAAGATGTCGTTTTTCAGGAAGATGATCGCAACAGCTGTATGGTATTCGAACGGCATGGTTTTTGTATGTGACGTTCTTATATCTATCTACGAAGTATTTGGAGTGAATTCTAGTGCTTCCAACGAATGAGCTGCATCCGGGTTGGAGTTTTAGCAGGGAATTACTTTTGATCACTCGTGTAACTGGTTCCATATTTTCGCAGTTGATGGTGATTGGTAGGACTTCAGATATTGTTATGAGCCACAAATTTAGACTCAGTTCCTGGACATTTTATTCCGTAACGTAGATCAGTGAAGACTGTCAAGTTTTCGGGAGGATGGTTAATCTTCTCAATAGTTGGGCTTCGCATATAGCTTCGCTATCAATCGGGTAGGGTAGTAGATCGGAATAGATTCTTACGCCATGATTCAGAGTTTTACAGTTTTCTAAATTTTGAAGTGAAATGTACAACAAGGATTCGTCATCTCTCGCAATATATTTTTGAATAGTTAATAATATGTGATGAAATCCCGTTCGGTTATCTGGAATTGGTATTGGTAAAAGTCGATACAGAGTGTATGTTTCTGGTTCGACCAGTGGAATTTTTAATATGAAAACAATTTTTTTGTCCACTTGATATGCTTCAAGTTCGATGATTTCGATATATTGAGCAATATGTGAGAGCATTGTGGGTAAAGGTAGATTGTTTTTATGGAGTGATTGAGAAATTTCCTGAAGTGAGTTCATTAGGTCATTAGGAGTGATAATTGAACTGTGAAGTATTTTCAATCTAGCGAATGTTATTGAATTCAATATGTCATCAAGAGTTGATTCCAAGAAAAGATAGCTTTCCATTAATGTTTCACATATTTCCAATGTTTTCAATTGTGCTTCATAATACGCAAGATCGTCTGAGATATTATAGATTGATTGTTCTATTTGCTTGATATTTCGATTGAAGGTTTCTTCATCGATTTGAAGTTTCTGAATAGTCGTGTTAAAATTTCTAATTACCGATGTGGTCACCGATATTTGATTTTTCAAAAGGTTTTCTAATTGGTGTTCGTCTTGAGTGAGTTTATTAATACAGTTGGTGTAATATTCGCCATCTGACGAGTCTAGATTACCAGTAATGGCTTTCCAGAAGGTATCTATTCCATTAATCAATCATCGTTTGGATCTTTTATAATAATTTTGGGTGTCTGCAAATATTTCTCGATATTTCAAGTCGAGTGAGTCAGATATTTGGGTCAATAAATTAATGTGTGTTTTCACTTCGGTTTTGAAGGATAACATTCTAGGGTTTGATTGGTCAAAAGTATATAGCAAGTTTTCCAAAATTTTGTTGTTGTTTTTTAAGGCAAATTCTATGGAGTCCAAGTCTTTGTAGACGAGAAGACTCCATTTATCATTGGAAATTTTCAAAGTGATTTCTTCGTGAAGAAAAATTCCTATTGTGTTATTAATGGGTTGAACGGAGTATTGGGAATGTGTTGTGTGTGTTGCTGAAATCAGCAGGAGAATCCTGAAAATGAAATCAATTTTCAGTATAAGGTCGTAGTCTGTCAAAAATCGAATTTTGGATTTTTCTTTTTGGTCTTGTGTCCTTTGACGAGCAATTTTATAATAATAAGAGATTTTATTATTTAAATCTCGTATGTACTTGGTTATGAGTTCTTTTTGGTTGTAAAGAGTTTCGGATGGTCTACTAGAGGTGTGTCCAAATAGTAGCTCGTAAGGGGTGAATCCGTGTGTTTTGTTTTTGTTTTTATTGTAACAAATTATTGCGTATGGTAAAATACCTAAGGGGTGTCCATCAGGGTTGTCGATTTTATTTGTTCTTATCATTTCTAGAAGGGTCGCGTGAAAACGTTCTAAGGAACCGTTTGATTGCGGATGGTCCACACTAGAAAATTGTTATGATGTCATAAAGTGTACAAAGGTCTTTCAGTAGTGCGTTGTTGAACTCTCGACCGAAGTCACAATGAATTCTGAGTGGAGTTCCGTAGTGCTGAAAGTATAGCAGTAAAGTGTTTACTACTGATTTTGCTGATTCATTTTCAATTGGGTAAGCTTGGGTAAATTTGGTGAGTTCGTCTCGAATTGTAAGTATATAGTTTTTTGTGGGAATTTCAAGAATGTCAATGTTTATTGTCTCGAATGGTGTTTTCGGAGTTTCTGTAATGACTAGAGGGCTTTTAAGGTTTTGTCTGCAAATTCTTACTTTTTTGCAAGTTTCGCAGTTCTTTACAAAATTTTCTGTCTTTGATTAAATTTGGCCAATTATATTTTTTTTTACGCGTCTAACCGTTTCGTTAATTCATCGATGTAAATTATTTTTTCCTGAATGGCATTGGTCCATTACGATGGAATTTGGTCTTCGTCGGGAGTTCTTCTTAGATTTTGGCATACTGTTATCCTAATTTCTTTTTCGGTGAAAATGAAAGAAAGAATTTCCAATTTGTTTTGGCAGAAAAAAGTGAGGATGTATTTATATGATTTGTCTAAAAGTTGCGAATTGTCAAGTTTGATTTTTTAGTAGTCAATCAGGGATCGAGTTTCATATAAGTGACTGAAATTTTCGTATTCTTGTAAAATTTGTTCGAAGGAGGTTTCTTCGTGTTCTGGTGTTTCTTTGTTTTGTTTCTGTGTCTCGTGTTTCTGTGTCTTGTGTTTCTGGGTATGTTGGTTTGTTCGTTTCATCAATTTCGTTTGAAGCGAGTATCGTAAGTTTTCCGTGAAAATTTACACATTCTCTGAAGTGATTAATTTTGATCCGTGATAGGGCATCGGCATTTTTGTTTATTTTGCCACGTTTATACTCTATTTCGTAGTCGTACTCTCCTAATTTGAGTCTCCAACGTTCTAGCCTACTACCTGGGTATTTTATTGAAAAAAGCCAAGTGAGGGGTCTATGGTCAGTAATGAGTTTGAACTTTCTTCCGAACAGGTATGGTCGAAAGTGTTTCACAGCCCATACAATCGCTAAAAGTTCTCTGTCAATCGTAGAGTACTTTGATTCAGCGTTGCATAGTGTTCTGGAGGCGTATGCTATGGGAAGGTATTTTCCTATCGGTCCTTGTGAAAGAACAGCTCCTATTGCAAATGCGCTAGCATCTGTCGTTAAGAGGAAAGGTTCTTCGAAGTTGGGATGAATCAAAATTGGACTAGAAGTAAGGGCTAATTTCAATCCGTTGAATGATTTCAAACATTATGGGTCGAATTTAAATGGAGTATCTTTTTGTAATAATTTCGTGATTGGTTTGGAAATTTTGGCAAAATTTGGAATGAAGCGTCGATAATAACCAGCTAAGCCTAAAAAGGATTTGATTTCTTTTGGGTTTTTCGGTTGGGGGAATTCTTGGATGCATTCAACTTTGAAGGGGTTTGGTTTAACGCCGTTTTTCGTGATTACGTGTCCAAGATAAACGACTTCTTTCCTTAAAAATTCGCATGTGTCAGGCTGAATTTTCAAGTTGGCTTTCCTTAGTCTTTTGAACACTTCCGTCAGTCTTGAAATATGTTTGTGAATCGTTGGTGAGTATATAATGATATCATTCATATATACAAGACAGCGCTTGTTTTGGATGCCAAGGAGGATGTTATCCATCACTTTTTGGAACGTGGATGGTGCGTTCTCCAATCCAAAAGGCATACGGACAAATTCATAGTGACCGTTCTCAACAGAGGAATCTGTTTTTGGAACGTCTTTTGGGTCGATTTCGATCTGGTGAAATCCTGACGCAAGATCGAGGGTGGTAAAATACTGACATTTTCCAAGCTGATCTAGCATGTCGGAAATGTTGGGTAACGGATATTTATCGGCTACTGACAGTTCGTTCAGTTTTCGATAGTCAATCACAACACGCCATTTGGGTTTTCCTGAAGCATCTAGCTTTTTCGGTACTACCAAAACAGGGGATGACCATGAGAATGTTGAATGTTGAATGATACCTTGATTAAGCATTTTGGAAATTTGGGTATTGACTTCTTCTTTGTGGATTTGAGGGTATCTGTTAGATTTTGTAAACACGGGTCTCGCATTGTTAGTTTCGATTGTGTGTTCAATTTCATTTGTGAATGTGAGATTGTCGCCTTCAAGATAAAATATGTCAGAAAATTCTAGGCATAATTCGGTTATCATTTGTTCTTCTTCATGGTTCAAATGGTCGAGTCTGAGTTGGTTTTTCATCTCTTGAGTTCTGTCAATTTGTTCTAAATCATCGTGAGAGGTGTTAAAGTTCAAAATTGATTCGAAGTCTGTTATTGGTTTGAGAATTAGGTCTGAAAAATCGATTGTTTTGGGGATTGCGTTGGCATTTATGATGGATGTCAAAAATTCACCATCTTTGTCGATTTTTACTAAAGCGTTTGGTATTCTGACTTTCTCTTTTTCTTGCGCTGACAGTATAGCGTCGGTATTTCAAAACTTACTTTTGAGTTTGAATATTCTGGAGATTCAAATGAAATTTGGTTTGGTTTCGAATTCTCAGTTACTTCATTATCTATAACTTTGAATAAAGGAACTGATTTGAAATTTGTAATTGATTGTTTGTTTTTTTAGATCAATAATACAATTATAATGTTCCAGAAAATCGGATCCTAATAAACCATCGAATTCAATATCAAGGTTGTGAACACAGACTTTGTGAGGATCATTATCTTTGAAATTGATCAGGGTCGATTCAGTGATTAAAACTTTTTGGTCCGTGATTCCCTGGACTATTACATTTTCTGAGAATCGGTGAAGGTATTTTTCATATGTTTTTGGTTTGAATATCGAAATTCCTGCACCAGTATTTATTAAAATTTTGAAGGTATTTGAAAGGTCTTTGATATAGTATAAGTTTTTTGAATTCATGGAGTGAAGTGAACTTACATGAAGCGTTGTTCCGGGAAGTTCAGTTCAGGGTGATAATCTTCTAGGTTCATCGATTGGATTTGGGTTTGAATGTCCGATGTTATGTCTTGGGATTGACTGAAATCTGGACGGTGATGTTGTGTTGGAAGTGAAAGAAAATCCTGGTATCCTGAGACATTTGGATTGTTTATATATTGGTCGTGTTGGTCATATTGATCGTATTGGTTGTATTGATCATATTGGTTGTATTGATCGTATCGTTCAAGTTGTTCTTGCGGGCATTGACCATTATCAGTATAATAGTCATTTTCTTGGCTACTAGCTGTATAGTAGTTCTAATACTCTGTGTTATAATCTTAGAGAGGTTGTGATTCTTCATATTTAACGCAATGTGTTCTTTGTTGATTTGAGTTGGGGTTGCGTTGAATTACTGAGGGACGATTCTGGTTTTGGTTTTGGAAATTTGGCCTAGATGGGGTATTTTGGAAATGCGGCCTTCGTTCGACAAATGACCAAAGCGTCCACAAAAGTTACACGTTCTTGAAGACTGAGGTTGTTGGGGTCTTTTGGGAATGTTGTTTTTCGGTTGGTTGTGTTTGTCATGCTTTTGATTTTCGAAATACGAAAGTTGGAGTTCTCTCCTGATTCGCATGTATGCTTCGAGCATGTCTCTGGGGTTTCCAGCGCGTATGATTTGTCCTAGTCTCGGTTCAAGTCCGGTAAGTAGTGTATTCAGTGTCATGGTTTCGATGAGTCTCGATTGAGCTATTTTTTGATCGGCAGTGAGAGTAGATTTTTTAATACAAGCGTGCACTTTGGCGTAATGTACTTGTAATCTGTTGAAAACTATTAACGCGGTTTCATTTGGTAGCTGTTTTAGTCTTTGCAGGTCTTCGATTAAGGAGGTGAGATCTCGGATATCACCAAAGTTTAAATTCAGTAGGTGTCTGATCTCTTGATATGTTCCGGGGTTTCGAGAGCTTATAAGTTGGGCAGCTCTTCTGCGAATTATTTTTTGATGTGTATTGTCAAAAGATTCCTTTGGTCGCGAGTTGACATTTGGTATGCACAATCGCAAGCATTTGTAAAGATTGTTAGAAATATTTGGTCTCCTTCAAACTCAGGGACGATTGAAAATATCTCTGACAATTTATATGTTCAATTTCGGGGATAGGTTCAGGGATTGGTCCTTATATGCCAAAGAATGTAAAACGAGAAAATACAGGAACCGAATTGATATACGAAGCAGTCTACTATAATAAATATACACCAACAGATGTATTTATGTGTCTAATCGGCCATTTGAAATACCTGATATGTACTCACAAAATGTTTTATTGCATATGTTTAATGGAAATGAAAATGAAATGAATTAATTATTACCAATCATCTCTCTAGTAATTATACTGAATCTTTCAATAACAATGAAAAATTTGAAAACATTCAATATTAGTTCGAAGCATCAATTAAATCGACATAATTTTGGTTATCTTTAATGAAACTCAAAGTAAAATGCATTTGAAATAAATTCTACCCGACGTAGTATAGCAAATTTCCGCTAAGAATATGATGGTTATTCTGCTTAGGATATTTTTGTGTTCGGCCCATCGACTATGACACCAGTAAACTATTGTGAGGCAGACTTGATGCGCGCGCAACCGAATTATAATGGATTACGTTATGATACTTTACGTATTCTATACATTACGGTTACGATGGAAAGTACGTTATGAATTTGTACTTTATGACAAAGTACGTTCTGCTGTTTTACGTTATGATGAATTGCGATTATGACGGCTTACGTTTCTCTGCATTACGTATTCTATATATTACGATTATGATATTGTAACGTTATGATGCATTGCGATTCCTCTCCTTTGATGTTATGATGGAGTACATTATGAGGAATTACATGGACCCGTAGAAATGTACCACGTCAACAATATCTGAAATGGTCAATTCTCGTCCATTGGAAGAAAAAATAGAAGCGATTTTTATTTACGGTGCGACGCGTAACTTTCACGAGACCGAAATGATTTTCGATGAACGTTTTCGAATCGTCCTATATGTAGAAAATATCTGAGGTAACTTGTATCTAAATTCACAACTACCGGTAGTGTACATAACAAAAAACCCCCAGATCATCCTTCAATTCCGGTACAACAGCAAGTGCAAATAATTGGTGGGATGGTAGCAAATCCTGAACAGTCTTCTTCAACTGTGTGGAGACTTTTGAAGAGGAATAGGTATCATCCGTATAAAATTAAAATGGTACACCAATTAACTGAAGATGATCCTGATTGAAGAACAGAATTCTGCGAAATCATGACGGAAACAATTGCAAGGCATCCTACCTATCTTCACAATATGCGTTTTAGTGACGAATATACATTTTTTTAAACGGCAATGTTCACAGACAAAATGAGTGACACCAACTCTCACATTTTCCGATGAACACATACCCAATATCCGGAAAAATTTAACGTTTGGGCAGGAATATTGGAAAACCATATTGTAGGACCTCTATCTATTGATCAAAATTTAACAGAGTAATTGTATTCGAATATGCTGGAAACTACTGTTGACTTTCTCATCACTGAAATCGTCGAAACGAATCCTAATGAATTCGATATGGATATTGTATTCCAACAAAATGGAGTCAACACATTACTCCAGACAAGTAAGAAACTATTTGGATACTATTTTTCCCGGTCGTTGGATTGGCCGTCGAGGCCTTACAGAATGGCCAGACCGCTCGCCAGATTGGACACCTTTGGACTTTTTTTGAATGGGGCTATTTGGAGCAAAATGTGTACGAAACTGAACCTGCTGAAACGACGGAGATCTCACCGATTTCTGAAAGTGTCAAACATGAGTCGAATGAAATGGTCAACATTGTCTCACTAGTGCTAAAGCCGAATTGAATTGAAATGTAATAATAATAATGATAATAATAAATGTCGAATGTCATTTCTTATTACTTCTTCCTGAATGCAATTTTCCAAAATAATTATATATTTTCAGGAGAGATTTACTTTTGTGAAAGAAAAGTTTTGACTTTCTACTAAACCATCTTTATATTAAAAAGTTTATTGATTGCTTTCTTCCTTTCTTTGGAAGATTTCCTTGTGTTTATTGATTGATTCCTTTTTTTTATGGAAGATTCTTAATTTTTTTTGTATGAAGATTGGGAAGTAGAAAGCCAAAACCCTTCTTTCCCAAAAATTAATTTCTCCTAATAGATAAATGTATCTCTCTTGATTCAAACAAGATTTCTATGGCTGGAATTCAATCGAATAAGCGAATGAGTGTCATTACGTACTGTCATCGATGACATGAATAGATTTAACTCATTCGTGACATAAAGTCGTAATTTTATGAATGAATTGAGTGCTTCGTTTTATAATAATGTCCAGATTGGTGCTGAAGAGACAATAATGCTAATGTCTTATTCTGAAACACTGGATGTCCACCAGTAGGATGACAATGTTTCATGTAAATGAAATTTTACCTCCTTCAACTACTTTATTGTGTAGCAATCCTATGAATGATATCTGATTGAATTCCCTAAGAAATGTTTGGAATAGAAATTGAATAGAGAACACTGTTTTTTGTATAAGTCAGTGTTCATATAAAAGTAGCTGATTCAAGAGTACTTTTTTATCCAGTTTATCTCTGAAAGTTACTCATTTGCATGATCTACATACCTTTATCAAGAGTTGATTTTCTGAAATTGATTGATTCCTTAGTTCCTTCAGAAGACTCCTACATATTCTTTTATGAGATGAAGGAGTAGAAAGCCAACATCTTCCATTTCAAATTATACTCTAGACCTTCTTGTTCATAATCCTTTATGCATGACTGTAGCTGACTTTGGTTAGTTGATTTCTAATATAACACATCATCACCCGAATTTTGCGAAAACTGTTATGAACTACTTCTACAAACTCCGGAGGTGTCCAAATTCCTAACAATGCATCATTATCAGATGAAAACAAATATGAATACAAAATTTCGTCAAGTAGCTTGACTTCCAATATTTCTTCTTTTTCATTTTTTTTTGTATTATTCCATCATTTACCTTCATTATTTCATTTTTTATTTTTATTGTTCGCATTTGAGTGATATTATTCAACCAATTTATTATTTCATCTCAATTCCAGATCACAATATTTGTTCACTTCACAAATCAACATTCTTTAATTTTTTTGAAACATTTCCATTTACTTTTCTCAGGCTTTTCTTTTTTCGATATCCTTTCTGTTTTCAGTAAGTCATCCGAATATTTTGAGTATTTGTCTGTTTATTTGTTAATACAATTTTTTGTTGTAATGTAACTTTTATGTAATTTCATCTCGATTAAACTTCATTATTATCATCGGTTTCTGTTGTTTCAACTGCTTCTGTACACAATGAAAGCAAGGATCAAAATCAACACTAATTCTCTTCCATCAATAGTCTAAGAAACTGATATTCATTTTCACGATTTATTTTTATAAGTACTATTTGGGACCTACGGAGTGAAATGAATCTTTCAAAAACACTTTTCCCCTCACCAGAACAAAAATGCTGTCTCCCGACACGTGTTTCGCTAACCAAGTTACCATCATCAGGAGCTGACAACAACTAATTCCTGAATTGAAGTGGTTATATTTTTAGGAGTGATTAATTTTTGGGAAATAGTTAAAAATTTTTAGATGGAGTAGTAGAAAGCCAAAAATTTTCTTTCCCAAAAACTAATTCCTATAGTCGAAGTAACTGATATAGTATTTATAAAAGCTTTCGGCAAACTCAAATGCCGAAAAAAACAAAACAAAGAAATAATGCCGCTACGAATTAGTCCACGTGGACTGAAGAACTGGCGGTTCATATTGGATAATTTTTAATAACCGAGTTTTATGATTGGCTGTAGAGGCATAAAATTAAATTTGAAGTCATGTTACGGTGACCAATAGAATGTAGCGATGAGTACCGCCGTTGTGTCGTCAATGTTCAGTTCAGGAACTGATCGCGATTTGAGTTTTGAAATTCGATATTGGTGAAGTTATAATTACCTAAAATTTTCGTTATTTGTTTAAAATGTGGCGTTCTTGGACAAGTACTAATAGTAATAACGAGTGTGATAACAACGCATACTTTTTCATGTGTAGTGATTCCAATAGCGCTGGTGAACAATGCGAAAAAGAGATACCAGTGAATAAGATTCGGATGCATTTGAATACTGAAACACAGATAGTATGTTTCAATGTATATAAAATCTACATATCAAGTTTGGTTTCGAGGGAAAAAATATTACAAGCAACATCAGATTTGACCAAAATTCCTTTCTCAACTGTACGTAAAATAGTCAAAAACAAACCTTGAACGCAAGGCGCGATGTGATGCGGGATTACCACAACCTTTAGATGTTCATCTAATAAAATCATCAAAATAACAATATACGACTGTTACAAAAGCAATGAGATTTCTACATTTTGAATCATAAGGAAAAAATTGGAAGCTAATATTTTTGAGGAATGGTTTGAAAACACATTGGTCCGAAATTTGGATGTGAATAGTGTAATAGTTTTTGACAACGCTTCCTATCATTCGCGACAGCTCATCAAAGTACCAAATAAAAATTCGGGGAAAGATGAAATACAAAGTTTTTTAATGGATAACAATTTGTATTTTGAAGATAACTATACCAAAAACCAACTACTTGAAGTTTTACACAAAAATATTTGAAAAAGTGTATGCCCTTGAGAGGTTTGCTGAAAAGTATGGACACACCATATTGAGACTTCCCCCCTATTTTTGTGTCATCAATTCCGTCGAGTTGATTTGAGGAAAATTGAAACAAAGCATCAGGCGTAAAAATAATTTTCCAAAACTTGATAAGAAAATGATAGAGCTAGTTAAAGAAGAAGCATCTAATATTACCGAAGAAGACTGGCAGAAAAGGATTGAAAAAGTAATTTTAGTTGAAAAAGACTATACAGTGTGGTACCTTCAACTGGAATAAATTCAATAGAATTGTAGCACAATGTTTCTTGCAAAATTCCTGAGACAGGTCGATTTTGTTTTCAAGAGAGATACATTTCTACATTCTGATGAACCAAATTACATGCATCCCTTACATTGGTTAGCTACCCCCTATTTTTTTAAATAGCAATAAGAGTTGATTTGTATTAAATTTTAAAGACATATTATTCCTCTAAACAGCAGTGCTTGATTTTTAAAATGTCGTCGATTAGTTTCCGAGATACTATCAATTTAATAATTTGCATAAAAAATTAGCATTTTTCAAATTATCCTCATGTCTTATGAAAAATGCGCAGCTTTGAAGAAAATGTTTGAACAGGTCGATTTTGCCTTCAAGGGAGAAACATTTCAACAATGTAATAAATCAAATTACGTACACTCCTAAGCAGGGTAGCTACCCCTAGAAAATTATTAAATAGCAATAAAGGTTGGGTTGTAATGTGCTTTAGAAACAATTTATTTCCCTTAACAACAGTAATCGATTTTTAAAATTTGATCAAGGAGATTATAGTGAACTATCTACTTTTACAATAAACATAAAGGGTAACGGTTAAGAAAAAAGGGAAAAATAAGATTTAATTTAATAGATGCTCAAAGTGTTCACCAAGTACATGCTGGCATAGTCCAAGCTGATGGTAAAATTCATTTCTTACATTTTTCAAAATGTCTGGAGATATTTGACGGATTTCATGCCTAATGCGTTCTTGGAGTTCATGTATGGTTTCTGGTTTCGTTACATAAATTTTGGTTTTGAGGTATCCCCATAAGAAAGAGTCTAGTGGGGTAAGGTCAAGAGAGCGTGCCGGCCACTCAATTGCACCTCTTCTGCCAATCCATCTAAGTGGAAAAATGTGGTCCAAGTATTGACGCACGCCGCGAGCATAATGTGGTGAGCTCCATCTTGCTGCATCCATATCCTTTCATCAGGCAAATCTGGATCTAACTGGCTCATTTCAATTCGATGAAAACCTTGTGCCAAATTGAGGGTTGAAAAGTAAACACATTAATCAAGATTATCTAAAATCTCATCAATTCGTGGTAATGGATATTTATCTTCTATTGTTTTCGCATTAGGTTTTCTATAGTCTATTACAAGTCGCATTTTTCTTTGTCCTGAATCGTCAAGCTTTTTTGGAACCATCCATACAGGTGAGCCATAAGGTGAAATAGATGGTCTTATTATTTTATCTTCTGATAATTTTTGAATTTGGTTTTGAATTTCATTTTTCAAATGATAAGGATATCTAGAAGATTTACAATATCGTTGTCAGTAGTCCTCATGTTATGTTTGATAGCATTCGTAAAAGTTAATTGAGAATCGCTATTATGAACTATTTCGTTATATTCATGGCACAATTCAAGAATAGTTTTGTATTCTTCTGGATTGAGGTGTTCTGTTCTGATATTCTTTTTGAAATCAGAGTTATGTTTTATTTTCATAGGTTTTTTAATTTCCATATCGACAATTGGTTCAACATTAATAGGCTGATGAAAATTAATTTCTGATTCTTTTACTTCCATAGGTAATTCGCAGTATCATCTATCAGCATTAATTATTGATTCGGGAATATAGATTTTTCCAATTTTCATTTCTGGAAGTAAAACTGGACCGTTTTTAATATTAATGGGGAATTTTAAGTGATTTTCCATTTTTGTAGTATGAGGTATAAAATTGTCATGATTTAATTCTATGAAGAATGGAATTTCATTTTCTGCAATCTCAAGGGTTTGGTTTTCGTAATTTATTTTTGCTTTGAGCATTTGAAAATCATGACTTCCTAATGAAACGTGGAATCTATGGTGCCATTGAATTACATGAAAATGTATCTTGTTATTTATTCCGTATCCTTTTAAAATTGGATATGAGATATTCTTGTCGTCTTTTATTGTTTGATTTATAGATTTAATTGTGAACGGTTGGAGAAATTCAAACTTGGAGAAATATTGTTGAGCGGGACCTGGATTTATAATACTATTACTAGCTCCGGAATCTATCAAGATTCTCAAGTTGAACTGTGTTACGTTAACCGTAAAATTTTAGAAAAACTCCTAAAAGGTATGCAACCAGGTATACGTTTCAATTATCTTTCATTAATTGCAAAATACTTCCGGAAGATTAGCTCGATGGGCGTTACGATTACAGGGTTACAATTTTGATGTTATCCATCGTAGTGGGAAATTTCATTCTGTTCCTGATGCTTTATCAAGGGCTGTTTCAGAATATCCAGAGGTCGCATTCGTTGATATTGACCCAAATGATGTTGATACATGGTATAATCGATTGAAGTCTGATATTATATCTCAAACAGAAAAATATCCTAAGTGGAAAGTGTCAGAAAACAAGGTATATACATTTGTCAATTCAGATGCACCATTGTTTGACGACAATACGGACTGAAAGAAAGTGGTCCCCAAAAACCTTCGCTTGGCTGTGTTTCATGAAAACCATGACGAACCTTGTGCTGGTCATCTTGGTTATCATAAAACAAGGA
The DNA here is from genome assembly GCF_025532065.1 of Leptinotarsa decemlineata. NCBI lineage: Eukaryota > Metazoa > Arthropoda > Insecta > Coleoptera > Chrysomelidae > Leptinotarsa > Leptinotarsa decemlineata. Next base: position 213,882 of record NW_027412685.1, read on the forward strand.
AAAGAATTTCTAACCTTTATCATTGGCCAGGCATGAACAGTGATATTTTAAGGTATGTTAGGAAATGTGAAATTTGTAAATCTCAGAAACCAGATCAAAAGCCTCCATTTGGTGTTATGTCGAGTCGTATTGTCTCCAAGCCATGGGAAGTTGTCGCTACTGATCTGATTGGTCCTATGCCTTTATCCCATAGACGACATCGATTTGTCTTGGTTGTTACTGACCTCTTTACGAAATTCACTATGCTTTGTCCCTCAAAAACGGCTACTAGCGAGGCTTGAACTTGAAGAAAATGTATTCATGGTCTTTGGTGTCCCCGAACGTCTACTCTGTGATAATGGTAAGCAGTACGTTCCGAAAAATTTCAAGAAAATGTGTGAATCGTATGATTGTCGAATCTGTTTCAATGCGCAGTATAGTCCTCATGCAAACCCAACAGAAAGAGTTAATAGAACTCTCAAAACTATGATTCGTAGTTACATAAATGAATCTCAATGTGATTGGGATAAGAAACTCCATCAGATAGGTTTTGCTTCACGAACAGCTGTTCATGAAATTAGCGGATTCTTATTTGAATTTCGGCAGAGAAATTCATATGTCGGGTAAAATATTCAGACAAGGCAATGGTTCACAGGATCAGCCGTTGGATTTTGCCCCAAGACATAATTTGGCAAACCATGTTCAGGAAATCCAAGATTTATGTGCTAAAGTTGAGGAAAAACTGAAACAGTCGTACTCGGCCAGTACACAAAGATACAATATTCGTCACCGTCCTCTCTCCTTAATGGTTGGGCAAGTGGTTTGGAAAAGAAATAAAAAGTTGTCTGATGCTGCTGATTATTTCCAAGGGAAGCTGGCTTGCAAATTCATTAAATGTAGGGTAATAAAAAAACTATCTACCAATGTATATGAACTAGCTGATTTCGAAACAGGTCGTTCGTTAGGTTCGTGGCATATCAAAGATCTGAAGTTGTATTGAAAAATAAAAATATTAGTTTGTTGAAATAGATATTGGTCCATTTTTTTAGGAAGTGAGTGGAGTGTCACGTTATCCGTAAAATTTTAGAAAAACTCCTAAAAGGTAGGCAACCAGGAATACATTTCAATTATCTTTCATATCGCATACGAGAGCTGCTGCCATCATCGATGAAACGAGAAAATCTTTTGTTTGTAGCGATAGGAACTATCAGGTACAAAAATGGGATTGGAGAGTTTTTTATTATTGAGGAAATGGCTCGAATGTCTTGAACGCTAAATTCTGTTGATTGAATATTTTACACTATAGGTGGTTTTGATTGATCAGTGTTCCTTTCAACAGTGATATTTGGTTGAATAATTTGTAGCGTTATATTACCAACTGTCGATTTATCTCTACGGAGGATTTTAGATATCAGTCCTTTTATTTGGTGGAAAAGGAAGTCAACGTCTCGCGATTATTAGGAAATCGGTAATCGGAGGTGAGTTCTTATAATTTCACTAAGTTTAATAGGTTTCCTATGTTTCATACATTACAAATTTCTGTAATAAAATCACTACAATCATAAATATGATTCTCTAGGCGTTCAACCCCATATTGAAGTCATCTCGAGGAAATAAAAATTAGTCGAAAGAGAATATTTATCATTCGCTGGTCGCAATACCGTAATATTCATGGTCGCCTTCTAAGGATATAATTAAGGGAGCGAACATCCGTTCCAGGAAGTTAAGTACTCCGTACAATCCAGTAATCTGGCTAAGTACCGCATAGCAGAATTTGTTTTGGGTCATTTATTTTGCTTTCCGTAACTTTCACGGGCCAATATCTACATTTAGTAATCATCAACTGGAAACTACTCTCAGTGAATATTGTTTAAGGGACTGGACGAAGACCTACTATATAGATCTCATCAATTTCTCTTCTTCCCTCTCATGAGAGTTTTCTAAGTGCACGAAACCCCCAACCATTACAAATCTTGTTTTATTTATTATATATTTAGAGATAAGCCAGTATATAATATATTTCTAATGAATTGATACCGTAGTCTTTCTGATTGTTATTTGCCAAAGTCCATTACCAATTGGTTACTTTTTTTAGAATAGTCCTTATAGATTCAATTTCTTTAATTTCTTTCTTTTGAGTCAGGGTTAAATATTTGAATTTATTAGCGCCCGTTAATCGACACCCCTCTCTCCCTGTTCAGGCTAGCTGTGAGCATAACCTTTCACTTCACCTTTTTACGTAACCATTTGGTATAGTTGTTTTTTTGGACATTTCAAAGCTGTTAAATTTATTACGTAACAAGTAGTGAAATTGGCACCCTTGGCGTGGGGCCCTAATAAATCTTTTTGGCAGTATTTCCAGGCAATGTATAGTTATTCGAAAGTTTTCAGAATCATTAATTCGAAATGGTAGATAATTATCGGAACGAAAAAAAAATTGTTTTTTTATTTTAACTACCTACCTTGGTTTTATAGCAAGGCTTGTTTGTTTGATTTTGTATCAAGTTAGAAAAATAAGCATTCTATGTGAAAGATACTGGCTTGTTGGAATATCATTTGATCAATTTTGTTTCTGAAAGTTATTTCAATAGTACGGGAGCTTCAATAAAATTCAATTTTGGTATTTTTCCATTTTACCGTGTATATAAATTTCATGTTTGAAAATGTATTGTTCAAGACTAGTTCGCGATGAATTGATTTATGAACTCAACGTGTTATGTTCTGTAATGGATATGATAAACTCAAAACACAGAATACATTAAATAATAACTCAGTGATGGTTAAATAAACCCAGGATTGAGACTTACCCCTTTCTCGTTTTTTGCTGTTGGATCCAACTGCTTCAGGGAAACTATTATGGCAAAGTAGAAATGGATCAAGGAGTTTTAGGAGAAGCAGTGTTGAAGAAAACTTATTTCAACAAAAGAACAATGCACACATTAGTCTATACTGTACAATAGAATCACCAGCGCGTATCTTATTTCTTTTCCGATCCAGTCGTTCCGAATATTTCTAATTTCAAAACTAAAACTACTCAACTGAGTGAATTTATTCTATCAAAACCGAGAGCGGTGTTGCCGAAAACTTAAATTAATTTTCCTTAAATATATACATGCCAAAACATACCCCCCACCCTGAAAAATTGATTTTTTTTCAGACTTTTCGAAAAAACAAAGAACTAAAGAAGTCGAAAAATCCAATCAAACATCAGTATAAAATAAAAAAAAATGAATAAGAAGATAATTTTCATTTATTGGGTGGGCAAAGGACATATCTTTACAACAGGACGTTTAAATGTTCCTTTGCTGGTTTTTAAAGTGACATTCCGCACCCTGCCATCTTTTCCTGGATGTATGTCTGAAACCACGGCTAAGGGCCAATGTAAGGGTGGAGCGTTATCCGTTTTCAGGATAACTACTGAACCCACAGTTATATTAGGAATATCTTTAGTCCATTTCGAACGCATTTGTAGACTCGTCAAATATTCCGTCCTCCAGCGTTTCCAAAAATCCTGTACCATTTTATCGATCAACTGAAATCGGTTGAGTCTATTAATAGGAACCGCTGTCACGTCCTCTGAAGGAAGACCTCGCAAAGGAACCAATGTGAGAAAATGTGCTGGAGTTAATGCTTCTGGGGCCATGGGATCTGCGGATAAACGACATAAAGGTCTGGAATTCAATAGTGCTTCAATTTGGGTCAGTACTGTTGAAAGCTCCTCAAACGTTAATAGCTGATTACCGATTACCCGATAAATATGATTTTTTACCGCCTTGACGTTACTCTCCCACAAACCACCTTGATGCGGAGAAAAAGGTGTATTAAATTTCCATTCGACTCCGTTTATTCCTAACTCCGTTTCAAATGAATTAACGAAATCTTGAGAGTTGATATGTTCATTTAATTCTTTAAGAATTGACTTTGCCCCTACAAAGTTCGTCCCGCAATCGGAATAAATAACCCGTACTGGGCCTCTTCTAGCTATAAATCTTTTGAAAGCTTGTAAAAAATGATCGGTTGATAAAGAACTGACCAATTCCAAATGGATAGCTTTCACCCCCATACAAATAAATAAACTTACATAAGCTTTATGCACTGATGCCTTTCGCTTCCTACCCAATGTAATTTTAAGTGGCCCGAAGTAATCTACCCCTGTATGTAAGAATGCACGAGCTTCTCTAACTCTGGCAGCGGGTAAGTCCGCCATAAGGGGTTCTACATTCTTAGGCTTCAAACGAAAACAATGATTACATTTGTGTATTCTACTCCTAATTAAATTTCTTCCTCCTAAAATCCAATAGTTCTGTCGCAAAATAGCCTCTAATAAGTGAGCACCAGTATGAAGATTGATCTTATGATGAAAATCTATCAATTTTTCAGTCAGAATATCTTTAGCTGGAAGAATCAAAGGATGTTTCTGACAAAAATTCAAATTTGAATTAGCTAATCTACCCCCCACCCTCAGCAACCCATCTTGCAAAAAAGGGTGTAATTTGATTAACCTAGATGAGCCAGATCTATTTGACTTCAACATCTGAATTTCAAAATCAAAATGTTTAATTTGAACCAGTTTTATTAGAACCAACTCCGCAATATGGAGATCCTTTGATGAAATAATTTTCTTATTAGGAATAATTTTCAAAAATCTTAAAACCCATACTATTATTCGTAAAATTTTATGCCACGATGAATACCGTTCTAATAAATCTAGTAGAGGATGATGAAAATCTAAGTCCGTATTATTATTCAGTACAATTATATCTTTCTTCCCAAAATTTTTAGCCTCCTCACGAAAACAAGGCCATTCATTTGGGGGTAATTTTATCCATGTGGGTCCATGTAACCACTGAGGATGTCTAACTAATTGTTCAGGAAGTAAACCACGCGATAAACAATCGGCCGGGTTTTGAATGCCTTCGATGTGATACCACGAAGCTTCGGGTATATTTTCCTGGATTCGAACGATCCGATTCGCAACAAATACATCCCTAGATTGAGAAGATTTTAACCAGCTTAAAACAGTGGAAGAATCTGAAAAAGCTAAAGTTTTTGTGATCAAAATCCGTTCTTTATAAGTTTCTAAAACATATTTAACCAAATTAGAAAGCAAAAGAGCAGCTAAAAGTTCCAACCGTGGAACGGTTAATCGTTTGGCCGAAGATACCTTAGACTTGGCACACACCAGCTGAACTTCCACATCATTATTCGATAGTACACTGCGTAAGTAGACGACAGCTCCATATGCATTCAAACTAGCATCCGCGAAAGCTAAAACCATTACAGGGTTTCGTTCTATTGCTCCTATATGCCTAGGTACTTTAAATTTTTCAAGTTCTCCCCATTCCGATCGTATCTTTTCCCAAATTTCTAAAATATTCTCTGGAGGCATCTCATCCCATTCCAATTTCAATGTCCACAAATTTTTTATCAATATTTTTAAATACAAAATGAAAGGTGCCAACAACCCAATCGGATCATAACATTTAGCCACCGTTGACAACATTGTTCGTTTTGTACATTTCTGATCCGGTTTATGCACCTTGAAACTGAAAACGTCAGTTTCTGTATGCCATTGTATACCTAATACCTGTGTATCTGAGGAGAAAAATACATTTCCCGCTAACCGTTTTTCTATGGGAATGTCATTCAATAGTGCCTTTGAATTTGTAGCCCATTTTGTCAAGTCAAAACAACCTGCTTGAAATAAATCAACTGATTCCTTGTATAATTGCGCAGCTTCCTTTTCCGAATTTATACTTGTGCAAAAATCATCCATATAGATATCTCTTGACACAAATTTCGCCGCCAGTGGAAATTTTTCTCCTTCGTCTTCAATTAATTGTTTGATAGTGCGTAAAGCCAAAAAAGGTGACGATTTTATTCCAAAAGCTACAACTTTTATTTCGTAAGTGTCAATTGGACGATCTGGACTAAAACGCCACAATAACCTTTGATAACGCCAATGATTCTCAATAACATTGATCTGCCTATATAGCTGCCGAACATCTGCTGTCAATGCTACCTTGAACAACCGAAAATTCAATAGTAAAGTAACTAAATCTGCCTGCAACTTGCCTCCCCGGTATAAGATATCATTTAAAGAAACATTATTATCCGTAGGAGCACTAGCGTCTAGCACTATCCGCACCGGAGTGCTTGTACTACTTGGTTTAATCACTGGATGATGACCAATATAATACGATGACGCTTCGTTAGGGTCAATATCCACTAATTTCATATGACCTTGGTCTATGAAATCCTGCATTACTTTATTGTATTCAATCCGTAACTTTGAATCCCTTTCAAGTCTTTTTTCCAAAGAAAGTAACCGAACTTGTGCATTATTCCGCGAATTTCCCAAACTTCCTTCCGGCGGAAATTTGAACGGTAACGCCACTGTAAATCGTCCCGATGAGTCCCTACTAAAGGTACTAGTATATATATTTTCACATTCTATATCTTCGGGATTCATAGCAAAACCTTTAGGTATTTCCTCAAGGTCCCAAAACTTACGAACAAGTTGATCAATTGAATTTTCCTCCTGCACTGAGAAAAATACTGACTGATTTCGCCGTACTATTGGAAATTGTCCCATAACAACATAACCTAAAGTGGTTTTCACCGCTACAGGAGAACCCGATACCCCTGTAATCCGACCCTCTTCCAATATATTAGCAAACATTTCCACTCCCAAAATCCCATCGATTTCCGCAGGTTTATCGAAATTATTATCCGCTAATTCCACCTTTTGTAAAGTGGGAAATGCGCTAATGTCAACTTTAAATTTTGGCAATTTGTTAGTGATTTTATCAAGCACTAGAGCCCTAACTGTGTATTTCTTTTGTGGATTATACCGTGAAACAACTGTAAAAATTGTACTTCCCTTAACCTTCTGAATAGAACCTCCCAAACCGTAAACCGAAGAATAATTTTTTGAAATCTTCAAGCCTAACCTTTCACAACATCCGATTGTCAGTAAATTGGCTTCACTACCCGAATCTAAAATAAATCTAGCTGTAGCACCTGCAATTAAACTTGTTTCCACGAAAACAACCATAGACGCAAGCAAAGTTGTATAGTTGGAATCATCCTTTAAATAAACCGCATTACGTTCTGAACATAAATGCACATCAACCGTTGATGTATCATTACTAACCGTTTCCCTCCTCTCAATGTTTGATCCTGAGGCCGCATCCCCATTCGATCCACTAACTGAATTTGGTTTTCCCAAATGAAGTAAAATGTGATGTTTTTTGGAACACTCCACACACAACCGCTCGTTAGGACAATTTTTTACTGTGTGCTTGTTTGACAAACAATTGTAGCACCAGCCATTGTCCCTAACCGCTTCATATCTTTGTCCCGGTGACAAAGACTTGAATTTATCACATCTACCCAAGTAATGACCTGTTTTCTGACAGAAAACGCATGTCATTCCTTCTTTTTTCCGTTGATTTACCACAAACGTTTTGATTGTCTTTATCGGCTTATTATTATTATTCGACACCGATGTTGTTTTATCCCGACGTAATATTTTTGCCTGATTTTGTATGAATTTTATTAAATCTTCATAAGTTGGAATTTTGGAACTCTCTTGTTTCATTTCAAAAACCCTTACAGAATTATGATCTAACTTAGCTAAAGCCTGATACAACAACATGAAGTCTGCCAAATCTGGTAAATTCAATTTTTTCAATGCCGAGACCGCTACGTCAAATCTTTCTAGAAATACATCCAAATTTCTTGCCGATTCACTTTGCAACGGCTTGAAATCAAAAATTTGTTGTAAATAACTGTCTGCTAACATCCGTTTATTTTCATACTTTTCGGTCAGAGCCTTGTACAAAATATTATAATTATCGCCGGTGATAGAAAATCCCGCACAAATTCCCGAGGCCGGTCCTCGTAAACTTCCCACTAAATAATGAATTTTGTCTAAATCTGTCAAAGATGCATTATCGTGAATCATACTCTTGAAGAGCGAATGAAATGTTTCCCACTGCCGTATTTCTCCCGAAAATTCAGGTAATTCAATTTTCGGCAACGGAGGTAATCTATTATCTACTATAATATTGCCGCTATTACTATTAGATTGCCTAAATTGATCAGGTCTTTGAATTCCTTTTGCAGCCATATGAATGTGACAACACAATTGATTAATAGTTGAAAGAAGCTTATAATCTGGTACAAATTCATCATCTATTTCAAACTGCACTTCATTGATTTGATCTAATACCAAATTCAAAGCTTCTCTAGTAGTATCTAGAGTCAAATATGATATTTTAAAAGCTTCAACTTCTTGGGCCGTTCCCAATGATTTTGATAGATCGTACAATTTCTGCAAAATAGAGAAGAGAGACTCTTTTTTCGCTGTTAACATTTTAAATTTCCTATCTGCTACCGTACCCATTTTGACTTTAATAATTTCCAATGGAAACTTGATGTCCGATTGCAAATTTCACCTTCCGAAATTCAGATCATACCAAACCGTTCAATATTTTTATTTGACCGTAATTCAAATATACCCGATATACTGAACAATATGACAACACCGCTAAAGGCCTGACTACTTCCGTTTTTTACACTGCTAACCGATTCGAGAAAAGAAAAAACAATCCAAGTTTTTATAACCACCAATCCGACTCGAATAGGACCAAATGTTATGTTCTGTAATGGATATGATAAACTCAAAACACAGAATACATTAAATAATAACTCAGTGATGGTTAAATAAACCCAGGATTGAGACTTACCCCTTTCTCGTTTTTTGCTGTTGGATCCAACTGCTTCAGGGAAACTATTATGGCAAAGTAGGGATGGATCAAGGAGTTTTAGGAGAAGCAGTGTTGAAGAAAACTTATTTCAACAAAAGAACAATGCACACATTAGTCTATACTGTACAATAGAATCACCAGCGCGTATCTTATTTCTTTTCCGATCCAGTCGTTCCGAATATTTCTAATTTCAAAACTAAAACTACTCAACTGAGTGAATTTATTCTATCAAAACCGAGAGCGGTGTTGCCGAAAACTTAAATTAATTTTCCTTAAATATATACATGCCAAAACACAACGTTAGGGGTTATTTAAATACAGCGGGAGAAACGGTCAGATCGATGCGTGATAAATTGAAAGAATTATCGGAGAAAGATGAATTCGGAACATTAGAGTATCACGCCTCCTTTAGTTCGAATCCCAAGGATGAAATAGATGTTTGTAATGGAAAAATAATTGCTTTGAATGACTTTCTGAACTCTCGTCCCAATTTTGAACAGAAAAGTAGTGATGCTAGATATTTAGAGGCGAAGCTCAAACATCTCTTTGCGCGATTGAAGAGAGTGAAAGTTCCACAAAATGATAAAGAATTAGGTAATGCAAAAACCAATGTTTTTCGTCAATTATCAAGTTTAGAGGATCAATTCGATGCGGCGTTAATTACTGCTGTTACTGATAATGTAGCACCTAATCGTGATAATTGATCTTCTGTACAGTTAAATAATAGTTATAAACCATCCTCTACTCCTGTTCATGAATGGAATATTTCATTTTCGGGTAAACCTTATACCCTTAGCGTAAATGCATTTTTAGAAAGGGTTCAAGAGTACAGAAAGTCACGTCATGTATCCGAACAAGATTTGCTCGCTTCCCTGGAAGATTTATTAACTGATAAAGCATTAATATGGTATAGGTCCGTAAGACCAAAAATTAGTAGATGGGATATTTTTACGCGAAAATTGAGAGCTAAATATTTGGGTCACGACTATCAAATTGAATTGTGGGATGAAATTCGTAAACGAAAACAAAAGCCTATGGAAAAGGTGGGTGAATATTTCGTGTGTATGATTAATTTGTTCAACAGATTACCGGAGCCGCCAAGTGAACAAGACAAATTGAATACTTTGCATCGTGATATTGACCCTTATTTTATTGATAGATTATCATTGGTTACTACTAAAAACATAGATGAACTTCGCGAAAAATGTTAAACAATTGAGATTTCTCGGGACTTAGTCTTTAAGTCAAAAATGCTGAAATCAGTCTGCCTTCTCGAACCAGATTTAGCTTACGAAACTTCCTCTAGTGTACTCTCAGTTCCGGTTAATGAAGTCCATCCTACAGTTTCAGCTAGGGCAAAATGTTGGGGACATGGTTTTTCTCAATGTACCTTACCTAGATCGAAACAATTTTGTTTTCTATATGGCAGGCCGAATGTTACGTAATACTCGTGTTCTTGTAGTTCAAAAAAACGGGTTTGGAGATCGTCGTCACCACATCAATCGACGGGGATCTCAAAATTAACATTATCACATAAACCTATAGATGACTCTTGGGAGTCTTGGAAAATTTTCGTACAGGGTGAATACCAGAAAGATAGGATATCGGCATTTTTTACATCTCGGGAAAAGGATCCAAGACCTTATTTGAATGTATCTATTTATAATATTCCTTTTCAAGGTCTACTAGACTCTGGAGCCTCACAAACTTGTGTTGGTCGCACGGGGTGGCAAAAATTATCAAAATTGAATTTGTCATTAGAAGATAGTATCCAGTCACGATGGCTTATGGGGATAAGTGTACAGTTTTAGGTATAGTTAATGTTCCGATTGTGCTGGAACAAACAATTAGTTTGATTGAATGTTTGGTAGTTTTAGATCTAAGTGAAGACATTATTTTTGGAATTGATTTTTGGAGGGACATAGATATTGTTTCTTCTTTTCGTGATAACACTTTCACTTTAGGAAAATCAGATGAATTTTTATGTAATATTGAAAATAGTTCTCAGTATTTATTGATGGATCAAAAGGCACAGGTACGCGAATTAGTTCAATTCTTTTTCAATCAAATGGGTCATAGTTTAGGATGCGCTAAGGGCGTGAAACATGTTATTGATACTGGTGATAGTCCCCCAATAAAACAGATGTATTATCCGTGCTCGCCTTTTATTCAAGGCATTATCAATAAGGAGATTGACGAAATGTTATCGCTAGGAATTATTGAACCATCGAAATCTGCGTGGTCAAGTCCGATGGTGATGGTCAAGAAATCTAATGGAGACTATAGGTTTTGTATCGATTTCCGCAAAGTAAATGCAGTCACCCGAAGAGATGCTTACCCTCTTCCGTATGTCAACCATATTCTTGCTCGTTTGAATAATGCCAAATATTTTTCTTCCATCGATATTAGATGTGCATATCACCAGATTTTGCTGGAAGATTCAAGTAAAGAAGAATGTGCGTTTACTGTTCCGTCTCGAGTACTGTACCAGTTTACCCGGATGCCATTTGGTTTACATAACAGTGCAGCCATAACAGCCAGCAAAACAGAATTTGTTTTTGCATACTTAGACGGCATTATCATAGCTACTCCTGATTTTGATCAACACTTGAAAACGTGAGAAAGGTGTTCCAGAAGCTATCGGATGCTGGACTGAGGGTGAACCAGAAGAAATGCGATTTTCTGAAATCTGAGCTGAGATATTTAGGTTATCTTGTTATAAAAGACTGGCTCCATACGGACCCAGCCAAAATTTAGTCAGTCAATGGTTTGTTATCCTACTCCAAAGAGAGTCAAAGAGGTTCGATATCGTGGTATCGTCGGTTTGTTTCGAATTTTTCATCTTGCGTTGCTCCACTAACTAAGCTGACACGTAAGAATTGTAAGTTCATCTGGTCATCAGAATGTGAGATCGCCTTTCAGAAGGTAAAACAGTTGTTGATTTCAGCTCCCATTCTGACATCTCCAGTATATTCTCGTCAGTTTTTCCTCCAGTGTGATGCTTCACAGATAGAACTGGGCTGTGTTTTGTCTCAAAATTTCGAGGACGGAGAACGAGTCATATCGTATGCTAGCAGGACCTTAACGCCTGCCAAAACTCGCTATTCCACAACGAAATTAGAATGTTTGGCTGTTCTTTTTGGGATAGAGAAATCCAGACCCTATATCGAAGGAACTAAATTCACGGTAGTAGCAGATCATTCATCTCTTCGTTACCTTCACAAATTGCAAAATCCTTCCGGAAGATTAGCTCGATGGGCGTTACGATAACAGTGGAAAGTGGAAAGTGTCAGAAAACAAGGTATATAAATTTGTCAATTCAGATGCAACAGTGTTTGACGCAAGTTTGACGCAAGTGGTCCCCAAAAACCTACGCTTGGCTAAGTTTCATGAAAACCATGACGAAGCTTGTGCTGGTCATCTTGGTTATTATAAAACTAGGAAAAGTATTTTCAACCTTTATTATTGGCCAGGCATGAATAGTGATATTTTAAGGTATATTAGGAAATGTGAAATTTGTAAATCTCAGAAACCAGATCAAAAGTCTCCATTTGGTGTTATGTCGAGTCGTATTGTTACCAAGCCATGGAAAGTTATCGATACTGATCTGATTGGTCCTATGCCTCTATTTCATAGACGACATCGATTTGTCTTGGTTGTTACTGACCACTTTACGAAATTCACTATGCTTTGTCCCTTAAGCGAGGCTTTTAGTAGCGAGGCTTTCAGTTCAAGCCTCGCTACTAGCGAGGTTTGAACTGAATTCATTGAAGAAAATGTATTCATGGTCTTTGGTGTCCCAGAGCGCCTACTCTGTGATAATGGTGAGCAGTAAGTTTCGAAAAATTTCAAGAAAATGTGTGAATCGTATGATTGTCGAATCTGTTTCAATGCGCAGTATAGTCCTCATGCAAACCCAAGAGAAAGAGTTGATAGAACTCTCAAAACTATGATTGGTAATTACATAAATGAATCTAAACGTGATTGGGATAAGAAACTCTATCAGATAAGTTTTGTTTCACGAACATCTATTGAATATTGGAGTCATCTCGAGGAAATAAAAATTACTCGGAAGAGAATATTCATCATTCGCTGGTCGCAATACCGTAATATTCATGGTCGCCTCCTAAGGATATAATTAAGGGAGCGAACATCCGTTCCAGGAAGTGTAGTACTCCGTACAATCCAGTAATCTGGCCAAGTACCGCATAGCAGAATTTGTTTTTGGTTATTTATTTTGCTTTCCGTAACTTCCGCGGGCCAATGTCTACATTTAGTAATCATCAACTGGGAACTACTCTCAGGGAATATTGTTTAAATGTTTTCTGTCATTAGTATAAGCTATGTCAGTTCTGCGTAATGTCTTTAGGGGACTGGACGAAAACCTACAATATAGATCTCATCCATTCCTCTTCTTTTCTCTAATGAGAGTTATCTAAGTCCCCGAAACCCCCCAACCATTTCAAATCTTGTTTTATTCATTATATTTTTATTCATTATATTTTTATTCATTATTCATTATATATTATATATTTATAGATAGGCCAGTATATAATATTTTTCTATTATAGTACAGATTCAAGCGGTAGAGTGAATCCTAGAATGAAGATAATCTAGTTATACGATCAGTTAGTTATTGGGCCCTGCTGATCGTATAACTAGAGTATCTTCATTCTAGGTTTCACTCTACCGCTTGAAACTGTACTAAAATTACGCTTCCATTTTTACAATTTTGCAACTTAGTTGCACCCCCGTACTACAACAAAGCTTTATTTTTTAGAATATATTTCTATTGAATTGATACCGTAGTCTTTCTAATTGTTACCTGCCAAAGTTCATTATCAATTGGTTACTTTTCTTAGAGTAGATCTTATAGATTCAATTTCTCTAATTTCTTTATTTTGAATTAGGGTTGAATATTTGAATCTATTAGCGCCCGTTAAAGTGACACTCAGTATTTCAGGAACTCACCCCTCTCTCCCTGTGCAGGCTAGCTTTGAGCATAACCCTTTACTTCAGCTTGTTTACGTAGCCATTAGGTTTAGTTGTTTTTTTTGGCAGTCCAAAGCTGTTAAATTTAATACGTTACAACTGAGGTATTATTATTTAGGTTTTGAACAAATAGAATTTAAGTCACATTTTGGGCTGATGAGGCAAGTATTTGAAAATTTTCTTCTTCAAAATTCTCAATTTCATTGTTTTGCAAATAATTTTCATCATGAGATTCCGCATTGAAAAGCTCTTTTGAATTGAAAGTCGGTCTTGATCTTGGAGTAAAGAAATTATTTGTTCACGGTTGTAATGTTCTTCTGGTCGTAACTGACATGGGAGTGGGGTCATCAGAACTATTCTGTACAAGTCTAGGATTATTATTATTAGAATTCTGATTCCGTGAGTTGAAGTTTATTGGACCTCTAAGAAAATTATCATTATTTTGTGGCGTTGTCATAGCGCTAGGATTGGTATTTTGGAATCGTGGTTGATTATTTGGAAAATGAAATTTTGATAATGTGGTCTTTGAGGTTGGTTGTTAATATTTATATGGGGTTTCTTTGTATTAACTGGATTTTTTGGTTTATTCCTCATAAAGTTAATAAAGCTTATTTGCGCTCGATTTAGATTAGCACTATAAATACTTGACACTGCAACGCCTCAATGTTCATTATTCATCTTGGTTTTTAAACTAGTGAATGTACCAAACTGTAATGTCACGAAATAAATTGTTTTTAAAAAGTTTACTTAGGAAGCAAGTTATTTAATTGGAGCTGCGAACAGTATTCCATAATGGAGTTATACTACGGTTCGTTTCAACGATTTGTTTGGAATCATCGATCACCTGGAATCACTACCAGAGACGAGTTATGCCTAGAATCCACATGAAACTACTGATTTTCCTGTAAGTGAAAAAAATTTTTTTTTAATTGAACTCTATGAGTAGAAGTAGATCAAGATCACCAATAATTTTTGATAATTCAAGACATTCTGATAATATAATGGCTACCCCTACTCAAGTATAAATCAATATGGCAAGAGATATGTTGTCAGAATACTCAGGAGGCTCACAAAACCTCGCTTATTTTATAAAACAAGTAGAAACTTATATTGAATTATTACAAATACAAGAAGAAAATTGCTTATTCAATAAATTACTCTTCGAACAAGTCAAATCTAAGTTAACCAGAGAAGCTAGAAGTATATTGATAACTTATAATGGTACTGAGAGGTCTGAAATTAAAGATGCTTTGTTGTGTAGATTTGGAGATCCGCGATCGGAAGAACTTTCATCTCACTTTCATCATGCTATAAAATACATTCAGAGACTTATGTGCAATATTTTGAAAACATTAAAACAAAACTACAAGTACTATTAGAGCACATAAACATACGTACATCCAACAGAGATATACGAATTTGTAAAGAAAGAATATACAATGAACATGCCTTGAATACTTTCAAATCAGGAATTTTAGAACCGTATTGTTCACATCTATTGAATTTGCCTATTAATTCTATCAAAAAAGCCCTTTTTGAATGTAGACGTTTTGACAATAATGAAGCGCAAATAAGCTTTATGAGCTTTATGAGGATTAAACCAAACAATCCAGTTAATACAAAGAAACCCCATATGAATATTAACAACCAACCTCAAAGACCACATTATCAAAATTTAATTTTCCAAATAATCAACCACGATTCCAAAATACCAATCCTAGCGCTATGACAACGCCACAAAATAATAATAATTTTCTTAGAGGTCCAATAAACTTCAACTCACGAAATCAGAATTCTAATAATAATAATCCTAGACCTGTACAGAATGGTTCTGATGACCCCACTTCGATGTCAATTACGACCAAAAGAACATTACAACCGCGTACAAATAATTTCTTTACTCCAAGATCAAGACCGACTTTCAATTCAGAAGAGCTTTTCAATGCGGAATCTCATGATGAAAATTATTTGCAAAACAATGAAATTGAGAATTTTGAAGAAGAAAATTTTCAAATACCTGCCTCATCAGCCCAAAATGTGACTTAAATTCTATTTGTTCAAAACCTAAATTACCTTTTATAATAATACCTCAGTTGTTAAGTAATAAATTTAACAGCTTTGGACTGTCCAAAAAAAAACAACTAAACCTTATGGTTACGTAAACAAGCTGAAGTAAAAGGTTACACTCAAAGCTAGCCTGAACAGGGAACTTTTAAGATTATGTATAGACAAAACCTATTTTCAATATGGAGATGATTTCTATTAACAAGAATTTGTTATATATATATATATATATATATATATATATATATATATATATATATATATATATATATATTTGTTCATTGCATATTGGTCAGCCCGGTATATGAACGGGGCGTTGGTCCACCCAGCACTTCCCGAATATATTTAGGTATATACTTTTCGGAATACTCTTCAGTGGTATGATTTTATTAATAGGCCCATCAGAGGGGTAGATTTTTTCTGAAAATAAAAATTTTACATATCCTTTAAACCTTTGTCAGCCCCATGCTGTTGGTCAGCCCATAGTTATACAAATCGCTATATGAAGAGCATCTTGGTCAGCCCTACAATGCTGCCACATCGAAGGGCTGACCAGGAACGCGATCCATTTCAGTGTATCATTGGATTTCATCGTGAGGGTATCAAGTGTTTTTAAAATCCTGGCAAATCCAGTTTTTCAGAGGTGAACTATGTGTTAGTTTACCGGAAAAAATATATTAGGAAAAGAAAAAGATGCCGTTACTATTGACTATTTATGTTTCATATAGTTTCTGTATTATGTATGATTGATTACTTGTTTATTTTGTGGTAATTCATGATCACTTTAATGAAATGAATAAAAACACTTTTGTCTAAATACCACTAGTTGATTTTATGTATACGACCAGTTTCGGGTTTGACCCCGCCGCATTATTAAGTATTTTTTCAATATTTCAAATCAAATCAAAAATCTTTATTTCCGTAGACCTAGGGACGACATGGAAAAAGTCACATAACTCAGTACAATTACAATGAGGTCACAATCATAAAACAACATAATTATATGATATATTACATAACATTCAGACCATAAAAGGGGTACAAAAATTAAAATTTAAAATTCCAAAGCAGACTGAAAAAATTCATCAAGCGAATAAAATACCTTTTCACATAATACTTTCCGAACTTTTTGTTTAGAGAGCTTTACACTAGTTATTTTTTATTGGATATTGGGAGCTTGTTGTACAGTTTTTTTGACATGATATCAGGTCCATTAGTCACCTTGGCTAACTTATGACTAGGAATTAAAATGTTATAGTTTTTTCTCAGGGTGAAGCCCGAAAAAAGACATATATCATCTCTGTTCTAAAACTTGGAGAAATTTGATTTAACGTAGATTACGCAATTAAAAATATACATGCAAGTAACAGTTAATATATTCAACTTTGCAAATAGTGGTTTACAGGAATCGAGTTTTTTTTTAAAACAAATTGTTCTAATATTTTTTTTCTGGAACATTAATAAGTCACTGATTCTATTGCAGTTGCCAAAACAAATAATACAGTAATTGAGGGCAGAGTAAATATATGCATAATAGTAACTTTTAAGAATTTCAATAGACACAAAATTACGCAGATTCCATATAACGAAACAATGTGTCGCTAATTTCTTCAGTATGAAATCAACATGATGATTCCAATTGAGTTGGGAATCAATAAAAACTCCTAAACATTTTTTATAGTTTACCTGTTCAATATTTTTAATCTCAGACCTAACCAATACACTATAATCAGTTTCCTGAATTGTAAAGAAAATGGTGTTGGTTTTAAGATTATTTAGAATCAAGCTATTCTTAGAACAATAATTTTGCATGTTGAATACAGCATCACCACTGACAGTAAAAGATGTGTCATCAGCAAATTGTATAGAGCACTGTGGATGATTAATTTTTGAAAGGTCATTAACAAATAAAATAAATATTTAGGCCCCAAAACACTACCTTGGGGCACACCTGTAACAACGTTTCGAAATTCAGAGAAAAATGACCCAGTCTGAAGCCTAACTTTAACAACCTGTGTACGACCAATTGAATAGGTTCCAATCCATTTCAGACTTGGACCACGAACGCCCATGCCAAACAGTTCATCAAGAAGAAGACCATGATGACTGATATCAAACGCTCGTGTCAAGTCGAAAAGAACACTAAGTGATTTTTCATCGTTGTCGAAGTTTGATAATACATGATTATGTAGAGAAAGGATGGCATCCTGGGTTGACAAGCCCACTTGAAACCCATATTGGTTGTCAGATACGATATTGTATTTATTTAAAAAGGACACAAGTTTTGATATGATTCTTCAAATATTTTCGAAAATGGAGATAGTAAAGCAATACCTCTGTAGTTCGACATTACATGCTTATCGCTTTTTTTATAGACTGGGACGACCATTGCTTGCTTAAGTCGGGAAGGAAAAATACCTTCAGAGAAAGATAAATTGATTAGATAAATCAGAGGTTCCATTATTTTCAAAGCAGCCTTCATTAAAACATTGCCTGGCAATTCATCGACCCCACTGGAATTTTTCGAACATGCGAATTTAATTATTTCCACGAGTTCAGTTTCATCTATTGGATAGAGGAAAAGACTCTCAGTTTTTACACAACGATTTTCAATGCCACCAGGTGCAGTATTTTTTACTAATGACTCCACTGAATCGACAAAATAACTACTAAATGCTTGAGATATACCGGGACCATCGTCAACAAGTACACCATCGCCAATGTCTTAGATGAATCGTTTATAATAGTATTTTTCCTGCTGATAGACCAGGCAGCTTCAGATTCATGTTAAGCCTTGTGGAATTGATTATTAAAGTATTGACTTTTTGAGAGCACAATTTTTTGTCTATAATTTTTTAAGAGTTGCTTATATTGACCCAATAAATGTACATTGGTTTGGCTCTTGTTCAAATTATAAATATCTCTGAGTAATATACCTTCTTCAACGATATCCTTAGTAATCCATGGTTTGTGTCTACTTGAATTTTGATTTTGTTTAATTTTTTGAAACTGTTTAGGAAAGGATATATCAAAAGCTTGAAGAAAAACATCATGAAAATGGGAAAATTTAGTATCGAAGTCAAATTCAGTGAAGTATAGAAAATTGCACTTTTCATCCGATAATGAATTTATGAAATGGAGGATATTATGATCATCAAAATTTCTCTTCAAAAAATAATGGTATATATCAGCGGCGACGAAATTTATAGGTAAGGTAATAAGGTAATAAGGTAATAAGGTAATGGGGTCAAACCCGAAAACGGTCATATAAATAAAATCAAATATAGGTAATTAGACAAAAGTGTTTTTATTCATTTCATTAAAGTTTCAGTATTCCTACGAAATCTGCAATTGTTTGACACGCGTTAACTATTTTGGCGCGAAACTCTTTGAGAACCGTTACGATCTTTGCAATGGTCCTAATGCTATTTTGTTAATTGGCTTGCCAATATTTTGGTATACTTAGAGAATAATTAGAGAATATATAGGTATATGACGATTACAAATAAATATCATAGAATCTACTTAATTTTAAGTAATTCACTGTTTTCCAATTCCTAACTCAAATGAAATATTATTTTCCTGTGTTTTCATTTTTAGTTCGAATGGATGTTCCAAATTTGGTATATCGATTTGATGTGAATGTGTGTAGAAAGTAGCAAGTATTAGAATAAATATGATACTTCACGGAAGCTCATCAATTTTTTTTATCAAATAGACGTTACAGTTTGTTCAGGACTGTTGTATTAAATATTCATTATGCATGTATTTCTTCAAGCATTACGATATCCATTTATCACTAGTGAATAATGAAATCATTACAGAAAAGCAAGTAGGCAAGTTCGTTGAATATGTCAATTCCATCCACCCGTCAATAAAATTCACCACTGAGAGGAAGGTAAATAATTCATTAAATTACCTTGACTCAACCATTACAAAAAATAACAATGAACATGAATTTGCAATTTTCCACAAACCATCTTACACGGACATTATCATACATAATTCCTCTACACACTCTTACCAGCATAAAGTTGCTGCATTCAATAATATTCTTCATAGACTATTGAATAATTTCCAGAGAGAGCTGAGTTTGATCAAACAAATCAAACAAAAACTACAAAAGCAAGCCATGGACCATATCTACCAAAATTCAAGATGCGATAACGTCAGTTATGAGACATTGTCATTTTTGGCTGAACCAACCAATAATATTTTTTTGAAGAAAGACTGCGTAAACTTAGCTCACAGAAATAGTAATAGTCCGAATAATAGTGTAAGTGCATTTATTAAAAACAATAAAGACAAAACTTCGGTATCGGATAGATCAGGAGTATATCAGCTGAGTTGTGGCTCTTGCCCAAAACTGTATAATGGCCAAACAGGGAGATTATTTTCCAAAGAATTGAAAGCTTAGATGTAATTTTGTGAATAGAAAGACCAATTTCACATTTGCAAACCACCTTTTAGCAGAAGTACATGAGTTCAGTCATGAATATGACATGTTATATTTAGAAGAGAAGAGTTTGAAATTCAATCTTCTAAAATGTCAAGCAATCAATAGATTCAAGAATTCGGGTAACTAACTAAATGATCAATTAGAATTGAATAACCGTTACTGAATATTTTTCAAATGTGGGGACTGGGACATAAGCTCAGGTCATTTAATCCATTACAAACTCAAGTACTTGAAATGTAGGTACTTTAAATTTTAAAATTAGGTATACCAAGCATTAAATTTGTAAAATATAGTAGATAAAGATACGCCCGAAGAAGCCATTGTATGGCGAAACACGTGTCGCGTTTTTATAAAACTGTTCAGTGGAACATTTTTGGCTGTGAGTTTTAGAAAGTATTTTGAAGTGTTTTGTGTGAGAAACTTTGCCAAAAATCCGACAGATATAATTCAACGCGACAAAAGTTGTTTTCTGTTAGGAACTTGACAATAGAAATAATTGTTGTATACGTTTTTGTGAGAGATTGTATCAATTAATCTAAAAAGTCGTTCACTTATACTTCAAGGTCCTTCTTCACAGTAAATTAGAAATCAACCCTGAAAAATCATCGTTGAATTCCTGATAAAATCACTTATCCAATAGATGGCATATATGGGGTTATTTTGTTTGATATTTTGAAGAGGAGTGTGTACACATCTTAGCGATACCTTATATTATTTCACAAAAATTAGGTGTTTCGGGAAATTTACATTACTGTCTTATTTATGGAGATATTGAACGTGGCTCCTTTTGAAAAAAATTCCCTATATGCAATCAATTATTTATATTTTGAGCTGTTTTGGAATCATCCGTATCTCTGAGTATAGGTTGGAAATGAGTCAAATCACTTTTCAGTATCGTCCTTCCATTTTTTATTTTTATCATTCATTTTTGGATCCATTTTCAACCCGTTTGATATCTTGATAGAGTTTTTCAACACACTGATCTCATTTCAGATCATCAGACACGCACAGTTTTGAAAACAATAAAACCTTATCAAAAACAAACTTGGTCTAAGGAGCAAAACGAAATATAGTCAAAAAGTTTTTCGCTCCGAAAAAAAAAGAAGTGCTAGAATTGAATTAGTTCTTGTTTGTATCTAAAATATAAGGAAAAGAAATATTCATCATTATTAAAAAATAGAAACTGGGCTGCAATCAAAGAATACGTTTACTGTTGTTATAGAAAGAAGAAATAATATTAATAATTTTCATTTGATATTTTTTTACCCATGTTGTAGTTTCATTTCATTAGAAATTATGTTATTTTTTCATACTACGTGTTTATTAGTTTACCGAACAATTTTTGTCAGCAGTTCTCAAATTGAAGAATAATACTCCATTCAAATAAATGTTTATTCAACCTGATAAAATTTTTTCTGTGCTGAAATATTCCAAGTCTTTTTTATTTTGATTGAAATGTCTCTGCTGCAGGTTATAATCGATGATGATATGACGTATTCATCGTCATGAACAGTCAACATGATAAAAAAACATTGGTTTAATCTCCACTTCATTATGTTCAACCTGAACAACATCATACCTCCAAAAACTGAAAGGGAGTTTTCGAAAAAACTATTGCTAAGAAAAAGAGAATTGAAACTTATTACTAATATCTGTTTCACAAATTATATCTTACCTTATGCTAGTCACTCAGAATTTCGTTTCGTCATAGAAAACATACTTAGTGCGATTTTTACTTAATTTTTGAACTAAATTATATATCGGAAATCCGTAGTGCTGCTGCGGATTTTTATATAGAATTTATTGAAATTGTAGACATTCTGGATATTCACTATTTATTTCCCAATAAATTCATTACCAGATCATTCATCACATTTTAGATTTTTCGTTTGTGAAAAAAATGTCATTTCTCATCTACTCATTTCTACTCAGTCACACTTCGATTATTTTTGTGCAGTCAGGTTTTCAAATCTACAATTTCAAAGTCAAATCCGAAGTTTCCTGCTTGATGTCTAAAATTGATTTACACAACGCGATTTCTGTTGAGGCGTCCATGCCAAATAATTAGAATTTGAAAATCTACATTTGAAAATACAAACAGGAAACGATTTAAAATATGTCTGTCGCACCCCTACGAACGACAACCCTCAGAAGTATAAACTTGTACTAGCTATAGATTAACGAGGTCTTTCATTTTAACGTGTGATTCCGAACACTATATTGATATTTTCAACTTATAACATATTCAAATTTTTGTATCTAAGATAGTGCAGAAGTTAAAATTGCTTCGACAAGCTAAATGGAATAACGCACTGTTAATAATTATATTATTATTATTATCCTAACTAGAACGGAAACAGTACATTTCCGTACTCGACACCGTTATCCGAAAAAGCTGATTTCGGGTAAGTAGTCGAATGTGGGAAAGTATGAGTTCAGATCAAGCATTTTTCTACAAGTGAATATGTTACGAAGCTCTGATAAAACTTTTATATGCGAAACAATTCCTGATCTAAATTGCTTGTATAGATATAGGGTGATGCACGCACACGAACGCTTGTACAAAAAACATACAAAACAGGAACTTTTTCATAAAATTCTACATCTCTCGAAAAATTTTCCATCTCTATTATCGAATTTCTGCACCACGACAATCTAGTTAGAATCATGAAATGCAAGTGCAGCGTTGCCCGATTGTGGGCTGACCAACATGCTATCCATTGAAAGTGTTCGTATAAACCTGGGCTCACAAAGACACTATTCACATCAGGTGTATACAATTACACAGCCACGCCTCCTGGCGAAGTTTTGTGAAAGTAGGTGGTGTATCAGCTATGTGTATATGGTGTAATGGTCGGCCCAACCGAAAATTTGCTAAACGTCATTTCACATGATAACATGTCCAAAAAACACTATATACAGTGGGAAACGTTGGTGAGCCCGAAACCGGGACGACCGACGTTTCCGAGGGCTGACCAGAGTTCACATCGTATATTCTACGGGCTGACAAATGACCGTTTACATATATATATATATATATATATATATATATATATATATATATATATATATATATATATATATATATATATATATATATATGGGATATTTTGAAGAATCTTTTGTTGAAACTTATCAGAATGGTCCCAAAGTTTGGTTGGCGATACGATACGTTGACGATATCTTTGCTGTTTGGAATAGAAACCATGATGACCTGAATGATTTTTTGAATTATATCAACGTGCGTGAGCCGACAATAAAGTTCACAATAGAGATTGAACAAGATGGTCGACTCCCTTTCCTTGATGTAATGTTAGAGTAGTCATCAGATCAATTTGATACAAATGTTTATCGGAAGAAAAAACATACAAATAGATATCTTCACTATACATCAAATCATCATGCAAGTGTTAAAAAAGGTATAATAAATAGCCTTTACAAAAGAGCTAAAACGATATGCAATTCAACTGAAAATCTCAATAAAGAAATATCATTAATTAAATCTGTTTTGAAAGATAACGCTTATACAGATTCGTTCATAAATTCAACGATAAATGCAATAGAAAATAAAGAGTCAATTAAAAAACCATACGAACATACAAACACCTTCACAAATTCAACAACATCCAACTCAACAATTACCGACTCAACATCCACCGACACCTTTCACAACTAACGTTATACCTTACACTCCAATACTATCTGAAAAAATATGACGAATTGGAAATAAGTATGATGGTAGAACTACTTTCAAAACAAAAAATACACTGAGTTCTATACTCACACATACAAAACCCAACAACACTGAAGAAACAACAAAAAATTGTTTTTATGAAATGCCTTGTATTTATGGTAAAAATTACATTGGTGAAATTTGTTTGAAGGTGATTGACAATGTTTCGTGATGAATTTCACTAGTTCGGACTTCCATTGTCTACTATATAAAATGATTTGAAATCCCTGAAACAAGTAAAAAAGAATAATTAGACAAGAATAGTTGAAAATAACAATTATATTAAGCAACAATAAACCTGAAATGAAATGATAGTGAAATAACCTACAAGTAAAAAAATATAATAGTTGAATAAATGAAAATTAAAGGAATGCAAAAAGAAAATAATAAAAATAAAGTGTAGAGATTCCAAGTCACGTTAGTTCACGACGTTTCGATTGTTGGTATCTACAATCGTCTTCGGGTGATGACTTTTGCATTCCTTTAATTTTTTATTTATTCAACTATTATATTTTTTTACTTGTAGGTTATTTCACTATCATTTCATTTCAGGTTTATTGTTGCTTAATATAATTGTTATTTTCAACTATTCTTGTCTAATTATTCTTTGCTCAAAATGCACCTACCAACTGAATGGGGTTGGCTGAAGTGATATACACTGTCCGCCACTCGCGATGGCGGTAAAACATATTAGGGGGCAAAATAGGCTCAAAATTCCTTCAGATTCGTTATCAGGACTACCAATTTACTATGAATATACTTTTTTCCTGAAAAAAATTCAGTCCTGAAAAATCCGAATTTGTCTCTCTTCTCTCTTCCGTAATAATCGAGGTGGAATGATGAAACTCTCAGGACTGATGTTCATGTTTTGATGTCAAAACCAAAAAAAAATCTACTTCATTTATTACGGAAGATACGGGGGTGTTTCCATGAGAAGTGAGACAAATTCGGATTTTTCAGGACTGAAATTTTGAAATATATATATATATATATATATATATATATATATATATATATATATATATATATATATATATATATATATATATATATATATATTATGTTTCGCTTGCGTTTACGCAGGTATTTTCATCAAGTACTTTCTTTGTTTTTTCTCATTTTGTCTTCAATCGAGGACCGCCTGCCCGGTACTGACGATGCCCAATAGGCTGAAACAGCTGTCTACCGGTGGCTTTTAAATTGAAATCAATATGGGAATGATCAAAGAGTACTTATCTATTTATTTTTTGATTTTCATGGAATTATTTTCCAGCAGCTTGACTGCATTAACCTTTCTAGATGTTATATATATATATATATATATATATATAAATATATATTTTAGGTATATAAGGTATATAAATATATATAAAACTTGAAAAATATCTTTGGGTGATCAGCAGAACGGCGGTATACTCTTATAACACAAGTTATTTCAATATTTCAAGAGAATTTATTTTCATCTTCAGGGAAAAGCTACAAAATTTGTAAAATGGTGATACAATATAAAAAGTTATTTATTATGAAAAGTCTCAACTTACTGTTAGTGAGGTTGGCCGTGTCGATAATAATGTTACATTTAAACAATTGAAACATGTCAATACAATAAACAGTCATCACATTAAAAGAGGTTGACTCCTCACTGGGTACAAAGAAGAATATTGAATTGGAATTTACTAAAAATTGTTATTTGTTCAAAAATATGGATTACCGGTAAAAGACATGTGGTTGAAGGACAGAAAGAGAGACACGAAACAATTTACAAAACAATTGTAGAGGATAAAACTATGGTACAAAAGAGAACTACTGTGGTGCAAGTGTGATCAGAGACATATGCTGTTCTGTAAGTAACTCAATGAGAAAACCCAAAAATCAAATATGTTAATTAATTGACAACACACTTCATTTGTCTTGAGGAAAACAAGTGAAAAGGTGTTGCTGAATGTTAGTAAAACCCTGACATATGGAGGTTAGAGGTTTGTTGAAAGAGAAAATATTTGAAAATTTATGGAATTATATTAATGAAAAACCAGAATTATTATTGATTTGGAAATCATGTAGATTTTTGTCAATGTCTGATAAAAAGGCATAGATTTCACTGAAGTGAACAATGTCTGATCTTTTATTAAGGCAATTATTGGATTATAATATAAATGGCATTCCCAAAAACAATCTTTCAGATGTATTTCTTTCAATAGATGAAATGATTGTTGAATTGTAGTCCATTTTGTGACCTCCTTTGGGAACATGATTACTGAGAGCGCATCTCTCAGGATATAATCTACTATCACTTTTATGTGCGCTGATTCTGTCTTTGAGTAATCTTGACGTTTGAACAATATATTCATTACCACAATTTAAACATGGAATGGAATAGATCAACTGAGATTGACAGTTAGTAGGAGTTTTATCTTTGAGTTTCGAAAATAATTTGTTTATGATGAATAAAGGATTACCCAAACATATGAAAATTTGGATCCCAATGAAATCTGATGTGCCACGACTAAAGAAGTCAACATCTGAACCTCCATTTTTAAGTTCTTGGACGTTAACGACTAGTTTAAAACTTGCATAAATTTCTTGAAGTTTATTAGCGATAGATTCGGATACCTTTCATTGAACTCTCTACATGTTCTGCTTATAATTTTATCACACTATCCTTAAATGATAAAATGCATAAGAATTTCGTTTTAATAGTTTTGTTCTATCGTTCCATTCTGGAGGAACATATTCACAAATAAATGCTCATAAGTCCGAAACTTGACTAGTTAAATATACGCATGACATACATGAAAAAAAGTTAATTTTAACAGCTTTCTGAATTTATAATAATACAAAGATTGATCCTCTTGAAGAAAACAACTTTCAGTCACTTTTTCAAGCAAAGGAAAAAACTGTATTTGTTTACCACCCTGTATTGAAGTAACGAAGATTACGCTGAAGTATCACCTAACTCCAAACCAAACTTCGGTACCATAGTATTCCTTAACTCATGATATCATAATTTTTAGAGAGCATGATTTCCAAAGAAAAACATTGAAATTAATTTATATTTCGAAAACGGTTACGGATAGGTATAGGGAAATACCAAGAAAAGTTGTCGGATAATTGTTGTAGATTCTGAAAATAATATCATATACTGAGTATTTCATTTGAAATGCTACTTCTTTCTAATGGAAGTGGCAACACCGCATTGTCGAAAATATTCTAGTTAGATAGAGAATGTCCGGATATGCTCTCCATTAAATTCTGAAAGTGATTCTTGTCTGGTTCACTAGAAACGTCTAATGTTCCATCTATCGTGAATCAACATGTATATTGTGTAGCAATCCTGTGCATATAGAATTCAATTCCATAACGAATGTTTCGAGAACATATTAATTGTTAGATTGCTTGCTTTCTTCCTTTCTTTGGAATATTACCAAATTTCGTTTTATAGAGATGGAGTAGTAGAAGTATCAATTTTTTAGGCATTGAGCGTTCCCAACTGAACAAAAAATGTATTGATATATTCAGCTTTTTCTAGATCTGATGAGATTTCATTACCTTGGACATCTATTATTTATATCTTCTGCTTGAGAACTCTTCGATGAATTTATTATATCATTAATTTCAGTCCAGATTTTTTATAGTTATTATTTGCTACGGTTATTTTATTATTATAGTAATCAATTTTTGTTTTACGTAATACGTAAAACAAAAATGTTTTTCTTTGATGATATCTTTCAGTTAAGGAATACTATGGTACCAAAGTTTGGTTTGGAGTTAGGTTATACTTCAGCGTAATCTTCGTTAATTCAAGACAGGGTGGTAAAAAAATACAGTTTTTTCCTTTGCTTGAAAAAGTGACTGAAAGTTTATTCTTTCAAAAGGATCAAACTATGTATTATTACAAATTCAGAAAGCTGTTAAAATGTGTTTGGGAAAAAGCTATTTGGCTTTGTACTTCTCCGTCATCGGTTAATTCAATGTTCATGTGAAAGTAGTTTCGAAAGTGTTTTTTTTAACACGCTTTACCTACTTGTATGTTTTTTTGTAACCGACTCCTTTGGACTCCATTGTAACTAATCTTAAACGGACATATTTATTTTAAACATTGTACACTTATCAAGAATCGGTGACAATTATTTCATAACTTTATCTCATCATCCTGATCAGGATCGCTAGGATTAAATAATTTCGCCACACAGAGTATGTGTGAGAACAAGTGAGACAACCACACTATTTGCGCGTATATATTATATATTCAAACGAATGGGTTTGAAATTACAATATACAGTTTTTTCCTTTGCTTAAAAAGTGACTGAAAGTTGATTCTTTCAAAAGGATCAACCTTAGTATTATTACAAATTCAGAAAGATGTTAAAATGTGCTTGGGAAAAAGCTATAATCGCATTTATTGAAAATATAGTTGTAAATCACATTGATCATATATTCACTATAAATATTCACAATATAGAAAAAAGATGTATTTGATAAAGAAAAAAAAGTTAATTCATTCATATGTAAAACTATCCTAACTGATTACTACGCAATAGCACTATCTGTAAAATTAACTGATCGAGGTGTGACAAAATACAGGGCCTTTCACGACGAGCGTTGGTTAGGAATATATGGAGAACGATTCCAAATAAAAACTTGAAATTTTGTGGTAGTAGGTTCTACAAAATGGCCTTCTCTACTAAAATATTTTCAACTTCCGATCTCTTTCTGTTATACCGGAAGTTGAGGGCAACTTCCTTATTTCAAATGAAACACTCTGTATTTTTTACATTTTTCAATTTCTCAGCACATTTAAGGCCCACTTTGTATAACAATGTCTATACCCAAATTTGTTAGTTTTCGAGATATTAATTTTTTTTTTGAAAAATTTGACAGTTACAGCACCACTCCGAAAAAATCATAACTCATAGACAGTAAGAATTGAAAATGTGGAATTGCACAGAATCACACCTTGAGCATCAAGGTGTTGTTGTTTGTGTTGTTTGATGCATCCATAGAAAAAGTCGTACATGACTGTTTTTGATAACTCTAATATAGAAAATCCCAAATATAATGGTTTATCATAATGGACTTTAACTTTACCCAATTGAATGGCAACGAAATTTTCTGTGAAAATTGAACAATTCTTGGAATTTTATCTGGATTCGAGAGTGCTGGCACCTATATTTTCCTTCATATTTTCCCAACAATGTAACGAGTCTAACATCAATTCTGTTATCTACATTCTCCATTGTCTTTCCATATACCGCATTATTCATTAGTTTATAAAAATCTTTTACAGATTTGTTGTTAGACCTATTATGCATTTCAGTATTAGGATCTATATAGGGTTTCATCCAACGTGATTGTTTGAATTTCAATACTCTATGTGTATTTATTACAATCAAACCATTTTTGATGGCTTCCTGTAGATTTCTATAATGAACAATATATTTTCTTTTATCATTCAAATTTGGAATCAATTTGGGAATTTTCGATTGTGTACGAGGTGGTATTGATTTTTCAACTAAAAATGGAAGATCAGAATGTTCATCATGCTACTCTTGTGAATAATGAATGTCCACTTCAAACACATACCCATACGGACTATCAAAACTCACATTCATCACATCAAGGTTAAGAATTTCATTAGGTGTCAACCAAGTAAGATCACTTGTTGGTAGAGGTTGTGACATGCTATGACCGTATAGATTCGTTGCATCTAAATATGTAATGAATATGGGAGGTTCATTGGGATTATAATTTGGTAAAAATTTATTATTTGCTATGTTTCCTCTCACTACACTGACTAATTCCACCTTGTATACCTTTTTGAAAAAAGTGAATCATATCAATGTCAGATAGTAATTCCAATTCAATATTCGTATACTTCAACATAGCATCCCAAGATAATCCAGGTGCAGTGTAATAATGTGCTGGATCTAAGTTATAAATCTCCAAACTTGTGGTGCGAAAGTTTTCAAAAATATTACATAATAGCAATACATCCGACTTCAAATACAAATCAGAGTGTTCACCCAAATTCTGACACTCGAATGAATTCCACACATTTCTATCCCTATCATAATCATTTTCTGATATATGTTCACAAATGAGTTTGTCATAAAACTGATTTTTTATTGGAAGTGATGGATAATTCAATTTGTCAATGTCATCAACGAAACTATATGGAAATACACCTTTCTGCCACATCAAATTGAATTTCTCAATTTGTGGGAAATGTTTATGCATCTTCAAACATTGATCAGAGGTCAAGTTAGCACCCAACTTCTTCAACGAGTTAATCATAAATTTATAACTATCGATAAATCTCATTTTGAGACATTTCTTCTTAACCTCACCATCTTTATCGATATAGGTGTGTGTGAAGAGATGCTTAGTGAAAGATATATATTTCTCTTTTGTTCGTGGGATGACATCAACTTTCTCTTTATTCCTATACATTTTTTTTATGAATAAATGGCAATCATAGCCGCCTAAATTGTGGAAAATAGTAAGTACAAAGTTAGGGATTTTGAAATTCAAATTACATTTGGAATGAGCGGCATGTGATCTTTTCTTTCCTGTAACATGACAATGATCTTCAACTTTGACTTCACCATCAATAAATGATTTATTACATATACCACAAGTTCCGGCTGCAGCAAATTGTTCATTTTCTTCGAGGGTTTGTGCATCCTTTGGTATGGGGTATCTGAGATGATTCTCATATATCTTTTTCAAATCATCTTCAATGCTACTCACAAATTTCTGAGCTGTATCTACACCCTGAGCTGTATCTGTAACAAATTTCAACAAATCATCATTATATGAACATTTTATCAGATAAGCAAATGAATATGAAGCATGTATGAATGTTTTAATCGTGTATGAAATTTCTGGATTTGGCTCATTCACGTGAATCGGTTCAAGTACTGATTGAAAATCAGCATATACTACAAATGGTACCCTCATTCGTCTCTCAAAATTTTGAAACATTAATTTATTTTCCGCAACCATACGACCATATTTTTCGATCTTGAAATTGGTGGTGGGTGTTGTTGTACTAACGGGATTACAATCATTCATCTTATGACGTAAAAGCAATCTCTCGCTGGAACAATATATCAAACATCCATCACAAAAATATTTTTTGTGAACATGAGCTGATAAATGACCAGAAACATATCTTGAAAGATCTTCGTTCTAACAATAGTGACTATTGCCGGAGTCATCAGTTATAAGTAACAGATTGACATGTCTCCGGAGTCTTCTCTGTGAGTATCGCAATAGACCAATCACATCATACTTCACTTTACCCTTATCAAATTCACTCTCTGAACCGTGAACATTAATTGAAATATCATTCCTATCTTCAAATCTTTCAATACTCTTATTATTAACTTTAACCGGAAAATCCATACCTGTAACATCTAAAACATTGGAAAAATGTGAATATGACGTAACTTCGGACACTCTACCATTTGCAGGATATAATGCTGATGTTATAGCCCAAGCAAAACAGTGTTGATCTTCATTACGAACATTCACGACAGCTTTCCTCCATTCAATGCATTCGAGCAGCTTCACATATGAACGTCCTCCCAGTGGACTGTATTTATTAATATTGACTTCGAGAAATAGTATTTTTTCACAAGTCCAACCTAAATTACAAAAAAATAAATATTACTACTCAATCTCTTTAGAATTTACAAAAAAATCAATACCTCAGTCACGTTCCTGGAATTCAGTCGTTTGAGCCACAATTACATCACGGAATCCATCAAAAACAGCATTAAAATCTGAAGATTGATCCACTATTATATTTTGGGGATCAAATGACTTCGTGTCCCTCGAATCTTGAGTCTGAAGACCCAAGAACTTCCATATTCACCTTGATGCTTTCATGGATCCTGATGACCGATTCCAGGAATTCAATGACTTTCTGCCTAATCTCATTGAAAAATGACACGTAGTCACTGGATACAATCGAACTCTCTACCCTGTATGTAGCAATGCGGCAACTGAATGCATTCGTTATAATTTGAACACCTTCAGACAATTGAACACATGCATTATTTTTATGACTCATGGTTCTTCGGTGAGAGTTCATTGCGTCATAGGAATTATCACATTTGCACCAATGTATACTTGCAATTGCAAGTATACATTGGTGTTGCATTGTCCACTCTCATCCGTTTCACTGAAGGTCCTCCTTGGCAACTCTGCCAAGTCACAGGAATTCATTTTATATAATAGTTCTCACTAACTCACTTGATGTAAACTGACATAACCACTACTCGTTCGCTTCCAAAATACAGTCTAATCGAGCCCGTAAAGACGTCATAGCCAACCCCACCTCTCAACTACATGCGCCAAGCCCACCTCCCAACTGAATGCGATAACAGATGTTGATACGAACAGGCAGTGATCGTTGCGCTCTCGTAGAGGGTAAACGTTAGGCAGACGGTCCTCGGCTGCCGTGGTGTCACCATCGATAGCAGGGCTAGAGCGATGCGTTACGTCACAGCCTTCATCGCATCGGGAGAGGTGAGGGCAGACCGATGAATACGCATTACTCAGCCACACGTCGTGGAGTGAACATCTTGCTCTCTTACCGTTGGACGGATGCTGCTGTGACGTCACACCACTACTAACTTGGTGGGCTCACACCGATAAAACATTCATTACTTGAAGGATCTTCAAAGTATGCAGACGTATGTTTGTACACAGACAAGCACATGATGAAACCATGTACCGTGCATTCTCACACACACACACACACACCAATCAAATGTAATTACGTCACTATGTCTCACACACACACACACACCCAAAAATCTCATATGAAAAAAAAATCTGAACGATCCCTGCACCAGACCCTTCAAGGTCACATCGCCTTGATGTTACTAAACAACAACGAAAAAAAGCAATTAATACGTCATAGCCCAGAACCGGCTGTAATCTGCTACTATGGCCTGGAGAGTGTGCAGTACGACGTTTCATCTTTCCAAAAAACTTGCAAAATCAATTCGTATCAACTCAAGAAGTGCAGTGACAGTGCCAAATAATTCTGCTTCAAATAGTCATGATGTTTTCAGTGTATTTAATATAAATATTCAATGTCTCTCAAATAAGATCAATTTAATTGAATCGGTGATCAGTGAGTACGACTTTTCCTTTTTATCATTCAGTGAACACTGGATGAGTAAGGTCAGTATTGAGAGCATTATGATTAACAATTTTAGTTCAGCGAGTTGTTACTGCCGTATCAACCGGTCTCACGGTGGAGTTGCGATTTTCTGCAAGAACGAAATTATATCTCTAAGTAGACCACTCATGGACATGAATGATTTATCTCTTGAAATGGTAATTGGATGCTCAGCAGTTGCTTTTCATAATAAATATTGCGTAATCAACATTTATCGGCCTCCCATCAATGATGAGGTCTCTCTGAGGTTTTATCCATTGCAACACATAACTTTGAGTCCGTACTCTTATGTGGCGATCTAAATATAGATAAATCTATTAATAATTTGGTCTGGAAATTATTGAAAGATCTCTTCAGTTCTTACGAGATGACGTCTCGGATAAATGAAAATACTAGAACATTTTCAACAGTAAATTACATAAGTTCCTGTGCTATTGATTATGTTGTGTCGAATTCACCTGAATTAATTCAAACCACTAATCTTGACCCGGGTCTCTCTGATCATCATGGACAAATCACTACCTGTCCTCGTCCTCGCTTCTCAAATCAGTAAAGAATTTAGAAAAATATTCTTACAGGAAAACTGATCAGAACTCCAGAAAAGAGTTCAAATATTTCCTTGCTGAAATTAATTTCGATACCAGTCACGTCAACGATGTTGATATCATATTTGAGAACTACATGAATTATTTTATTTGGTGTTTCAATTGCTCGTTTTCTAAAAAAACTAAAAAAAAATGTTTTCTATGAAAAGTGAAAAAATCAAATTTTCACATGAACTGAATCAAATGTGAGAAAGGTTAAAGAATTTGCATTGGTTACGCAAGAGGACAGATGATGTAACGGTAAAAGAAAAGTATAAATTACTGAGGAGGAATATTGTTAAGAAAATTTCTCTCGAAAAAAAATCGCATTATAAAGCAATCATAAGTGAATCGGATAACAAAACGAAAACACTTTGGCACATTGTAAACAAAGTTAGAGGAAAACATAAATCTAACAAAATATCTTACATTAATTTTAATAACGAAGTCCTAACCGAACCAGAAAACATGGCTCTTGTGTTTGGACGATATTTATCAACAGTCATAACTGATAAATTGGATGAACATTTTGGTCAACAGTTTTCCACACAATTTACCACAGGTGAATTCAATTCTGCATCGATGTTTTTTGAACCCGTCACAAAGGACGAAATACTTGAGCTCATCAACTCATTACCGAATAAAAAATCTACAGGTCTGGACGAAATTCTGATTTCACTAATCAAAGACACCAGTGATATAATTGCACCAGCTTTCGAGCATATTATCAATCTGTCCGTATTGCAGGGCAAATTTCCATCTGGCCTCAAATTATCCCCTATAATTCTTATTTTCAAAAAAGGCGATCCAAGTAATATTGAGATTTATAGACCAATCGCTTTACTAAGCATTTTTTCTAAACTGATAGAGAAAGTAATGGCCAATAGAATCACAAATTTTCTCAACACATATCAGGTTTTATGTGACTACCAGCATGGATTCCGTAGATTGAATTTGTTCAATATGTCAACAACAAAATGGACTTTGGCGAATTTGTGGCCTCAATTTTCTTTGATCCTACTAGAGCTTTCGACTCGAGCGATATTTCTTTCATATCTGATAAACTGAATAACCTTAGTGTCCGAGGCCCAATCAATGAGTGGATTGTGTCCTTCCTCGAACGAAGAAAGTTCATTGTTAAGATTGATTACGTCATCTCGGGTGAATTTGAAACAGATATTGGTACACCCCAGGGAAGCGTACTCGGTCCTCAAATTTTCCTCATCTTCATTAACACCTCTGCATTTACCGCTCTCATTTGAAGGAGTGTCAACTGAGCCATCTATAATGGTGAAGTTCTTAGGAACACAATTTGACTACAATCTATCATTGAACTCGCATGTCGATGTAGTTTGTGGCAAGCCGAACAAATCTTTTTATGTGGTCACTACACTCCAAAACATGCTGAAACGAGATTGTCTGCTTGAAGTTTACCAATCACTGAGGTACTCCGCTATTTCATATAAGGTAATAAAATTCTCACTGTGCTCAAGAACCTAAGCAGCTTCAGAAGGCATTGCGATATTCACATGTATGACACCAGAAACAAAAGAAATATCCTACCGAATAAAATTTGTCACTTCATGCAAAAAAAAGCTCCAGTAACTACTGGAATTCGTCTATTCAACCTTCTGCCCCTCGAATTGAGAGAGACCAGAAGTCCAAATACCTTCAAACGCAAATTAAAGAAAGTACTGGCCGAAGGATGCTTTTACTCCCTCCGTGAATTCGAACTTTTTGTCATTAGTGACTTTCAGTATTGACCTTCTCATATTTCTTCATATCTTGCTTTATCTTTGTGTGATTTTTCACAGGCGGTGAAGTATGCATCACTGAAATAACCGATTCCAATTCGGTTTTTGACTTGTTGCTTCATAACATTCAAGAATGTAATTTTGTTTTTTAAACCATTATTTATGTATGTCATTTTATTTGTATAAATTCATCAGACACAATTTAATTTGTGAACTTGGACTAATCCGATCTATTTCTTGTTAATATGGATGCCATAAATTTTGAATTTGAAGACTTAGGGAGAATATTGGTATAATGAATGAAAAATTGTGACTCTGAATAAAGTATTTTTTTCGTAAAAATTCAAATTTATTCGTGCAAACATATAATGAAACAACATGATAAAAATTTTCAGCAATAACATATCAACTCTCTAAAACATTCGAATATTCTATAATCTATAATATCATATCCTAAATTTTGTTATAGTAAAATTAAAACTCAACATTGATTCACCATTAGGATTTAAAAAAACCAAACCATTGTGAAAACACTTACATAACATAATATACATGTGAAATTCACACAAATACAATTCAAAAACTCCACACTTTTCTCAGTCTAACCACTTTCAAATATTTAACGTGTCATACAAATAAGTACCAATTCATTGCAGATTTTCTTGACGCGCGTCAATACCCATCGTCTCTCCAAAACGTGCTCAACAAAAATCAAAGTGAGCAGGGTTTCGTTTCCGTTGCTGGAGATTTTGAATATCCTCACGAAGTTGTCCAAATTGCCTCAGAAGAAATTGTGGAGGAATTGATGCCATCTCCAATACCATCGGCATTCTACAAATATCATCTATGATATAAACCAACTTATTGGCTATATTCCCTAAGTTATATACGGTATGGCCCCTTTTTCCGTCTAAAACATCTTGAACACCTCTAGGCACTCTTCTGTACCATAGTTTACGGAGTACCACATCTTCCTTAGCAATGTCGGCAAGACCATTCAGTTAATGCACGAACTTGGATGTTTTTAGGTGGATCTGTTCTTCCTTCTCGACTTTAGACGACTTCAACCGACGTATCACCCTCTTAAGTTTACTATAGGGTTTTTTCTCCGGAATCCGCACCACTATCTTGCGAATTTTTATAATTAATCGATAATCTATGGCACCCAATGCACACCAAAATTTTTCGGTTTCCTCTTTGATACCTGAGAAATCGAAGCACTGCTCTATCATAAGAATCCAAAGTTCTGGATCATATTGTATGAAGGAGGGTAATTCAAGTAATACATTTCCGTTAGAAAATCCACGTGAATTATGGACAGACATGATTTTTGATATATTTACGTCTCACTTTCTCTACCAAATATATTTTCTGAGATTTCACTTCCACTATTTATGTCTGTATCACTTTGTAAATTGATTCTCAAATCCCTAACGTTAATACATATAAGATATTGTACAGGTATAGGAAATGCCAACTGATATCTAACAAAGGTGATTTGTCATTTCAATGGAGAAACAGGTAAATTTGGGTTATTGATGTGATTAGGTAAATTTTAGGTAGATTGCTTTCTTGCTTTAGGGAGATTTCAGGTAGAATATTGCTATGATGGATGTTTCATTCAAAAAATAATTTAAAATTTTTACAAAATTGTATTTTCTCTATAGAAACTGCATTACCCAGTTTTCATATCGAGGACTGTGAAAAATCGCATTTATTAAAAATATAGTTGTAAATCATATTGATCATATATTCACTATAATAAAGAAAAAAGATGTATTAAATGAAGAAAAAAAGTTAACTCATCCATATGTAAAACTATCCCAACTGATTACTACGCAATAGCACTATCTGTAAAATTAACTGATCGAGGTGTGACAAAATACAGGGCCTTTCACGATGAGCATTCGTTAGGAATATACGGAGAAGAATTCCAAATCAAAACTTAAAATTTTGTGTTAGTGGGTTCTATAAAATGGCCTTCTCAATCAAAATATTTTCAACTCCTGGTCTCTTTCTGTTATACCGGAAGTTGAGGGCAACTTCCTTATTTCAAATGGAATACCCTGTATTCTATTATATTTTTCAATTCCTCAGCATATTTTAGGCCCACTTTATATAACAATGCCTATAGCCAAATTTGTTAGTTTTCGAGATGATAATTTTTATCAGAAAAATTTGGCAGTTACAGCACCACTCCAAAAAAATCATAACTTATAGACAGTAAGTAATTAGTTTAAGCCGATTTCAGAACCTCCCCCTATCACTTTCAACTTTGAAATGACCTCTACGTCACACAAAGTAGCGAAAGCGACTTTGAGGAGTTGTTATGAGTTTGACCTTCAGCAACCTTGACCTACGTCATACGGCAACGCAGACAAGGTGACTTTGAGGTGGTATTTTGAGTTTAACCTTGAATGACCTTCATTATTTTCCTATATTTTCGACAAGGTGACTTTGACTTCCAATGAATTCGAGCTAATTTTGCATCACATGATCTAACGTAACCAAGGTGACTTTGAACGATTGTTTCGAGTTTGACCTTGAACGACCTTGGTCAACGTTACACAACGCAGGCAAGGTGACTTTGAGGCAGTGTTTTGGGTTTAACTTTGAATGACCTTCATTAACTTTCCATATTTTCAACAAGGCGACTTCGACTCTGAATGAACTCGAGCCAGTTACGGGGCTTTCTTGGAGTTTTGAACCTACACGACACAACGTAGCCAAGGTGACTTTGAGGTAGTGTTTTGTGTCTGACCTTGAATGACCTCCAACTACGTCACGCGATAGAAACAATATTATTTTGAAGTAGTGTTTTCGGACACCCAGCTTGTGGTGATGAATTACCCCCCCCTCTTCTCCAACCACGTTCTATAAATGTTCGGAGGATCACCATTTCACATTAGTTTGAATAACCCAACGTACTCGAATAGATGAGTGAAAGTAGTGGTACAAAGTGACAGAGAGTATTACGTCAGGAGTATACACAGCAATCCAGGTGAATATATTTTATATTTCTATACCATAATTCCACCATATTCGAAATGGATCATTTGAAATTTAATATCGAAAAGATCAATTCTGCAAAAATTCAACAAACTGTGGCTATGCAGCAGAGAAAATGTCGATGCTATCCACGCGATAAGGTAAATCCCTTCAAGTAGTTTTGTAGGACGAGGAAAATAATACTTCTTTTAAATCATGTCTTCCAAAACGTGTCACAGAACATTTTACGGAAGAAATGATTCACGAAGTGAATTCATCCAAAGCCAAATTCATTTTTACATAAATGGGTCAAAGTTCTCAGAATTATCCTGGTGCCAAAACCCGCTCATTAGTCAAATTTGATATTTTAGATTGAATATAACTTCAATATTTTTGTAAATAGTAGAAATATGGTATATTAATGTAAAATATCGATTAGCTCCCGTGCTTCAAACATGATCAAATTTCAAGTGAGAGCTTTGTTTCTGCAACATAATTTCCAATTTAATGAATGCATTTTGTGTATTTTCAGAGTACGAACATGTGGATGCAATATTCAGCCAGAGAGTGGCCGGAAGCAGTCAATTTGGATTCTGCAAGGTTGGCTTGGGAATTAGCCGACTTGAGTTTTGACGCTCTTCACTCATCAAACTATGATTTGAGTGTATGTTATGATGCTGAAGAGGTACGAAAACTTTTGGAGCTCAGCGAGAAATATGAGCTTGGTGTGCCACTGTGCCACAAATATTCGTATGGAAGCAGGAATTTGGATGAGTACTGCCCAACTAGCAATTTCGTATTTTATAATAGTTGCAGAAACGTTTCGGAGAAACAAATTATAAAACTGCATTCCTCCCAGAAATGTTTTCGAAGTGTTTATAAAACTGCAATAAATAGGAAATTGGCACTGTTTTATAAAGCATTATAGTCAGTATCAATATTTTGTAAGACCTTTTACAAACACTACAAAACAGTTTTATAAACATTTTGGCAGTTACTATAAAATTTGTCTAACACTCTTAAAAAGTAGATTCATAAAGACTTCCCTTATTGCACTTTCGCAACATATTCAGGAGACAATTTTATAAGAGTGTTTTAGTAGTTCCAAGTAGGCGTTATAAAATATAATACAGCCGAAAACGATAACAATACAATAAAAAAGTGTTTGAAATGTTTTCTCGAAGACGCAAGAAGTAATTTTGTATTGGACACTAGGAAAATATAATAGATATGTCACCAACTGAAAACTAACAAATAGAAAGGTTGAAGCCAAATTTCACTTCTGCACTCATAAAACTTATAAAGACATTGTTTGTGTTTCGAAGATGGATATTTTTACTGCAAATGAAATTTTATTGACAAATTTATAGCCTATTATTAGCAAAATTTAAGCCCGCCACTCATTTATAAATGTTGTCGGTAAAATTATTAATTATACAAAAATTCACTCTGTCGACGTATTCATTTTCTGGTCGCAAACTTAACTCACTTTATTCTAAATACTATAATGTTATAATATTTATGTACTTTTCAGCTGTAAATATCACTATATGTGCGGCATTTCATATTTTCAACTCATCTAATTTCAGTATCTCGAATCGCTATCATTTAAATTGGCGTCGTTCTATTAAATAAATTGGTATCAGTAGCAAGCATTTCAACGTATTTTAGCTACTATGTTACTCCTATAAAACTGTTGAGAAACACTTAGTTCTGGGAGTGATGGTATTGCGGCAGAGTAGGACGACTTTTAAAGCTATAAGTTTCTACAAAAGTGTTTGTATGAATGAAAGATTTCTCACATATAGTTCGGATAAATATTATCTGTCTTTGATGTTTTGGCTGAAATGTTTCATCGATTATAAAGGCTGAACGACGGGTTTTAACCATTATAATAACCTTTTCTTGTTTTCCGCAAGAAAAAAATTGGAGCACTAGGTCAGGTAGGATAGTTTGAAGTGTTTTTTAGTATTTCCAATATACAGGGCGACTCAAAAAGCTTTAAGAAAGTTCACCAAGTCATTTCTTCGTCTATTTGAAGCACTTCGAACTGAATCTAAAACTATTATATATCCCCCAATAAATGCTAAAAATGGCCACCATTGATTTGTCATCATTCAAAGGGTTGTAACACGAAACTGCTTCACTCAGAACAAAATATTCAGGTTTTCTAAATAGATAACTAAAAACTGATACTTGAAAGTGCAAACCCTTTGTATTTTACAGTCCTCCAAATTGTGAATGATAAGGTTGAGTTACTAAACCCAATGCCTTGAAAATATTGAATTTACTTACGGGGTGGGGTACCTATTCTCAATAAAAATCAAATATTTAGAAGTTGCTGAAGAACTAATTTCCACCACGATATCGATGGTGTCTCATTTGAATAACTAAATAAAAATATTCTTACTAAACACAACTAAAATTTTGAAGATTTTCTCAAAGCTGTGATTAGGAATCGATGTCAGCTGGTTGTTCTTAATTGCTGCATTTTATTCTTGGTGGCAGCAAATATATATCAGCGAAAGCAATTTGATTTTATAACAGTTATATTAGTGTTTTTGAATTGTTGTGAATATACCATACTATGAAATAGTTGGGAAATTATCATTGAAGTGACAACATAGTAATGAAAATAAAATAGTGTCTGGAAGCATTCTGATAAAATAATTTCATTAAAGCTACAGGAAACAGTTATAAAATAAGCTTCAAATAGTTTTATAACTATCATGAAAATCTCGCAGAAAAGTGTTATAAATCTGCTACAAAACAATTTATTTTATAGGAAAATAAGTTTCATAAGTTAGTTTTCAAAACGTTTCTGTGATATAATGGTTTTTCAATTTTATTTCATAAACGTTTCTATGACAAATTTATAAAACACTTCTATTGCCTACAACTTCATTGTGTTCATCGATCATCTAATACAATCAATTAGCATTTTGAAAATAATTATAAAATATTGAGAGGCCTATGGAGTGGCATCGCCATATTGAAAATCGCGAAAACACTTTGTGAAGAAATGAGATATTATATAAAAATTATGTATAGGGTAAAGTTATTGATAATGTAACGAAGAATGTCGCTAACTCATTTTTTTACATTTATTTTCCCAAACATGTTTTTAACTTTTTATTCCTTTGACGAATTTCAAAATTTTTGAGATAGCGAAATTGTACGATTGAATATAGTCAATTTCTTCACAAAATAAAATATGAAATAATGTTTGACTAATCTATAAAACGTGTTTTCCTCATTCAATGAATTTTCACCCGTCAAGTGCTGCCATCTAATAAAAACTGAACCCATATTAGAGCAGAGAAGGGTTTGGCAACATCGCTGTTAGCGAAACGCCCGTCGAGTGCAAATAATATCAGTTTGATGTTAGGGTAATTGATCTGTACCAGTGACGGCTCGTGCATTGTGTGTGTTTATATAGTCATAAAGACTATGTAGTCTTTATGACTATACACATACAGAAAAGCCCGCTAGAGGCGCGAACATTTTTTGGGGTACTGCACCTATTTAAAGCAAAATACGTAATATTTGCATAAATGCAAACAAAAATTGTGTATTGCCGAAAAGTGTACGTATAAAACTGGCCGTTTAAAGAACAAGGTAAAGGGTTGTCTTTGAGTTATATATATATATATATATATATATATATATATATATATATATATATATATATATATATATATATATTTATATATATAAAAGAAAGTGGTGTTAGTTACACTATTTATAACTCAAGAACGGATGAACCAATTTGGCTGAAAATTGGTGGAGAGGTAGCTTAGAATAATTAGAGGTCATCGATAGTATAGTGGTCAGTATCCCCGCCTGTCACGCGGGAGACCGGGGTTCGATTCCCCGCAGAGGAGATAATTTAAATTTCATTTTGTATTTGATTTATTTTTTTATTCATGTATTTATTTAAATATATATATACCTATTTTTTATTTTTCACGTCAATAGGGATTTTATTATTTATTTATGGTAAGCTATGGTTTCGCTGATTATCTACTTAGTTGAATCTATATATATAATAGAAAGTGGTGTTAGTTTAGTTTTATATAAAAATTTATTTCTATTCGTGGGTCTCACTAAAATTCGAGAACGACTGGAACGATTCGGCTAATTTTGATTTTGAATTATTTGTGAAAGTTCAGGGAAAGTTTAAAAGGTGAGTAAATGTGAAATAAAAAGAAAAGAACTCGAGAACAGCTGGACCAATTTTTATGATTTTTGTCTTTTTGGATTTGTCTTCGTCGAGAATAAAATAATGAGTATTGAAAAATGATATTTCATCAATAAAATAATATTATTAATAGAATAACTCAAGAACAGCCGAATCAATTTTTATGAATTGGATTGTCTCAATTGGGAATAGGATAATATAGAATAATAAGTATTAAATATGATATTTTATCAATAAAAATAACGATAATGATAATAATAATGAATGAACTCTAGAGTAGCTGGACCAACCCGTTTGATTTTTGTGTTTTTGGATTTGTTTTCTTCGGGAATGGGAAGTGTTGAAATATGATATAATAATAATGGCGAAGTCGCGAACACTGGACCAATTTTTATGATTTTTGTCTTTTTGGATTTGTCTTCGTCGGGAATAAAATAATAAGTATTGAAAATTGATATTTTATCAATAAAATAATAATAATAATGATAATAATAATAATAGTAATAATAATAATAATATGCGTTCCCCACCCTCAGGCTCATACAAGCTAATAAGCCTGATGTAGTCCTTCTCGACCACCAGACCAAAACGATATTTGTCGTGGAGTTTTCAGCTCCTGGCGAGACGAATATCGTCAGAAAAGAGGAGGAAAAACGGATAAAATATCGAGATTTTCTCTTCGAACTCCGCAGACTCTATCCAGATCACTCTGTCAAGAGGGTCGTTCTGATTATTGGAGTCCTTGGTGGAATGATGTCTTCTCTACTCTCGAATCTCAAAATCATACCGGCTTGCCGCACTAAGGCAGAAATCTTAGCCGCACAGATGCAGAAGGCTGTCATTCTTGGCTCACTGCGTTTGCTCAGGGCACATGATTCTCGGACCCAATGATCACTTACCCCACGGTGTGGGGAGTGGTCATTGGTTGATAATGCTGGCGCGCCCTCCCGAATGTATCGGGGCTTCGGGGGATAGGGCCTGACCAGCGCACACTACGGTGAAAAAATAATAATAATAATAATAATAATAATAATAATAATAATAATAATAATAATAAGCCAATGCATGGGGTCTTCTTCAATAATATTGAAGACCTTGGCTTATCAAAGCGCCTGACGTTCGCTTTTCTCAGGTCGAGTGGGCTGAAGTCGGAAACTGAGGGGTTCATCATGGCTTGCCAGGATGGTGTCTTCAACACCTTAGTCTACCGCAGTCGCGTGATGGGTATAGGGGTTCCTGACACAAGGTGCAGGGCCTGCCGCGAGGCGCCCGAGACCCTAATGCACTTGCTATCAGCATGTCCAGCATATGCGGTCTCGGCCTATATCCATCGACATAACGCAGCCCTAAGAGTGCTATATTACCATCTACGGCACTCTTACGGTATTGACGAGACACCGGTGTTGCCTTACGCTCCGGGGGATATTGAATCCGTTGTAGGGAACGAGAAGTGCCGAATTTATTGGAACTATTC
Organism: Leptinotarsa decemlineata; assembly: GCF_025532065.1. Taxonomy (NCBI): domain Eukaryota; kingdom Metazoa; phylum Arthropoda; class Insecta; order Coleoptera; family Chrysomelidae; genus Leptinotarsa; species Leptinotarsa decemlineata. The sequence goes on from NW_027412685.1 coordinate 258,077, forward strand.
GTTCCCCACCCTCAGGCTCATACAAGCTAATAAGCCTGATGTAGTCCTTCTCGACCACCAGACCAAAACGATATTTGTCGTGGAGTTTTCAGCTCCTGGCGAGACGAATATCGTCAGAAAAGAGGAGGAAAAACGGATAAAATATCGAGATTTTCTCTTCGAACTCCGCAGACTCTATCCAGATCACTCTGTCAAGATGGTCATTCTGATTGTTGGAGTCCTTGGTGGAATGATGTCTTCTCTACTCTCGAATCTCAAAATCATACCGGCTTGCCGCACTAAGGCAGAAATCTTAGCCGCACAGATGCAGAAGGCTGTCATTCTTGGCTCACTGCGTTTGCTCAGGGCACATGATTCTCGGACCCAATGATCACTTACCCCACGGTGTGGGGAGTGGTCATTGGTTGGTTATGCTGGCGCGCCCTCCCGAATGTATCGGGGCTTCGGGGGATAGGGCCTGACCAGCGCACACTACGGTGAAAAAAAATAATAATAATAATGAAGTAACTCAAGAACAGCAGAATCAATTTTTATGAATTTTATTTTATTTGGTTTGTCTTCAATGGGAATAAAATAATATAGAGTAATAAGTACTGAAATATTATATTTCATCAATAAAAATAATAATGATAATAATAATAAATGAACTCTAGAATAGCTTGACCAACTTTTTTGATTTTTGTGTTTTTGGATTTGTTTTCTTTGGAAATGGGATAATGAGTGTTGAAATATAATATAATAATAATAATGACAGAACTTGAGGATGTCTGGACCAATTTTTATGATTTTCGCGTTTTTGACTTTATCTTCTTCGGGAATAGGATTGAAAAATTTGATAACTCAATGATTATTAATTTTGTATCAATTTTAAAATCATAAATTTGCTCATTCTTTGACTCTTAGGCGGAACAACGTTCGCCGGGTCCGCTAGTTTAATATGAATGAACTCTTCTCAGTCAATAAATAATACTTTTCTTTTCTAATATAACAGTTTTCTTAAAAATTGCTACAAATATTTTATAAGCACAAGTACTTAATTATGCTTATAAAAACAGGTCTAAAAGTAAATTTTATTGTCCAGCAAGAACCAATGGGGAGGTGAGAGTCGTGTCTTGCCAGGAAAGGAAAGGAAGAATGGGGTAGGAAGGAAGGTTTAAATCTGGTTTGATTCAAGTGAATTCACCAGGCACCCGCAAACTACTTTTAATCGACGGTCATTCAAGTTCAATATAGTCTGCGAGGGTCCCGCATTGTGAAAGGTGAATTAAAAGGTATATTTTGTAATTTTCGATAGGAAGGAAAAAAAACTTGAAGCAAACATAACATTCTTTCTTGAAAAAAACGAACAAAAACTCAAAAAAACAAATTACAAAATAAAAACAAAAACCTAAAAATAAAATGCTTTGCTTGTGTTACAAACTGTAATAAATAAGATATAACTGTAATATTTTGTAATATCTGCGGTTAAGTGATTAACTTAAATAAATAAAATATGCATTTTTATATACATTATATAGTATATATATAGAGTCTGTATATAATATATACAGACTTTTTGATATACCTACTTTGCTTTAAATATAAGTGGAATCCTTCTATTTTTAAAATTTGCAAAGTAGTCAATTACTTCGTCATAAAATCGGTGGTTGCCTGTAACTTCTTTTTCAATTGAAAGAAGAGATATATCACTTAATCTATTTTGAGTCATGGAATTTCTACTGAAGGATTTAATTATTTTCAATGCTGAAAAGTTTCTCTCAACTGACGCTGATGTTATGGCAATTGTCACAATTATATATATATAAGTTCATATAACTCAAGCATGCAATCTCTCAAATTATTTTTAAACATAAAATTTAATGAATCTGAAGGAGCCTTGCAATTTTGAAGCATTTGAGGGTCGCTGTTCATTACGATTGATTCATTTTTCAGTTGAATAACATCGAAAAATGGATACTGAACTATTGAGTCGTTATAAAGTTTTTGGGGAAAATCTTTGGCATAGGACGAAAATTTTTCAAACAACAACAAATCAAAGTAGTTTAATTTAAGTAAATCTTCAAATCTAATTTTGATTTGCATTAAAAAGCTGTCAAATATTTCATTATAAATCTGTTTATAATTTTGTCTCAAATCGGGTCAAAATTGGTTTTCATTGGTTTTCTGCTATTCATTTTTATTCTTTAATTTTTCAATTCTTCTTTTTTAGTTTCTTCAGGGATTTCAAATCATTTTATATACTATCAGGCAATGGAAGCCCGAACTAATGAAATTCAATAAATATATGTTTCATAGAAATGTGATTTATTTAACTTTTCGCTCATTCTACGTTATATTTTATTGTTTTCAATGAAACTCTTTGAGTATTAGTCACAGTTCATTTTCACTAATCAATTATGTTTAACACATAAAACTTGTCGATTTGACATCTTCTATAAATTCATTCAACTCGTTTCGAGTGATTTTGAAATGTGAAAGAATACAAAAAATTACTGTATCTAGTGTTGAATCAGAATTAGTACTTATGTTGAGTGATTTCCAAGTTGAAAAGTAAGGAAAAATGATTGAACCTTGCTTAGAGTCACCGAATGATATAAAAAATATATTTATGAAATTATCGAAAACGAAACGCCTCTCTTCTCGTAAACAATCATGACATGTTTTATTTTTTGCAAATGATTATCGAATGTGCCTTTTATAACTATATTTTTATATCATTCGCTAATTCTTGTCTGGGTTCAGTGATTTCATCATACTTTTCAGTTCGGAAATCACACAACAAAAGAACAAATTTCCATTCAGAATTCTAATCAGTCATTACTCTATATCTTCTCCATATATCTGAATGTATAGAAGACGCCAAAGTGACAAGCTATGTGATGAGTATCATCCTTGATTAGTGAAAATATTTGTAGATTCGATACTTTATCATCAAAAAATAATGAAAACAATATTTTAACGAAATTTAAAAAATCTTTCATGTAACACGATAGGATTTCATTTTTTGTAATTTGCGCTCGTTACACAAAATTAAACTTTTCGTAACTCTTTACATAAATAGCTATTCTAGAAGTATGGCTAGTATAAAATATACTAATGTCAGAAACCTATTCTGATAAAAAATAGAAATTTGATCTTTTTTCACAAAGCTACATTCTTTGGAGTCACAAACTCAACTGCAAACAAGAGAAACCTAAAATAATTTTGAATATTTTCACATCATTTTCGTATTTCCAATTTTCAACGCGGCTGCCACTGCGATCTCTGGCCCCGCTACTGAGAAAGAAATGAAATCATAATATCGGTTGTATTTCAACCCTTGTCTATGAATTCACCAGCGCAGCGTTGCCAAATGATGAACAGGCGAATGTAGGCATTCACTAAGAAATGTTGTACTTCATTGTTGTCGCACTTATTTCGACTGCATACTTCCGCTACCCGCCAGCAGGGACATGCGTCTTTGATTAATTTGGCTAGAGAGAGTAAAGCAAGAAGAGAGATGAAAATATCGTTGACAGATATTAATTTAGTCACGTGCTCCCACGGCCTCTTAATGAAATAAAACTGTTGCAACACCATGGAATTATAAAACAACTTTGCTGGTTGGGTGTGAGCTAATAATTGAAGCAGACTTGAAGCATGACCTAAATACGTCATCGTATATTTACCACCCGATGAGTTGATACACGTTATATCGTCATCACTGAATTGCAGCGACATACGTTCTGGTAGCTATGTTTTGAATAATTTATCATTGCTTACATCTTCCAAAGTTAATAAAATTGATTAACCAAAACTTCTAGAATAAGTTGACATATTTCAAATTATGTACACTTCATCAATTGGCAATGATGATGAGGCCTTCTGCTCTAGTATTTCAACCTCCTGTACAATCAAATTATTGATTTTATTTGAGTCTGCTTTTGAAAAAGACATGATGAAAATATGTATGAAAATATAAACAATTTCCAACAGACAAATACACTCACCGTCTTCCTTCTATTATGAACTGAATAACACTCTACCAATTGCTAACTGCTGCAGATATATTCGTCTACTGATTTCATAGTGTGCCGAGCATTTCTTTTATGTTAAACAGCGCAAGTCACCCCCACCATGAAACCGTGAAAGATTCACATTGCTAGTTGCTACCCACTAGAGGTGCCTGACGTCACAGCCAAGTCCACCTTCCAGCTGGATACGTTAACAGATGTCGATACGAACAGACAGTGGTTGTTGCGCTCTCGTAGAGGGCAGACGTTAACAAATTGCTCACCGCCTGCGCGTCACCATCGACAGCGAGGCTAGAGCAATGCGTTACGTCACAGCCTTCACCGCATCGCTCTCCTACTCTTGAAGGGTTGCTGCTGTGACGTCACACCACTACTAACTTGGTGGGCTCACACCGATGAAACATTCATTATTTGGAAGATCTTTGAAGTATGCAGACGTATGTTTGTACATAGACACACACATGATGAAACCCTGTACCGTGCATTCTCACACACACACCAACCAAATGTAATTCAGTCATTATGTCACACACACACACACACACACACACACACACAAATTCTCATATGAAAAAAAATCTGAACGATCCATGCACCAGACACTCCAAGGTCACATCGCCTTGATGTTACTAAACAACAAAAAAAACAATTAATACGTCATAGTGTGGGGGGGGAGGCCCAGAAATGGCTGTAATCTGCTACTTTTGGTGTTAAGTGATACTTCAGCGTAATCTTCATTACTTCAATTCAGGGTGGTAAAAAAATACAGTTTTTTCCTTTGCTTGAGAAAGTGACTGAAAATTGATTTTTTCAAAGGAATCAACCTCTGTATTATTACAAATTCAGAAAGCAGTTAAAATGTGTTTGGGAAAAAGCTATTAACAAAATTATACAAACCAAAATGCCGCCTTATCTGTACAGAAAAATCACTTTCCGTACTGATGTTCACAATCTGAACATCAGATTTAAGGGTACTCTTATCCCACCTAGTTTTGAAACTGAATTTTTCAAGCGATCATTTAGCTTTAATATTAGCCAAGTGATCAACCTGTTACCAAAAGAAATGAGAAATTCAGAACTTTCTGTTTTACGGAAAAGATTCAAACTACTTCTGTTCGAAAGCCAACTTCTAATATAAACTGCCCAACCCTATACACTTTTCATCATTATGAGACCAGAATAAGTCTTAGTAATGGACGTCCTCTCCAGCATCCAAATAGATATTGGAACAATCCCATCTTTTTTTTTTATTTCCTGTATTACTTTTTTTTGTTTCAGCTTATGTAGAATCTTTTTGAGGTTGAGTGGAAGAACAACTCAGTAGCACTTGGGCTAACTAAGTTGAACTTGACCTTTTGTTATGTCAGCAACTAGCTCGTTAATTTATTTAAATATTTGTATGTAACTACAGCTGGGTACCAATAAAGACGATTATTATTATAATTATTATAATTATTATTATACTTCAGCGTAATCTTCATTACTTCAATACAGGGTGGTGAAAAAATACAGTTTTTTCCTTTGCTTGAGAAAGTGACTGAAAGTTGATTTTTTCAAAAGAATCAACCTGTGTATTATTACAAATTCAGAAAGCTGTTAAAATGTGTTTGGGAAAAAGCTATTTGGCTTTGTACTTCTCCGTCATCATGTAATTTCAATGTTCATGTGAAAGTAGGTGTTTCGAAAAAGTTTTTTTAACACGCTTCACTCGTATGTTTTTTTGTAACCGACTCCTTTGAACTCGATTGTAACTAACTTCAAAGGGATATATTTATTTTAAACATTGTACACTTATCAAGAATCGGTGACAATACAATTATTTCATAACTTTATCTCATTATCCTGATCAGGATCGCTAGGATTGAATAATTTCGTCACACAGAGTTTGTGTGAGAACAAGTGAGACAACCACACTATCTGCGCGTCATATATATTCAAACAAATGGGTTATTTGAACGTTTGTTTGAAGGTGATTGACAATCTATCTACAATCGTCCTCACCCGAAGACGATTGTAGATACTAACAATCGAAACGTCGTGAACTAACGTGACTTGGAATCTCTACACTACAATATGATTAATTTTCTTTTTCATTCCTTTATTTTTATTTTGTTTTTTATTTATTCAATTGTTTTATTTTTACTTGTAGTTCATTTCACTACCTATTATTTCATTTCAGGTTTATTTTGCTTAATATAATTGTTATTTTCAGCTATTCATTTTAAATTATTCTTTTTTAGTTGTTTCAGGGATTTCAAATCATTTTGTATAGTAGATAATGGAAGTCCGAACTAGTGAAATGGGTTTGAAATTGCAAGCCAAATTGAGCCAAGTGGTGAATAAATATAGTTCAATAACTCAAAAAACCGCTTCAATAGCAACACAAACTAATGAATAAAAAATAATTCGAAACTAAGTACTATGGCTTGACGTCTAATGACTTTTCATAAATCTGAAATCAGAATAAATCTATTTACAAGTATCCATTGTTATAAATACTTGATTAGGAGATGTTTGCCAGATTGGAGCAATTATAAAAATATAATTTAAAGCATTCCATGTTTTTCAACAATGAAATATTTTTTTTACGAAAAGATTGTAGGGGTGAAATAAGTATATTTTGGGTATCAGTGCGATTAGGTAAATTTTAGGTGATTGGATAAGAATATCACTAATCAACATGGCTGAACAAGCAAACAAAGTGATTTGTGCGGAGCTGAATAAACTGACAGAGAGTGAAATTCTCAACTCAACCGTGAATAAAATAGTGCCCACAAGTAACGTGAATTATGATATTGTGAAAAATTACATCGTTAAGTACTGTGAAGGTAGAAATATTGACGAAAATGTGTTTTACGATTCATGTACGGAGTTAACCCCAAATATGGAGTGTAATCGACAAAAGTGCATTTTTCAAAACAAAGACAAAAATCGTGAGTTAGTTACTAACGAACCTGAATCTACATTTGGAAAAACGAATTCATGACCTAGAAACAATTAATAATTTGATAATTAATCAAACTCATCAAACCGACACTAGACCGACATCTGACATTCAAAATCAGAATACATCAACAGCAATAAATGGTGAAAGCATTCCATTGCAGAGTTCCTCTTCAGACTTAATCAATCCATCTGTTGGTAAAACATTTTCTGATGCTTTGAAGAATCCTATACATCCCATCAAAAACAATACATATTTAGAAAGAAAGCCTCTTCAGTACTCCCATACGTCGAGAAGCTCAACGACCCACTACAAAAAACATAAACAAAACGTTATCATCGGTAAAAACAAATTAGGCAATATCAAAACAGTACCTCGACTAGGTTTTCTCCATGTGTACAGATTATACTCTGAAGAAACCACTGAATCATTAAAAGACTTCCTAAAGGTAACTGCCCCTCACATTGATTCAGATTGTGAAAAATTGGAAAAAAAGACCCATCAACAGCATCTTTCAAAATTTCGTTTCCCTTGTGAAGGAAATCTATAATCCGGAAATATGGCCTGGAGAGTGTGCGGTACGACGTTCCATCTTTCCAAAAAACTTGCAAAATCAATCCGTAGCAACTCAGGAAGTGCAGTGACAGTGCCAAATAATCCTGCTTCAAACAGTCATGATGTTTTCAGTGTTTTCAGTATAAATATTCAATGTCTCTCAAATAAGATCAATTTAATTGAATCGGTGATCAGAGAGTACGACTTTTCCTTTTTAATATTCAGTGAACACTGGATGAGTAAGGTCAGTATTGAGAGCACTATGATTAACAATTTTAGTTTAGCGAGTTGTTACTGCCGTATCAACCGATCTCACGGTGGAGTTGCGATTTTCTGCAAGAACGAAATCATATCTTTAACACTTTCAACGCCAGGGCGGTCATTAGAGACCACTTAAGGACATTTCCTCCAGTGCCAGAGCGGTCGCCTGTGACCGACGGTAATAACTTGATTTGGAGAGCTATACAGACAAGACGACCGCTTTAACACGCATTTAGCTATATAAGCATGACCGCCATGGCACTGCTGATCATTTCTCTCGTATGAATTTTTTGATTCCAATTGCTCCTCCAATAATTACCCGCTTCAAAATTGATAATGGTTTTTTCTCAATACTAAATATAATAAGTATGCAAAACTCAAGTATTCTTTATTGAAATAAGTACAAATAAATAGTGAAAACGAGTATACATTTCTACACTGAGAGTAATGAACAAATACAAATTTTTGGATGAAGAAAAAAAGGAATTATTTGTGACTAGTGGTAAAACATTCCAAACAATAGTGGGGTTCATTTTCACAATTTGCGCAGTGAGTGGTAACCTTTTTTACTTTATTTTCTTCAAGATTGAATTTCACTTTTTTATTATAACATCCCCTGCAATATTTTCTTGTTTTCACTGCCGGTCCATCTCTTTTTGCAAAAGTGTGAGTGTTCATTTTTTGTCGTTTTGCTGATGTAGTTGCAAATTGTTGAATATCATTCTCTTCAGAATTTTCGGTAGGTTCGAGTAAACTTGTTATAATTTTCTGTCGAAATTCAGATATGGTTATATTCTTTCCAGTAATATTTCTATATAATATGTGTGCATTGACAACAGCTGTACCTAACAGTATTTCCACTGCAATTTTCCTGTACCGTTTTATTGTCTTACGTAATGCTGTATTATAACTCGTCATTCGATCTGATATATCGATAGAAAACTTTCCTGGAATATACTTCATAATGGCTGCAAGTGTTTCTATAGTACCAGTATATCGAGTAACTTCAAAGGTTTCATCGCCATGTTCAGTTGATAGAAAAAGGACATCTCGTTTGTCTCGCCACTTTCCGACACGAATGCCCCTATTATTTTCTTTTACAATAATTTCCCCTACCTTCAACTCTTTTGATGTTACACTCTTTAGATTACCTCTACGGTTAGCCCTAAGTGTTCCCACTAAATGTGTATTATTGTCTAGAAATTGATTTGCTAACTCTAAACTAGTGTACCAATTGTCTGTTATCATTGTCTTTCCTGTGTTCAAGAGTTTTTCTGAAAGTTCCATTACAATCTTTGTCGGCACTGACGGAGTAGGATTTTGTTCTTCCTGCATAAAGTTTCATGTTCCATGTATAACCATTATCGCAGCAAAGTTTGAACATTTTCAGACCATATTTGTGGGTCTTTTTTGGGATATACTGCTTCATAAGTAAACATCCACGAAACGGAATGAGACTCGTCAATGCATACTACTTTGCCGGGTACATATATTTCTTGACGTTTTTTTATGGAACTTTTTCAGCAGGGGTTCAATCTTATAAACTCTGTTACCATCAGGACATTGCTGATTGTCGCTGAAATGCCAAAATGTTAAAAGTAATTGGAACCTATTTCTGGTCATAACCTCTGAAACGACGGAGTTTTTGAAAAGACGATTTTGACTACAATAATTTTTGACGCTCGGCATTTTCACCAATCTCATGTATCCAAGGAGTCCAAGGAACTGTCTTATTTCATTTTAATTTGTAGGAGTTCAGTTATGTAATCTTGAAGCCTGTGGTATATCCTCCGCTGAAGTAAGTTCTTGGGTGGCGTAGAGGTTAGTTTGTTCCACCATCACTTCCAGAATCACGTAATCTATAAACAGCGAATAAAATTCGGAGAATTCAGCATGCACCAAAACTGCTGCGTATTCTGGTTTGATACCAGACTGTTCATTATAGGGAAAAACTGAATGATTCCGTTTGACTTCTGTCCACAAATCGGATCCCGAAGGAATCTGACGGACGTATTGGGAGTTTCTCTCGAACTCACTATCACTTTAATTTTGTGTATAAGAATTATTATCTTGCACATGTACTGTTTGACTAACAAATACCTCATCTTTGTTCTGCGTGGGATTATGGGTGGTGTTCCCGCCATCTTCACCTACCAAAACGTTTTCAGTTTCGTCTGGTTGATCACCATCTGCTGATAGGCTATCATCTCTACGGCTAACAGTATACGTAGGATCTTGAAGTAAATCTGACGTTTCATATGGGTCTGAGTCAGTTTCACTGAACTCTATAATAATAAATTTCAATGAACACATATTCACATAAATGTCGTATCCTTAACTTCATCAGAAAACTGATTCCTATTTTTTAGGGCCAGTTCAACCAAGCGCCGTGATCGTTCACTCAATTTTTAAAATTTGCGAAGTAAAAATGACAAGCACAACCGTCTTTCTCGAGCTCGTAACACCGAATGAAGGCATTGGTAAACAAGTCTCGACATGAGTTAGTGACCGCTTCGATGACCACTACTTAATGAGTAGGCATTCATGGCCCGTGGTGCCAAAGCGGTCACTAGTGACCGATCCTTTTTTGTGTAAAAATACTGCCTACGACAAAAAAACTTCGCCAGGACACATTGACCCCTACATTTGATATAAAAATGTAAAAAAACGGAACTGGGCCGGTGAGACATTTTTGCAAAACCACCCTGGCACTGAAAGTGTTTAGTAGACCACTCATGGCCATCAATGATTTATCTCTTGAAATGGTAATTGAATGCTCAGCGGTTGCTTTTCATGATGAATATTGCATAATCAGCATTTATCGGCCTCCCATCAATGATGAGGTCTCTCTGAGGTTTTATCCATTGCAACACATAACTTTGAGTCCGTACTCTTATGTGGCGATCTAAACATAGATAAATCTATTAATAATTTGGTCTGGAAATTATTGAAAGATCTCTTCAGTTCTTACGAGATGACGTCTCTGATAAATGAAAATACTAGAACATTTTCAATAGTAAATTACATTAGTTTCTCTGCTATTGATTATGTTGTGTCGAATACACCTGAATTAATTGAAACCACTAATCTTGACCCGGATCTCTCTGATCATCACGGACAAATCGCTACCTGTCGCTTGTCCTCGGTTCTGAAATCAGTAAAGAATGTAGAAAAATATTCTTACAGAAAAATTGATCAGAACTCCAGAAACGAGTTCAGTTATTTACTTGCTAAAATTAATTTCGATACCAGTCACGTCAACGATGTTGATATCATATTTGACAACTATATGAATTAATTTCTTAGGTGTTTCAATTGCTCGTTTTCTGAAAAAACTGAAAAAAAAATGTTTTCTATGAAAAGTGAAAAAATCAAATTTTCACATGAACTGCATCAAATGAGAGGAAGGTTAAAGGATTTGGATGGGTTACGCAAGAGGACAGATGATGTAACGGTAAAAGAAAAGTATAAATTTCTGAAGAGGAATATTGATAAGAAAATTTCTCTCGAAAAAAAATCGCATTATACAGCAATCATAAGTGAATCGGATAACAAAACGAAAACACTTTGGCACATTGCAAACAAAGTCAAAGGAAAACATAAATCTAACAAAATATCTGAAATTATTTGAAGGTGATTGACAATGTTTCGTGATGAATTTCACTGGTTCGGACTTCCATTGTCTACTATATAAAATGATTTGAAATCCCTGAAACAAGTAAAAAAGAATAATTAAAAAGAATAGTTGAAAATAACAATTATATTAAGCAACAATAAACCTGAAATGAAATGATAGTGAAATAACCTACAAGTAAAAATATAATAATTGAATAAATAAAAATTGAAAGAATGCAAAAAAAGAAAATAATAAAAATAAAAAAGTGTAGAGATTCCAAGTCACGTTAGCTCACGACGTTTCGATTGTTGGTATCTACAATCGTCTTCGGGTGATGATAATTATCCTTTTTTACTGGTTTCAGGGATTTCAAATCATTTTATATAGTAGACAATGGAAGTCCGAACCAGTGAAATTCATATCTGAAATTAATTTTAATATCGAAGTCCTGACCGAACCAAAAAATATGGCTCTTGTGTTTGGACAATATTTATCATCAGTCATAACTGATAAATTGAATGAACATTTTAGTCAACAGTTTTCCACACAATTCACCACAGGTGAATTCAATCCTGCATCAATGTTCTTTGAAACCGTTACAAAGGACGAAATACTTGAGGTCATGAACTCATTACCGAATGAAGAATCTACAGGTCCGGACGAAATTCCGATTTCAGTAATCAAAGACACCAGTGATATAATTGCACCAGCTTTCGAGCATATTATCAATCTGTCCGTATTGCAGGGCAAATTTCCATCTGGCCTCAAATTATCCCCTATAATTCTTATTTTCAAAAAAGGCGATCCAAGTAATATTGAGATTTATAGACCAATCGCTTTACTAAGCATTTTTTCTAAACTGATAGAGAAAGTAATGGCCAATAGAATCACAAATTTCCTCAACACATATCAGGTTTTATGTGACTACCAGCATGGATTCCGTAGATTGAATTTGTTCAATATGTCAACAACAAAATGAACTTTGGCGAATTTGTGGCCTCAATTTCCTTTGATCCTACTAGAGCTTTCGACTCGGTCGATATTTCTTTCATATCTGATAAATTGAATAACCTTGGTGTCCGCGGCCCAATCAATGAGTGGATCGTGTCCTTCCTCGAACGAAGAAAGCTCATTGTTAAGATTGATGACGTCATCTCGGAGGAATTTGAAACAGATATTGGTACACCCCAGGAAAGCGTACTCGGTCCTCTAATTTTCCTCATTTTCATTAACGACCTTCCCATTCACATATCTCAAGGAAGGGTGCTTATGTACGCAGATGATACTTGCATTACTGTGTCAGATACTTCATCTGTAAGACTATCTGAGAAGATCAACGTAATCCTAAAAGACTGGTGCTTCAAAAATAAACTTATGATTAATCATAATGAGACGGAATATATAGAGTTTAGTAGCAAACATAGAACACCTCTGCATATACGGCTCTCATATGAAGGAGTGTCAATTGAGCCATCTATAATGGTGAAGTTCTTAGGAACACAATTCGACTACAATCTATCATGGAACCAGCATGTCGATGTAGTTTGTGGCAAGCTGAACAAATGTTTTTATGTGGTCACTACACTCCAAAACATGCTGAAACGAGATTGTCTGCTTGAAGTTTACCATGCACTGGGGTACTCCGCTATTTCATATAAAGTAATAAAATTCTCACTGTGCTCAAGAACCTAAGCAGCTTCAGAAGGCATTGCGATATTCACATGTATGACACCAGAAACAAAAGAAATATCCTACCGAATAAAATTTGTCACTCCATGCAAAAAAAAGCTCCAGTGACAACTGGAATTCGTCTATTCAAACTTCTGCCCCTCGAATTGAGAGAGAGCAGAAGTCCAAATATCTTCAAATTAAAGAAAGTACTGGCCGAAGGATGCTTTTACTCCCTTCGTGAATTCGAACTTTTTGTCGTTAGTGACTTTCAGTACTGACCTTTTCATATTTCTTCATATCTTGCTTTATCTTTGTGTGATTTTTCACAGGCGGTGAAGTATGCATCAGTGAAATACCCGATTCAAATTCGGTTTTTGACTCGATGTTTCATAACATTCAAGAATGTTATTTTGTTTTTCAAATCATCATTCATGTATGTTATTTTATTTGTATATATTCCGATCTATTTCTTGTCAATATGGATGCCATAAATTTGAATTTGAAGACTTAGGGAGAATATTGGTATAATAAAGTATTTTTTTCTTAAAAATTCCAATTTATTCGTGCAGACATATAATGAAACAACATGATCAAAATTGTCAGCATTTTCTCTTTATTGAAAAATTCTTATGTTTTTTTCAACAATTCGTGTAATGTAATAATGTTGCACTTATGTTGAAATTATTAGATCGCAATAACATATCAACTCTCTAAATATACAAGAGATTGTTTAAAACATTCGAATAATCTATAATCTATAATATCATATCCTAATTTTTGTTATAGTAAAATTAAAACTCAACAATGATTCACCATTAGGAATTAAAAAAAACCAAACCATTGTGAAAACACTTACATAACATAATATCCATGTGAAACTCACACAGATACAATTCAAAAACTCCACACTTTTCTCAGTCTAACCACTTTCAAATATTTAACGTGTCATACAAATTAGTACCAATTCATTGCAGATTTTCTTGACGCGCGTCAATACCCATCGTCTCTCCAAAACGTGCTCAACAAAAATCAAAGTGAGCAGGGTTTCGTTTCCGTTGCTGGAGATTTTGAATATCGTCACGAAGTTGTCCAAATTGCCTCAGAAGAAATTGTGGAGGAATTGATGCCATCTCCAATACCATCGGCATTCTACAAATATCATCTATGATATAAACCAACTTATTGGCTATATTCCCTAAGTTATATACGGTATGGCCCCTTTTTCCGTCTAAAACATCTTGAACACCTCTAGGCACTCTTCTGTACCATAGTTTACGGAGTACCACATCTTCCTTAGCAATGTCGGCAAGACCATTCAGATAATGCACGAACTTGGATGTTTTCAGGTGGGTCTGTTCTTCCTTCTCGACTTTAGACGACTTCAACCGACGTATCACCCTCTTAAGTTTACTATAGGGTTTTTTCTCCGGAATCCGCACCACTATCTTGCGAATTTTTATAATTAATCGATAATCTATGGCACCCAATGCACACCAAAATTTTTCGGTTTCCTCTTTGATACCTGAGAAATCGAAGCACTGCTCTATCATAAGAATCCAAAGTTCTGGATCATGTTGTATGAAGGAGGGTAATTCAAGAAATACATTTCCGTTAGAAAATCCTCGTGAATTATGGACAGACATGATTTTTGATATATTTACGTCTCACTTTCTCTACCAAATATATTTTCTGAGATTTCACTTCCACTATTTACGTCTGTATCACTTCACTAACGTTAATATATATAAGATATTGTACAGGTATAGGAAATGCCAACTGATATCTAACAAAGGTGATTTGTCATTTCAAAGGAGAAACAGGTAAATTTGGGTTATTGATGTGATTAGGTAAATTTTAGGTAGATTGCTTTCTTGCTTTAGGGAGACTTCAGGTGGAATATTGCTATGATGGATGTTTCATTCAAAAAATGTTTTAAAATTTTTACAAAATTGTATTTTCTCTATAGAAACTGCATTACCCAGTTTTCATATCGAGGACTGTGAAAAATCGCATTTATTTAAAATATAGTTGCAAATCATATTGATCATATATTCACTAGAATATAGGAAAAAGATGTATTTGATGAAGAAAAAAAAGTTAACTCATCCATATGTAAAACTATCCCAACTGATTACTACGCAATAGCACTATCTGTAAAATTAACTGATCGATGTGTGACAAAATACAGGGCCTTTCACGACGAGCGTTCGTTAGGAATATATGGAGAAGGATTCCAAATCAAAACTTAAAATTTTGTGTTAGTGAGTTCTACAAAATGGCCTTCTCAATCAAAATATTTTCAACTCCCGGTCTCTTTCTCTTATACCGGAAGTCAAGGGCAACTTCCTTATTTCAAATGGAATACCCTGTATTCTATTACATTTTTCAATTCCTCAGCATATTTTTGGCCCACTTTATATAACAATGCCTATACCCAAAATTATTAGTTTTCGAGATAATAATTTTTATCAGAAAAATTTGGCAGTTACAGCACCACTCCGAAAAAATCATAACTTATAGACAGTAAGTAATTAGTTTAAGCCGATTTCAGAACCTCCCCCTATCACTTTCAACCTTGAAATGAACTCTACGTCACACAAAGTAGCGAAAGCGACTTTGAGGAGTTGTTATGAGTTTGACCTTCAGCAACCTTGACCTACGTCATACGGCAACGCAGACAAGGTGACTTTGAGGTGGTATTTTCAGTTCAACCTTGAATGACCTTCATTATTTTCCTATATTTTCGACAAGGTGACTTTGACTTCCAATGAATTCGAGCTAATTTTGCATCACATGATCTAACGTAACCAAGGTGACTTTGAACGATTGTTTTGGCATGTATATATTTAAGGAAAATTAATTTAAGTTTTCGGCAACACCGCTCTCGGTTTTGATAGAATAAATTCACTCAGTTGAGTAGTTTTAGTTTTGAAATTAGAAATATTCGGAACGACTGGATCGGAAAAGAAATAAGATACGCGCTGGTGATTCTATTCTATAGTATAGACTAATGTGTGCATTGTTCTTTTGTTGAAATAAGTTTTCTTCAACACTGCTTCTCCTAAAACTCCTTGATCCATCCCTACTTTGCCATAATAGTTTCCCTGAAGCAGTTGGATCCAACAGCAAAAAACGAGAAAGGGGTAAGTCTCAATCCTGGGTTTATTTAACCATCACTGAGTTATTATTTAATGTATTCTGTGTTTTGAGTTTATCATATCCATTACAGAACATAACATTTGGTCCTATTCGAGCCGGATTGGTGGTTATAAAAACTTGGATTGTTTTTTCTTTTCTCGAATCGGTTAGCAGTGTAAAAAACGGAAGTAGTCAGGCCTTTAGCGGTGTTGTCATATTGTTCAGTATATCGGGTATATTTGAATTACGGTCAAATAAAAATATTGAACGGTTTGGTATGATCTGAATTTCGGAAGGTGAAATTTGCAATCGGACATCAAGTTTCCATTGGAAATTATCAAAGTCAAAATGGGTACGGTAGCAGATAGGAAATTTAAAATGTTAACAGCGAAAAAAGAGTCTCTCTTCTCTATTTTGCAGAAATTGTACGATCTATCAAAATCATTGGGAACGGCCCAAGAAGTTGAAGCTTTTAAAATATCATATTTGACTCTAGATACTACTAGAGAAGCTTTGAATTTGGTATTAGATCAGATCAATGAAGTGCAGTTTGAAATAGATGATGAATTTGTACCAGATTATAAGCTTCTTTCAACTATTAATCAATTGTGTTGTCACATTCATATGGCTGAAAAAGGAATTCAAAGACCTGATCAATTTAGGCAATCTAATAGTAATAGCGGCAATATTATAGTAGATAATAGATTACCTCCGTTGCCGAAAATTGAATTACCTGAATTTTCGGGAGAAATACGGCAGTGGGAAACATTTCATTCGCTCTTCAAGAGTATGATTCACGATAATGCATCTTTGACAGATTTAGACAAAATTCATTATTTAGTGGGAAGTTTACGAGGACCGGCCTCGGGAATTTGTGCGGGATTTTCTATCACCGGCGATAATTATAATATTTTGTACAAGGCTCTGACCGAAAAGTATGAAAATAAACGGATGTTAACAGACAGTTATTTACAACAAATTTTTGATTTCAAGCCGTTGCAAAGTGAATCGGCAAGAAATTTGGATGTATTTCTAGAAAGATTTGACGTAGCGGTCTCGGCATTGACAAAATTGAATTTACCAGATTTGGCAGACTTCATGTTGTTGTATCAGGCTTTAGCAAAGTTAGATCATAATTCTGTAAGGGTTTTTGAAATGAAACAAGAGAGTTCCAAAATTCCAACTTATGAAGATTTAATAAAATTCATACAAAATCAGGAAAAATATTACGTCGGGATAAAACAACATCGGTGTCGAATAATAATAATAAGCCGATAAAGACAATCAAAACGTTTGTGGTAAATCAACGGAAAAAAGAAGGAATGACATGCGTTTTCTGTCAAAAAACAGGTCATTACTTGGGTAGATGTAATAAATTCAAGTCTTTGTCACCGGGACAAAGATATGAAGCGGTTAGGGACAATGGCTGGTGCTACAATTGTTTGTCAAACAAGCACACAGTAAAAAATTGTCCTAACGAGCGGTTGTGTGTGGAGTGTTCCAAAAAACATCACATTTTACTTCATTTGGGAAAACCAAATTCAGTTAGTGGATCGAATGGGGATGCGGCCTCAGGATCAAACATTGAGAGGAGGGAAACGGTTAGTAATGATACATCAACGGTTGATGTGCATTTATGTTCAGAACCTAATGCGGTTTATTTAAAGGATGATTCCAACTATACAACTTTGCTTGCGTCTATGGTTGTTTTCGTGGAAACAAGTTTAATTGCAGGTGCTACAGCTAGATTTATTTTAGATTCGGGTAGTGTAGCCAATTTACTGACAATCGGATGTTGTAAAAGGTTAGGCTTGAAGATTTCAAAAAATTATTCTTCGGTTTACGGTTTGGGAGGTTCTATTCAGAAAGTTAAGGGAAGTACAATTTTTACAGTTGTTTCACGGTATAATCCACAAAAGAAATACACAGTTAGGGCTCTAGTGCTTGATAAAATCACTAACAAATTGCCAAAATTTAAAGTTGACATTAGCGCATTTCCCACTTTACAAAAGGTGGAATTAGCGGATAATAATTTCGATAAACCTGCGGAAATCGATGGGATTTTGGGAGTGGAAATGTTTGCTAATATATTGGAAGAGGGTCGGATTACAGGGGTATCGGGTTCTCCTGTAGCGGTGAAAACCACTTTAGGTTATGTTGTTATGGGACAATTTCCAATAGTACGGCGAAATCAGTCAGTATTTTTCTCAGTGCAGGAGGAAAATTCAATTGATCAACTTGTTCGTGAGTTTTGGGACCTTGAGGAAATACCTAAAGGTTTTGCTATGAATCCCGAAGATATAGAATGTGAAAATATATATACTAGTACCTTTAGTAGGGACTCATCGGGACGATTTACAGTGGCGTTACCGTTCAAATTTCCGCCGGAAGGAAGTTTGGGAAATTCGCGGAATAATGCACAAGTTCGGTTACTTCCTTTGGAAAAAAGACTTGAAAGGGATTCAAAGTTACGGATTGAATACAATAAAGTAATGCAGGATTTCATAGACCAAGGTCATATGAAATTAGTGGATATTGACCCTAACGAAGCGTCATCGTATTATATTGGTCATCATCCAGTGATTAAACCAAGTAGTACAAGCACTCCGGTGCGGATAGTGCTAGACGCTAGTGCTCCTACGGATAATAATGTTTCTTTAAATGATATCTTATACCGGGGAGGCAAGTTGCAGGCAGATTTAGTTACTTTAATATTGAATTTTCGGTTGTTCAAGGTAGCATTGACAGCAGATGTTCGGCAGCTATATAGGCAGATCAATGTTATTGAGAATCATTGGCGTTATCAAAGGTTATTGTGGCGTTTTAGTCCAGATCGTCCAATTGACACTTACGAAATAAAAGTTGTAACTTTTGGGATAAAATCGTCACCTTTTTTGGCTTTACGCACTATCAAACAATTAATTGAAGATGAAGGAGAAAAATTTCCACTGGCGGCGAAATTTGTGTCAAGAGATATCTATATGGATGATTTTTGCACAAGTATAAATTCGGAAAAGGAAGCTGCGCAATTATACAAGGAATCAGTTGATTTATTTCAAGCAGGTTGTTTTGACTTGACAAAATGGGCTACAAATTCAAAGGCACTATTGAATGACATTCCCATAGAAAAACGGTTAGCGGGAAATGTATTTTTCTCCTCAGATACACAGGTATTACGTATACAATGGCATACAGAAACTGACGTTTTCAGTTTCAAGGTGCATAAACCGGATCAGAAATGTACAAAACGAACAATGTTGTCGACGGTGGCTAAATGTTATGATCCGATTGGGTTGTTGGCACCTTTCATTTTGTATTTAAAAATATTGATAAAAAATTTGTGGACATTGAAATTGGAATGGGATGAGATGCCTCCAGAGAATATTTTAGAAATTTGGGAAAAGATACGATCGGAATGGGGAGAACTTGAAAAATTTAAAGTACCTAGGCATATAGGAGCAATAGAACGAAACCCTGTAATGGTTTTAGCTTTCGCGGATGCTAGTTTGAATGCATATGGAGCTGTCGTCTACTTACGCAGTGTACTATCGAAGTACTGTGGAAGTTCAGCTGGTGTGTGCCAAGTCTAAGGTATCTTCGGCCAAACGATTAACCGTTCCACGGTTGGAACTTTTAGCTGCTCTTTTGCTTTCTAATTTGGTTAAATATGTTTTAGAAACTTATAAAGAACGGATTTTGATCACAAAAACTTTAGCTTTTTCAGATTCTTCCACTGTTTTAAGCTGGTTAAAATCTTCTCAATCTAGGGATGTACTTGTTGCGAATCGGATCGTTCGAATCCAGGAAAATATACCCGAAGCTTCGTGGTATCACATCGAAGGCATTCAAAACCCGGCCGATTGTTTATCGCGTGGTTTACTTCCTGAACAATTAGTTAGACATCCTCAGTGGTTACATGGACCCACATGGATGAAATTACCCCCAAATGAATGGCCTTGTTTTCGTGAGGAGGCTAAAAATTTTGGGAAGAAAGATATAATTGTACTGAATAATAATACGGACTTAGATTTTCATCATCCTCTACTAGATTTATTAGAACGGTATTCATCGTGGCATAAAATTTTACGAATAATAGTATGGGTTTTAAGATTTTTGAAAATTATTCCTAATAAGAAAATTATTTCATCAAAGGATCTCCATATTGCGGAGTTGGTTCTAATAAAACTGGTTCAAATTAAACATTTTGATTTTGAAATTCAGATGTTGAAGTCAAATAGATCTGGCTCATCTAGGTTAATCAAATTACACCCTTTTTTGCAAGATGGGTTGCTGAGGGTGGGGGGTAGATTAGCTAATTCAAATTTGAATTTTTGTCAGAAACATCCTTTGATTCTTCCAGCTAAAGATATTCTGACTGAAAAATTGATAGATTTTCATCATAAGATCAATCTTCATACTGGTGCTCACTTATTAGAGGCTATTTTGCGACAGAACTATTGGATTTTAGGAGGAAGAAATTTAATTAGGAGTAGAATACACAAATGTAATCATTGTTTTCGTTTGAAGCCTAAGAATGTAGAACCCCTTATGGCGGACTTACCCGCTGCCACAGTTAGAGAAGCTCGTGCATTCTTACATACAGGGGTAGATTACTTCGGGCCACTTAAAATTACATTGGGTAGGAAGCGAAAGGCATCAGTGCATAAAGCTTATGTAAGTTTATTTATTTGTATGGGGGTGAAAGCTATCCATTTGGAATTGGTCAGTTCTTTATCAACCGATCACTTTTTACAAGCTTTCAAAAGATTTATAGCTAGAAGAGGCCCAGTACGGGTTATTTATTCCGATTGCGGGACGAACTTTGTAGGGGCAAAGTCAATTCTTAAAGAATTAAATGAACATATCAACTCTCAAGATTTCGTTAATTCATTTGAAACGGAGTTAGGAATAAACGGAGTCGAATGGAAATTTAATACACCTTTTTTTCCGCATCAAGGTGGTTTGTGGGAGAGTAACGTCAAGGCGGTAAAAAATCATATTTATCGGGTAATCGGTAATCAGCTATTAACGTTTGAGGAGCTTTCAACAGTACTGACTCAAATTGAAGCACTATTGAATTCCAGACCTTTATGTCGTTTATCCGCAGATCCCATGGCCCCAGAAGCATTAACTCCAGCACATTTTCTCACATTGGTTCCTTTGCGAGGTCTTCCTTCAGAGGACGTGACAGCGGTTCCTATTAATAGACTCAACCGATTTCAGTTGATCGATAAAATGGTACAGGATTTTTGGAAACGCTGGAGGACGGAATATTTGACGAGTCTACAAATGCGTTCGAAATGGACTAAAGATATTCCTAATATAACTGTGGGTTCAGTAGTTATCCTGAAAACGGATAACGCTCCACCCTTACATTGGCCCTTAGCCGTGGTTTCAGACATACATCCAGGAAAGGATGGCAGGGTGCGGAATGTCACTTTAAAAACCAGCAAAGGAACATTTAAACGTCCTGTTGTAAAGATATGTCCTTTGTCCACCCAATAAATGAAAATTATCTTCTTATTCATTTTTTTTTTATTTTATACTGATGTTTGATTGGATTTTTCGACTTCTTTAGTTCTTTGTTTTTTCGAAAAGTCTAAAAAAAAATCAATTTTTCAGGGTGGGGGTATGTTTTGGCATGTATATATTTAAGGAAAATTAATTTAAGTTTTCGGCAACACCGCTCTCGGTTTTGATAGAATAAATTCACTCAGTTGAGTAGTTTTAGTTTTGAAATTAGAAATATTCGGAACGACTGGATCGGAAAAGAAATAAGATACGCGCTGGTGATTCTATTCTATAGTATAGACTAATGTGTGCATTGTTCTTTTGTTGAAATAAGTTTTCTTCAACACTGCTTCTCCTAAAACTCCTTGATCCATCCCTACTTTGCCTTAATAGTTTCCCTGAAGCAATTGGATCCAACAGCAAAAAACGAGAAAGGGGTAAGTCTCAATCCTGGGTTTATTCAACCATCACTGAGTTATTATTTAATGTATTCTGTGTTTATCATATCCATTACAGAACATAACAACGATTGTTTCGAATTTGACCTTGAACGACCTTGGTCAACGTTACACAACGCAGGCAAGGTGACTTTGAGGCAGTGTTTTGGGTTTGACTTGGAATGACCTTCATTAACTTTCCATATTTTCAACAAGGCGACTTCGACTCTGAATGAACTCGAGCCAGTTACGGGGCTTTCTTGAAGTTTTGAACCTACACGACACAACGTAGCCAAAGTGACTTTGAGGTAGTGTTTTGTGTCTGACCTTGAATGACCTCCAACTACGTCACGCGATAGAAACAATATTATTTTGAAGTAGTGTTTTCGGACACCCAGCTTGTGGTGAAGAATTACCCCCCCCCCTTCTCCAACCACGTTCTATAAATGATCGGAGGATCACCATTTCACATTAGTTTGAATAACCCAACGTACTCGAATAGATGAGTGAAAGTAGTGGTACAAAGTGACAGAGAGTATTACGTCAGGAGTATACACAGCAATCCAGGTGAATATATTTTATATTTCTATACCATAATTCCACTATATTCGAAATGGATCATTTGAAATTTAATATCAAGAAAGATCAATTCTGCATTAATTCAACAGACTGTGGCTATGCAGCAGAGGAAATGTCGATGCTATCCACGCGATAAGGTAAATCCCTTCAAGTAGTTTTGTAGGACGAGGAAAATAATACTTCTTTTAAATCATGTCTTCCAAAACGTGTCACAGAACATTTTACGGAAGAAATGATTCACGAAGTGAATTCATCCAAAGCCAAATTCATTTTTACATAAATGGGTCAAAGTTCTCAGAATTATCCTGGTGCCAAAACCCGCTCATTAGTCAAATTTGATATTTTAGATTGAATATAACTTCAATATTTTTGTAAATAGTAGAAATATGGTATATCAATGTGAAATATCGATTAGCTCCCGTGCTTCAAACATGATCAAATTTCAAGTGAGAGCTTTGTTTTTGCAACATAATTTCCAATTTAATGAATGCATTTTGTGTATTTTCAGAGTACGAACATGTGGATGCAATATTCAGCCAGAGAGTGGCCGGAAGCAGTCAATTTGGATTCTGCAAGGTTGGCTTGGGAATTAGCCGACTTGAGTTTTGACGCTCTTCACTCATCAAACTATGATTTGAGTGTATGTTATGATGCTGAAGAGGTACGAAAACTTTTGGAGCTCAGCGAGAAATATGAGCTTGGTGTGCCACTGTGCCACAAATATTCATATGGAAGCAGGAATTCGGATGAGTACTGCCCAACTAGCAATTTCGTATTTTATAATAGTTGCGGAAACGTTTCGTGGAAACAAATTATAAAACTGCATGCCTCCCAGAAATGTTTTCGAAGTGTTTATAAAACTGCTATAAATAGGAAATTGGCACCGTTTTTTAAAGCATTATAGTCAGTATCAATATTTTGTAAGGCCTTTTACAAACACTACAAAACAGTTTTATAAACATTTTGGCAGTTACTATAAAATTTGTCTAACACTCTTAAAAAGTAGTTTTATAAAGACTTCCCTTATTGCACTTTTGCAACATATTCAGGAGACAATTTTATAAGAGTGTTTAAATAGTTCAAAGTAGGCGTTATTAAATATAATACAGCCGAAAACGATAACAATAAAATAAAAAAGTGTTTGAAATGTTTTCTTGAAGACGCAAGAAGTAATTTTGTATTGGACACTAGGAAAATATAATAGATATGTCACCAACTGAAAACTAACAAATAGAAAGGTTGAAGCCATTTTAAAATTTCACTTCTGCACTCATAAAACTTAAAAAGACATTGTTTGTGTTTCGAAGATGGATATTTTTACTGCAAATGAAATTTTATTGACAAATATATAGCCTATTATTAGCAAAATTTAAGCCCGCCACTCATTTATAAATGTTGTCGGTAAAATTATTAATTATACAAAAATTCACTCTGTTGACGTATTCATTTTCTGGTTGCAAACTCAACTCACTTTATTCTAAATACTATAATGTTATAATATTTATGTACTTTTCAGCTGTAAATATCACTATATGTGCGGCATTTCATATTTTCAACTCATCTAATTTCAGTATCTCGGATCGCTATCATTTAAAATGGCGTCGTTCTATGCCATGCTTGCTATCAGTAGCAAGCATTTCAACGTATTTTAGCTACTATGTTACTCTTATAAAACTGTTGAGAAACACTTAGTTCTGGGAGTGATGGTATTGCAGCAGAGTAGGACGACTTTTAAAGCTATAAGTTTCTACGAAAGTGCTTGTATGAATGAAAGATTACTCACATATAGTTCGGATAAATATTATCTGTCTTTGATGTTTTGGCTATAATGTTTCATCGATTATAAAGGCTGAACGATGGGTTTTAACCATTATAATAACCCTTTCTTGTTTTCCGCAAGAAAAAAATTGGAGCACTAGGTCAGGTAGGATAGTTTGAAGTGTTTTTTAATATTTCCAATATACAGGGCGACTCAAAAACTTTAAGAAAGTTCACCAAGTCATTTCTTCGTCTATTTGAAGCACTTCGAACTGAATCTAAAACTATTATATACCCCCCAATAGATGCTAAAAATGGCCGCCATTGTCATCATTTAAAGGGTTGTAACACGAAACTGCTTCACTCAGAACAAAATATTCAGGTTTTCTAAATAGATAACTAAAAACTGATACTTGAAAGTGCAAACCCTTTGTATTTTACAGTCCTCCAAATTGTGAATGATAAGGTTGAGTTACTATACCCAATGCCTTGAAAATATTGAATTTACTTACGGGGTACCTATTCTCAATAAAAATCAAATATTTAGAAGTTGCTGAAGAACTAATTTCCACCACGATATCTATGGCGTCTCATTTGAATAACTAAATAAAAATATGCTTACTAAACACAACTAAAATTTTGAAGATTTTTTCAAAGCTGTGATTAGGAATCGATGTCAGCTGGTTGTTCTTAATTGCTGCATTTTATTCTTGGTGGCAGCAAATATATATAAGCGAAAGCAATTTGATTTTATAACAGTTATATTAGTGTTTTTGAATTGTTGTGAATATACCATACTATAAAATAGTTGGGAAATTATCATTGAAGTGATAATATAGTAATGAAAATAAAATAGTGTCTGGAAGCATTCTGATAAAATGATTTCATTAAAGCTACAGGAAACAGTTATAAAATAAGCTTGAAATAGTTTTATAACTATCATGAAAATCTCGCAGAAAAATGTTATAAAACTGCTACAAAACAATTTAATTTTATAGGAAAATAAGTTTTATAAGTTAGTTTTCAAAACGTTTCTGTGATAATTTCCTGACTATTTTATAATGTTCAGTATCCATTTTATAATGGATAAATGGATACTGAACTATTGAGTCGTTATAAAGATTTTGGGGAAAATCTTTGGTATAAAACGAAAATTTTTCAAACAACAACAAATCAAAGTAGTTTAATTTGAGTTAATCTTCAAATCCAATTTTGATTTGCATTAAAAAGCTGTCCAATATTTCATTATAAATCTGTTTATAATTTTGTCTCAAATCGGGTCAAAATTGGTTTTCATTGGTTTTCTGCTATTCATTTTTATTCTTTAATTTTTCAGTTCTTTTTTTTTAGTTTTTTCAGGGATTTCAAATCATTTTATATACTATCAGGCAATGGAAGTCCGAACTAATGAAATTCAATAAATATATGTTTCATAGAAATGTGATTTATTTTACTTTTCGCTCATTCTACGTTATATTTTATTGTTTTCAATGAAACTCTTTGAGTATTAGTCACAGTTCATTTTCACTAATCAATTATTTTTAACACATAAATCTTGTCGATTTGACATCTTCTATAAATTCATTCAACTCGTTTCGAGTGATTTTGAAATGTGAAAGAATACAAAAAATTACTGTATCTAGTGTTGAATCAGAATTAGTACTTATGTTGAGTGATTTCCAAGTTGAAAAGTAAGGAAAAATGATTGAACCTTGCTTAGAGTCACCGAATGATATAAAAAATATATTTATGAAATTATCGGAAACGAAACGCCTCTCTTCTCGTAAACAATCATGACATGTTTTATTTTTTGCAAATGATTATCGAATGTGCCTTTTATAACTATATTTTTATATCATTCGCTAATTCTTGTCTGGGTTCAGTGATTTTATCATACTTTTCAATTCGGAAATCACACAGCAAAAAAACAAATTTCCATTCAGAATTCTAATCAGTCATTACTCTATATCTTCTCTATATATCTGAATGTATAGAAGACGCCAAAGTGACAAGCTATGTGATGAGTATCATCCTTGATTAGTGAAAATATTTGTAGATTCTATACTTTATCATCAAAAAATAATGAAAACAATATTTTAACGAAATTCAAAAAATCTTTTATGTAACACGATAGGATTTCATTTTTTGTAATTTGCGCTCGTTACACAAAATCAAACTTTTCGTAACTCTTTACATAAATAGCTATTCTAGAAGTATGGCTAGCATGAAATATACTAATGTCACAAACCTATTCTGATAGAAAATAGAAATTTGATCTTTTTTCACAAAGCTACATTCTTTGGAGTCACAAACTCAACTGCAAACAAGAGAAACCTAAAATAATTTTGAATATTTTCACATCATTTTCGTATTTTCAATTTTCAACGCGGCTGCCACTGCGATCTCTGGCCCCGCTACTGAGAAAGAAATGAAATCATAATATCGGTTGTATTTCAACCCTTGTCTTTGAATTCTCCAGCGCAGCGTTGCCAAATGATGAACAGGCGAATGTAGGCATTCACTAAGAAATGTTGTACTTCATTGTTGTCACACTTATTTCGACTGCATACTTCCGCTACCCGCCAGCAGGGACGTGCGTCTTTGATTAATTTGGCTAGAGAGAGTAAAGCAAGAAGAGAGATGAAAATATCGTTGACAGATAATAATTTAGTCACGTGCTCCCACGGCCTCTTAATGAAATGAAACTGTTGCAACACCATGGAATTATAAAACAACTTTGCTGGTTGGGTGTGAGCTAATAATTGAAGCAGACTTGAAGCATGACCTAAATACGTCATCGTACATTTACCACTTGATGAGTTGATACACGTTATATCGTCATCACTGAATTGCAACGACATACGTTCTGGTAGCTATGTTTTGAATAATTCATCATTGCTTACATCTTCCAAAGTTAATAAAATTGATTAACCAAACCTTCTAGAATAAGTTGACATATTTCAAATTATGTACACTTCATCAATTGGCAATGATGATGAGGCCTTCTGCTCTAGTATTTCAACCTCCTGTACAATCAAATTATTGATTTTATTTGAGTCTGCTTTTGAAAAAGACATGATGAAAATATGTATGAAAATATAAACAATTTCCAACAGACAAATACACTCATCGTCTTCCTTCTATTATGAACTGAATAACACTCTACCAATTGCTAACTGATGCAGATATAATCGTCTACTGATTTCATAGTGTGCCGAGCATTTCTTTTATGTTAAACAGCGCAAGTCACCCCCACCATGAAACCGTGAAAGATTCACATTGCTAGTTGCTACCCACTAGAGGTGCCTGACGTCACAGCCAAGCCCACCTTCCAGCTGGATACGTTAACAGATGTCGATACGAACAGACAGTGGTTGTTGCGCTCTCGTAGAGGGCAGACGTTAACAAATTGCTCACCGCCTGCGCGTCACCATCGACAGCGAGGCTAGAGCGATGCGTTACGTCACAGCCTTCACCGAATCGAGAGAGGTGAAGGCATACCGATGAATACGCATTTCTCAGCCACACGTCGTGGAGTGAACATCTCGCTCTCCTACTCTTGAAGGGTTGCTGCTGTGACGTCACACCACTACTAACTTGGTGGGCTCACACCGATGAAACATTCATTATTTGGAAGATCTTCGAAGGATGCAGACGTATGTTTGTACATAGACAAACACATGATGAAAACCTGTACCGTGCATTCTCACACACACACCAACCAAATGTAATTCAGTCATTATGTCACACACACACACACACACACAAATTCTCATATGAAAAAAAATCTGAACGATCCATGCACCAGACACTCCAAGGTCACATCGCCTTGATGTTACTAAACAACAAAAAAACAATAAATACGTCATAGTGGTGGGGGGAGGCCCAGAAATGGCTGTAATCTGCTACTCTCGGTGTTAAGTGATACTTCAGCGTAATCTTCATTACTTCAATTCAGGGTGGTAAAAAAATACAGTTTTTTCCTTTGCTTGAGAAAGTGACTGAAAGTTGATTTTTTCAAAAGAATCAACCTTTGTATTATTACAAATTCAGAAAGCTGTTAAAATGTGTTTGGGAAAAAGCTATTTGGCTTTGTACTTCTCCGTCATGATGTATTTTCAATGTTCATGTGAAAGTAGGTGTTTCGAAAAAGTTTTTTTAACACGCTTCACTCGTATGTTTTTTTGTAACCGACTCCTTTGAACTCGATTGTAACTAACTTCAAAGGGACATATTCATTTTAAACATTGTACACTTATCAAGAATCGGTGACAATACAATTATTTCATAACTTTATCTCATTATCCTGATCAGGATCGCTAGGATTGAATAATTTCGTCACACAGAGTTTGTGTGAGAACAAGTGAGACAACCACACTATCTGCGCGTCAAATATATTCAAACAAATGGGTTATTTGAACGTTTGTTTCAAGGTGATTGACAATCTATCTACAATCGTCCTCACCCGAAGACGATTGTAGATACTAACAATCGAAACGTCGTGAACTAACGTGACTTTGAATCTCTATACTACAATATGATTAATTTTCTTTTTCATCCCTTTATTTTTATTTTGTTTTTTATTTATTCAATTGTTTTATTTTTACTTGTAGTTTATTTCACTACCAATAATTCATTTCAGGTTTATTTTGCTTGATATAATTGTTATTTTCAGCTATTCATTTTCAATTATTCTTTTTTAGTTGTTTCAGGGATTTCAAATCATTTTATATAGTAGATAATGGAAGTCCGAACTAGTGGAATGGGTTTGAAATTGCAAGCCAAATTAAGCCAAGTGGTGAATAAATATAGTTTAATAACTCAAAAAACCGCTTCAATAGCAACACAAACTAATGAATAAAAAATAATTCGAAACTAAGTACTATGGCTTGACGTCTAATGACTTTTCATAAATCTGAAATCAGAATAAATCTATTTACAAGTATCCATTGTTATAAATACTTGATTAGGAGATGTTTGCCAGATTGGAGCAATTATAAAAATATAATTTAAAGCATTCCATGTTTTTCAACAATGAAATATTTTTTTTACGAAAAGATTGTAAAGGTGAAATAAGTATATTTTGGGTATCAGTGCGATTAGGTAAATTTTAGGTGATTGGATAAGAAGATCACTAATCAACATGGCTGAACAAGCAAACAAAGTTATTTGTGCGGAGCTGAATAAACTGACAGAGAGTGAAATTCTCAACTTAATCTATAATATAAAAATGAATCGCAAAATGTGTTGGTAAGCGCATAACTCAACAACGCCTCGACCAATTTGGCCAAATCTTTTTTTGAAATGTTCGTTGAAGTTCAAGGATGGTTTTTACGGCGAGAAAAATTAGAATTATTGCTGGAAAAACCCTAAAAATAGCCCTTTTCTTTTTCCTATACAAATGATTTGTAACTAAAACGTAGTCAATTTGAGCTTTATTGCTATGGTATAAAGTTCATATTAAATTACAAGCACTCACTGTTGTCTAAGCAATGTAGGTGTGTTCCTAACGTCAAAGATCATATCTATCAAAACAATGTGCGTGTGTGCGTTGGAGCACAGAATACATAGTTGGAGGAGTTTAATGTCGCGTTCCGAAACTCGCGTTTCTTTTGTATTAGTTTCGGCACGCGAGATAAAATGCATCAGTTTCCACGTCATTACATCAGTCAAACAAAAATCGCGTTACCAACAGTGTTTTATTATTTTTAATATCCAAATTACAATTCGTACGGCTTAAAAGGATTTGACTTCAAGTGATATCAAATTTATTTCAAATGTATTTGAAACTCCTATGAAAGTAACAAATGATGAAACTGGAGGGATTTACTTCTTAGATGCACCTGGTGGTACAGGAAAAACTTTTTTGATTTCATTAATATTAGCAACAATTCGCTCACAAAATAAAATTGCACTTGCACTCGCTTCGTCGGGAATCGCAGCAACTTTGCTTGAAGGTGGTCGAACAGCCCATTCAGCACTAAAATTGCCATTAAATATGCAAAGCAATGAAACTCCAACCTGCAACGTTTCGAAGAACTATGCAATGGCAAAGGTTTTGCAGCAATGTAAATTGATTGTTTGGGATGAATGCACGATGGCACATAAAAAATCTTTGGAGGCTTTAGACAGAACCTTAAGAGATCTACGGAGCAATAATAACCGATTTGGTGGTGCAATGATTTTATTAGCAGGAGATTTTCGTCAAACATTGCCAGTGATTCCACGATCAACGCCAGCTGATGAACTCAATGCATGTCTGAAGTCCTCCAATTTGTGGAAACATGTCAAAGTACTTCATTTAAGCAAGAATATGCGTGTCGAGTTGCAAAATGACCAATCTGGAAACATATTCTCTAAACAACTCATTGACATTGGTAATGGCAAATTTCCTATAGACATGTTGACTGGCTGCATTAACTTTCCTCAAAGTTTTTGTCAGTTAACTCGATCAAAAGATGAACTTATTCAGAAGGTGTTTCCAGATGTTTCTTAAAATTACAGAAACCATGATTGGTTGAGCGAACGAGCTATACTGGCTGCAAAAACCATAGATGTAAATGAATTAAATTTCAAAATTCAAGAACAAATTACAGGCGAATTGAGGATATATAAATCAGTTGATTCGGCTACTAATCAAGATGATGTAGTCAACTATCCACCGGAATTTTTAAACTCGCTGGATTTGCCAGGATTGCCACCTCACAATCTTCAATTAAAGGTTGGATCGGTGGTTATAATGTTGCGAAATATCAACCAACCGCGTCTTTGCAACGGTACACGGTTAGCGATAAAAAAATTACTAAACAATGTGATAGAAGCAACTATACTCAAAGGAAAGTATAAAGGAGAAGATGTTGTCATACCGCGCATCCCAATGATTCCGACTGATGTGCCATTTGAGTTTAAACGACTACAGTTTCCAGTGCGGCTTGCTTTTGCTATGACTATAAACAAGTCCCAGGGGCAATCATTAAGTGTTTGTGGTATTAATCTAGAAAACCCATGTTTCTCACATGGTCAATTGTATGTTGCCTGTTCCGTGTTGGAAAACCATCAGATTTGTTTATCTATGCGCCAGGTAATCAAACAAAAAACATCGTATACCACAAAGCACTACAATGATAATAATAATAATTATGATTCACATGATTAACAATAAAGCGATTACTTACTTTTAAATCCTTATATATGTTTTATTTAATTATTTTTTATTCACAACGCCCTATCACCAGGGTGACGGTTCTGTTCAGGAGAATTTTTTTAAATACGTAGGCAAAAAAACTGCCACATTACAAATCTTTTTGACAGGACGAAGTCTGTCGGGTCAGCTAGTCGTGAATAAAATAGTGCCCACAAGTAACGTGAATGATGATATTGTGAAAAATTACATCGTTAAGTACTGTGAAGGTAGAAATATTGACAAAAATGTGTTTTACGATTCATGTACGGAGTTAACCCCAAATATGGAGTGTAATCGACAAAAGTGCATTTTTCAAAACGAAGACAAAAATCGTGAGTTAGTTACTAACGAACCTGAATCTACATTTGGAAAAACGAATTCATGACCTAGAAACAATTAATAATTTGATAATTAATTAAACTCATCAAACCGTCACTAGACCGACATCTGACATTCAAAATCAGAATACATCAACAGCAATAAATGGTGAAAGCATTCCATTGCAGAGTTTCTCTTCAGACTTAATCAATCCATCTGTTGGTAAAACATTTTCTGATGCTTTGAAGAAACCTATACATCTCATCAAAAACAATACATATTTAGAAAGAAAGCCTCTTCAGTACTCCCATACGTCGAGAAGCTCAACGACCCACTACAAAAAGCATAAACAAAACGTTATCATCGGTAAAAACAAATTAGGCAATATCAAAACAGTACCTCGACTAGGTTTTCTCCATGTGTACAGATTATCCTCTGAAGAAACTGCTGAATCATTAAAAGACTTCCTGAAGGTAACTGCCCCTCACATTGATTCAGATTGTGAAAAATTGGAAAAAAAAGACCCATCAACAGCATCTTTCAAAATTTCGTTTCCCTTGTGAAAGAAATCTATAATCCGGAAATATGGCCTGGAGAGTGTGCGGTAAGACGTTTCATCTTTCCAAAAAACTTGCAGAATCAATCCGTATCAACTCAGGAAGTGCAGTGACAGTGCCAAATTATCCTGCTTCAAACAGTTATGATGTTTTCAGTGTTTTCAGTATAAATATTCAATGTCTCTCAAATGAGATCAATTTAATTGAATCGGTGATCAGTGAGTACGACTTTTCCTTTTTATTATTCAGTGAACACTGGATGAGTAAGGTCAGTATTGAGAGCACTATGATTAACAATTTTAGTTTAGCGAGTTGTTACTGCCGTATCAACCGATCTCACGGTCGAGTTGCGATTTTCTGCAAGAACGAAATAATATCTTTAACACTTTCAACGCCAGGGCGGTCATTAGAGACCACTTAAGGACATTTCCTCCAATGCCAGAGCGGTCGCCTGTGACCGACGGTAGTAACTTGATTTGGAGAGCTATACAGACAAGACGACCGCTTTAACAGGCATTTAGCTATATAAGCATGACCGCCATGGCACTGCTGATCATTTCTCTCGTATGAATTTTTTGATTCCAATTGCTCCTCAAAAGTTACCCGCTTCAAAATTGATAATGGTTTTTTCTCAATGCTAAATATAATAAGTATGCAAAACTCAAGTATTCTTTATTGAAATAAGTACAAATAAATAGTGAAAACGAGTATACATTTCTACACTAAGAGTAATGAATAAATACAAATTTTTGGAAGAAGAAAAAAAGGAATTATGTGTGACTAGTGGTAAAACATTCCAAACAATAGTGGGGTTCATTTTCACAATTTGCGCAGTGAGTGGTAACCTTTTTTACTTTATTTTCTTCAAGATTAAATTTCACTTTTTTATTATAACATCCCCTGCAATATTTTCTTGTTTTCACTGCCGGTCCATCTCTTTTTGCAAAAGTGTGAGTGT
This sequence comes from Leptinotarsa decemlineata, assembly GCF_025532065.1. Taxonomy (NCBI): domain Eukaryota; kingdom Metazoa; phylum Arthropoda; class Insecta; order Coleoptera; family Chrysomelidae; genus Leptinotarsa; species Leptinotarsa decemlineata. The sequence continues at coordinate 291,576 of NW_027412685.1, forward strand.
TCATTTTCTGTCGTTTTGCTGATGTAGTTGCAAATTGTTGATTATCATTCTCTTCAGAATTTTCGGTAGATTCGAGTTAACTTGTTATTATTTTCTGTCGAAATTCAGATATGGTTATACTCTTTCCAGTAATATTTCTATATAATATGTGTGCATTGACAACAGCTATACCTAACAGTATTTCCACTGCAATTTTCCTGTACCATTTTATTGTCTTACGTAATGCTGTATTATAACTCGTCATTTCATCTGATATATCGATAGAAAACTTTCCTGGAATATACTCCATAATGGCTGCAGGTGTTTCTATAGTACCAGTATATCGAGTAACTTCAACGGTTTCATCGCCATGTTTAGTTGATAGAAAAAGGACATCTCGTTTGTCTTGCCAATTTCCGACGCGAATGCCCCTATTATTTTCTTTTACAATAATTTCCCCTACCTTCAACTTTTTTGATGTTACACTCTTTAGATTACCTCTACGGTTAGCCCTAAGTGTTCCCACAAAATGTGTATTATTGTCTAGAAGTTGATTTGCTAATTCTAAAGTAGTGTACCAATTGTCTGTTATCATTGTCTCTCCTGTGTTCAAGAGTTTTTCTGAAAGTTCCATTACAATCTTTGTCGGCACTGACGGAGTAGGATTTTGTTCTTCCTGCATAAAGTTTCATATTCCATGTATAACCATTATCGCAGCAAAGTTTAAACATTTTCAGACCATATTTGTGCGTCTTTTTTGGGATATACTACTTCATAAGTAAACATCCACGAAACGGAATGAGACTCGTCAATGCATACTACTTTGCCGGGTACATATATTTCTTGACATTTTTTTATGAAACTTTTTCAGCAGGGGTTCAATCTTATAAACTCTGTTACCATCAGGACATTGCTGATTGTCGCTGGAATGCCAAAATGTTAAAAGTAATTGGAACCTATTTCTGGTCATAACCTCTAAAACGACGGAGTTTTTCAAAAGCCGCTTTCGACTACAATAATCTTTGACGCTCGGCATTTTCACCAATCTCATGTATCCAAGGAGTCCAAGGAACTGTCTCATTTCATTTTAATTTGTAGGAGTTCAGTTATGTAATCTTGAAGCCTGTGATATATCCTCCGCTGAAGTAAGTTCTTGGGTGGCGTAGAGGTTAGTTTGTTCCACCATCACTTCCAGAATCTCGTAATCTATAAAGAGCGAATAAAATTCGGAGAATTTTACGCACCAAAACTGCTGCGTATTCTGGTTTGATACCAGACTGTTCATTATAGGGAAAAACTAAATGATTCCGTTTGACTTCTGTCCACGAATCGGATCCCAAAGGAATCTGACGGACGTATTGGGAGTTTCTCTCGAACTCACTATCACATTAATTTTGTGTATCAGAATTATTATCTTGCACATGTACTGTTTGACTAACGAATACCTCATCTTTGTTTTGCGTGGGATTATGGGTGGTGTTCCCGCCATCTTCACCTACCAAAACGGTTTCAGTTTCGTCTGGTTGATCACCATCTGGTGATAGGCTATCATCTCTACGGCTAACAGTATACGTAGGATTTCGAAATAAATCTGACGTTTCATATGGGTCTGACTCAGTTTCACTGAACTCTATAATAATAAATTTCAATGAACACATATTCACATAAATGTCGTACCCTTAACTTCATCAGAAAACTGATTCCTATTTTTTAGGGCCAGTTCAACCAAGCGCCGTGATCGTTCACTCATTTTTTTAAATTTGCGAAGTAAAAATGACAAGCACAACCGTCTTTCTCGAGCTCGTAACACCGAATGAAGGCGTTGGTAAACAAGTCTCGACATGAGTTAGTGATCGCTTCGATGACCGCTACTTAATGAGTAGGCATTCATGGCCCGTGGTGCCAAAGCGGTCACTAGTGACCGATACCTTTTTGTGTGAAAATACTGCCTACGACAAAAAAACTCCATCAGAAAACTGATTCCTATTTTTTAGGGCCAGTTCAACCAAGCGCCGTGATCGTTCACTCAATTTTTAAAATTTGCGAAGTAAAAATGACAAGCACAACCGTCTTTCTCGAGCTCGTAACACCGAATGAAGGCATTGGTAAACAAGTCTCGACATGAGTTAGTGACCGCTTCGATGACCGCTACTTAATGAGTAGGCATTCATGGCCCGTGGTGCCAAAGCGGTCACTAGTGACCGATACCTTTTTGTGTAAAAATACTGCCTACGACAAAAAAACTTCGCCAGGACACATTGACCCCTACATTCGATATGAAAATGTAAAAAAACGGAACTGGGCCGGTGAGACATTTTTGCAAAACCACCCTGGCACTGAAAGTGTTTAGTAGACCACTCATGGCCATCAATGATTCATCTCTTGAAATGGTAATTGAATGCTCAGCAGTTGCTTTTTAAGATGAATATTGCATAATCAGCATTTATCGGCCTCCCATCAATGATGAGGTCTCTCTGAGGTTTTATCCATTGCAACACATAACTTTGAGTCCGTACTCTTATGTGGCGATCTAAACATAGATAAATCTATTAATAATTTGGTCTGGAAATTTTCGAAAGATCTCTTCAGTTCTCACGAGATGACGTCTCTGATGAATGAAAATACTAGAACATTTTCAATAGTAAATTACAATAGTTCCTCTGCTATTGATTATGTTGTGTCGAATACACCTGAATTAATTGAAACCACTAATCTTGACCAGGGTCTCTCTGATCATCACGGACAAATCGCTACCTGTCGTTTGTCCTCGGTTCTCAAATCAGTTAAGAATGTAGAAAAATATTCTTACAGAAAAATTGATCAGAACTCCAGAAACGAGTTCAGTTATTTACTTGCTAAAATTAATTTCGATACCAGTCACGTCAACGATGTTGATATCATATTTGACAACTATATGAATTATTTTCTTTGGTGTTTCAATTGCTCGTTTTCTGAAAAAACTGAAAAAAAAATGTTTTCTATGAAAAGTGAAAAAATCAAATTTTCACATGAACTGCATCAAATGAGAGAAAGGTTAAAGGATTTGGATTGGTTACGCAAGAGGACAGATGATGTAACGGTAAAAGAAAAGTATAAATTACTGAGGAGGAATATTGATAAGAAAATTTCTCTCGAACAAAAATCGCATTATAAAGCAATCATAAGTGAATCGGATAACAAAACGAAAACACTTTGGCACATCGCAAACAAAGTCAAAGGAAAACATAAATCTAACAAAATATCTGAAATTAATTTTAATATCGAAGTCCTAACCGAACCAGAAAATATGGCTCTTGTGTTTGGACGATATTTATCATCAGTCATAACTGATGAATTGAATGAACATTTGAGTCAACAGTTTTCCACACAATTTACCACAGGTGAATTCAATCCTGCATCAATGTTCTTTGAAACCGTCAAAAAGGACGAAATACTTGAGGTCATGAACTCATTACCGAATAAAAAATCTACAGGTCCGGACGAAATTCCGATTTCAATAATCAAAGACACCTGTGATATAATTGCACCAGCTTTCGAGCATATTATCAATCTGTCCGTATTGCAGGGCAAATTTCCATCTGGCCTCAAATTATTCCCTATAATTCTTATTTTCAAAAAAGGCGATCCAAGTAATATTGAGATTTATAGACCAATCGCTTAACTAAGCATTTTTTCTAAACTGATAGAGAAAGTAATGGCCAATAGAATCACAAATTTCCTCAACACATATCAGGTTTTATGTGACTACCAGCATGGATTCCGTAGATTGAATTTGTTCAATATGTCAACAACAAAATGGACTTTGGCGAATTTGTGGCCTCAATTTTCTTTGATCCTACTAGAGCTTTCGACTCGGTCGATATTTCTTTCATATCTGATAAATTGAATAACCTTGGTGTCCGCGGCCCAATCAATGAGTGGATCGTGTCCTTCCTCGAACGAAGAAAGCTCATTGTTAAGATTGATGACGTCATCTCGGAGGAATTTGAAACAGATATTGGTACACCCCAGGAAAGCGTACTCGGTTCTCCAATTTTCCTCATTACCATTAACGACCTTCCCATTCACATATCTCAAGGAAGGATGCTTATGTACGCAGATGATACTTGCATTACTGTGTCAGATACTTCATCTGTAAGACTATCTGAGAAGGTCAACATAATCCTAAAAGACTGGTGCTTCAAAAATAAACTTATGATCAATCATAATGAGACGGAATATATAGAGTTTAGTAGCAAACATAGAACACCTCTGCATTTACCGCTCTCATTTGAATGAGTGTCAATTGAGCCATCTATAATGGTGAAGTTCTTAGGAACACAATTCGACTACAATCTATCATGGAATTCGCATGTCGATGTAGTTTGTGGCAAGCTGAACAAATGTTTTTATGTGGTCACTACACTCCAAAACATGCTGAAACGAGATTGTCTGCTTGAAGTTTACCATGCACTGGGGTACTCCGCTATTTCATATAAAGTAATAAAATTCTCACTGTGCTCAAGAACCTAAGCAGCTTCAGAAGGCATTGCGATATTCACATGTATGACACCAGAAACAAAAGAAATATCCTACCGAATAAAATTTGTCACTCCATGCAAAAAAAAGCTCCAGTGACAACTGGAATAGGTCTATTCAAACTTCTGCCCCTCGAATTGAGAGAGAGCAGAAGTCCAAATATCTTCAAACGCAAATTAAAGAAAGTACTGGCCGAAGGATGCTTTTACTCCCTTCGTGAATTCTAACTTTTTGTCGTTAGTGACTTTCAGTACTGACCTTTTCATATTTCTTCTTATCTTGCTTTATCTTTGTGTGATTTTTCACAGGCGGTGAAGTATGCATCACTGAAATACCCGATTCAAATTCGGTTTTTGACTCGATGTTTCATAACATTCAAGAATGTAATTTTGTTTTTCAAACCATCATTCATGTATGTTATTTTATTTGTATATATTCATCAGACACAATTTAATTTGTGAACTTGGACTAATCCGATCTATTTCTTGTTAATATGGATGCCATAAATTTGAAGACTTAGGGAGAATATTGGTATAATGAATGAAAAATTGTGACTCTGAATAAAGTATTTTTTTCTTAAAAATTCCAATTTATTCGTGCAGACATATAATGAAACAACATGATCAAAATTGTCAGCATTTTCTCTTTATTGAAAAATCCTTATGTTTTTTTCAACAATTCGTGTAGTGTAATAATGTTGCACTTATGTTGAAATTATTAGATCGCAATAACATATCAACTCTCTAAATATACAAGAGATTGTTCAAAACATTCGAATATTCTATAATCTGCAGATTTTGAATATCCTCACGAAGTTGTCCAAATTGCCTCAGAAGAAATTGTGGAGGAATTGATGCCATCTCCAATACCATCGGCATTCTACAAATATCATCTATGATATAAACCAACTTATTGGCTATATTCCCTAAGTTATATACGGTATGGCCCCTTTTTCCGTCTAAAACATCTTGAACACCTCTAGGCACTCTTCTGTACCATAGTTTACGGAGTACCACATCTTCCTTAGCAATGTCGGCAAGACCATTCAGATAATGCACGAACTTGGATGTTTTCAGGTGGGTCTGTTCTTCCTTCTCGACTTTAGACGACTTCAACCGACGTATCACCCTCTTAAGTTTACTATAGGGTTTTTTCTCCGGAATCCGCACCACTATCTTGCGAATTTTTATAATTAATCGATAATCTATGGCACCCAATGCACACCAAAATTTTTCGGTTTCCTCTTTGATACCTGAGAAATCGAAGCACTGCTCTATCATAAGAATCCAAAGTTCTGGATCATGTTGTATGAAGGAGGGTAATTCAAGAAATACATTTCCGTTAGAAAATCCACGTGAATTATGGACAGACATGATTTTTGATATATTTACGTCTCACTTTCTCTACCAAATATATTTTCTGAGATTTCACTTCCACTATTTATGTCTGTATCACTTTGTAAATTGATTCTCAAATCCCTAACGTTAATATATATAAGATATTGTACAGGTATAGGATAGATATCTGATATCTAACAAAGGTGATTTGTCATTTCAAAGGAGAAACAGGTAAATTTGGGTTATTGATGTGATTAGGTAAATTTTAGGTAGATTGCTTTCTTGCTTTAGGGAGATTTCAGGTAGAATATTGCTATGATGGATGTTTCATTCAAAAAATATTTTAAAATTTTTACAAAATTGTATTTTCTCTATAGAAACTGCATTACCCAGTTTTCATATCGAGGACTGTGAAAAATCGCATTTATTAAAAATATAGTTGTAAATCATATTGATCATATATTCACTAGAATAAAGAAAAAAGATGTATTTGATGAAAAAAAAAATTAACTCATCCATATGTAAAACTATCCCAACTGATTACTACGCAATAGCACTATCTGTAAAATTAACTGATCGAGGTGTGACAAAATACAGGGCCTTTCACGACGAGCGTTCGTTAGGAATATATGGAGAAAGATTCCAAATGAAAACTTAAAATTTTGTGTTAGTGGGTTCTACAAAATGGCCTTCTCAATCAAAATATTTTCAACTCCCGGTCTCTTTCTGTTATTTCAAAGTTGGCAGTTACAGCACCACTCCGAAAAAATCATTACTTATAGACAGTAAGTAATTAGTTTAAGCCGATTTCAGAACCTCCCCCTATCACTTTCAACCTTGAAATGACCTCTACGTCACACAAAGTAGCGAAAGCGACTTTGAGGAGTTGTTATGAGTTTGACCTCCAGCAACCTTGACCTACGTCATACGGCAACGCAGACAAGGTGACTTTGAGGTGGTATTTTGGCCACTCTCTGGCTGAATATTGCATCCACATGTTCGTACTCTGAAAATACACAAAATGCATTCATTAAATTGGAAATTATGTTGCAAAAACAAAGCTCTCACTTGAAATTTGATCATGTTTGAAGCACGGGAGCTAATCGATATTTCACATTAATATACCATATTTCTACTATTTACAAAAATATTGAAGTTATATTCAATCTAAAATATCAAATTTGACTAATGAGCGGGTTTTGGCACCAGGATAATTCTGAGAACTTTGACCCATTTATGTAAAAATGAATTTGGCTTTGGATGAATTCACTTCGTGAATCATTTCTTCCGTAAAATGTTCTGTGACACGTTTTGGAAGACATGATTTAAAAGAAGTATTATTTTCCTCGTCCTACAAAACTACTTGAAGGGATTTACCTTATCGCGTGGATAGCATCGACATTTCCTCTGCTGCATAGCCACAGTCTGTTGAATTAATGCAGAATTGATCTTTCTTGATATTAAATTTCAAATGATCCATTTCGAATATAGTGGAATTATGGTATAGAAATATAAAATATATTCACCTGGATTGCTGTGTATACTCCTGACGTAATACTCTCTGTCACTTTGTACCACTACTTTCACTCATCTATTCGAGTACGTTGGGTTATTCAAACTAATGTGAAATGGTGATCCTCCGATCATTTATAGAACGTGGTTGGAGAAGGGGGGGGTAACCTTGAATGACCTTCATTATTTTCCTATATTTTCGACAAGGTGACTTTGACTTCCAATGAATTCGAGCTAATTTTGCATTACATGATCTAACGTAACCAAGGTGACGATAGAAACAATATTATTTTGAAGTAGTGTTTTTGGACACCCAGCTTGTGGTAAAGAATTACCCCCCCCCTCCTCTTCTCCAACCACGTTCTATAAATGTTCGGAGGATCACCATTTCACATTAGTTTGAATAACCCAACGTACTCGAATAGATGAGTGAAAGTAGTGCTACAAATTGACAGAGAGTATTACGTCAGGAGTATACACAGCAATCTAGGTGAATATATTTTATATTTCTATACCATAATTCCACTATATTCGAAATGGATCATTTGAAATTTAATATTGAAATGATCAATTCTGCAATAATTCAACAAACTGTGGCTATGGAGTAGAAGCCTTCAATATCTTTGACTATCGATAAAGGTTATAAAATTGAGAAAATGTCGGTGCTATCCACTCGATACGGTAAATCCCTTCAAGTAGTTTTGTAGGACGAGGAAAATAATACTTCTTCTAAATCATGTCTTCCAAAACGTATCACAGAACATTTTACGGAAGAAATGATTCACGAAGTGAATTCATCCAAAGCCAAATTCATTTTTACATATATGGGTCAAAGTTCTCAGGATTATCCTGGTGCCAAAACCCGCTCACTAGTCTAGTTCGATATTTTAGATTGAATATAACTTCAATATTTTTGTAAATAGTAGAAATATGGTATATTGATGTAAAATATGGATTAGCTCCCGTGCTTCAAACATGATCAAATTTCAAGTGAGAGCTTTGTTTTTCCAACATAATTCCCAATTTAATGAATGCATTTTGTGTCTTTTCAGAGTACGAACATGTGGATGCAATATTCAGCCAGAAAGTGGCCGGAAGCAGTCAATTTGGATTCTGCAAGGTTGGCTTGGGAATTAGCCGACTTGAGTTTTGACGCTCTTCACTCATCAAACTATGATTTGAGTGTATGTTATGATGCTGAAGAGGTACGAAAACTTTTGGAGCTCAGCGAGAAATATGAGCTTGGTGTGCCACTGTGCCACAAATATTCGTATGGAAGCAGGAATTTGGATGAGTACCGCCCAACTAGCAATTTCGTATTTTATAATAGTTGCGGAAACGTTTCGGAGAAACAAATTATAAAACTGCATTCTTCCCAGAATTGTTTTCGAAGTGTTTATAAAACTGCTATAAATAGGAAATTGGCACCGTTTTATAAAGCATTATAGTCATTATCAATATTTTGTAAGGCCTTTTACATACAGTTTTATAAACATTCTGGCAGTTACTATAAAATTTGTCTAACACTCTTGAAAAGTAGTTTTATAAAGACTTCCCTTATTGCAATTCTGCAATATATTCAGGAGACAATTTTATAAGGGTTCTTTAGTAGTTCCAAGTAGGCGTTATAAAATATAATACAGCCGAAAACAACAACAATAAAATAAAAAATGTTTAAAATGTTTTCTTGAAGACGCAAGAAGTAATTTTGTATTGGACACTAGGAAAATATAATAGATATGTCACCAACTGAAAACTAACAAATAGAAAGGTTGAAGCCATTTTAAAATTTCACTTCTGCCCTCATAAAACTTATAAAGACATTGTTTGCGTTTCGAAGATGGATATTTTCACTGCAAATGAAATTTTATTGACAAATATATAGCCTATTATTAGCAGAATTTAAGCCCGCCACTCATTTATAAATGTTGTCGGTAAAATTATTAATTATACAAAAATTCACTCTGTCGACGTATTCATTTTCTGGTCGCAAACTTAACTCACTTTATTCTAAATACTATAATGTTATAATATTTATGTACTTTTCAGCTGTAAATATCACTATATGTGCGGCATTTCATATTTTCAACTCATCTAATTTCAGTATCTCGGATCGCTATCATTTAAAATGGCGTCGTTCTATAAAATGAATTGGTATCAGTAGCAAGCATTTCAACGTATTTTAGCTACTATGTTACTCCTATAAAACTGTTGAGGAACACTTAGTTCTTGGAGTGATGGTATTGCGGCAGAGTCGGACTACTTTTAAAGCTATAAGTTTCTACAAAAGTGCTTGTATGAATAAAAGATTTCTCACATATAGTTCGGATGAATATTATCTATCTTTGATGTTTTGGTCAAATGTTTCATCGATTATAAAGGCTGAACGACGGGTTTTATCCATTATAATAACCTTTTCCTGTTTTTCGCAAGAAAAAAATTGAAGCACTAGGTCAGGTAGGATAGTTTGAAGTGTTTTTTAGTATTTCCAATATACAGGGAGACACCAAGTCATTTCTTCGTCTATTTGAAGCACTTCGAACTGAATCTGAAACTATTATATACCCCCCAATAAGTGCTAAAAATGGCCGCCATTGAGTTATCATTTATTTTCATTTATATATTCCGGATACAAACAGAAAAATCCACTACAGTATCCACACAATGGAATTATTATCAAATTGAAAGTATAAATTATTACACTAATATATGCATATCATAGTGTCTAAAATTGAGGATGGATTAGAATTGAATACAGTAACAATAAAAACTGATTATCAGTTATTGACAAAATATATCAATGAATTATAATTTATAGTATTGAGTTTTCGAAATTTTTTTGGCCCTAAGCTACGATGTATTAAAAATATAGAACTATTTTGCAAGAGTGTTACCTCATATTACTGGAGTTTTGTCCCAACACCAAACTGTTCTAGATCCACTATTAAGAGTTCCGACCGTATTTTTTTCAATAGATGGATTTTCTGAAATAACGTGAACAAAACCAAACTAGCCCAAACCAACCATTATCCATTCTTTTGGTAAACAAAAAATGATAAAAAAATATTTGTTACAAATAGAGTATTCGAACCAGTTGTCACAAAAATTAATCATACGTCAATCAGTCAACATCCCAACATCAAAGGCATTTACACTAACTAATACCTATGGATATGAACACTATCTCGAATTAATTATAGAAAGCGGGTAGCGAACCCATAAAATCGAATTTGAACGGGAACGCATACGCTCAAATCACAAAATCATCGGAAACCTAGATGCTCCCAAATGGATAAAGTTTCGTGAATCACCTTGTATGGTTCAGCTGCTAAAAATGAACTCCCATACAACTCATTTCAATATGAAATATTTTTTCGAAACACAACCAAGCACCCCGTTATTTTGATGTATTTTTACACAGAATACTAAGAATACGGCCCTGTTAATATTTGTTTGCCTTTCTGTTCCGCTGTGGCTCTGCTGTCGGTACAGAACTATTGTGATTGTTATAAGTTAGTTGGCAACATTTTTGCTAATAAACGACACTTTGGTGACTCTTATAATATAAATTACTTATATTCATCACATATTGCCTTTTTTATGATAAATATCCGTTGTCTAATGCCAAATACATGGTGAATATTAGACATAACCTATATGTTCGCCGATGAAATATTGTTGATATATAATTTATCGGGCGTTTAGAGGAAATGAGGAGTAAGTTATTGATGTCAGAATATATCTTTTAATTAGCTCCAATAATTGACCAGATATTTGATAATTCAGGCCTATATTCTCAGTTGATAGTTTTTTTAAGCTGGATTTGACTCATTTGTTCTACGTTTTAGGTAAATATGTTCACCATAGTTCCGTCGTCATGGGTAAATAATAACCAACCCTCATGGCCAAAAATTGATGCTGATAAGCTTATACGAATCCACAATTCTATGCTCGAAGCTAGTTGGTTCACAATGATGTATGAACTGAAACAGAGTCATTATTATCATTGATTATCATTCTCTTCAGAATTTTCGGTAGGTTCGAGTAAACTTGTTATTATTTTCTGTCGAAATTCAGATATGGTTGTATTCTTTCCAGTAATATTTCTATATAATATGTGTGCATTGACAACAGCTGTACCTAACAGTATTTCCACTGCAATTTTCCTGTACCATTTTATTGTCTTACGTAATGCTGTATTATAACTCGTCATTCGATCTGATATATCGATAGAAAACTTTCCTGAAATATACTCCATAATGGCTGCAGGTGTTTCTATAGTACCAGTATATCGAGTAACTTCAACGGTTTCGTCGCCATGTTTAGTCGATAGAAAAAGGACATCTCGTTTGTCTCGCCACTTTCCGACGTAAATGCCCCTATTATTTTCTTCTACAATAATTTCCCCTACCTTCAACTCTTTTGATGTTACACTCATTGGATTACCTCTACGGTTAGCCCTAAGTGTTCGCACTAAATGTATATTATTGTCTAGAAGTTGATTTGCTAATTGCCAAAATGTTAAAAGTAATTGGAACCTATTTCTGGTCATAACCTCTGAAACGACGGAGTTTTTGAATAGACGCTTTTGACTACAATAATCTTTGACGCTCGGCATTTTCACCAATCTCATGTATCCAAGGAGTCCAAGGAACTGTCTCATTTCATTTTAATTTGTAGGAGTCCAGTTATGTGATCTTGAAGCCTGTGATATATCCTCCGCTGAAGTAAGTTCTTGGGTGGCGTAGAGGTTAGTTTGTTCCACCATCACTTCCAGAATCACGTAATCTATAAACAGCGAATAAAATTCGGAGAATTCAGCATGCACCAAAACTGCTGCGTATTCTGGTTTGATACCAGACTGTTCATTATAGGGAAAAACTAAATGATTCCGTTTGACTTCTGTCCACAAATCGGATCCCAAAGGAATCTGACGGACGTATTGGGAGTTTCTCTCGAACTCACTATCACTTTAATTCTGTGTATCAGAATTATTATCTTGCACATTTACTGTTTGACTTACAAATACCTCATCTTTGTTTTGCGTGGGATTATGGGTGGTGTTCCCGTCATCTTCACCTACCAAAACGTTTTCAGTTTCGTCTGGTTGATCACCATCTGGTGATAGGCTATCATCTCTACGGCTAACAGTATACGTAGGCTCTTGAAGTAAATATGACGTTTCATCTGGGTCTGAGTCAGTTTCACTGGACTCTATAATAATAAATTTCAATGAACACATATTCACATAAATGTCGTATCCTTGACTTCATCAGAAAACTGATTTCTAATTTATAGGGCCAGTTCAACCAAGCGCCGTGATCGTTCACTCATTTTTTTGAATTTGCGAAGTAAAAATGACAAGCACAACCGTCTTTCTCGAGCTCGTAATACCGAATGAAGGCGTTGGTAAACAAGTCTCGACATGAGTTAGTGACCGCTTCGATGACCGCTACTTAATGAGTAGGCATTCATGGCCCATGGTGCCAAAGCGGTCACTAGTGACCGATATCTTTTTGTGTAAAAATACTGCCTACGATAAAAAAACTTCGCCAGGACACATTGACCCCTACATTCGATATAAAAATGTGAAAAAACGGAACTGGGCCGGCGAGACATTTTTGTAAAACCACCCTGGCACTGAAAGTGTTTAGTAGACCACTCATGGCCATCAATGATTTATCTCTTGAAATGGTAATTGAATGCTCAGCAGTTGATTTTCATGATGAATATTGCATAGTCAACATTTATCGGCCTCCCATCAATGATGAGGTCTCTCTGAGGTTTTATCTATTGCAACACATAACTTTGAGTCCGTACTCTTATGTGGCGATCTAAACATAGATAAATCTATTAATAATTTGGTCTGGAAATTATTGAAAGATCTCTTCAGTTCTTACGAGATGACGTCTCTGATAAATAAAAATACTAGAACATTTTCAACAGCAAATTACATAAGTTCCTCTGCTATTGATTATGTTGTGTCGAATACACCTGAATTAATTGAAACCACTAATCTTGACCAGGGTCTCTCTGATCATCACGAACAAATCGCTACCTGTCGCTTGTCCTCGGTTCTTACAGAAAAATTAAACAGAACTCCAGAAACGAGTTTAGATATTTACTTGCTAGAATTAATTTCGATACCAGTCACGTCAGCGATGTTGATATCATATTTGACAACTATATGAATTATTTTCTTTGGTGCTTCAATTGCTCGTTTTCTGAAAAAACTGAAAAAAAAATGTTTTCTATGAAAAGTGAAAAAATCAAATTTTCACATGAACTGCATCAAATGAGAGAAAGGTTAAAGGATTTCGATTGGTTACGCAAGAGGACAGATGATGTAACGGTAAAAGAAAAGTATAAATTACTGAGGAGGAATATTGATGAGAAAATTTCTCTCGAAAAAAAATCGCATTATAAAGCAATCATAATTGAATCGGATAACAAATCGAAAACACTTTGGCACATTGCAAACGAAGTCAAAAGAAAACATAAATATCTGAAATTAATTTTAATATCGAAGTCCTAACCATCTGTAATGGTGAAGTTCTTAGGAACACAATTCGACTACAATCTATTATGGAACTAGCATGTCCATGAAGTTTGTGGCAAGCTGAACAAATGTTTTTATGAGGTCACTACACTCCAAAACATGCTGAAATGAGATTGTCTGCTTGAAGTTTACTATGCACCGGGGTACTCCGCTATTTCATATAGTATCGTTGTCTGGGGTCAAGCGTCCGAACTACAAAGAGTGTTTGTGTTGCAAAAACGTATTATTAGACGTATTTTCTGCTTATCGTATAGAACATCATGCAGAGACACCTTCAAAAGTAATAAAATTCTCACTGTGCCCAAGAACCTAAGCAGCTTTAGAAGGCATTGCGATATTCACATGTATGACACCAGAAACAAAAGAAATATCCTACCGAATGAAATTTGTCACTCCATGCAGAAAAAAGCTCCAGTGACTACTGGAATTCGTCTATACAACCTTCTGCCCCTCGAATTGAGAGAGAGCAGAAGTCCAAATATCTTCAAACGCAAATTAAAGAAAGTACTGGCCGAAGGATGCTTTTACTCCCTCCGTGAATTCGAACTTTTTGTCGTTAGTGACTTTCAGTACTGACCTTTTCATATTTCTTCATATCTTGCTTTATCTTTGTGTGATATTTCACCAGCGGTGAAGTATGCATCACTGAAATACCCGATTCAAATTCGGTTTTTGACTCGATGTTTCATAACATTCAAGAATGTAATTTTGTTTTTCAAACCATTATTTATGTATGTCATTTTATTTGTATATATTCATCAGACACAATTTAATTTGTGAACTTGGACTAATTCGATCTATTTCTTGTTAATATGGATGCCATAAATTTGAATTTGAAGACTTGGGGAGAACATTGGTATAATGAATGAAAAATTGTGACTTTGAATAAAGTATTTTTTTCGTAAAAATTTCAACTTATTCGTGCAAACATATAGTGAAACAACTTGATCAAAATTGTCAGCATTTTCTCTTTATTGAAAAATTCTCATGATGTTTTTTTTCAACAATTCGTGTAGTGTAATAATGTTGCACTTATGTTGAAATTATTAGATCGCAATAACATATCAACTCTCTAAAACATTCGAATATTCTATAATCTATAATATCATATCCTAAATTTTGTTATAGTAAAATTAAAACTCAACATTGATTCACCATTAGGATTTAAAAAAACCAAACCATTGTGAAAACACTTACATAACATAATATACATGTGAAATTCACACAAATACAATTCAAAAACTCCACACTTTTCTCAGTCTAACCACTTTCAAATATTTAACGTGTCATACAAATAAGTACCAATTCATTGCAGATTTTCTTGACGCGCGTCAATACCCATCGTCTCTCCAAAACGTGCTCAACAAAAATCAAAGTGAGCAGGGTTTCGTTTCCGTTGCTGGAGATTTTGAATATCCTCACGAAGTTGTCCAAATTGCCTCAGAAGAAATTGTGGAGGAATTGATGCCATCTCCAATACCATCGGCATTCTACAAATATCATCTATGATATAAACCAACTTATTGGCTATATTCCCTAAGTTATATACGGTATGGCCCCTTTTTCCGTCTAAAACATCTTGAACACCTCTAGGCACTCTTCTGTACCATAGTTTACGGAGTACCACATCTTCCTTAGCAATGTCGGCAAGACCATTCAGATAATGCACGAACTTGGATGTTTTCAGGTGGGTCTGTTCTTCCTTCTCGACTTTAGACGACTTCAACCGACGTATCACCCTCTTAAGTTTACTATAGGGTTTTCTCTCCGGAATCCGCACCACTATCTTGCGAATTTTTATAATTAATCGATAATCTATGGCACCCAATGCACACCAAAATTTTTCGGTTTCCTCTTTGATACCTGAGAAATCGAAGCACTGCTCTATCATAAAAATCCAAAGTTCTGGATCATATTGTATGAAGGAGGGTAATTCAAGAAATACATTTCCGTTAGAAAATCCACGTGAATTATGGACAGACATGATTTTTGATATATTTACGTCTCACTTTCTCTACCGAATATATTTTCTTAGATTTCACTTCCACTATTTATGTCTGTATCACTTTGTAAATTGATTCTCAAATCCCTAACGTTAATATATATAAGATATTGTACAGGTATAGGAAATGCCAACTGATATCTAACAAAGGTGATTTGTCATTTCAAAGAAGAAACAGGTAAATTTGGGTTATTGATGTGATTAGGTAAATTTTAGGTAGATTGCTTTCTTGCTTTAGGGAGATTTCAGGTAGAATATTGCTATGATGGATTTTTCATTAAAAAAATATTTTAAAATCTTTACAAAATTGTTTTCATATCGAGGACTGTAAAAAATCGCATTTATTAAAAATATAGTTGTGAATCATATTGATCATATATTCACTTGAATAAAGGAAAAAGATGTATTTGATGAAGAAAAAAAAGTCAACTCATCCATATGTAAAACCATCCCAACTGATTACTACGCAATAGCGCTATCTGTAAAATTAACTGATCGAGGTGTGACAAAATACAGGGCCTTTCACGATGAGCGTTCGTTAGGAATATATGGAGAAGGATTCCAAATCAAAACTTGAAATTTTGTGTTAGTGGGTTCTACAAAATGGCCTTCTCAACTAAAATATTTTCAACTCCCGGTCTCTCTCTGTTATACCAGATGTTCAGAGCAACTTCCTTATTTCAAATGGAATACCCTGTATTTTATTACATTTTTCAAGTCCTCGGCATATTTTAGGCCCACTTTATGCCTATACTATAATGCCTATAACCAAATTTGTTAGTTTTCGAGATAATAATTTTTATCAGAAAAATTTGGCAGTTACAGCACCACTCCGAAAAAATCATAACTTATAGACAGTAAGTAATTAGTTTAAGCCGATTTCAGAACCTCCCCCTATCATTTTCAACCTTGAAATGACCTCTACGTCACACAAAGTAGCGAAAGTGACTTTGAGGAGTTGTTATGAGTTTGACCTTCAGCAACCTTGACCTACGTCATACGGCAACGCAGACAAGGTGACTTTGAGGTGGTATTTTGAGTTTAACCTTGAATGACCTTCATTCTTTTCCTATATTTTCGACGAGGTGACTTTGACTTCCAATGAATTCGAGCTAATTTTGCATCACATGATCTAACGTAACCAAGGTGACTTTGAACGATTGTTTCGAGTTTGACCTTGAACGACCTTGGTCAACGTTACACAACGCAGACAAGGTGACTTTGAGGCAGTTTTTTGGGTTTGACTTTGAATGAACTTCATTAACTTTCCATATTTTCAACAGGGCGACTTCGACTCTGAATGAACTCGAGCCAGTTACGGGGCTTTCTTGAAGTTTTGAACCTACACGACACAACGTAGCCAAGGTGACTTTGAGGGAGTGTTTTGTGTCTGACTTCGAATGACCTCCATCTACTTCACGCGATAGAGACAATATTATTTTGGAGTAGGTTTTCGGACACCCAGCGTGAGGTAAAGAAGTACCTTCCCCCCTCTTCTCCAACCACGTTCTATAAATGTTCGGAGGATCACCATTTCACATTAGTTTGAATAACCCAACGTACTCGAATAGATGAGTGAAAGTAGTGCTACAAAGTGACAGAGAGTATTACGTCAGGAGTATACACAGCAATCCAGGTGAATATATTTTATATTTCTATACCATATTTCCACTATATTCGAAATGGATCATTTGAAATTTGATATCGAAAAGATCAATTCTGCAATAATTCAACAAACTGTGGCTATGGAGCAGAAGCCTTTAATATCTTTGACTATCGATAAATGTTATAAAATTGAGAAAAAGTCGATGCCATCCACGCGATATGGTAAATCCCTTCAAGTAGTTTTGTAGGACGAGGAAAATAATACTTCTTTTAAATCATGTCTTCCAAAACGCGTCACAGAACATTTTACGGAAGAAATGATTCATCCAAAGCCAAATTCATTTTTACATATATGGGTCAAAGTTCTCAGGATTATCCTGGTGCCAAAACACGCTCACTAGTCAAATTCGATATTTTAGATTGAATATAACTTCAATATTTTTGTAAATAGTAGAAATATGGTATATTGATGTAAAATATGGATTAGCTCACGTACTTCAAGCATGATCAAATTTCAAGTGAGAGCTTTGTTTTTGCAACATAATTTCCAATTTAATGAATGCATTTTGTGTATTTTCAGAGTACGAACATGAGGATGCAATAATCAGCCAGAGAGTGGCCGGAAGCAGTCAATTTGGATTCTGCAAGGTTGGCTTGGGAATTAGCCGACTTGAGTTTTGACGCTCTTCACTCATCAAACTATGATTTGAGTGTATGTTATGATGCTGAAGAGGTACGAAAACTTTTGGAGCTCAGCGAGAAATATGAGCTTGGTGTGGCACTGTGCCACAAATATTCGTATGGAAGGAGGAGTTTGAATGAGTACTGCGAGCTAATAATTGAAGCAGACTTGAAGCATGACCTAAATACGTCATTGTATATTTACCACCCGATGAGTTGATACACGTTATATCGTCATCACTGAATTGCAACGACATACGTTCTGGTAGCTATGTTTTGAATAATTTATCATTGCTTACATCTTCCAAAGATAATAAAATTGATGAACCAAACCTTCTATAGTCCGTTCATAATTTGTCGATAGCACAAAATGAGGGCTCAAGTCATTAAACGGTCGTAAAAATCGTAAAATCATAGGCGGAGGTTCCTGAGGTGTTTATTCATTAAATATAAAGCTTCAGTTTATATTCGAAACTTGCCTTGAAAGGGTGAAGTTGTTACGAACGAAAATAATTTTTGGTTTAGTACATTTTTTAATCGCATTTAATTTACGGCTCGTTGGTGTTTCGGCGTCTACGGCAGTAATTAACGTCTCTAATATTTATTTTGCGAATTTTGTGCAGTGCGTGAGTAACTTTTTTTCATATTCCTACAAACATATACGTACCTTTTGTTCCTACTTGTTTTGTTTGATTGATTGCGATGGCTTCGTCATCATCATCAACATCATCAAGTTTTACACCGGTACTGTTGCGTACAGTCAGTAAGTCTGTCTATTCACCAAGAGAGAAGACTATAGTTTTGAACGTTCACGATGCTCTGGTTTCTCAGAATCCCACAAACACTGTTCAGAACATAATCAAGAGTTGTGCCAACATGACGGGCGTAGGGGAGTCAACAATATATAGGTTCCTATCAGAAAGAAAAAAAAAAGGTAAGTATAGCTAACCCAAATACAAACGAATACTTAAAGAGGGGGAGAAAACCTATTGAAATTGATGAATTTGCCAAAAATGGTATTCGAAGAAAAATTCACGAATTTTTTTACAAAAAAGAAATACCCAACTTAAACAAAATTTTACAAGAAGTTAGAGACGACCCGGATTTGCCTCATGTCGGACGAACCAAATTGTGGCAAGTTTTAAAAGAATTAAATTTCCGGTGGGAGAAATCAGACCGAAAATCACTTTTGATTGACCGGGAAGAGATAATATGTTGGAGAAGAAAGTATCTAAGATCTATACGAAAATTTCGGGCTGAAGAAAGGCCAATTTACTATCAGGACGAAACGTGGGTGAACGCAGGTCATACTCTCACAAAAATTTGGACAGATAAAAATATATCAAGCTCCAGGCAAGCCTTTATGGAAGGTTGGTCTACTGGTATTTCCCCACCCTCTGGTAAAGGCAGTAGATTAATAGTTTCTCACATTGGCAGTGAAAAAGGATTTGCTAAGCATGGTTTGTTGGAATGTGAATCCAAAAGCACAAAAGACTATCACGAGGAGATGATAGCTGATGTTTTCGAAGAGTATTTTGAGCAGATGATTGAACATATACCACCAAACTCAATTATAGTATTAGATAATGCACCTTATCATTCACGGCTAGTTGAAAGATTTCCAACGACTGCGTGGAAGAAACAGGATATCATTGACTGGCTGCGGAATAAGTCCCTGCCTTACGAAGATGGAATGGTTGAAGCAGAACTTTTAAAAATTGCCCGGCAACACAAATCTAAGTTCAAGAAATACGTAGTTGACAAAATGGCGGAAAGAAGAAACATCACAGTCCTTAGACTTCCACCCTACCACTGCGAATTAAATCCAATTGAACTCATTTGGGCACAAATGAAAAGCTATGTGGCTAGAAAAAATACGTCATATAAAATACAAGTTGTACGTGAATTGTTATATGAGTCTTTACAACATATTACAGAACAAAATTAGCGAGATGCAGTAAGACATGCAATAGAAGAAGAACAAAAAATGTGGGATCTTGACAATATAATTGATGCGACTGTAGAGACACAACCGCTAATTATTAACCTGCAAGACCACTCGGATTCCGAAGATGATCCTGTTTATTTTGAATTTGAATAGTTTTGTAAGTAATCGTAGTTTATATCATTTAAAAATAGATATTGATTAAATAAATGTATCTTTGAGAAATTGCAAGTAACTTATTATTTTTGAATTAAATGAAGAAATTTTTTTAAAATAAAAATACAGTTTACAGTACCTACAGTTTAAGAACATTAATATATTTATTTATTTAAAGTAACTAATGTTTTAATCATATACTCTACGACACTGGTCACTCATTTCCACTCAAAATACCTACATAATCGGATTAAAAGTTTTATAGCTGTATTGTATTTCTTCATATTCAAGGTGGGTTACTCGAAAACATCTCAAACTGCCAGTTTTAGTTTGGTTTTTGTTATTATATCATATTAGCTGTCCTCTCTGTATTTCAGTTCTCTAATGAGGGTCAAACTTGCAGTGAGCTATCAACAAATTATGAACGGACTATAGAATAAGTTGACATATTTCAAATTATGTACACTTCATCAATTGGCAATGATAATGAGGCCTTCTGCTCTAGTATTTCAACCTCCTGTACAATCAAATTATTGATTTTATTTGAGTCTACTTTTGAAAAGGACATGATGAAAATATGTATGGAAATATAAACTATTTCCAACAGAAAAATACACTCACCGCCTTCCTTCTATTATGAACTGAATAACACTCTACCAATTGCTAACTGCTGCAGATATATTCGTCTACTGATTTCATAGTGTGTCGAGCATTTCTTTTATGTTAAACAGCGCAAGTCGCCCCCACCATGAAACCGTGAAAGGTTCACATTGCTAGTTGCTACCCACTAGAGGTGTCTGACGTCACAGGCAAGCCCACCTTCCAGCTGGATACGTTAACAGATGTCGATACGAACAGACAGTGGTTGTTGCGCTCTCGTAGAGGGCAAACGTCAACAAATTGCTCGCTGCCTGCGCGTCACCATCGACAGCGAGGCTATACACGATGCATTACGTCACAGCCTTCACTGCATCGAGAGAGGTAAAGGCATACCGATGAATACGCATTACTCAGCCACACGTCGTGGAGTGAACATCTCGCCCTCCTACTCTTGAAGAGTTGCTGCTGTGACGTCACACCACTACTAACTTGGTGGGCTCACACCGATAAAACATTCATTATTTGGAAGATCTTTGAAGTATGCAGACGTATGTTTGTACATAGACAAACACATGATGAAACTCTGTACCGTGCATTCTCACACACACACACACCAACCATATGTAATTCAGTTATTATGTCACACACACACACAAATTCTCATATGAAACAAAATCTGAACGATCCATGTACCAGACACTCCAAGGTCACATCACCTTGATGTTACTGAACAACAAAAAAAAACACTCAATACGTCATAGTGGTGGGGGGAGGCCCAGAAATGGCTGTAATTTGCTACTTTTCAACAGGATGAAAAACTGTTTTTTGAAGAATTCGAAGATACTCTGAGTTATTTTCATCCAACTGTTGATGAAATTATATGCACTGGCGATTTCAACAGCAACGTCCTAGATTTTGGAAATAAACACGTAGACAATCTTTCAACAGTTTTAAAAAACTTTGGTTTGGCTCAAATCATTGACTTGCCTACTAGAATAGGTAAAAACAGCTAATCACTTTTAGATTTAATTATAGTTAACGAAAATTCTGAGATAGAATGGGGTGTCATCGATAATAATGGAATTTCAGATCACGTCATAGTTCAATGTAAAATAAGAGTTTTTGATAAGGAGCTGATTGAAAAAAATGTGTACATACAGGAATTTTAAAAATTTTAATGAAAAACTTTTTCAGAGAGACTTATACAATATGCCATTCTTCCAGATTTACAATCAAGAAAGCATTGATGAAAAAATTTCTTTGTTGATAAATATCCTTCATAATTTATTTGAGCGGCATGCTCCCATTACTACTTCTTGAGTCACCAAACCCAAAGCACCCTGGCTAACGTTTAACATGAGACAGATGATATCTACTAGGGACAAAGCACTGAGAGCATTGAAAAGAAATAGAACTGAGGGGCGGCTGCAGTATTATAAAGACATCAGGAACTATGTAAATAAGGCTATTCAGAGAGAAAAAAAAGCATATTTATGTTATCAGTTAGAGAACACTACAAATAATAAAGAAATTTGGAAAACACTAAAATCAAATGGAATCGTATCTGAAAAACACAATGAAATTTCAGATTATTTGAATAACCCAAATGATGTAAATAACTTTTTCGTTAATTCTATACCTAACATGCAGCCAGCTCAAAATCTAATAACTTTCTACAAGGAAAACCATCGAGTAGAACCGAATTTTGCTTTCCAGGAAATAAATGAATTATCCGTAAATAAAATTATAATAATATAAACATTAAATTAATTAAAATGTGTTGTCCCCATATTGTGCAATATATCTCCCATATAGTGAATTTTTGTTTAACCCATAGTGTATTTCCAGTGATGTGGGGGAGAGCAGTGGTGAGAGTATTGCCCAAAAAAACTAATCCAACCGAATATACGGATCTGCATGCAATTAGTGTCTTACGCACTTTATCAAAAATTTTTGAACGAGCAGTTGAAGAGCAGCTGAGAAATCATCTCTCTCGGTTTTCTCTACTTCCGGAAGTACAATCTGGGTTTCGCAAAGGTCATAGCTGCGCCACTGCTCTGCTGCACATCGTGGACGACATTATTAGGGCTACAGATGACGGTCTTTGTTCTGTACTTGTGCTTCTTGATTTTAGTCGAGCTTTTGACACTCTAAATTATGATCTACTTCTCGCCATTTTGAACTATATGGGATTATCGGGTAGTGCTATCAGACTTCTTGAATGTTACATCAAAAACAGGGAACAAAAAGTGTGCCAGGGTGGAATCTATGCAAACTATCTAAAACTTAAGTCAGGTGTGCCACAGGATTCAATATTGGGTCCACTATTGTTTACAATTTATTCATCAAACATGTTGCGTAGTCTAGAACACTGTAAATTCCACCTTTATGCTGATGACACTCAACTCTATTACAGCTTTCTCCCTCAAGATGTAGAAAACGCATGTACGCTTATCAACAATGATCTCGAGTCATTTGTTGAGTTGGCAAGAGAGCACTGTCTACTACTAAATACCACTAAATCGAATATCATACGTTTCGGATCAAAAAAGAATCGCCAGAAAACAAGTGAATCTCTAACAATCACGATTGATAATGTTCCTTTACAACCCACAAATGAATGCAAAAATCTTGGAGTTATAATCGACTCTGACTTGCGGTTTGAGAAACATATAAACAAAAAAATACAACTGGCATATTCTTCGTTGAAACTTGTTCATGGACACAGACACATACTCACGAAGCAGACGAAAACAACTCTCTGTGATGCACTGGTTTTATCGCGCTTCAACTACTCGGATACTTTATATGGGCCATGTTTAACCAAACAGTATGCTCAGAACATACAGAAAGTACAAAACTCGTGTCTACGGTTCATTCACGGAATTAGGAAATATCAAAGAATATCCCATAAGTTACGGGATACGGGGTGGATCACAATGGAAAATAGACGGATATTGAATGCTGCTAATTTATATAACAAAATTATACAAAACAAAACGCCGCCTTATCTGTACAGAAAAATCACTTTTCGTACTGATGTTCACAATCTGAACATCAGATTTAAGGGTACTCTTACCCCACCTAGTTTTGAAACTGAATTTTTCAAGCGATCTTTTAGCTATAATATTAGCCAAGTGATCTACCTGTTACCAAAAGAGATAAGAAATTCAGAACTTTCTGTTTTACGTAAAAGATTCAAACTACTTCTGTTCGAAAGCCAACTTCAAATATAAACTGCCCAACCCTATACACTTTTCATCATTATGAGACCAGAATAAGTCTTAGTAATGGACGTCCTCTCCAGCATCCAAATAGATATTGGAACAATCCCATCTTTTTTTTTTATTTCATGTATTACTTTTTTTTTGTTTCAGCTTATGTAGAATCTTTTTGAGGTTGAGTGAAAGAACAACTCAGTAGCACTTGGGCTAACTAAGTTGAACTTGACCTTTTGTTATGTCAGCAACTAGCTCGTTGATTTATTTAAATATTTGTATGTAACTACAGCTGGGTAACAATAAAGACGATTATTATTATAATTATTATAATTATTATTATACTTCAGCGTGATCTTCATTACTTCAATACAGGGTGGTAAAAAATACAGTTTTTTCCTTTGCTTGAGAAAGTGACTGATAGTTGATTTTTTCAAAAGAATCAACCTTTGTATTATTACAAATTCAGAAAGCTGTTAAAATGTGTTTGGGAAAAAGCTATTTGGCTTTGTACTTCTCCGTCATCATGCAATTTCAATGTTCATGTGAAAGTAGGTGTTTCGAAAAAGTTTTTTTAACACGCTTCACTCGTATGTTTTTTTGTAACCGACTCCTTTGAACTCGATTGTAACTAATTTCAAAGGGACATATTTATTTTAAACATTGTACACTTATCAAGAATCGGTGACAATACAATTATTTCATAACTTTATCTCATTATCCTGATCAGGATCGCTAGGATTAAATAATTTCGTCACACAGAGTTTGTGTGAGAACAAGTGAGACAACCACACTATCTGCGCGTCATATATATTCAAACAAATGGGTTATTTGAACGTTTGTTTGAAGGTGATTGACAATCTATCTACAATCGTCTTCACCCGAAGACGATTGTAGATACTAACAATCGAAACGTCGTGAACTAACGTGACTTGGAATCTCTACACTACAATATGATTAATTTTCTTTTTCATTCCTTTATTTTTATTTTGTTTTTTATTATTTCAATTGTTTTATTTTTAATTGTAGTTTATTTCACTATTATTTCATTTCAGGTTTATTTTGCTTATTATAATTGTTATTTTCAGCTACATATTTTCAGGGATTAAAAATCATTTTATATAGTAGACAATGGAAGTCCGAACTAGTGAAATGGGTTTGAAATTGCAAGCCAAATTAAGCCAAGTGGTGAATAAATATAGTTTAATAACTCAAAAAATCGCTTTAATAGCAACTCAAACTAATAAATGAAAAATAATTCGAAACTAAGTACTATGGCTTGACGTCTAATGACTTTTCATAAATCTGAAATCAGAATAAATCTATTTACAAGTATCCATTGTTATAAATACTTGATTAGGAGATGTTTGCCAGATTGGAGCAATTATAAAAATATAATTTAAAGCATTCCATGTTTTTTAACAATGAAATATTTTTTTTACGAAAAGATTGTAAAGGTGAAATAAGTATATTTTGGGTATCAGTGCGATTAGGTAAATTTTAGGTGATTGGGTAAGAAGATTACTAATCAACATAGCTGAACAAGCAAACAAAGTTATTTGTGCGGAGCTGAATAAACTGACAAAGAGTGAAATTCTCAACTTATTCGTGAATAAAATAGTGCCCACAAGTAACGTGAATAATGATATTGTGAAAAATTACATCGTTAAGTACTGTGAAGGTAGAAATATTGACGAAAATGTGTTTTACGATTCATGTACGGAGTTAACCCCAAATATGGAGTGTAATCGACAAAAGTGCATTTTTCAAAACAAAGACTAAAATCGTGAGTTAGTTACTAACGAACCTGAATCTACATTTGGAAAAACGAATTCATGACCTAGAAACGATTAATAATTTGATAATTAATCAAACTCATCAAACCGTCACTAGACCGACATCTGACATTCAAAATCAGAATACATCAACAGCAATAAATGGTGAAAGCATTCCATTGCAGAGTTCCTCTTCAGACTTAATCAATCCATCTGTTGGTAAAACATTTTCTGATGCTTTGAAGAAACCTATACATCTCATCAAAAACAATACATATTCAGAAAGAAAGCCTCTTCAGTACTCCCATACGGCGAGAAGCTCAACGACCAACTACAAAATACATAAACAAAACGTTATCATCGGTAAAAACAAATCAGGCAATATCAAAACAGTACCTCGACTAGGTTTTCTCCATGTGTACAGATTATCCTCTGAAGAAACTGCTGAATCATTAAAAGACTTCCTAAAGGTAACTGCCCCTCACATTGATTCAGATTGTGAAAAATTGGAAAAAAAAGACCCACCAACAGCATCTTTCAAAATTTCGTTTCCCTTGTGAAGGAAATCTATAATCCGGAAATATGGCCTGGAGAGTGTGCGGTAAGACGTTTCATCTTTCCAAAAAACTTGCAGAATCAATCCGTATCAACTCAGGAAGTGCAGTGACAGTGCCAAATAATCCTGCTTCAAACAGTCATGATGTTTTCAGTGTTTTCAGTATAAATATTCAATGTCTCTCAAATAAGATCAATTTAATTGAATCGGTGATCAGTGAGTACGACTTTTCCTTTTTATTATTCAGTGAACACTGGATGAGTAAGGTCAGTATTGAGAGCACTATGATTAACAATTTTAGTTTAGCGAGTTGTTACTGCCGTATCAACCGATCTCACGGTGGAGTTGCGATTTTCTGCAAGAACGAAATCATATCTTCAACACTTTCAACGCCAGGGCGGTCATTAGAGACCACTTAAGGACATTTCCTCCAGTGCCAGAGCGGTCGCCTGTGACCGACGGTAGTAACTTGATTTGGAGAGCTATACAGACAAGACGACCGCTTTAACACGCATTTAGCTATATAAGCATGACCGCCATGTCATTGCTGATCATTTCTCTCGTATAAATTTTTTGATTCCAATTGTTCCTCCAAAAATTACCCGCTTCAAAATTGATAATGGTTTTTTCTCAATACTAAATAAAATAAGTATGCAAAACTCAAGTATTCTTTATTGAAATGAGTACAAATAAATAGTGAAAACGAATATACATTTGTACACTATGAGTAATGAACAAATACAAATTTTGGAAGAAAATAAAAAGGAATCATTTGTGACTAGTGGTAAAACATTCCAAACAATAGTGGGGTTCATTTTCACAATTTTCGCAGTGAGTGGTAACCTTTTTTACTTTATTTTTTTCAAGATTAAATTTAACTTTTTTATTATAACATCCCCTGCAATATTTTCTTGTTTTCACTGCTGGTCCATCTCTTCTTGCAAAAGTGTGAGTGTTCATTTTTTGTCGTTCTGCTGATGTAGTTGCAAATTGTTGATTATCATTCTCTTCAGAATTTTCGGTAGGTTCGAGTAAACTTGTTATTATTTTCTGTCGAAATTCAGATATGGTTATATTCTTCCCAGTAATATTTCTATATAATATGTGTGCATTGACAACAGCTGTACCTAACAGTATTTCCACTGCAATTTTCCTGTACCATTCTATTGTCTTACGTAATGCTGTATTATAACTCGTCATTCGATCTGATATGTCGATAGAAAACTTTCCTGAAATATACTCCATAATGGCTGCAGGTATTTCTATAGTACCAGTATATCGAGTAACTTCAACGGTTTCATCGCCATGTTTAGTTGATAGGAAAAGGACATCTCTCGTTTGTCTCGCCACTTTCCGACGCAAATGCCCCTATTATTTTCTTTCACAATAATTTCCCCTACCTTCAACTTTTTTGATGTTACACTCTTTGGATTACCTCTACGGTTAGCCCTAAGTGTTCCCACTGAATGTGTATTATTGTCTAGAAGTTGATTTGCTAATTCTAAACTAGTGTACCAATTGTCTGTTATCATTGTCTTTCCTGTGTTCAAGAGTTTTTCTGAAAGTTCCATTACAATCTTTGTCGGCACTGACGGAGTAGGATTTTGTTCTTCCTACATAAAGTTTCATGTTCCATGTATAACCATTATCGCAGCAAAGTTTAAACATTTTTAGACCATATTTGTGGGTCTTTTTTTGGGATATACTGCTTTATAAGTAAACATCCACGAAACGGAATGAGACTTTCGTCAATGCATACTACTTTGCCGGGTACATATATTTCTTGACATTTTTTTATGTAACATTTTCAGCAGGGGTTCAATCTTATAAACTCTGTTACCTTTCAGGACATTGCTGATTGTCGCTGAAATGCCAAAATGTTAAAAGTAATTGGAACCTATTTCTGGTCATAACTTCTGAAACGACGGAGTTTTTGAAAAGACGCTTTTGACTACAATAATCTTTGACGCTCGGCATTTTCACCAATTTCATGTATCCAAGGAGTCCAAGGAACTGTCTCATTTCATTTTAATTTGTAGGAGTCCAGTCATGTAATCTTGAAGCCTGTGATATATCCTCCCCTGAAGTAAGTTCTTGGGTGGCGTAGAGGTTAGTTTGTGCCACCATCACTTCCAGAATCTCGAAATCTATAAACAGCGAATGAAATTCGGAGAATTCAGCATGCACCAAAACTGCTGCGTATTCTGGTTTGATACCAGACTGTTCATTATAGGGAAAAACTAAATGATTCCGTTTGACTTCTGTCTACAAATCGGATCCCAAAGGAATCTGACGGACGTATTGGGAGTTTCTCTCGAACTCACTATCACTTTAATTCTGTGTATCAGAATTATTACTTTGCACATTTACTGTTTGACTAACAAATACCTCATCTTTGTTTGCGTGAGATTATAGGTGGTGTTCCCGCCATCTTCACCTACCAAAACGTTTTCAGTTTCGTCTGATTGATCACCATCTGGTAATAGGCTATCATCTCTACGGCTAACAGTATACGTAGGATCTTGAAGTAAGTCTGACGTTTCAGATGGGTCCGAGTCAGTTTCACTGAACTCTATAATAATAAATTTCAATAAACACATATTCACATAAATGTCGTATCCTTAACTTCATCAAAAAACTGATTCCTATTTTTTAGGGCCTGTTCAACCAAGCGCCGTGATCGATCACTCACAAGCACAACCGTCTTTTTCGAGCTCGTAACACCGAATGAAGGCGTTGGTAAACAAGTCTCGACATGAGTTAGTGACCGCTTCGATGACCGCTACTTAATGAGCAGGCATTCATGGCCCGTGGTGTCAATGCGGTCACTAGTGACCGATACCTTTTTGTGTAAAAATACTGCCTGCGACAAAAAAACTTCGCCAGGACACATTGACCCCTACATTCGATATAAAAATGTAAAAAAACGGAACTGGGCCGGTGAGACATTTTTGCAAAACCACCCTGGCACTGAAAGTGTTTAGTAGACCACTCATGGCCATCAATGATTTATCTCTTGAAATGGTTATTGAATGCTCAGCAGTTGCTTTTCAAGATGAATATTGCATAAACATTTATCGGCCTCATCAATGATGAGGTCTCTCTGAGGTTTTATCTATTGCAACATGTAACTTTGAGTCCGTACTCTTATGTGGCGATCTAAACATAGATAAATCTATTAATAATTTGGTCTGGAAATTATTGAAAGATCTCTTCAGTTCTTACGAGATGACGTCTCTGATAAATGAAAATACTAGAACATTTTCAATAGTAAATTACATAAATTCCTCTGCTATTGATTATGTTGTGTCGAATACACCTGAATTAATTGAAACCACTAATCTTGACCCGGGTCTCTCTGATCATCACGGACAAATCGCTACCTGTCGCTTGTCCTCGGTTCTCAAATCAGTAAAGATTGTAGAAAAATATTCTTACAGAAAAATTGATCAGAACTCCAGAAACGAGTTCAGTTATTTACTTGCTAAAATTAATTTCGATACCAGTCACGTCAACGATGTTGATATCATATTTGACAACTATATGAATTATTTTCTTTGGTGTTTCAATTGCTCGTTTTCTGAAAAAACTGAAAAAAAAATGTTTTCTATGAAAAGTGAAAAAATCAAATTTTCACATGAACTGCATCAAATGAGAGAAAGGTTAAAGGATTTGGATTGGTTACGCAAGAGGACAGATGATGTAACGGTAAAAGAAAAGTATAAATTACTGAGGAGGAATATTGATAAGAAAATTTCTCTCGAAAAAAAATCGCATTATAAAGCAATCATAAGTGAATCGGATAACAAAACGAAAACACTTTGGCACATTGCAAACAAAGTCAAAGGAAAACATAAATCTAACAAAATATCTGAAATCAATTTTAATATCGAAGTCCTAACCGAACCAGAAAATATGGCTCTTGTGTTTGGACGATATTTATCATCAGTCATAACTGATAAATTGAATGAACATTTTAGTCAACAGTTTTCCACACAATTTACCACAGGTGAATTCAATCCTGCATCAATGTTCTTTGAAACCGTCACAAAGGACGAAATACTTGAGGTCATGAACTCATTACCGAATAAAAAATCTACAGGTCCGGACGAAATTCCGATTTCAGTAATCAAAGACACAAGTGATATAATTGCACCAGCTTTCGAGCATATTATCAATCTGTCCGTATTGCAGGGCAAATTTCCATCTAGCCTCAAATTATCCCCTATAATTCTTATTTTCAAAAAAGGCGATCCAAGTAATATTGAGATTTATAGACCAATCGCTTTACTAAGCATTTTTTCTGAACTGATAGAGAAAGTAATGGCCAATAGAATCACAAATTTCCTCAACACATATCAGGTTTTATGTGACTACCAGCATGGATTCCGTAGATTGAATTTGTTCAATATGTCAACAACAAAATGGACTTTGGCGAATTTGTGGCCTCAATTTTCTTTGATCTTACTAGAGCTTTCGACTCGGTCGATATTTCTTTCATATCTGATAAATTGAATAACCTTGGTGTCCACGGCCCAATCAATGAGTGGATCGTGTCCTTCCTCGAACGAAGAAAGCTCATTGTTAAGATTGATGACGTCATCTCGGAGGAATTTGAAACAGATATTGGTACACCCCAGGAAAGCGTACTCGGTCCTCTAATTATCCTCATTTTCATTAACGACCTTCCCATTCACATATCTCAAGGAAGGGTGCTTATGTACGCAGATGATACTTGCATTACTGTGTCAGATACTTCATCTGTAAGACTATCTGAGAAGGTCAACATAATCCTAAAAGACTGGTTCTTCAAAAATAAACTTATGATCAATCATAATGAGACGGAATATATAGAGTTAAGTAGCAAACATAGAACACCTCTGCATTTACCGCTCTCATATGTAGGAGTGTCAATTGAGCCATCTATAATGGTGAAGTTCTTAGAAACACAATTCGACCACAATCTATCATGGAATTCGCATGTCGATGTAGTTTGTGGCAAGCTGAACAAATATTTTTATGTGGTCACTACACTCCAAAACATGCTGAAACGAGATTGTCTGCTTGAAGTTTACCATGCACTGGGGTACTCCGCTATTTCATATAAAGTAATAAAATTCTCACTGTGCTCAAGAACCTAAGCAGCTTCAGAAGGCATTGCGATATTCACATGTATGACACCAGAAACAAAAGAAATATCCTACCGAATAAAATTTGTCACTCCATGCAAAAAAAAGCTCCAGTGACTACTGGAATTCGTCTATTCAAACTTCTGCCCCTCGAATTAAGAGAGAGCAGAAGTCCAAATATCTTCAAACGCAAATTAAAGAAAGTACTGGCCGAAGGATGCTTTTACTCCCTTCGTGAATTCGAACTTTTTGTCGTTAGTGACTTTCAGTACTGACCTTTTCATATTTCTTCATATCTTGCTTTATCTTTGTGTGATTTCTCACAGGCGGTGAAATATGCATCACTGAAATACCCGATTCAAATTCGGTTTTTGACTCGATGTTTCATAACATTCAAGAATGTAATTTTGTTTTTTGAATCATCATAGATGTATGTTATTTCATTTGTATATATTCATCAGACACAATTTAATTTGTGAACTTGGACTAATCCGATCTATTTTTTGTTAATATGGATGCCATAAATTTGAAGACTTAGGGAGAATATTGGTATAATGAATGAAAAATTGTGACTCTGAATAAAGTATTTTTTTCTTAAAAATTCCAATATATTCGTGCAGACATATAATGAAACAACATGATCGAAATTGTCAGCATTTTCTCTTTATTGAAAAATTCTTATGTTTTTTTCAACAATTCGTGTAGTGTAATAATGTTGCACTTATGTTAAAATTATTAGATCGCAATAACATATCAACTCTCTAAATATACAAGAGATTGTTTAAAACATTCGAATATTCTATAATCTATAATATCATATCCTAATTTTTGTTATAGTAAAATTAAAACTCAACAATGATTCACCATTAGGATTTAAAAAAACCAAACCATTGTGAAAACACTTACATAACATAATATACATGTGAAATTCACACAAACACAATTCAAAAACTCCACACTTTTCTCAGTCTAACCACTTTCAAATATTTAACGTGTCATACAACTTAGTACCAATTAATTGCAGATTTTCTTGACGCGCGTCAATACCCATCGTCTCTCCAAAACGTGCTCAACAAAAATCAAAGTGAGCAGGGTTTCGTTTCCGTTGCTGGAGATTTAGAATATCCTCACGAAGTTGTCCAAATTGCCTCAGAAGAAATTGTGGAGGAATTGATGCCATCTCCAATACCATCGGCATTCTACAAATATCATCTATGATATAAACCAACTTATTGGCTATATTCCCTAAGTTATATACGGTATGGCCCCTTTTTCCGTCTAAAACATCTTGAACACCTCTAGGCACTCTTCTGTACAATAGTTTACGGAGTACCACATCTTCCTTAGCAATGTCGGCAAGACCATTCAGATAATGCACGAACTTGGATGTTTTCAGGTGGGTCTGTTCTTCCTTCTCGACTTTAGACGACTTCAACCGACGTATCACCCTCTTAAGTTTACTATAGGGTTTTTTCTCCGGAATCCGCACCACTATCTTGCGAATTTTTATAATTAATCGATAATCTATGGCACCCAATGCACACCAAAATTTTTCGGTTTCCTCTTTGATACCTGAGAAATCGAAGCACTGCTCTATCATAAGAATCCAAAGTTCTGGATCATGTTGTATGAAGGAGGGTAATTCAAGAAATACATTTCCGTTAGAAAATCCACGTGAATTATGGACAGACATGATTTTTGATATATTTACGTCTCACTTTCTCTACCAAATATATTTTCTGAGATTTCACTTCCACTATTTATGTCTGTATCACTTTGTAAATTGATTCCCAAATCACTAACGTTAATATATATAAGATATTGTACAGGTATAGGAAATGCCAACTGATATCTAACAAAGGTGATTTGTCATTTCAAAGGAGAAACAGGTAAATTTGGGTTATTGATGTGATTAGGTAAATTTTAGGTAGATTGCTTTCTTGCTTTAGGGAGACTTCAGGTGGAATATTGCTATGATGGATGTTCCATTCAAAAAATGTTTTAAAATTTTTCCAAAAATGAATTTTCTCTATAGAAACTGCATTACCCAGTTTTCATATCGAGGGCTGTGAAAAATCGCATTTATTAAAAATATAGTTGTGAATCATATTGATCATATATTCACTAGAATAAAGGAAAAAGATGTATTTGATGAAGAAAAAAAAGTTAACTCATCCATATGTAAAACTATCCCAACTGATTACTACGCAATAGCACTATCTGTAAAATTAACTGATCGAGGTGTGACAAAATACAGGGCCTTTCACGACGAGCGTTCGTTAGGAATATATGGAGAAGGATTCCAAATCAAAACTTAAAATTTTGTGTTAGTGGGTTCTACAAAATGGCCTTTTCAATCAAAATATTTTCAACTCCCGGTCTCTTTCTCTTATACCGGAAGTCAAGGGCAACTTCCTTATTTCAAATGGAATACCCTGTATTCTATTACATTTTTCAATTCCTCAGCATATTTTTGGCCCACTTTATATAACAATGCCTATACCCAAAATTATTAGTTTTCGAGATAATAATTTTTATCAGAAAAATTTGGCAGTTACAGCACCACTCCGAAAAAATCATAACTTATAGACAGTAAGTAATTAGTTTAAGCCGATTTCAGAACCTCCCCCCATCACTTTCAACCTTGAAATGAACTCTACGTCACACAAAGTAGCGAAAGCGACTTTGAGGAGTTGTTATGAGTTTGACCTTCAGCAACCTTGACCTACGTCATACGGCAACGCAGACAAGGTGACTTTGAGGTGGTATTTTCAGTTCAACCTTGAATGACCTTCATTATTTTCCTATATTTTCGACAAGGTGACTTTGACTTCCAATGAATTCGAGCTAATTTTGCATCACATGATCTAACGTAACCAAGGTGACTTTGAACGATTGTTTTGGCATGTATATATTTAAGGAAAATTAATTTAAGTTTTCGGCAACACCGCTCTCGGTTTTGATAGAATAAATTCACTCAGTTGAGTAGTTTTAGTTTTGAAATTAGAAATATTCGGAACGACTGGATCGGAAAAGAAATAAGATACGCGCTGGTGATTCTATTGTATAGTATAGACTAATGTGTGCATTGTTCTTTTGTTGAAATAAGTTTTCTTCAACACTGCTTCTCCTAAAACTCCTTGATCCATCCCTACTTTGCCATAATAGTTTCCCTGAAGCAGTTGGATCAAACAGCAAAAAACGAGAAAGGGGTAAGTCTCAATCCTGGGTTTATTTAACCATCACTGAGTTATTATTTAATGTATTCTGTGTTTTGAGTTTATCATATCCATTACAGAACATAACATTTGGTCCTATTCGAGCCGAATTGGTGGTTATAAAAACTTGGATTGTTTTTTCTTTTCTCGAATCGGTTAGCAGTGTAAAAAACGGAAGTAGTCAGGCCTTTAGCGGTGTTGTCATATTGTTCAGTATATCGGGTATATTTGAATTACGGTCAAATAAAAATATTGAACGGTTTGGTATGATCTGAATTTCGGAAGGTGAAATTTGCAATCGGACATCAAGTTTCCATTGGAAATTATTAAAGTCAAAATGGGTACGGTAGCAGATAGGAAATTTAAAATGTTAACAGCGAAAAAAGAGTCTCTCTTCTCTATTTTGCAGAAATTGTACGATCTATCAAAATCATTGGGAACGGCCCAAGAAGTTGAAGCTTTTAAAATATCATATTTGACTCTAGATACTACTAGAGAAGCTTTGAATTTGGTATTAGATCAGATCAATGAAGTGCAGTTTGAAATAGATGATGAATTTGTACCAGATTATAAGCTTCTTTCAACTATTAATCAATTGTGTTGTCACATTCATATGGCTGAAAAAGGAATTCAAAGACCTGATCAATTTAGGCAATCTAATAGTAATAGCGGCAATATTATAGTAGATAATAGATTACCTCCGTTGCCGAAAATTGAATTACCTGAATTTTCGGGAGAAATACGGCAGTGGGAAACATTTCATTCGCTCTTCAAGAGTATGATTCACGATAATGCATCTTTGACAGATTTAGACAAAATTCATTATTTAGTGGGAAGTTTACGAGGACCGGCCTCGGGAATTTGTGCAGGATTTTCTATCACCGGCGATAATTATAATATTTTGTACAAGGCTCTGACCGAAAATATGAAAATAAACGGATGTTAGCAGACAGTTATTTACAACAAATTTTTGATTTCAAGCCGTTGCAAAGTGAATCGGCAAGAAATTTGGATGTATTTCTAGAAAGATTTGACGTAGCGGTCTCGGCATTGAAAAAATTGAATTTACCAGATTTGGCAGACTTCATGTTGTTGTATCAGGCTTTAGCTAAGTTAGATCATAATTCTGTAAGGGTTTTTGAAATGAAACAAGAGAGTTCCAAAATTCCAACTTATGAAGATTTAATAAAATTCATACAAAATCAGGCAAAAATATTACGTCGGGATAAAACAACATCGGTGTCGAATAATAATAATAAGCCGATAAAGACAATCAAAACGTTTGTGGTAAATCAACGGAAAAAAGAAGGAATGACATGCGTTTTCTGTCAAAAAACAGGTCATTACTTGGGTAGATGTAATAAATTCAAGTCTTTGTCACCGGGACAAAGATATGAAGCGGTTAGGGACAATGGCTGGTGCTACAATTGTTTGTCAAACAAGCACACAGTAAAAAATTGTCCTAACGAGCGGTTGTGTGTGGAGTGTACCAAAAAACATCACATTTTACTTCATTTGGGAAAACCAAATTCAGTTAGTGGATCGAATGGGGATGCGGCCTCAGGATCAATCATTGAGAGGAGGGAAACGGTTAGTAATGATACATCAACGGTTGATGTGCATTTATGTTCAGAACCTAATGCGGTTTATTTAAAGGATGATTCCAACTATACAACTTTGCTTGCGTCTATGGTTGTTTTCGTGGAAACAAGTTTAATTGCAGGTGCTACAGCTAGATTTATTTTAGATTCGGGTAGTGAAGCCAATTTACTGACAATCGGATGTTGTAAAAGGTTAGGCTTGAAGATTTCAAAAAATTATTCTTCGGTTTACGGTTTGGGAGGTTCTATTCAGAAAGTTAAGGGAAGTACAATTTTTACAGTTGTTTCACGGTATAATCCACAAAAGAAATACACAGTTAGGGCTCTAGTGCTTGATAAAATCACTAACAAATTGCCAAAATTTAAAGTTGACATTAGCGCATTTCCCACTTTACAAAAGGTGGAATTAGCGGATAATAATTTCGATAAACCTGCGGAAATCGATGGGATTTTGGGAGTGGAAATGTTTGCTAATATATTGGAAGAGGGTCGGATTACAGGGGTATCGGGTTCTCCTGTAGCGGTGAAAACCACTTTAGGTTATGTTGTTATGGGACAATTTCCAATAGTACGGCGAAATCAGTCAGTATTTTTCTCAGTGCAGGAGGAAAATTCAATTGATCAACTTGTTCGTAAGTTTTGGGACCTTGAGGAAATACCTAAAGGTTTTGCTATGAATCCCGAAGATATAGAATGTGAAAATATATATACTAGTACATTTAGTAGGGACTCATCGGGACGATTTACAGTGGCGTTACCGTTCAAATTTCCGCCGGAAGGAAGTTTGGGAAATTCGCGGAATAATGCACAAGTTCGGTTACTTTCTTTGGAAAAAAGACTTGAAAGGGATTCAAAGTTACGGATTGAATACAATAAAGTAATGCAGGATTTCATAGACCAAGGTCATATGAAATTAGTGGATATTGACCCTAACGAAGCGTCATCGTATTATATTGGTCATCATCCAGTGATTAAACCAAGTAGTACAAGCACTCCGGTGCGGATAGTGCTAGACGCTAGTGCTCCTACAGATAATAATGTTTCTTTAAATGATATCTTATACCGGGGAGGCAAGTTGCAGGCAGATTTAGTTACTTTAATATTGAATTTTCGGTTGTTCAAGGTAGCATTGACAGCAGATGTTCGGCAGCTATATAGGCAGATCAATGTTATTGAGAATCATTGGCGTTATCAAAGGTTATTGTGGCGTTTTAGTCCAGATCGTCCAATTGACACTTACGAAATAAAAGTTGTAGCTTTTGGAATAAAATCGTCACCTTTTTTGGCTTTACGCACTATCAAACAATTAATTGAAGACGAAGGAGAAAAATTTCCACTGGCGGCGAAATTTGTGTCAAGAGATATCTATATGGATGATTTTTGCACAAGTATAAATTCGGAAAAGGAAGCTGCGCAATTATACAAGGAATCAGTTGATTTATTTCAAGCAGGTTGTTTTGACTTGACAAAATGGGCTACAAATTCAAAGGCACTATTGAATGACATTCCCATAGAAAAACGGTTAGCGGGAAATGTATTTTTCTCCTCAGATACACAGGTATTAGGTATACAATGGCATACAGAAACTGACGTTTTCAGTTTCAAGGTGCATAAACCGGATCAGAAATGTACAAAACGAACAATGTTGTCGACGGTGGCTAAATGTTATGATCCGATTGGGTTGTTGGCACCTTTCATTTTGTATTTAAAAATATTGATAAAAAATTTGTGGACATTGAAATTGGAATGGGATGAGATGCCTCCAGAGAATATTTTAGAAATTTGGGAAAAGATACGATCGGAATGGGGAGAACTTGAAAAATTTAAAGTACCTAGGCATATAGGAGCAATAGAACGAAACCCTGTAATGGTTTTAGCTTTCGCGGATGCTAGTTTGAATGCATATGGAGCTGTCGTCTACTTACGCAGTGTACTATCGAATAATGATGTGGAAGTTCAGCTGGTGTGTGCCAAGTCTAAGGTATCTTCGGCCAAACGATTAACCGTTCCACAGTTGGAACTTTTAGCTGCTCTTTTGCTTTCTAATTTGGTTAAATATGTTTTAGAAACTTATAAAGAACGGATTTTGATCACAAAAACTTTAGCTTTTTCAGATTCTTCCACTGTTTTAAGCTGGTTAAAATCTTCTCAATCTAGGGATGTACTTGTTGCGAATCGGATCGTTCGAATCCAGGAAAATATACCCGAAGTTTCGTGGTATCACATCGAAGGCATTCAAAACCCGGCCGATTGTTTATCGCGTGGTTTACTTCCTGAACAATTAGTTAGACATCCTCAGTGGTTACATGGACCCACATGGATAAAATTACCCCCAAATGAATGGCCTTGTTTTCGTGAGGAGGCTAAAAATTTTGGGAAGAAAGATATAATTGTACTGAATAATAATACGGACTTAGATTTTCATCATCCTCTACTAGATTTATTAGAACGGTATTCATCGTGGCATAAAATTTTACGAATAATAGTATGGGTTTTAAGATTTTTGAAAATTATTCCTAATAAGAAAATTATTTCATCAAAGGATCTCCATATTGCGGAGTTGGTTCTAATAAAACTGGTTCAAATTAAACATTTTGATTTTGAAATTCAGATGTTGAAGTCAAATAGATCTGGCTCATCTAGGTTAATCAAATTACACCCTTTTTTGCAAGATGGGTTGCTGAGGGTGGGGGGTAGATTAGCTAATTCAAATTTGAATTTTTGTCAGAAACATCCTTTGATTCTTCCAGCTAAAGATATTCTGACTGAAAAATTGATAGATTTTCATCATAAGATCAATCTTCATACTGGTGCTCACTTATTAGAGGCTATTTTGCGACAGAACTATTGGATTTTAGGAGGAAGAAATTTAATTAGGAGTAGAATACACAAATGTAATCATTGTTTTCGTTTGAAGCCTAAGAATGTAGAACCCCTTATGGCGGACTTACCCGCTGCCAGAGTTAGAGAAGCTCGTGCATTCTTACATACAGGGGTAGATTACTTCGGGCCACTTAAAATTACATTGGGTAGGAAGCGAAAGGCATCAGTGCATAAAGCTTATGTAAGTTTATTTATTTGTATGGGGGTGAAAGCTATCCATTTGGAATTGGTCAGTTCTTTATCAACCGATCACTTTTTACAAGCTTTCAAAAGATTTATAGCTAGAAGAGGCCCAGTACGGGTTATTTATTCCGATTGCGGGACGAACTTTGTAGGGGCAAAGTCAATTCTTAAAGAATTAAATGAACATATCAACTCTCAAGATTTCGTTAATTCATTTGAAACGGAGTTAGGAATAAACGGAGTCGAATGGAAATTTAATACACCTTTTTTTCCGCATCAAGGTGGTTTGTGGGAGAGTAACGTCAAGGCGGTAAAAAATCATATTTATCGGGTAATCGGTAATCAGCTATTAACGTTTGAGGAGCTTTCAACAGTACTGACTCAAATTGAAGCACTATTGAATTCCAGACCTTTATGTCGTTTATCCGCAGATCCCATGGCCCCAGAAGCATTAACTCCAGCACATTTTCTCACATTGGTTCCTTTGCGAGGTCTTCCTTCAGAGGACGTGACAGCGGTTCCTATTAATAGACTCAACCGATTTCAGTTGATCGATAAAATGGTACAGGATTTTTGGAAACGCTGGAGGACGGAATATTTGACGAGTCTACAAATGCGTTCGAAATGGACTAAAGATATTCCTAATATAACTGTGGGTTCAGTAGTTATCCTGAAAACGGATAACGCTCCACCCTTACATTGGCCCTTAGCCGTGGTTTCAGACATACATCCAGGAAAGGATGGCAGGGTGCGGAATGTCACTTTAAAAACCAGCAAAGGAACATTTAAACGTCCTGTTGTAAAGATATGTCCTTTGCCCACCCAATAAATGAAAATTATCTTCTTATTCATTTTTTTTTTATTTTATACTGATGTTTGATTGGATTTTTCGACTTCTTTAGTTCTTTGTTTTTTCGAAAAGTCTAAAAAAAATCAATTTTTCAGGGTGGGGGTATGTTTTGGCATGTATATATTTAAGGAAAATTAATTTAAGTTTTCGGCAACACCGCTCTCGGTTTTGATAGAATAAATTCACTCAGTTGAGTAGTTTTAGTTTTGAAATTAGAAATATTCGGAACGACTGGATCGGAAAAGAAATAAGATACGCGCTGGTGATTCTATTCTATAGTATAGACTAATGTGTGCATTGTTCTTTTGTTGAAATAAGTTTTCTTCAACACTGCTTCTCCTAAAACTCCTTGATCCATCCCTACTTTGCCTTAATAGTTTCCCTGAAGCAATTGGATCCAACAGCAAAAAACGAGAAAGGGGTAAGTCTCAATCCTGGGTTTATTCAACCATCACTGAGTTATTATTTAATGTATTCTGTGTTTATCATATCCATTACAGAACATAACAACGATTGTTTCGAATTTGACCTTGAACGACCTTGGTCAACGTTACACAACGCAGGCAAGGTGACTTTGAGGCAGTGTTTTGGGTTTGACTTGGAATGACCTTCATTAACTTTCCATATTTTCAACAAGGCGACTTCGACTCTGAATGAACTCGAGCCAGTTACGGGGCTTTCTTGAAGTTTTGAACCTACACGACACAACGTAGCCAAAGTGACTTTGAGGTAGTGTTTTGTGTCTGACCTTGAATGACCTCCAACTACGTCACGCGATAGAAACAATATTATTTTGAAGTAGTGTTTTCGGACACCCAGCTTGTGGTGAAGAATTACCCCCCCCCTCTTCTCCAACCACGCTCTATAAATGATCGGAGGATCACCATTTCACATTAGTTTGAATAACCCAACGTACTCGAATAGATGAGTGAAAGTAGTGGTACAAAGTGACAGAGAGTATTACGTCAGGAGTATACACAGCAATCCAGGTGAATATATTTTATATTTCTATACCATAATTCCACTATATTCGAAATGGATCATTTGAAATTTAATATCAAGAAAGATCAATTCTGCATTAATTCAACAGACTGTGGCTATGCAGCAGAGGAAATGTCGATGCTATCCACGCGATAAGGTAAATCCCTTCAAGTAGTTTTGTAGGACGAGGAAAATAATACTTCTTTTAAATCATGTCTCCCAAAACGTGTCACAGAACATTTTACGGAAGAAATGATTCACGAAGTGAATTCATCCAAAGCCAAATTCATTTTTACATAAATGGGTCAAAGTTCTCAGAATTATCCTGGTGCCAAAACCCGCTCATTAGTCAAATTTGATATTTTAGATTGAATATAACTTCAATATTTTTGTAAATAGTAGAAATATGGTATATTAATGTGAAATATCGATTAGCTCCCGTGCTTCAAACATGATCAAATTTCAAGTGAGAGCTTTGTTTTTGCAACATAATTTCCAATTTAATGAATGCATTTTGTGTATTTTCAGAGTACGAACATGTGGATGCAATATTCAGCCAGAGAGTGGCCGGAAGCAGTCAATTTGGATTCTGCAAGGTTGGCTTGGGAATTAGCCGACTTGAGTTTTGACGCTCTTCACTCATCAAACTATGATTTGAGTGTATGTTATGATGCTGAAGAGGTACGAAAACTTTTGGAGCTCAGCGAGAAATATGAGCTTGGTGTGCCACTGTGCCACAAATATTCATATGGAAGCAGGAATTCGGATGAGTACTGCCCAACTAGCAATTTCGTATTTTATAATAGTTGCGGAAACGTTTCGTGGAAACAGATTATAAAACTGCATGCCTCCCAGAAATGTTTTCGAAGTGTTTATAAAACTGCTAAAAATAGGAAATTGGCACCGTTTTTTAAAGCATTATAGTCAGTATCAATATTTTGTAAGGCCTTTTACAAACACTACAAAACAGTTTTATAAACATTTTGGCAGTTACTATAAAATTTGTCTAACACTCTTAAAAAGTAGTTTTATAAAGACGTCCCTTATTGCACTTTTGCAACATATTCAGGAGACAATTTTATAAGAGTGTTTAAGTAGTTCAAAGTAGGCGTTATTAAATATAATACAGCCGAAAACGATAACAATAAAATAAAAAAGTGTTTGAAATGTTTTCTCGAAGACGCAAGAAGTAATTTTGTATTGGACACTAGGAAAATATAATAGATATGTCACCAACTGAAAACTAACAAATAGAAAGGTTGAAGCCATTTTAAAATTTCACTTCTGCACTCATAAAACTTAAAAAGACATTGTTTGTGTTTCGAAGATGGATATTTTTACTGCAAATGAAATTTTATTTACAAATATATAGCCTATTATTAGCAAAATTTAAGCCCGCCACTCATTTATAAATGTTGTCGGTAAAATTATTAATTATACAAAAATTCACTCTGTCGACGTATTCATTTTCTGGTTGCAAACTTAACTCACTTTATTCTAAATACTATAATGTTATAATATTTATGTACTTTTCAGCTGTAAATATCACTATATGTGCGGCATTTCATATTTTCAACTCATCTAATTTCAGTATCTCGGATCGCTATCATTTAAAATGGCGTCGTTCTATGCCATGCTTGCTATCAGTAGCAAGCATTTCAACGTATTTTAGCTACTATGTTACTCCTATAAAACTGTTGAGAAACACTTAGTTCTGGGAGTGATGGTATTGCAGCAGAGTAGGACGACTTTTAAAGCTATAAGTTTCTACGAAAGTGCTTGTATGAATGAAAGATTACTCACATATAGTTCGGATAAATATTATCTGTCTTTGATGTTTTGGCTATAATGTTTCATCGATTATAAAGGCTGAACGACGGGTTTTAACCATTATAATAACCCTTTCTTGTTTTCCGCAAGAAAAAAATTGGAGCACTAGGTCAGGTAGGATAGTTTGAAGTGTTTTTTAATATTTCCAATATACAGGGCGACTCAAAAACTTTAAGAAAGTTCACCAAGTCATTTCTTCGTCTATTTGAAGCACTTCGAACTGAATCTAAAACTATTATATACCCCCCAATAGATGCTAAAAATGGCCGCCATTGATTTGTCATCATTTAAAGGGTTGTAACACGAACTTGCTTCACTCAGAACAAAATATTCAGGTTTTCTAAATAGATAACTAAAAACTGATACTTGAAAGTGCAAACCCTTTGTATTTTACAGTCCTCCAAATTGTGAATGATAAGGTTGAGTTACTATACCCAATGCCTTGAAAATATTGAATTTACTTACGGGGTACCTATTCTCAATAAAAATCAAATATTTAGAAGTTGCTGAAGAACTAATTTCCACCACGATATCTATGGCGTCTCATTTGAATAACTAAATAAAAATATTCTTACTAAACACAACTAAAATTTTGAAGATTTTTTCAAAGCTGTGATTAGGAATCGATGTCAGCTGGTTGTTCTTAATTGCTGCATTTTATTCTTGGTGGCAGCAAATATATATAAGCGAAAGCAATTTGATTTTATAACAGTTATATTAGTGTTTTTGAATTGTTGTGAATATACCATACTATAAAATAGTTGGGAAATTATCATTGAAGTGATAATATAGTAA
The DNA here is from genome assembly GCF_025532065.1 of Leptinotarsa decemlineata. Classification (NCBI taxonomy): domain Eukaryota; kingdom Metazoa; phylum Arthropoda; class Insecta; order Coleoptera; family Chrysomelidae; genus Leptinotarsa; species Leptinotarsa decemlineata. The sequence goes on from NW_027412685.1 coordinate 335,489, forward strand.
TGAAAATAAAATAGTGTCTGGAAGCATTCTGATAAAATGATTTCATTAAAGCTACAGGAAACAGTTATAAAATAAGCTTGAAATAGTTTTATAACTATCATGAAAATCTCGCAGAAAAATGTTATAAAACTGCTACAAAACAATTTAATTTTATAGGAAAATAAGTTTTATAAGTTAGTTTTCAAAACGTTTCTGTGATAATTTCCTGACTATTTTAAAATGTTCAGTATCCATTTTATAATGGAAAAATGGATACTGAACTATTGAGTCGTTATAAAGATTTTGGGGAAAATCTTTGGTATAAAACGAAAATTTTTCAAACAACAACAAATCAAAGTAGTTTAATTTGAGTTAATCTTCAAATCCAATTTTGATTTGCATTAAAAAGCTGTCCAATATTTCATTATAAATCTGTTTATAATTTTGTCTCAAATCGGGTCAAAATTGGTTTTCATTGGTTTTCTGCTATTCATTTTCATTCTTTAATTTTCCAGTTCTTTTTTTTTAGTTTTTTCAGGGATTTCAAATCATTTTATATACTATCAGGCAATGGAAGTCCGAACTAATGAAATTCAATAAATATATGTTTCATAGAAATGTGATTTATTTTACTTTTCGCTCATTCTACGTTATATTTTATTGTTTTCAATGAAACTCTTTGAGTATTAGTCACAGTTCATTTTCACTAATCAATTATTTTTAACACATAAATCTTGTCGATTTGACATCTTCTATAAATTCATTCAACTCGTTTCGAGTGATTTTGAAATGTGAAAAAAATGTGAACAAAAAATTACTGTATCTAGTGTTGAATCAGAATTAGTACTTATGTTGAGTGATTTCCAAGTTGAAAAGTAAGGAAAAATGATTGAACCTTGCTTAGAATCACCGAATGTAATAAAAAATATATTTATGAAATTATCGGAAACGAAACGCCTCTCTTCTCGTAAACAATCATGACATGTTTTATTTTTTGCAAATGATTATCGAATGTGCCTTTTATAACTATATTTTTATATCATTCGCTAATTCTTGTCTGGGTTCAGTGATTTTATCATACTTTTCAATTCGGAAATCACACAGCAAAAAAACAAATTTCCATTCAGAATTCTAATCAGTCATTACTCTATATCTTCTCTATATATCTGAATGTATAGAAGACGCCAAAGTGACAAGCTATGTGATGAGTATCATCCTTGATTAGTGAAAATATTTGTAGATTCTATACTTTATCATCAAAAAATAATGAAAACAATATTTTAACGAAATTTAAAAAATCTTTTATGTAACACGATAGGATTTCATTTTTTGTAATTTGCGCTCGTTACACAAAATCAAACTTTTCGTAACTCTTTACATAAATAGCTATTCTAGAAGTATGGCTAGCATGAAATATACTAATGTCACAAACTTATTCTGATAGAAAATAGAAATTTGATCTTTTTTCACAAAGCTACATTCTTTGGAGTCACAAACTCAACTGCAAACAAGAGAAACCTAAAATAATTTTGAATATTTTCACATCATTTTCGTATTTTCAATTTTCAACGCGGCTGCCACTGCGATCTCTGGCCCCGCTACTGAGAAAGAAATGAAATCATAATATCGGTTGTATTTCAACCCTTGTCTTTGAATTCTCCAGCGCAGCGTTGCCAAATGATGAACAGGGGCAGTAGGCATTCACTAAGAAATGTTGTACTTCATTGTTGTCGCACTTATTTCGACTGCATACTTCCGCTACCCGCCAGCAGGGACGTGCGTCTTTGATTAATTTGGCTAGAGAGAGTAAAGCAAGAAGAGAGATGAAAATATCGTTGACAGATAATAATTTAGTCACGTGCTCCCACGGCCTCTTAATGAAATGAAACTGTTGCAACACCATGGAATTATAAAACAACTTTGCTGGTTGGGTGTGAGCTAATAATTGAAGCAGACTTGAAGCATGACCTAAATACGTCATCGTATATTTACCACTTGATGAGTTGATACACGTTATATCGTCATCACTGAATTGCAACGACATACGTTCTGGTAGCTATGTTTTGAATAATTCATCATTGCTTACATCTTCCAAAGTTAATAAAATTGATTAACCAAGCCTTCTAGAATAAGTTGACATATTTCAAATTATGTACACTTCATCAATTGGCAATGATGATGAGGCCTTCTGCTCTAGTATTTCAACCTCCTGTACAATCAAATTATTGATTTTATTTGAGTCTGCTTTTGAAAAAGACATGATGAAAATATGTATGAAAATATAAACAATTTCCAACAGACAAATACACTCATCGTCTTCCTTCTATTATGAACTGAATAACACTCTACCAATTGCTAACTGCTGCAGATATAATAATCGTCTACTGATTTCATAGTGTGCCGAGCATTTCTTTTATGTTAAACAGCGCAAGTCACCCCCACCATGAAACCGTGAAAGATTCACATTGCTAGTTGCTACCCACTAGAGGTGCCTGACGTCACAGCCAAGCCCACCTTCCAGCTGGATACGTTAACAGATGTCGATACGAACAGACAGTGGTTGTTGCGCTCTCGTAGAGGGCAGACGTTAACAAATTGCTCACCGCCTGCGCGTCACCATCGACAGCGAGGCTAGAGCGATGCGTTACGTCACAGCCTTCACCGAATCGAGAGAGGTGAAGGCATACCAATGAATACGCATTTCTCAGCCACACGTCGTGGAGTGAACATCTCGCTCTCCTACTCTTGAAGGGTTGCTGCTGTGACGTCACACCACTACTAACTTGGTGGGCTCACACCGATGAAACATTCATTATTTGGAAGATCTTCGAAGGATGCAGACGTATGTTTGTACATAGACAAACACATGATGAAACCCTGTACCGTGCATTCTCACACACACACCAACCAAATGTAATTCAGTCATTATGTCACACACACACACACACACACACAAATTCTCATATGAAAAAAAATCTGAACGATCCATGCACCAGACACTCCAAGGTCACATCGCCTTGATGTTACTAAACAACAAAAAAACAATAAATACGTCATAGTGGTGGGGGGAGGCCCAGAAATGGCTGTAATCTGCTACTCTCGGTGTTAAGTGATACTTCAGCGTAATCTTCATTACTTCAATTCAGGGTGGTAAAAAAATATAGTTTTTTCCTTTGCTTGAGAAAGTGACTGAAAGTTGATTTTTTCAAAAGAATCAACCTTTGTATTATTACAAATTCAGAAAGCTGTTAAAATGTGTTTGGGAAAAAGCTATTTGGCTTTGTACTTCTCCGTCATGATGTATTTTCAATGTTCATGTGAAAGTAGGTGTTTCGAAAAAATTTTTTAACACGCTTCACTCGTATGTTTTTTTGTAACCGACTCCTTTGAACTCGATTGTAACTAACTTCAAAGGGACATATTTATTTTAAACATTGTACACTTATCAAGAATCGGTGACAATACAATTATTTCATAACTTTATCTCATTATCCTGATCAGGATCGCTAGGATTGAATAATTTCGTCACACAGAGTTTGTGTGAGAACAAGTGAGACAACCACACTATCTGCGCGTCAAATATATTCAAACAAATGGGTTATTTGAACGTTTGTTTCAAGGTGATTGACAATCTATCTACAATCGTCCTCACCCGAAGACGATTGTAGATACTAACAATCGAAACGTCGTGAACTAACGTGACTTGGAATCTCTATACTACAATATGATTAATTTTCTTTTTCATTCCTTTATTTTTATTTTGTTTTTTATTTATTCAATTGTTTTATTTTTACTTGTAGTTTATTTCACTACCAATAATTCATTTCAGGTTTATTTTGCTTGATATAATTGTTATTTTCAGCTATTCATTTTCAATTATTCTTTTTTAGTTGTTTCAGGGATTTCAAATCATTTTATATAGTAGATAATGGAAGTCCGAACTAGTGGAATGGGTTTGAAATTGCAAGCCAAATTAAGCCAAGTGGTGAATAAATATAGTTTAATAACTCAAAAAACCGCTTCAATAGCAACACAAACTAATGAATAAAAAATAATTCGAAACTAAGTACTATGGCTTGACGTCTAATGACTTTTCATAAATCTGAAATCAGAATAAATCTATTTACAAGTATCCATTGTTATAAATACTTGATTAGGAGATGTTTGCCAGATTGAAGCAATTATAAAAATATAATTTAAAGCATTCCATGTTTTTCAACAATGAAATATTTTTTTTACGAAAAGATTGTAAAGGTGAAATAAGTATATTTTGGGTATCAGTGCGATTAGGTAAATTTTAGGTGATTGGATAAGAAGATCACTAATCAACATGGCTGAACAAGCAAACAAAGTTATTTGTGCGGAGCTGAATAAACTGACAGAGAGTGAAATTCTCAACTTAATCTATAATATAAAAATGAATCGCAAAATGTGTTGGTAAGCGCATAACTCAACAACGCCTCGACCAATTTGGCCAAATCTTTTTTTGAAATGTTCGTTGAAGTTCAAGGATGGTTTTTACGGCGAGAAAAATTAGAATTATTGCTGGAAAAACCCTAAAAATAGCCCTTTTCTTTTTCCTATACAAATGATTTGTAACTAAAACGTAGTCAATTTGAGCTTTATTGCTATGGTATAAAGTTCATATTAAATTACAAGCACTCACTGTTGTCTAAGCAATGTAGGTGTGTTCCTAACGTCAAAGATCATATCTATCAAAACAATGTGCGTGTGTGCGTTGGAGCACAGAATACATAGTTGGAGGAGTTTAATGTCGCGTTCCGAAACTCGCGTTTCTTTTGTATAATCTATAATATAAAAATGAATCGCAAAATGTGTTGGTAAGCGCATAACTCAACAACGCCTCGACCAATTTGGCCAAATCTTTTTTTGAAATGTTCGTTGAAGTTCAAGGATGGTTTTTACGGCGAGAAAAATTAGAATTATTGCTGGAAAAACCCTAAAAATAGCCCTTTTCTTTTTCCTATACAAATGATTTGTAACTAAAACGTAGTCAATTTGAGCTTTATTGCTATGGTATAAAGTTCATATTAAATTACAAGCACTCACTGTTGTCTAAGCAATGTAGGTGTGTTCCTAACGTCAAAGATCATATCTATCAAAACAATGTGCGTGTGTGCGTTGGAGCACAGAATACATAGTTGGAGGAGTTTAATGTCGCGTTCCGAAACTCGCGTTTCTTTTGTATTAGTTTCGGCACGCGAGATAAAATGCATCAGTTTCCACGTCATTACATCAGTCAAACAAAAATCGCGTTACCAACAGTGTTTTATTATTTTTAATATCCAAATTACAATTCGTACGGCTTAAAAGGATTTGACTTCAAGTGATATCAAATTTAAAAAAAAAAAAAGTTGTCTGTGACCTAATCTACTGAGTTTGCTTTTGTCAACTGATACACGAAACAAATTCGTATATCGTGTTTTGTGCAGAGTGTTTACTTAGTTAGTGTTTGTTTAGTTCGTGATTAGTGAAAAAATAATTTATATTTGATATGCCTCCTATAGGACGAAGCAATTTAGGTAGAAGAACCAGAAATGCTACAAACCAAGCTAATTACCGATCTAATCGTACTGCACAAGAACGTGACGACGAAAATGAACGTGAAAGAATTCGGATATCACAAACGCGTGAAGCGCGAGCGCGACATTCAACTAATAATCGCGCAAGTTTGAATCGAGCTGCTTTCAGTTACGATGTGTCAATTGACTACAGTAACTACCAATGTGTTGTTATTGGTTCTATGAACTCGGTTTGCTCACACTGTAAGGCATTAAAATACAAAAACGAAGCCAATGGATTGTGTTGCGCAAATGGTAAAGTGAAATTGATACCATTGGATCCACCACCAGAACCATTATACTCATTGGTTTCAGGAATAGGAACAGATTCTATACACTTTTTGACACATATCCAACAATATAACAATTGCTTTCAAATGACTTCATTTGGGGCAACAAATGTAGTTCGGGAAAATTTTATGCCAACTTTCAAGGTATGTATTATAGCAGTTACTCATAATTATTTTAGCGAACAAAATTTTCTGTCACAAAAGTTAAGATGTGTCACTAATCTTCAATTTCTTAATCACTTATATATCACTTAGTCATCATATTATATGGTGATTCAGTTTCAGTGACACTTTTATTATATTTTATATTTGATAGATATTAGTTAAAACTAAATATATACTTTTTGAGATCAAATATTATTTAAGTTTGATCACTGACAATCCATTAATTTATACCACACCATAATATTTTTTTTTATTTACAGATACAAGGGCAATTATATCACAGAGCAGGTTCACTGTTACCAGTGTCAGATAGCGACAACAAATTCCTGCAAATTTATTTTATGGGCAATTCACCACAAGAAATTGATCTGCGTTGTGCACATAAAAATTTAGTAAAGAGGTCTATTGTAGAACAATTACAAACTTTATTTCATCAACACAATCAATTGATTATATTGTTTAGAACTGCCCTGGATCTGATGCCATCCGATAATCACAAAATTGTAATCAGAGCTGATAAAACACCTGCAGGTCAACATACAAGACGTTTCAATGCACCAACTATTGATGAAGTTGCTATCGTTGTAGTTGGAGAAAACTTGGAATCCCGTGATATTGTTTTACATCGTCGGAATGATCAATTACAACGTATAAAGGAAACACACCGCTCATATGATGCACTGCAATATCCCATTATATTTTGGCAAGGTGAAGATGGCTACGATTTCTCAATAAAAATGATAAATCCCATTACAGGTAACTAAAATATTAGTTTAGCTATGGCGATAATATCTCAGTCATTATATTATGTATTTTAATTTTATATTTGAATGTTATTAAAACAAAATCTATTTACAGGTTCTGAAACCAACAAAAAAGTCAGTTCAATGAACTATTATTCATACCGCCTAATGATTCGGGAAAATGAAGAAAATCACATATTGAAATGTCGGCGATTATATCACAAATATGTTGTTGACATGTATGTTAAAATTGAAACGGAGAGATTAACATTCATCAGGTTGAATCAAACCAAACTCCGATCTGAAGAGTATATTCACCTTCGAGATGCGATTAATACTGATGGAAATGCACAGAATGTCGGTCGGATGACTATTCTTCCAGCAACATACATCGGAAGCCCTCGGCATATGCACGAATATGCTCAAGATGCCATGTCGTATGTTCGTCATTATGGTACAGCAGATTTGTTCATCACATTTACATGCAATCCGCAATGGATAGAAATCAAGCAGGAGTTATTCCCTGTGCAATCACCCATTGATCGTCATGATATTACAGCCAGAGTCTTTAGACAAAAGTTGAAATCTTTAATGGATTTCATCGTAAAACATAATGTGTTTGGTGAGACACGCTGTTGGATGTATTCTGTGGAGTGGCAGAAACGAGGATTGCCACATGCACACATTTTGATTTGGTTGGTTGAAAAGATAAGGCCAAATGAAGTTGATGCAGTGATATCAGCTGAAATCCCTAATGTACAAGTAGATCCTGGATTGCATGAGGTAGTTATCAAAAACATGATACATGGTCCCTGTGGAACTCTTAATCAAAATTCACCGTGTATGATGGATGGTAAATGTTCAAAACGATATCCACGGACATTAATATCGGAAACAATTACTGGTAATGACGGTTATCCATTGTATCGTCGCAGATCGACAGCAGACAATGGAAAATCAACAATTGTCAAATTAAATCAACAAGATATTGAAATAGATAATCGTTGGATTGTTCCATATTCACCCATTTTATCAAAGACATTCAAAGCACACATCAACGTTGAATCTTGCCATTCAGTGAAATCTATTAAATACATTTGCAAATATGTAACCAAAGGGAGTGATATGGCTGTGATTGGAATTGGTGCAGAGAATTCCAATGATGAAGTTACCCAATACCAAATGGGCCGCTATGTCAGTAGTAATGAAGCAGTTTGGCGAATATTTTCTTTTCCTATTCATGAGAGACACCCTTCTGTTGTTCACTTAGCTGTGCATTCAGAAAATGGACAAAGAGTGTATTTTACAGCACAGAACGCAGTACAAAGAGCTGCTCAGCCACCATCTACTACATTAACCAGTTTTTTTGAGACATGCCAAAACGATGATTTCGCACAAACATTGCTATATTCTGAAATGCCAAAATATTATACCTGGAATCAATCCTCAAGGAGATTTATACGACGGAAACAAGGAAAACCAGTTCCAGGATATACAGATGTATATTCCACCGATGCGATTGGCCGGATTTATTCAGTACATCCAAGCAATGATGAATGTTTTTATTTACGACTGCTATTAGTCAATGTACGTGGCCCAACATCATTCCAACAGTTACGAACTGTTGATGGTGAATTGTGTGGATCCTACAGAGAAGCCTGTCAACGTTTGCAATTGCTTGAAAATGACGCTCATTGGGATCAAACTCTCAATGATGCTGTAATATCATCACACGCTCATCAAATACGAACATTGTTTTCTATAATCATATCTACATGCTTCCCATCAAACCCAATTGATTTGTGGATCAAGTACAAAGATTATATGTGTGATGATATTTTGTATCAAATACGGAATAGAATGGGAAATCCAAATATACAAATCAGTGAAGAAATTTACAATGAAGCATTGATTTCAATTGAGGACATGTGCTTGATAATGTCAAACAAACTATTAATTCAATTAGGCCTGACCGCGCCCAATCGTCCAATGCATGACGCTTTTAACCAAGAGTTGCATCGAGAAAAACTGTATGATCTCAACGCTTTGAAAGAATTAATTCAAACAAATCTTTCACTGTTAAATGAACAACAGAAGTATGTATTTGAAACTCCTATGAAAGTAACAAATGATGAAACTGGAGGGATTTACTTCTTAGATGCACCTGGTGGTACAGGAAAAACTTTTTTGATTTCATTAATATTAGCAACAATTCGCTCACAAAATAAAATTGCACTTGCACTCGCTTCGTCGGGAATCGCAGCAACTTTGCTTGAAGGTGGTCGAACAGCCCATTCAGCACTAAAATTGCCATTAAATATGCAAAGCAATGAAACTCCAACCTGCAACGTTTCGAAGAACTATGCAATGGCAAAGGTTTTGCAGCAATGTAAATTGATTGTTTGGGATGAATGCACGATGGCACATAAAAAATCTTTGGAGGCTTTAGACAGAACCTTAAGAGATCTACGGAGCAATAATAACCGATTTGGTGGTGCAATGATTTTATTAGCAGGAGATTTTCGTCAAACATTGCCAGTGATTCCACGATCAACGCCAGCTGATGAACTCAATGCATGTCTGAAGTCCTCCAATTTGTGGAAACATGTCAAAGTACTTCATTTAAGCAAGAATATGCGTGTCGAGTTGCAAAATGACCAATCTGGAAACATATTCTCTAAACAACTCATTGACATTGGTAATGGCAAATTTCCTATAGACATGTTGACTGGCTGCATTAACTTTCCTCAAAGTTTTTGTCAGTTAACTCGATCAAAAGATGAACTTATTCAGAAGGTGTTTCCAGATGTTTCTTAAAATTACAGAAACCATGATTGGTTGAGCGAACGAGCTATACTGGCTGCAAAAAACATAGATGTAAATGAATTAAATTTCAAAATTCAAGAACAAATTACAGGCGAATTGAGGATATATAAATCAGTTGATTCGGCTACTAATCAAGATGATGTAGTCAACTATCCACCGGAATTTTTAAACTCGCTGGATTTGCCAGGATTGCCACCTCACAATCTTCAATTAAAGGTTGGATCGGTGGTTATAATGTTGCGAAATATCAACCAACCGCGTCTTTGCAACGGTACACGGTTAGCGATAAAAAAATTACTAAACAATGTGATAGAAGCAACTATACTCAAAGGAAAGTATAAAGGAGAAGATGTTCTCATACCGCGCATCCCAATGATTCCGACTGATGTGCCATTTGAGTTTAAACGACTACAGTTTCCAGTGCGGCTTGCTTTTGCTATGACTATAAACAAGTCCCAGGGGCAATCATTAAGTGTTTGTGGTATTAATCTAGAAAACCCATGTTTCTCACATGGTCAATTGTATGTTGCCTGTTCCCGTGTTGGAAAACCATCAGATTTGTTTATCTATGCGCCAGGTAATCAAACAAAAAACATCGTATACCACAAAGCACTACAATGATAATAATAATAATTATGATTCACATGATTAACAATAAAGCGATTACTTACTTTTAAATCCTTATATATGTTTTATTTAATTATTTTTTATTCACAACGCCCTATCACCAGGGTGACGGTTCTGTTCAGGAGAATTTTTTTAAATACGTAGGCAAAAAAACTGCCACATTACAAATCTTTTTGACAGGACGAAGTCTGTCGGGTCAGCTAGTCGTGAATAAAATAGTGCCCACAAGTAACGTGAATGATGATATTGTGAAAAATTACATCGTTAAGTACTGTGAAGGTAGAAATATTGACAAAAATGTGTTTTACGATTCATGTACGGAGTTAACCCCAAATATGGAGTGTAATCGACAAAAGTGCAATTTTCAAAACGAAGACAAAAATCGTGAGTTAGTTACTAACGAACCTGAATCTACATTTGGAAAAACGAATTCATGACCTAGAAACAATTAATAATTTGATAATTGATTAAACTCATCAAACCGTCACTAGACCGACATCTGACATTCAAAATCAGAATACATCAACAGCAATAAATGGTGAAAGCATTCCATTGCAGAGTTTCTCTTCAGACTTAATCAATCCATCTGTTGGTAAAACATTTTCTGATGCTTTGAAGAAACCTATACATCTCATCAAAAACAATACATATTTAGAAAGAAAGCCTCTTCAGTACTCCCATACGTCGAGAAGCTCAACGACCCACTACAAAAAGCATAAACAAAACGTTATCATCGGTAAAAACAAATTAGGCAATATCAAAACAGTACCTCGACTAGGTTTTCTCCATGTGTACAGATTATCCTCTGAAGAAACTGCTGAATCATTAAAAGACTTCCTGAAGGTAACTGCCCCTCACATTGATTCAGATTGTGAAAAATTGGAAAAAAAAGACCCATCAACAGCATCTTTCAAAATTTCGTTTCCCTTGTGAAAGAAATCTATAATCCGGAAATATGGCCTGGAGAGTGTGCGGTAAGACGTTTCATCTTTCTAAAAAACTTGCAGAATCAATCCGTATCAACTCAGGAAGTGCAGTGACAGTGCCAAATTATCCTGCTTCAAACAGTTATGATGTTTTCAGTGTTTTCAGTATAAATATTCAATGTCTCTCAAATGAGATCAATTTAATTGAATCGGTGATCAGTGAGTACGACTTTTCCTTTTTATTATTCAGTGAACACTGGATGAGTAAGGTCAGTATTGAGAGCACTATGATTAACAATTTTAGTTTAGCGAGTTGTTACTGCCGTATCAACCGATCTCACGGTGGAGTTGCGATTTTCTGCAAGAACGAAATAATATCTTTAACACTTTCAACGCCAGGGCGGTCATTAGAGACCACTTAAGGACATTTCCTCCAATGCCAGAGCGGTCGCCTGTGACCGACGGTAGTAACTTGATTTGGAGAGCTATACAGACAAGACGACCGCTTTAACAGGCATTTAGCTATATAAGCATGACCGCCATGGCACTGCTGATCATTTCTCCCGTATGAATTTTTTGATTCCAATTGCTCCTCAAAAGTTACCCGCTTCAAAATTGATAATGGTTTTTTCTCAATACTAAATATAATAAGTATGCAAAACTCAAGTATTCTTTATTGAAATAAGTACAAATAAATAGTGAAAACGAGTATACATTTCTACACTAAGAGTAATGAATAAATACAAATTTTTGGAAGAAGAAAAAAAGGAATTATGTGTGACTAGTGGTAAAACATTCCAAACAATAGTGGGGTTCATTTTCACAATTTGCGCAGTGAGTGGTAACCTTTTTTACTTTATTTTCTTCAAGATTAAATTTCACTTTTTTATTATAACATCCCCTGCAATATTTTCTTGTTTTCACTGCCGGTCCATCTCTTTTTGCAAACGTGTGAGTGTTCATTTTCTGTCGTTTTGCTGATGTAGTTGCAAATTGTTGATTATCATTCTCTTCAGAATTTTCGGTAGATTCGAGTTAACTTGTTATTATTTTCTGTCGAAATTCAGATATGGTTATACTCTTTCCAGTAATATTTCTATATAATATGTGTGCATTGACAACAGCTATACCTAACAGTATTTCCACTGCAATTTTCCTGTACCATTTTATTGTCTTACGTAATGCTGTATTATAACTCGTCATTCCATCTGATATATCGATAGAAAACTTTCCTGGAATATACTCCATAATGGCTGCAGGTGTTTCTATAGTACCAGTATATCGAGTAACTTCAACGGTTTCATCGCCATGTTTAGTTGATAGAAAAAGGACATCTCGTTTGTCTTGCCACTTTCCGACGCGAATGCCCCTATTATTTTCTTTTACAATAATTTCCCCTACCTTCAACTTTTTTGATGTTACACTCTTTAGATTACCTCTACGGTTAGCCCTAAGTGTTCCCACAAAATGTGTATTATTGTCTAGAAGTTGATTTGCTAATTCTAAAGTAGTGTACCAATTGTCTGTTATCATTGTCTCTCCTGTGTTCAAGAGTTTTTCTGAAAGTTCCATTACAATCTTTGTCGGCACTGACGGAGTAGGATTTTGTTCTTCCTGCATAAAGTTTCATATTCCATGTATAACCATTATCGCAGCAAAGTTTAAACATTTTCAGACCATATTTGTGCGTCTTTTTTGGGATATACTACTTCATAAGTAAACATCCACGAAACGGAATGAGACTCGTCAATGCATACTACTTTGCCGGGTACATATATTTCTTGACGTTTTTTTATGAAACTTTTTCAGCAGGGGTTCAATCTTATAAACTCTGTTACCATCAGGACATTGCTGATTGTCGCTGGAATGCCAAAATGTTAAAAGTAATTGGAACCTATTTCTGGTCATAACCTCTAAAACGACGGAGTTTTTCAAAAGCCGCTTTCGACTACAATAATCTTTGACGCTCGGCATTTTCACCAATCTCATGTATCCAAGGAGTCCAAGGAACTGTCTCATTTCATTTTAATTTGTAGGAGTTCAGTTATGTAATCTTGAAGCCTGTGATATATCCTCCGCTGAAGTAAGTTCTTGGGTGGCGTAGAGGTTAGTTTGTTCCACCATCACTTCCAGAATCTCGTAATCTATAAAGAGCGAATAAAATTCGGAGAATTTTACGCACCAAAACTGCTGCGTATTCTGGTTTGATACCAGACTGTTCATTATAGGGAAAAACTAAATGATTCCGTTTGACTTCTGTCCACAAATCGGATCCCAAAGGAATCTGACGGACGTATTGGGAGTTTCTCTCGAACTCACTATCACATTAATTTTGTGTATCAGAATTATTATCTTGCACATGTACTGTTTGACTAACGAATACCTCATCTTTGTTTTGCGTGGGATTATGGGTGGTGTTCCCGCCATCTTCACCTACCAAAACGTTTTCAGTTTCGTCTGGTTGATCACCATCTGGTGATAGGCTATCATCTCTACGGCTAACAGTATACGTAGGATTTCGAAGTAAATCTGACGTTTCATATGGGTCTGACTCAGTTTCACTGAACTCTATAATAATAAATTTCAATGAACACATATTCACATAAATGTCGTACCCTTAACTTCATCAGAAAACTGATTCCTATTTTTTAGGGCCAGTTCAACCAAGCGCCGTGATCGTTCACTCATTTTTTTAAATTTGCGAAGTAAAAATGACAAGCACAACCGTCTTTCTCGAGCTCGTAACACCGAATGAAGGCGTTGGTAAACAAGTCTCGACATGAGTTAGTGATCGCTTCGATGACCGCTACTTAATGAGTAGGCATTCATGGCCCGTGGTGCCAAAGCGGTCACTAGTGACCGATACCTTTTTGTGTGAAAATACTGCCTACGACAAAAAAACTCCATCAGAAAACTGATTCCTATTTTTTAGGGCCAGTTCAACCAAGCGCCGTGATCGTTCACTCAATTTTTAAAATTTGCGAAGTAAAAATGACAAGCACAACCGTCTTTCTCGAGCTCGTAACACCGAATGAAGGCATTGGTAAACAAGTCTCGACATGAGTTAGTGACCGCTTCGATGACCGCTACTTAATGAGTAGGCATTCATGGCCCGTGGTGCCAAAGCGGTCACTAGTGACCGATACCTTTTTGTGTAAAAATACTGCCTACGACAAAAAAACTTCGCCAGGACACATTGACCCCTACATTCGATATAAAAATGTAAAAAAACGGAACTGGGCCGGTGAGACATTTTTGCAAAACCACCCTGGCACTGAAAGTGTTTAGTAGACCACTCATGGCCATCAATGATTTATCTCTTGAAATGGTAATTGAATGCTCAGCAGTTGCTTTTTAAGATGAATATTGCATAATCAGCATTTATCGGCCTCCCATCAATGATGAGGTCTCTCTGAGGTTTTATCCATTGCAACACATAACTTTGAGTCCGTACTCTTATGTGGCGATCTAAACATAGATAAATCTATTAATAATTTGGTCTGGAAATTTTCGAAAGATCTCTTCAGTTCTCACGAGATGAATGAAAATACTAGAACATTTTCAATAGTAAATTACAATAGTTCCTCTGCTATTGATTATGTTGTGTCGAATACACCTGAATTAATTGAAACCACTAATCTTGACCAGGGTCTCTCTGATCATCACGGAAAAATCGCTACCTGTCGCTTGTCCTCGGTTCTCAAATCAGTTAAGAATGTAGAAAAATATTCTTACAGAAAAATTGATCAGAACTCCAGAAACGAGTTCAGTTATTTACTTGCTAAAATTAATTTCGATACCAGTCACGTCAACGATGTTGATATCATATTTGACAACTATATGAATTATTTTCTTTGGTGTTTCAATTGCTCGTTTTCTGAAAAAACTGAAAAAAAATGTTTTCTATGAAAAGTGAAAAAATCAAATTTTCACATGAACTGCATCAAATGAGAGAAAGGTTAAAGGATTTGGATTGGTTACGCAAGAGGACAGATGATGTAACGGTAAAAGAAAAGTATAAATTACTGAGGAGGAATATTGATAAGAAAATTTCTCTCGAACAAAAATCGCATTATAAAGCAATCATAAGTGAATCGGATAACAAAACGAAAACACTTTGGCACATCGCAAACAAAGTCAAAGGAAAACATAAATCTAACAAAATATCTGAAATTAATTTTAATATCGAAGTCCTAACCGAACCAGAAAATATGGCTCTTGTGTTTGGACGATATTTATCATCAGTCATAACTGATGAATTGAATGAACATTTGAGTCAACAGTTTTCCACACAATTTACCACAGGTGAATTCAATCCTGCATCAATGTTCTTTGAAACCGTCAAAAAGGACGAAATACTTGAGGTCATGAACTCATTACCGAATAAAAAATCTACAGGTCCGGACGAAATTCCGATTTCAATAATCAAAGACACCAGTGATATAATTGCACCAGCTTTCGAGCATATTATCAATCTGTCCGTATTGCAGGGCAAATTTCCATCTGGCCTCAAATCATCCCCTATAATTCTTATTTTCAAAAAAGGCGATCCAAGTAATATTGAGATTTATAGACCAATCGCTTTACTAAGCATTTTTTCTAAACTGATAGAGAAAGTAATGGCCAATAGAATCACAAATTTCCTCAACACATATCAGGTTTTATGTGACTACCAGCATGGATTCCGTAGATTGAATTTGTTCAATATGTCAACAACAAAATGGACTTTGGCGAATTTGTGGCCTCAATTTTCTTTGATCCTACTAGAGCTTTCGACTCGGTCGATATTTCTTTCATATCTGATGAATTGAATAACCTTGGTGTCCGCGGCCCAATCAATGAGTGGATCGTGTCCTTCCTCGAACGAAGAAAGCTCATTGTTAAGATTGATGACGTCATCTCGGAGGAATTTGAAACAGATATTGGTACACCCCAGGAAAGCGTACTCGGTCCTCTAATTTTCCTCATTACCATTAACGACCTTCCCATTCACATATCTCAAGGAAGGGTGCTTATGTACGCATATGATACTTGCATTACTGTGTCAGATACTTCATCTGTAAGACTATCTGAGAAGGTCAACATAATCCTAAAAGACTGGTGCTTCAAAAATAAACTTATGATCAATCATAATGAGACGGAATATATAGAGTTTAGTAGCAAACATAGAACACCTCTGCATTTACCGCTCTCATTTGAATGAGTGTCAATTGAGCCATCTATAATGGTGAAGTTCTTAGGAACACAATTCGACTACAATCTATCATGGAATTCGCATGTCGATGTAGTTTGTGGCAAGCTGAACAAATATTTTTATGTGGTCACTACACTCCAAAACATGCTGAAACGAGATTGTCTGCTTGAAGTTTACCATGCACTGGGGTACTCCGCTATTTCATATAAAGTAATAAAATTCTCACTGTGCTCAAGAACCTAAGCAGCTTCAGAAGGCATTGCGATATTCACATGTATGACACCAGAAACAAAAGAAATATCCTACCGAATAAAATTTGTCACTCCATGCAAAAAAAAGCTCCAATGACTACTGGAATAGGTCTATTCAAACTTCTGCCCCTCGAATTGAGAGAGAGCAGAAGTCCAAATATCTTCAAACGCAAATTAAAGAAAGTACTGGCCGAAGGATGCTTTTACTCCCTTCGTGAATTCTAACTTTTTGTCGTTAGTGACTTTCAGTACTGACCTTTTCATATTTCTTCTTATCTTGCTTTATCTTTGTGTGATTTTTCACAGGCGGTGAAGTATGCATCACTGAAATACCCGATTCAAATTCGGTTTTTGACTCGATGTTTCATAACATTCAAGAATGTAATTTTGTTTTTCAAACCATCATTCATGTATGTTATTTTATTTGTATATATTCATCAGACACAATTTAATTTGTGAACTTGGACTAATCCGATCTATTTCTTGTTAATATGGATGCCATAAATTTGAAGACTTAGGGAGAATATTGGTATAATGAATGAAAAATTGTGACTCTGAATAAAGTATTTTTTTCTTAAAAATTCCAATTTATTCGTGCAGACATATAATGAAACAACATGATCAAAATTGTCAGCATTTTCTCTTTATTGAAAAATCCTTATGTTTTTTTCAACAATTCGTGTAGTGTAATAATGTTGCACTTATGTTGAAATTATTAGATCGCAATAACATATCAACTCTCTAAATATACAAGAGATTGTTTAAAACATTCGAATATTCTATAATCTGCAGATTTTGAATATCCTCACGAAGTTGTCCAAATTGCCTCAGAAGAAATTGTGGAAGAATTGATGCCATCTCCAATACCATCGGCATTCTACAAATATCATCTATGATATAAACCAACTTATTGGCTATATTCCCTAAGTTATATACGGTATGGCCCCTTTTTCCGTCTAAAACATCTTGAACACCTCTAGGCACTCTTCTGTACCATAGTTTACGGAGTACCACATCTTCCTTAGCAATGTCGGCAAGACCATTCAGATAATGCACGAACTTGGATGTTTTCAGGTGGGTCTGTTCTTCCTTCTCGACTTTAGACGACTTCAACCGACGTATCACCCTCTTAAGTTTACTATAGGGTTTTTTCTCCGGAATCCGCACCACTATCTTGCGAATTTTTATAATTAATCGATAATCTATGGCACCCAATGCACACCAAAATTTTTCGGTTTCCTCTTTGATACCTGAGAAATCGAAGCACTGCTCTATCATAAGAATCCAAAGTTCTGGATCATATTGTATGAAGGTGGGTAATTCAAGAAATACATTTCCGTTAGAAAATCCACGTGAATTATGGACAGACATGATTTTTGATATATTTACGTCTCACTTTCTCTACCAAATATATTTTCTTAGATTTCACTTCCACTATTTATGTCTGTATCACTTTGTAAATTGATTCTCCCCCATGCCCCTCCCGGGTTGTGTGCCCAGGTCGCAAGCTCCCTCCTTACGGAAATGCTTCCGCAGGTTTGGACCTGGCGACCCTTTCCTTCCACCCCCGTTTCTTAAGGAAACGGTCCTCAATCCAGCTGCTGGCACTTCAGCAAGATTGATATCTAACCTCTTTTGGTTGGAAACCAGCCTTTAGGTGCTTTTATTTCCCTATCTATTCGCGTTTTGAATTTTTGGCTCTTGTTTGTCGCGGTATTCCTGACTGAATTTTTGCATGGGGGCCCCCAAAGCTAACGGCGGCCAGAGTTGTGATAATCGGGCTTTTTCCCAGTGAAGCTGAGAAATGTGGTTTTGAAATTGACTCGCGGTTTTGCTGAAAGAGAATATATGTTAATATACACTGGAATATTATACTTACCGGAGCCGCCTGACGGCGACTCGCGGGGGAGGTCTGCTGTTTTGGTCTATAGGTCTTCTGTATTTGTCCCGTTCTCTGAACCTGGGGTCGTCCATGTTCAGCGCTTCGTGCAGGTCTCGAAACGCCGGTTGTCGTGCACTCTGAGTCTTTCAAACACGCTTTCTGCGTGTTTCCTCAGGTATGTGTCCACGTAATGGGGGTCCTGGTCCAAGTCCCTGTTGATATATCTGTTGGGCATGTATCTGGGTGCGTTTAGAGCGGCCCTTATGCACGCGTTCAAAAACGTTTGTATGTTGTTTCTATATGTCTGCGCGCAGTGTCCCCATGCTGCGCTGGCGTACAGTATCATTGGGAGGATTATTGTTCTGATCATTAGCAGCTTGACTTTCAGCCCCATGTTGGATTTGGGGCCTGTAATTGGCTTTAGCTTGTGTCTGGCTGATCTCGCCATCCCTATTCTCTCCCTTACGTGAGCCCGGAACGTCAGTCTTTTGTCCAGGGTGACCCCCAGGTATTTGGCCTTTTCCTTCCAGGGAATCTCTTGTCCGTTGTAGAGGACGTGTCCTTCCGGTTGCATGCGTCGCCTTCGGGTGAACAGTATCGCCTGGCTCTTGTCAGGGTTAATTGCGATCTTCCATCGGTTTGCCCATTTCTCTAGTCTATCTACTTGTTGCTGTAGGTACCTGGTAACGTGAGTTGCGCTGTTGGATCTAGCCAGCAGGGCCGTGTCGTCTGCATAGAGAGTCAGCTTATTAATGCCGTTCTCTGGCCTGGGCACGTCTGCTGTGTATATAGAGAAGAGGTGTGGCGAAAGGACCGCGCCTTGCGGGACTCCTGCTTCTAGTTGTCGGGTTGAAATTGATTCTCAAATCCCTAACGTTAATATATATAAGATATTGTACAGGTATAGGAAATGCCAACTGATATCTAACAAAGGTGATTTGTCATTTCAAAGGAGAAACAGGTAAATTTGGGTTATTGATGTGATTAGGTAAATTTTAGGTAGATTGCTTTCTTGCTTTAGGGAGATTTCAGGTAGAATATTGCTATGATGGATTTTTCATTAAAAAAATATTTTAAAATCTTTACAAAATTGTTTTCATATCGAGGACTGTAAAAAATCGCATTTATTAAAAATATAGTTGTGAATCATATTGATCATATATTCACTTGAATAAAGGAAAAAGATGTATTTGATGAAGAGAAAAAAGTCAACTCATCCATATGTAAAACCATCCCAACTGATTACTACGCAATAGCGCTATCTGTAAAATTAACTGATCGAGGTGTGACAAAATACAGGGCCTTTCACGACGAGCGTTCGTTAGGAATATATGGAGAAGGATTCCAAATCAAAACTTGAAATTTTGTGTTAGTGGGTTCTACAAAATGGCCTTCTCAACTAAAATATTTTCAACTCCCGGTCTCTCTCTGTTATACCAGATGTTCAGAGCAACTTCCTTATTTCAAATGGAATACCCTGTATTTTATTACATTTTTCAAGTCCTCGGCATATTTTAGGCCTATACTATAATGCCTATAACCAAATTTGTTAGTTTTCGAGATAATAATTTTTATCAGAAAAATTTGGCAGTTACAGCACCACTCCGAAAAAATCATAACTTATAGACAGTAAGTAATTAGTTTAAGCCGATTTCAGAACCTCCTCCTATCATTTTCAACCTTGAAATGACCTCTACGTCACACAAAGTAGCGAAAGTGACTTTGAGGAGTTGTTATGAGTTTGACCTTCAGCAACCTTGACCTACGTCATACCGCAACGCAGACAAGGTGACTTTGAGGTGGTATTTTGAGTTTAACCTTGAATGACCTTCATTCTTTTCCTATATTTTCGACGAGGTGACTTTGACTTCCAATGAATTCGAGCTAATTTTGCATCACATGATCTAACGTAACCAAGGTGACTTTGAACGATTGTTTCGAGTTTGACCTTGAACGACCTTGGTCAACGTTACACAACGCAGACAAGGTGACTTTGAGGCAGTTTTTTGGGTTTGACTTTGAATGAACTTCATTAACTTTCCATATTTTCAACAGGGCGACTTCGACTCTGAATGAACTCGAGCCAGTTACGGGGCTTTCTTGAAGTTTTGAACTTACACGACACAACGTAGCCAAGGTGACTTTGAGGGAGTGTTTTGTGTCTGACCTTGAATGACCTCCATCTACTTCACGCGATAGAGACAATATTATTTTGGAGTAGTGTTTTCGGACACCCAGCGTGTGGTAAAGAAGTACCTTCCCCCCTCTTCTCCAACCACGTTCTATAAATGTTCGGAGGATCACCATTTCACATTAGTTTGAATAACCCAACGTACTCGAATAGATGAGTGAAAGTAGTGCTACAAAGTGACAGAGAGTATTACGTCAGGAGTATACACAGCAATCCAGGTGAATATATTTTATATTTCTATACCATATTTCCACTATATTCGAAATGGATCATTTGAAATTTGATATCGAAAAGATTAATTCTGCAATAATTCAACAAACTGTGGCTATGGAGCAGAAGCTTTTAATATCTTTGAATATCGATAAAGGTTATAAAATTGAGAAAAAGTCGATGCCATCCACGCGATATGGTAAATCCCTTCAAGTAGTTTTGTAGGACGAGGAAAATAATACTTCTTTTAAATCATGTCTTCCAAAACGCGTTACAGAACATTTTACGGAAGAAATGATTCAAGAAGTGAATTCATCCAAAGCCAAATTCATTTTTACATATATGGGTCAAAGTTCTCAGGATTATCCTGGAGCCAAAACACGCTCACTAGTCAAATTCGATATTTTAGATTGAATATAACTTCAATATTTTTGTAAATAGTAGAAATATGGTATATTGATGTAAAATATGGATTAGCTCCCGTACTTCAAGCATGATCAAATTTCAAGTGAGAGCTTTGTTTCTGCAACATAATTTCCAATTTAATGAATGCATTTTGTGTATTTTCAGAGTACGAACATGAGGATGCAATAATCAGCCAGAGAGTGGCCGGAAGCAGTCAATTTGGATTCTGCAAGGTTGGCTTGGGAATTAGCCGACTTGAGTTTTGACGCTCTTCACTCATCAAACTATGATTTGAGTGTATGTTATGATGCTGAAGAGGTACTAAAACTTTTGGAGCTCAGCGAGAAATATGAGCTTGGTGTGGCACTGTGCCACAAATATTCGTATGGAAGGAGGAGTTTGAATGAGTACTGCGAGCTAATAATTGAAGCAGACTTGAAGCATGACCTAAATACGTCATCGTATATTTACCACCCGATGAGTTGATACACGTTATATCGTCATCACTGAATTGCAACGACATACGTTCTGGTAGCTATGTTTTGAATAATTTATCATTGCTTACATCTTCCAAAGTTAATGAAATTGATGAACCAAACCTTCTATAGTCCGTTCATAATTTGTCGATAGCACAAAATGAGGGCCCAAGTCATTAAACGGTCGTAAAAATCGTAAAATCATAGGCGGAGGTTCCTGAGGTGTTTATTCATTAAATATAAAGCTTCAGTTTATATTCGAAACTTGCCTTGAAAGGGTGAAGTTGTTACGAACGAAAATAATTTTTGGTTTAGTACATTTTCTAATCGCATTTAATTTACGGCTCGTTGGTGTTTCGGCGTCTACGGCAGTAATTAACGTCTCTAATATTTATTTTGCGAATTTTGTGCAGTGCGTGAGTAACTTTTTTACATATTCCTACAAACATATACGTACCTTTTGTTCCTGCTTGTTTTGTTTGATTGCTTGCGATGGCTTCGTCATCATCATCAACATCATCAAGTTTTACACCGGTACTGTTGCGTAGAGTCAGTAAGTCTGTCTATTCATCAAGAGTGAAGACTATTGTTTTGAACGTTAACGATGCTCTGGTTTCTCAGAATCCCACAAACACTGTTCAGAACATAATCAAGAGTTGTGCCAACATGACGGGCGCAGGGGAGTCAACAATATATAGGTTCCTATTAGAAAAAAAAAGGTATAGCTAACCCAAATACAAACGAATACTTAAAGAGGGGGAGAAAACCTATTGAAATTGATGAATTTGCCAAAAATGGTATTCGAAGGAAAATTCACGAATTTTTTCACAAAAAAGAAATACCCAACTTAAACAAAATTTTACAAGAAGTTAGAGACGACCCGGATTTGCCTCATGTCGGACGAACCAAATTGTGGCAAGTTTTAAAAGAATTAAATTTCCGGTGGGAGAAATCAGACCGAAAATCACTCTTGATTGACCGGGAAGATATAATATGTTGGAGAAGAAAGTATCTAAGATCTATACGAAAATTTCGGGCTGAAGGAAGGCCAATTTACTATCAGGACGAAACGTGGGTAAATGCAGGTCATACTCTCACAAAAATTTGGACAGATAAAAATATATCAAGCTCCAGGCAAGCCTTTATGGAAGGTTGGTCTACTGGTATTTCCCCACCCTCTGGTGAAGGCAGTAGATTGATAGTTTCTCACATTAGCAGTGAAAAAGGATTTGCTAAGCATGGTTTGTTGGAATTTGAATCCAAAAGCACAAAAGACTATCACGAGGAGATGACAGCTGATGTTTTCGAAGAGTATTTTGAGCAGATGATTGAACATATACCACCAAACTCAATTATAGTATTAGATAATGCACCTTATCATTCACGACTAGTTGAAAGACTTCCAACGACTGCGTGGAAGGAACAGGATATCATTGACTGGCTGCGGAATAAGTCCCTGCCTTACGAAGATGAAATGGTTGAAGCAGAACTTTTAAAAATTGCCCGGCAACACAAATCTAAGTTCAAGAAATACGTAGTTGACAAAATGACGGAAAGAAGAAACATCACAGTCTTTAGACTTCCACCCTACCACTGCGAATTAAATCCAATTGAACTCATTTGGGCACAAATGAAAAGCTATGTGGATAGAAAAAATACGTCATATAAAATACAAGCTGTACTTGAATTGTTATATGAGTCTTTACAACATATTACATAACAAAATTGGCGAGATGCAGTAAGACATGCAATAGAAGAAGAACAAAAAATGTGGGATCTTGACAATATAATTGATGCGACTGTAGAGACACAACCGCTAATTATTAACCTGCAAGGCGACTCGGATTCCGAAGATGATCCGGTTTATTTTGAATTTGAATAGTTTTGTAAGTAATCGTAGTTTATATCATTTAAAAATAGATATTGATTAAACAAATGTATCTTTTAGAAATTGCAAGTAACTTATTATTTTTGAATTGAATGAAGAAATTTTTTTTTAATAAAAATACAGTTTACAGTACCTACAGTTTAAGAATAATAATATATTTATTTATTTAAAGTAACTAATGTTTTAATCATATACTCTACGACACTGGTCACTCATTTCCACTCAAAATACCTACATAATCGGATTAAAAGTTTTATAGCTGTATTGTATTTCTTCAGATACAAGGTGGGTTACTCGAAAACATCTTAAACTGCCAGTTTTAGTTTGGTTTCTGTTATTATATCATATTAGCTGTCCTCTCTGTATTTCAGTTCTCTGATGAGGGTCAAACTTGCAGTGAGCTATCAACAAATTATGAACGGACTATAGAATAAGTTGACATATTCCAAATTATGTACACTCCATCAATTGGCAATGATAATGAGGCCTTCTGCTCTAGTATTTCAACCTCCTGTACAATCAAATTATTGATTTTATTTGAGTCTACTTTTGAAAAGGACATGATGAAAATATGTATGAAAATATAAACAATTTCCAACAGAAAAATACACTCACCGTCTTCCTTCTATTATTAACTGAATAACACTCTACCAATTGCTAACTGCTGCAGATATATTCGTCTACTGATTTCATAGTGTGTCGAGCATTTTTTTCATGTTAAACAGCGCAAGTCGCCCCCACCATGAAACCGTGAAAGGTTCACATTGCTAGTTGCTACCCACTAGAGGTGTCTGACGTCACAGGCAAGCCCACCTTCCAGCTGGATACGTTAACAGATGTCGATACGAACAGACAGTGTTTGTTGCGCTCTCGTAGAGGGCAAACGTCAACAAATTGCTCACCGCCTGCGCGTCACCATCGACAGCGAGGCTATACGCGATGCATTACGTCACAGCCTTCACTGCATCGAGAGAGGTGAAGGCATACCGATGAATACGCATTACTTAGCCACACGTCGTGGAGTGAACATCTCGCCCTCCTACTCTTGAAGAGTTGCTGCTGTGACGTCACACCACTACTAACTTGGTGGGCTCATACCGATGAAACATTCATTATTTGGAAGATCTTTGAAGTATGCAGACGTATGTTTGTACATAGACAAACACATGATGAAACTCTGTACCGTGCATTCTCACACACACACACCAACCAAATGTAATTCAGTCATTATGTCACACACACACACACAAATTCTCATATGAAACAAAATCTGAACGATCCATGCACCAGACACTCCAAGGTCACATCACCTTGATGTTACTAAACAACAAAAAAAACATTCAATACGTCATAGTGGTGGGGGGAGGCCCAGAAATGGCTGTAATCTGCTACTTTTCAACAGGATGAAAAACTGTTTTTTGAAAAATTCGAAAATACTCTGAGTTATTTTCATCCAACTGTTGATGAAATTATATGCACTGGCGATTTCAACAGCAACGTCCTAGATTTTGGAAATAAACATGTAGACAATCTTTCAACAGTTTTAAAAAACTTTGGTTTGGCTCAAATCATTGACTTGCCTACTAGAATACGTAAAAACAGCTAATCACTTTTAGATTTAATTATAGTTAACGAAAATTCTGAGATAGAATGGGGTGTCATCGATAATAATGGAATTTCAGATCACTTCATAGTTCAATATAAAATAAGAGTTTTTGATAAGGAGCGGATTGAAAAAAATGTGTACATACAGGAATTTTAAAAATTTTAATGAAAAACTTTTTCAGAGAGACTTATACAATATGCCATTCTTCCAGATTTATAATCAAGAAAGCATTGATGAAAAAATTTCTTTGTTGATAAATATCCTTCATAATTTATTTGATCGGCATGCTCCTATTACTACTTCTTGAGTCACCAAACCCAAAGCACCCTGGCTAACGTTTAACATGAGACAGATGATATCTACTAGGGACAAAGCACTGAGAGCATTGAAAAGAAATAGAACTGAGGGGCGGCTGCAGTATTATAAAGACATCAGGAACTATGTAAATAAGGCTATTCAGAGAGAAAAAAAAGCATATTTATGTTATCAGTTAGAGAACACTACAAATAATAAAGAAATTTGGAAAACACTAAAATCAAATGGAATCGTATCTGAAAAACACAATGAAATTTCAGATTATTTGAATAACCCAAATGATGTAAATAACTTTTTCGTTAATTCTATACCTAACATGCAGCCAGCTCAAAATCTAATAACTTTCTACAAGGAAAACCATCGAGTAGAACCGAATTTTGCTTTCCAGGAAATAAATGAATTATCCGTAAATAAAATTATAATAATATAAACATTAAATTAATTAAAATGTGTTGTCCCCATATTGTGCAATATATCTCCCATATAGTGAATTTTTGTTTAACCCATAGTGTATTTCCAGTGATGTGGGGGAGAGCAGTGGTGAGAGTATTGCCCAAAAAAACTAATCCAACCGAATATACGGATCTGCATGCAATTAGTGTCTTACGCACTTTATCAAAAATTTTTGAACGAGCAGTTGAAGAGCAGCTGAGAAATCATCTCTCTCGGTTTTCTCTACTTCCGGAAGTACAATCTGGGTTTCGCAAAGGTCATAGCTGCGCCACTGCTCTGCTGCACATCGTGGACGACATTATTAGGGCTACAGATGAGGGTCTTTTTTCTGTACTTGTGCTTCTTGATTTTAGTCGAGCTTTTGACACTCTAAATTATGATCTACTTCTCGCCATTTTGAACTATATGGGATTATCGGGTAGTGCTATCAGACTTCTTGAATGTTACATCAAAAACAGGGAACAAAAAGTGTGCCAGGGTGGAATCTATGCAAACTATCTAAAACTTAAGTCAGGTGTGCCACAGGATTCAATATTGGGTCCACTATTGTTTACAATTTATTCATCAAACATGTTGCGTAGTCTAGAACACTGTAAATTCCACCTTTATGCTGATGACACTCAACTCTATTACAGCTTTCTCCCTCAAGATGTAGAAAACGCATGTACGCTTATCAACAATGATCTCGAGTCATTTGTTGAGTTGGCAAGAGAGCACTGTCTACTACTAAATACCACTAAATCGAATATCATACGTTTCGGATCAAAAAAGAATCGCCAGAAAACAAGTAAATCTCTAACAATCACGATTGATAATGTTCCTTTACAACCCACAAATGAATGCAAAAATCTTGGAGTTATAATCGACTCTGACTTGCGGTTTGAGAAACATATAAACAAAAAAATACAACTGGCATATTCTTCGTTGAAACTTGTTTATGGACACAGACACATACTCACGAAGCAGACGAAAACAACTCTCTGTGATGCACTGGTTTTATCGCGCTTCAACTACTCGGATACTTTATATGGGCCATGTTTAACCAAACAGTATGCTCAGAACATACAGAAAGTACAAAACTCGTGTCTACGGTTCATTCAAGGAATTAGGAAATATCAAAGAATATCCCATAAGTTACGGGATACGGGGTGGATCACAATGGAAAATAGACGGATATTGAATGCTGCTAATTTATATAACAAAATTATACAAACCAAAACGCCGCCTTATCTGTACAGAAAAATCACTTTTCGTACTGATGTTCACAATCTGAACATCAGATTTAAGGGTACTCTTACCCCACCTAGTTTTGAAACTGAATTTTTCAAGCGATCTTTTAGCTATAATATTAGCCAAGTTATCAACCTGTTACCAAAAGAAATAAGGAATTCAGAACTTTCTGTTTTACGGAAAAGATTCAAACTACTTCTGTTCGATTGCCAACTTCAAATATAAACTGCCCAACCCTATACACTTTTCATCATTATGAGACCAGAATAAGTCTTAGTAATGGACGTCCTCTCCAGCATCCAAATAGATATTGGAACAATCCCATCTTTTTTTTTTATTTCATGTATTACTTTTTTTTTGTTTCAGCTTATGTAGAATCTTTTTGAGGTTGAGTGAAAGAACAACTCAGTAGCACTTGGGCTAACTAAGTTGAACTTGACCTTTTGTTATGTCAGCAACTAGCTCGTTGATTTATTCAAATATTTGTATGTAACTACAGCTGGGTAACAATAAAGACGATTATTATTATGATTATTATAATTATTATTATACTTCAGCGTGATCTTCATTACTTCAATACAGGGTGGTAAAAAATACAGTTTTTTCCTTTGCTTGAGAAAGTGACTGAAAATTGATTTTTTCAAAAGAATCAACCTTTGTATTATTACAAATTCAGAAAGCTGTTAAAATGTGTTTGGGAAAAAGCTATTTGGCTTTGTACTTCTCCGTCATCATGTAATTTCAATGTTCATGTGAAAGTAGGTGTTTCGAAAAAGTTTTTTTAACACGCTTCACTCGTATGTTTTTTTGTAACCGACTCCTTTGAACTCGATTGTAACTAACTTCAAAGGGACATATTTATTTTAAACATTGTACACTTATCAAGAATCGGTGACAATACAATTATTTCATAACTTTATCTCATTATCCTGATCAGGATCGCTAGGATTAAATAATTTCGTCACACAGAGTTTGTGTGAGAACAAGTGAGACAACCACACTATCTGCGCGTCATATATATTCAAACAAATGGGTTATTTGAACGTTTGTTTGAAGGTGATTGACAATCTATCTACAATCGTCTTCACCCGAAGACGATTGTAAATACTAACAATCGAAACGTCGTGAACTAACGTGACTTGGAATCTCTACACTACAATATGATTAATTTTCTTTTTCATTCCTTCATTTTTATTTTGTTTTTTATTATTTCAATTGTTTTATTTTTAATTGTAGTTTATTTCACTATTATTTCATTTCAGGTTTATTTTGCTTATTATAATTGTTATTTTCAGCTATTCATTTTTGATTATTCTTTTTTCGTTGTTTCAGGGATTTCAAATCATTTTATATAGTAGACAATGGAAGTCCGAACTAGTGGAATGGGTTTGAAATTGCAAGCCAAATTAAGACAAGTGGTGAATAAATATAGTTTAATAACTCAAAAAATCGCTTTAATAGCAACTCAAACTAATAAATGAAAAATAATTCGAAACTAAGTACTATGGCTTGACGTCTAATGACTTTTCATAAATCTGAAATCAGAATAAATCTATTTACAAGTATCCATTGTTATAAATACTTGATTAGGAGATGTTTGCCAGATTGGAGCAATTATAAAAATATAATTTAAAGCATTCCATGTTTTTTAACAATGAAATATTTTTTTTACGAAAAGATTGTAAAAGTGAAATAAGTATATTTTGGGTATCAGTGCGATTAGGTAAATTTTAGGTGATTGGGTAAGAAGATTACTAATCAACATAGCTGAACAAGCAAACAAAGTTATTTGTGCGGAGCTGAATAAACTGACAAAGAGTGAAATTCTCAACTTATTCGTGAATAAAATAGTGCCCACAAGTAACGTGAATAATGATATTGTGAAAAATTACATCGTTAAGTACTGTGAAGGTAGAAATATTGACGAAAATGTGTTTTACGATTCATGTACGGAGTTAACCCCAAATATGGAGTGTAATCGACAAAAGTGCATTTTTCAAAACAAAGACTAAAATCGTGAGTTAGTTACTAACGAACCTGAATCTACATTTGGAAAAACGAATTCATGACCTAGAAACGATTAATAATTTGATAATTAATCAAACTCATCAAACCGTCACTAAACCGACATCTGACATTCAAAATCAGAATACATCAACAGCAATAAATGGTGAAAGCATTCCATTGCAGAGTTCCTCTTCAGACTCAATCAATCCATCTGTTGGTAAAACATTTTCTGATGCTTTGAAGAAACCTATACATCTCATCAAAAACAATACATATTCAGAAAGAAAGCCTCTTCAGTACTCCCATACGGCAAGAAGCTCAACGACCCACTACAAAAAACATAAACAAAACGTTATCATCAGTAAAAACAAATCAGGCAATATCAAAACAGTACCTCGACTAGGTTTTCTCCATGTGTACAGATTATCCTCTGAAGAAACTGCTGAATCATTAAAAGACTTCCTAAAGGTAACTGCCCCTCACATTGATTCAGATTGTGAAAAATTGGAAAAAAAAGACCCACCAACAGCATCTTTCAAGATTTCCTTCCCTTGTGAAGTAAATCTATAATCCGGAAATATGGCCTGGAGAGTGTGCGGTACGACGTTTCATCTTTCCAAAAAACTTGCAAAATCAATCCGTATCAACTCAGGAAGTGCAGTGACAGTGCCAAATAATCCTGCTTCAAACAGTCATGATGTTTTCAGTGTTTTCAGTATAAATATTCAATGTCTCTCAAATAAGATCAATTTAATTGAATCGGTGATCAGTGAGTACGACTTTTCCTTTTTATTATTCAGTGAACACTGGATGAGTAAGGTCAGTATTGAGAGCACTATGATTAACAATTTTAGTTTAGCGAGTTGTTACTGCCGTATCAACCGATCTCACGGTGGAGTTGCGATTTTCTGCAAGAACGAAATCATATCTTTAACACTTTCAACGCCAGGGCGGTCATTAGAGACCACTTAAGGACATTTCCTCCAGTGCCAGAGCGGTCGCCTGTGACCGACGGTAGTAACTTGATTTGGAGAGATACACAGACAAGACGACCGCTTTAACACGCATTTAGCTATATAAGCATGACCGCCATGTCACTGCTGATCATTTTTCTCGTATAAATTTTTTGATTCCAATTGCTCCTCCAAAAATTACCCGCTTCAAAATTGATAATGGTTTTTTCTCAATACTAAATAAAATAAGTATGCAAAACTCAAGTATTCTTTATTGAAATGAGTACAAATAAATAGTGAAAACGAGTATACATTTGTACACTATGAGTAATGAACAAATACAAATTTTGGAAGAAAATAAAAAGGAATCATTTGTGACTAGTGGTAAAACATTCCAAACAATAGTGGGGTTCATTTTCACAATTTTCGCAGTGAGTGGT
The DNA here is from genome assembly GCF_025532065.1 of Leptinotarsa decemlineata. Classification (NCBI taxonomy): domain Eukaryota; kingdom Metazoa; phylum Arthropoda; class Insecta; order Coleoptera; family Chrysomelidae; genus Leptinotarsa; species Leptinotarsa decemlineata. The sequence continues at coordinate 366,128 of NW_027412685.1, forward strand.
AACCTTTTTTACTTTATTTTTTTCAAGATTGAATTTAACTTTTTTATTATAACATCCCCTGCAATATTTTCTTGTTTTCACTGCTGGTCCATCTCTTTTTGCAAAAGTGTGAGTGTTCATTTTTTGTCGTTTTGCTGATGTAGTTGCAAATTGTTGATTATCATTCTCTTCAGAATTTTCGGTAGGTTCGAGTAAACTTGTTATTATTTTCTGTCGAAATTCAGATATGGTTATATTCTTCCCAGTAATATTTCTATATAATATGTGTGCATTGACAACAGCTGTACCTAACAGTATTTCCACTGCAATTTTCCTGTACCATTTTATTGTCTTACGTAATGCTGTATTATAACTCGTCATTCGATCTGATATGTCGATAGAAAACTTTCCTGAAATATACTCCATAATGGCTGCAGGTATTTCTATAGTACCAGTATATCGAGTAACTTCAACGGTTTCATCGCCATGTTTAGTTGATAGGAAAAGGACATCTCGTTTGTCTCGCCACTTTCCGACGCAAATGCCCCTATTATTTTCTTTTACAATAATTTCCCCTACCTTCAACTTTTTTGATGTTACACTCTTTAGATTACCTCTACGGTTAGCCCTAAGTGTTCCCACTAAATGTGTATTATTGTCTAGAAGTTGATTTGCTAATTCTAAACTCTTGTACCAATTGTCTGTTATCATTGTCTTTCCTGTGTTCAAGAGTTTTTCTGAAAGTTCCATTACAATCTTTGTCGGCACTGACGGAGTAGGATTTTGTTCTTCCTACATAAAGTTTCATGTTCCATGTATAACCATTATCGCAGCAAAGTTTAAACATTTTTAGACCATATTTGTGGGTCTTTTTTGGGATATACTGCTTTATAAGTAAACATCCACGAAACGGAATGAGACTTTCGTCAATGCATACTACTTTGCCGGGTACATATATTTCTTGACATTTTTTTATGTAACTTTTTCAGCAGGGGTTCAATCTTATAAACTCTGTTACCTTTCAGGACATTGCTGATTGTCGCTGAAATGCCAAAATGTTAAAAGTAATTGGAACCTATTTCTGGTCATAACTTCTGAAACGACGGAGTTAATGAAAAGACGCTTTTGACTACAATAATCTTTGACGCTCGGCATTTTCACCAATCTCATGTATCCAAGGAGTCCAAGGAACTGTCTCATTTCATTTTAATTTGTAGGAGTCCAGTCATGTAATCTTAAAGCCTGTGATATATCCTCCCCTGAAGTAAGTTCTTGGGTGGCGTAGAGGTTAGTTTGTTCCACCATCACTTCCAGAATCTCGAAATCTATAAACAGCGAATAAAATTCGGAGAATTCAGCATGCACCAAAACTGCTGCGTATTCTGGTTTGATACCAGACTGTTCATTATAGGGAAAAACTAAATGATTCCGTTTGACTTCTGTCTACAAATCGGATCCCAAAGGAATCTGACGGACGTATTGGGAGTTTCTCTCGAACTCACTATCACTTTAATTCTGTGTATCAGAATTATTACTTTGCACATTTACTGTTTGACTAACAAATACCTCATCTTTGTTTGCGTGAGATTATGGGTGGTGTTCCCGCCATCTTCACCTACCAAAACGTTTTCAGTTTCGTCTGATTTATCACCATCTGGTAATAGGCTATCATCTCTACGGCTAACAGTATACGTAGGATCTTGAAGTAAGTCTGACGTTTCAGATGGGTCCGAGTCAGTTTCACTGAACTCTATAATAATAAATTTCAATAAACACATATTCACATAAATGTCGTATCCTTAACTTCATCAAAAAACTGATTCCTATTTTTTAGGGCCTGTTCAACCAAGTGCCGTGATCGATCACTCATTTTTTAAAATTTGCGAAGTAAAAATGACAAGCACAACCGTCTTTTTCGAGCTCGTAACACCGAATGAAGGCGTTGGTAAACAAGTCTCGACATGAGTTAGTGACCGCTTCGATGACCGCTACTTAATGAGCAGGCATTCATGGCCCGTGGTGTCAATGCGGTCACTAGTGACCGATACCTTTTTGTGTAAAAATACTGCCTACGACAAAAAAACTTCGCCAGGACACATTGACCCCTACATTCGATATAAAAATGTAAAAAAACGGAACTGGGCCGGTGAGACATTTTTGCAAAACCACCCTGGCACTGAAAGTGTTTAGTAGACCACTCATGGCCATCAATGATTTATCTCTTGAAATGGTAATTGAATGCTCAGCAGTTGCTTTTCATGATGAATATTGCATAATCAGCATTTATCGGCCTCCCATCAATGATGAGGTCTCTCTGAGGTTTTATCCATTGCAACACATAACTTTGAGTCCGTACTCTTATATGGCGATCTAAACATAGATAAATCTATTAATAATTTGGTCTGGAAATTATTGAAAGATCTCTTCAGTTCTTACGAGATGACGTCTCTGATGAATGAAAATACTAGAACATTTTCAATAGTAAATTACATAAATTCCTCTGCTATTGATTATGTTGTGTCGAATACACCTGAATTAATTGAAACCACTAATCTTGATCCGGGTCTCTCTGATCATCACGGACAAATCGCTACCTGTCGCTTGTCCTCGGTTCTCAAATCAGTAAAGATTGTAGAAAAATATTCTTACAGAAAAATTGATCAGAACTCCAGAAACGAGTTCAGTTATTTACTTGCTAAAATTAATTTCGATACCAGTCACGTCAACGATGTTGATATCATATTTGACAACTATATGAATTATTTTCTTTGGTGTTTCAATTGCTCGTTTTCTGAAAAAACTGAAAAAAAAATGTTTTCTATGAAAAGTGAAAAAATCAAATTTTCACATGAACTGCATCAAATGAGAGAAAGGTTGAAGGATTTGGATTGGTTACGCAAGAGGACAGATGATGTAACGGTAAAAGAAAAGTATAAATTACTGAGGAGGAATATTGATAAGAAAATTTCTCTCGAAAAAAAATCGCATTATAAAGCAATCATAAGTGAATCGGATAACAAAACGAAAACACTTTGGCACATTGCAAACAAAGTCAAAGGAAAACATAAATCTAACAAAATATCTGAAATTAATTTTAATATCGAAGTCCTAACCGAACCAGAAAATATGGCTCTTGTGTTTGGACGATATTTATCATCAGTCATAACTGATAAATTGAATGAACATTTTAGTCAACAGTTTTCCACACAATTTACCACAGGTGAATTCAATCCTGCATCAATGTTCTTTGAAACCGTCACAAAGGACGAAATACTTGAGGTCATGAATTCATTACCGAATAAAAAATCTACAGGTCCGGACGAAATTCCGATTTCAGTAATCAAAGACACAAGTGATATAATTGCACCAGCTTTCGAGCATATTATCAATCTGTCCGTATTGCAGGGCAAATTTCCATCTGGCCTCAAATTATTCCCTATAATTCTTATTTTCAAAAAAAGCGATCCAAGTAATATTGAGATTTATAGACCAATCGATTCACTAAGCATTTTTTCTAAACTATGTAATGTCCAATAGAATCACAAATTTCCTCAACACATATCAGGTTTTATGTGACTACCAGCATGGATTCCGTAGATTGAATTTGTTCAATATGTCAACAACAAAATGGACTTTGGCGAATTTGTGGCCTCAATTTTCTTTGATCCTACTAGAGCTTTCGACTCGGTCGATATTTCTTTCATATCTGATGAATTGAATAACCTTGGTGTCCGCGGCCCAATCAATGAGTGGATCGTGTCCTTCCTCGAACGAAGAAAGCTCATTGTTAAGATTGATGACGTCATCTCGGAGGAATTTGAAACAGATATTGGTACACCCCAGGAAAGCGTACTCGGTCCTCTAATTTTCCTCATTTTCATTAACGACCTTCCCATTCACATATCTCAAGGAAGGGTGCTTATGTACGCAGATGATACTTGCATTACTGTGTCAGATACTTCATCTGTAAGACTATCTGAGAAGGTCAACATAATCCTGAAAGACTGGTTCTTCAAAAATAAACTTATGATCAATCATAATGAGACGGAATATATAGAGTTTAGTAGCAAACATAGAACACCTCTGCATTTACCGCTCTCATTTGAAGGAGTGTCAATTGAGCCATCTATAATGGTGAAGTTCTTAGGAACACAATTCGACTACAATCTATCATGGAATTCGCATGTCGATGTAGTTTGTGGCAAGCTGAACAAATGTTTTTATGTGGTCACTACACTCCAAAATATGCTGAAACGAGATTGTCTGCTTGAAGTTTACCATGCACTGGGGTACTCCGCTATTTCATATAAAGTAATAAAATTCTCACTGTGCTCAAGAACCTAAGCAGCTTCAGAAGGCATTGCGATATTCACATGTATGACACCAGAAACAAAAGAAATATCCTACCGAATAAAATTTGTCACTCCATGCAAAAAAAAGCTCCAGTGACTACTGGAATTCGTCTATTCAAACTTCTGCCCCTCGAATTAAGAGAGAGCAGAAGTCCAAATATCTTCAAACGCAAATTAAAGAAAGTACTGGCCGAAGGATGCTTCTACTTCCTTCGTGAATTCGAACTTTTTGTCGTTAGTGACTTACAGTACTGACCTTTTCATATTTCTTCATATCTTGCTTTATCTTTGTGTGATTTTTCACAGGCGGTGAAGTATGCATCACTGAAATACCCGATTCAAATTCGGTTTTTGACTCGATGTTTCATAACATTCAAGAATGTAATTTTGTTTTTTAAATCATCATTCATGTATGTTATTTTATTTGTATATATTCATCAGACACAATTTAATTTGTGAACTTGGACTAATCCGATCTATTTCTTGTTAATATGGATGCCATAAATTTGAAGACTTAGGGAGAATATTGGTATAATGAATGAAAAATTGTGACTCTGAATAAAGTATTTTTTTCTTAAAAATTCCAATTTATTCGTGCAGACATATAATGAAACAACATGATCAAAATTGTCAGCATTTTCTCTTTATTGGAAAATTCTTATGTTTTTTTCAACAATTCGTGTAGTGTAATAATGTTCCACTTATGTTAAAATTATTAGATCGCAATAACATATCAACTCTCTAAATACACACAAATACAATTCAAAAACTCCACACTTTTCTCAGTCTAACCACTTTCAAATATTTAACGTGTCATACAACTTAGTACCAATTAATTGCAGATTTTCTTGACGCGCGTCAATACCCATCGTCTCTCCAAAACGTGCTCAACAAAAATCAAAGTGAGCAGGGTTTCGTTTCCGTTGCTGGAGATTTTGAATATCCTCACGAAGTTGTCCAAATTGCCTCAGAAGAAATTGTGGAGGAATTGATGCCATCTCCAATACCATCGGCATTCTACAAATATCATCTATGATATAAACCAACTTATTGGCTATATTCCCTAAGTTATATACGGTATGGCCCCTTTTTCCGTCTAAAACATCTTGAACACCTCTAGGCACTCTTCTGTACCATAGTTTACGGAGTACCACATCTTCCTTAGCAATGTCGGCAAGACCATTCAGATAATGCACGAACTTGGATGTTTTCAGGTGGGTCTGTTCTTCCTTCTCGACTTTAGACGACTTCAACCGACGTATCACCCTCTTAAGTTTACTATAGGGTTTTCTCTCCGGAATCCGCACCACTATCTTGCGAATTTTTATAATTAATCGATAATCTATGGCACCCAATGCACACCAAAATTTTTCGGTTTCCTCTTTGATACCTGAGAAATCGAAGCACTGCTCTATCATAAGAATCCAAAGTTCTGGATCATGTTGTATGAAGGAGGGTAATTCAAGAAATACATTTCCGTTAGAAAATGCACGTGAATTATGGACAGACATGATTTTTGATATATTTACGTCTCACTTTCTCTACCAAATATATTTTCTGAGATTTCACTTCCACTATTTACGTCTGTATCACTTCACTAACGTTGATATATATAAGATATTGCGCAGGTATAGGAAATGCCAACTGATATCTAACAAAGGTGATTTGTCATTTCAAAGGAGAAACAGGTAAATTTGGGTTATTGATGTGATTAGGTAAATTTTAGGTAGATTGCTTTCTTGCTTAAGGGAGACTTCAGGTGGAATATTGCTATGATGGATGTTTCATTCAAAAAATGTTTTAAAATTTTTTACAAAATTGTATTTTCTCTATAGAAACTGCATTACCCCGTTTTCATATCGAGGACTGTGAAAAATCGCATTTATTAAAAATATAGTTGTAAATCATATTGATCATATATTCACTAGAATAAAGGAAAAAGATGTATTTGATGAAGAAAAAAAAGGTAACTCATCCATATGTAAAATTATCCCAACTGATTACTACGCGATAGCACTATCTGTAAAATTAACTGATCGAGGTGTGACAAAATACAGGGCCTTTCACGACGAGCGTTCGTTAGGAATATATGGAGAAGGATTCCAAATCAAAACTTAAAATTTTGTGTTAGTGGGTTTTCGAGATAATAATTTTTATCAGAAAAATTTGGCAGTTACAGCACCACTCCGAAAAAATCATAACTTATAGACAGTAAGTAATTAGTTTAAGCCGATTTCAGAACTTCCCCCTATCACTTTCAACCTTGAAATGAACTCTACGTCACACAAAGTAGCGAAAGCGACTTTGAGGAGTTGTTATGAGTTTGACCTTCAGCAACCTTGACCTACCTCATACGGCAACGCAGACAAGGTGACTTTGAGGTGGTATTTTGAGTTCAACCTTGAATGAGCTTCATTATTTTCCTATATTTTCGACAAGGTGACTTTGACTTCCAATGAATTCGAGCTAATTTTGCATCACATGATCTAACGTAACCAAGGTGACTTTGAACGATTGTTTCGAATTTGACCTTGAACGACCTTGGTCAACGTTACACAACGCAGGCAAGGTGACTTTGAGGCAGTGTTTTGGGTTTGACTTGGAATGACCTTCATTAACTTTCCATATTTTCAAAAAGGCGACTTCGACTCTGAATGAACTCGAGCCAGTTACGGGGCTTTCTTGAAGTTTTGAACCTACACGACACAACGTAGCCAAGGTGACTTTGAGGCAGTGTTTTGTGTCTGACCTTGAATGACCGGAGAATCACCATTTCACATTAGTTTGAATAACCCAACGTACTCGAATAGATGAGTGAAAGTAGTGCTACAAAGTGACAGAGAGTATTACGTCAGGCGTATACACAGCAATCCAGGTGAATATATTTTATATTTCTATACCATAATTCCACTATATTCGAAATGGATCATTTGAAATTTAGTATCGAAAAGATCAATTCTGCAAAAATTCAACAAACTGTGGCTATGCAGCAGAGAAAAAGTCGATGCCATCCACGCGATATGGTAAATCCCTTCAAGTAGTTTTGTAGGACGAGGAAAATAATACTTCTTTTAAATCATGTCTTCCAAAACGTGTCACAGAACATTTTACGGAAGAAATGATTCACGAAGTGAATTCATCCAAAGTCAAATTCATTTTTACATAAATGGGTCAAAGTTCTCAGAATTATCCTGGTGCCAAAACCCGCTCATTAGTCAAATTTGATATTTTAGATTGAATATAACTTCAATATTTTTGTAAATAGTAGAAATATGGTATATTAATGTAAAATATCGATTAGCTCCCGTGCTTCAAACATGATCAAATTTCAAGTGAGAGCTTTGTTTTTGCAACATAATTTCCAATTTAATGAATGCATTTTGTGTATTTTCAGAGTACGAACATGTGGATGCAATATTCAGCCAGAGAGTGGCCGGAAGCAGTCAATTTGGATTCTGCAAGGTTGGCTTGGGAATAAGCCGACTTGAGTTTTGACGCTCTTCACTCATCAAACTATGATTTGAGTGTATGTTATGATGCTGAAGAGGTACGAAAACTTTTGGAGCTCAGCGAGAAATATGAGCTTGGTGTGCCACTGTGCCACAAATATTCACATGGAAGCAGGAATTTGGATGAGTACTGCCCAACTAGCAATTTCGTATTTTATAATAGTTGCGGAAACGTTTCGGAGAAACAAATTATAAAACTGCATGCCTTCCAGAAATGTTTTCGAAGTGTTTATAAAACTGCTATAAATAGGAAATTGGCACCGTTTTATAAAGCATTATAGTCAGTATCAATATTTTGTAAGGCCTTTTACAAACACTACAAAACAGTTTTATAAACATTTTGGCAGTTACTATAAAATTTGTCTAACACTCTTAAAAAGTAGTTTTATAAAGACTTCCCTTATTGCACTTTTGCAACATATTCAGGAGACTATTTTATAAGAGTGTTTTAGTAGTTCAAAGTAGGCGTTATAAAATATAATACAGCCGAAAACGATAACAATAAAATAAAAAAGTGTTTAAAATGTTTTCTCGAAGACGCAAGAAGTAATTTTGTATTGGACACTAGGAAAATATAATAGATATGTCACCAACTAAAAACTAACAAATAGAAAGGTTGAAGCCATTTCAAAATTTCACTTCTGCACTCATAAAACTTATAAAGACATTGTTTGTGTTTCGAAGATGGATATTTTTACTGCAAATGAAATTTTATTGACAAATATATAGCCTATTATTAGCAAAATTTAAGCCCGCCACTCATTTATAAATGTTGTCGGTAAAATTATTAATTATACAAAAATTCACTCTGTCGACGTATTCATTTTCTGTTTGCAAACTTAACTCACTTTATTCTAAATACTATAATGTTATAATATTTATGTACTTTTCAGCTGTAAATATCACTATATGTGCGGCATTTCATATTTTCAACTCATCTAATTTCAGTATCCCGGATCGCTATCATTTAAAATGGCGTCGTTCTATTAAATAAATTGGTATCAGTAGCAAGCATTTCAACGTATTTTAGCTACTATGTTACTCCTATAAAACTGTTGAGAAACACTTGGTTCTGGGAGTGATGGTATTGCGGCAGAGTAGGACGAATTTTAAAGCTATAAGTTTCTACAAAAGTGCTTGTATGAATGAAAGATTTCTCACATATAGTTCGGATAAATATTATCTGTCTTTGATGTTTTGGCTAAAATGTTTCATCGATTATAAAGGCTGAACGACGGGTTTTAACCATTATAATAACCCTTTCTTGTTTTCCGCAAGAAAAAAATTGGAGCACTAGGTCAGGTAGGATTGTTTGAAGTGTTTTTTAGTATTTCCAATATACAGGGCGACTCAAAAAGCTTTAAGAAAGTTCACCAAGTCATTTCTTCGTCTATTTGAAGCACTTCGAACTGAATCTAAAACTATTATATACCCCCCAATAGATGCTAAAAATGGCCGCCATAAAATGTTGAAGATTTTTTCAAAGCTGTGATTAGGAATCGATGTCAGCTGGTTGTTCTTAATTGCTGCATTTTATTCTTGGTGGCAGCAAATATATATTAGCGAAAGCAATTTGATTTTATAACAGTTATATTAGTGTTTTTGAATTGTTATGAATATACCATACTATAAAATAGTTGGTAAATTATCATTGAAGTGACAATATAGTAATGAAAATAAAATAGTGTCTGGAAGCATTCTGATAAAATAATTTCATTAACGCTACAGGAAACAGTTATAAAATAAGCTTGAAATAGTTTTATAACTATCATGAAAATCTCGCAGAAAAGTGTTATAAAACTGCTACAAAACAATTTACTTTTATAGGAAAATAAGTTTTATAAGTTAGTTTTCAAAACGTTTCTGTGATAATTTCCTGACTATTTTATAATGGTTTTTCAATTTTATTTCATAAACGTTTCTATGACAAATTTATAAAACACTTTTATTGCCTACAACTTTATTGTGTTCACCGATCATCTAATACAATCAATTAGCATTTTGGAAATAATTATAAGATATTAAGAGGCCTATGGAATGGCATCGTCATATCGAAAATCGCGAAAACACTTTGTGAAGAAATGAGATATTATATAAAAAATATGTATAGGGGAAAGTTATTGATAATGTAACGAAGAATGTCGCTAACTCATTTTTTTCCATTTATTTTCCCAAACATGTTTTTAACTTTTTATTCCTTTGACGAATTTCAAAATTTTTGAGATAGCGAAATTGTACGATTGAATATAGTCAACTTCTTTACAAAATAAAATATGAAATAATGTTTGACTAATCTATAAAACGTGTTTTCCTTATTCAATGAATTTTCACCCGTCAAGTGCTGCCATCTAGTAAAAACTGAACCCATATTAGAGCAGAGAAGGGTTTGACAACATCGCTGTTAGCGAAATGCCCGTCGAGTGCAAATAATATCAGTTTGATGTTAGGGTAATTGATCTGTACCAGTGAATGCTCGTGCATTGTGTGTGTTTATATAGTCATAAAAACTATATAGTCTTTATGACTATATAGTCTTTATGATTATATACATACAGAAAAGCCCGCTGGAGGCGCGAACATTTTTTGGGGTACTGCACCTATTTAAAGCAAAATACGTAATATTTGCATAAATGCAAACAAAAATTGTGTATTGCCGAAAAGTGTACGTATAAAACTGGCCGTTTAAAAAACAAGGAAAAAGGGTTGTCTTTCAGTTATCTATATATATATATATATATATATATATATATATATATATATATATATATATATATATATATATATATATATATATATATATATATATATATATAAAAGAAAGTGGTGTTAGTTACACTATTTATAACTCAAGAACTGATGAATCAATTTGGCTGAAAATTGGTGGAGAGGTAGCTTAGAATAATTAGAGGTCATCGGTAGTATAGTGGTCAGTATCCCCGCCTGTCACGCGGGAGACCGGGGTTCGATTCCCCGCAGAGGAGATAATTTTTAATTTTCATTTTGTATTTGATTTATTTTTTTATTCATGTATTTATTTGAATATATATATATATATATATATATATATATATATATATATATATATATATATATATATATATATATATATATATATATACCTATTTTTTATTTTTCACGTCAATAGGGATTTCATTATTTATTTATGGTAAGCTATGGTTTCGCTGATTATCTACTTAGTTGAATCTATATATATAATAGAAAGTGGTGTTAGTTTAGTTTTATATAAAAATTTATTGCTATTCTTGGGTCTCACTAAAATTCGAGAACGACTGGAACGATTTGGCTAATTTTGATTTTGAATTATTTGTGGAAGTTCAGGGAAAGTTTAAAAGGTGAGTAAATGTGAAATAAAAAGAAAAGAACTCGAGAACAGCTGGACCAATTTTTATGATTTTTGTCTTTTTGGATTTGTCTTCGTCGAGAATAAAATAATGAGTATTGAAAAATGATATTTCATCAATAAAATAATATTAATAATAGAATAACTCAAGAACAGCCGAATCAATTTTTATGAATTGGATTGTCTTCATTGGGAATAGGATAATATAGAATAATAAGTATTAAATATGATATTTTATCAATAAAAATAACGATAATGATAATAATAATAAATGAACTCTAGAGTAGCTGGACCAACCCGTTTGATTTTTGTGTTTTTGGATTTGTTTTCTTCGGGAATGGGAAGTGTTGAAATATGATATAATAATAATGGCGAAGTCGCGAACACTGGACCAATTTTTATGATTTTTGTCTTTTTGGATTTGTCTTCGTCGGGAATAAAATAATAAGTATTGAAAATTGATATTTCATCAATAAAATAATAATAATAATAATAAAGTAACTCAAGAACAGCAGAATCAATTTTTATGAATTTTATTTTATTTGGTTTGTCTTCAATGAGAATAGAATAATATAGAGTAATAAGTACTGAAATATTATATTTCATCAATAAAAATAATAATGATAATAATAATAAATGAACTCTAGAATAGCTTGACCAACTTTTTTGATTTTTGTGTTTTTGGATTTGTTTTCTTTGGAAATGGGATAATGAGTGTTGAAATATAATATAATAATAATGACAGAACTTGACGATGTCTGGACCAATTTTTATGATTTTCGCATTTTTGACTTTATCTTCTTCGGGAATAGGATTGAAAAATTTGATAACTCAATGCTTATTAATTTTGTATCAATTATAAAATCATAAATTTGCTCATTCTTTGACTCTTAGGCGGAACGATGTTCGCCGGGTCCGCTAGTTCAATATAAATGAACTCTTCTCAGTCAATAAATAATACTTTTCTCTTCTAATATAACAGTTTTCTTATAAATTGCTACAAATATTTTATAAGCACAAGTACCTAATTATGCTTATAAAAACAGGTCTGAAAGTAAATTTTATTGTCCAGCAAGAACCAATGGGGAGGTGAGAGTCGTGTCTTGTCAGGAAAGGAAAGGAAGAATGGGGTAGGAAGGAAGGTTTAAATCTGGTTTGATTCAAGTGAATTCACCAGGCACCCGCAAACTACTTTTAATCGACGGTCATTCAAGTTCAATATAGTCTGCGAGGGTCCCGCATTGTGAAAGGTGAATTAAAAGGTATATTTTGTAATTTTCGATAGGAAGGAAAAAAAAAAACTTGAAGCAAACATAACATTCTTGCTTGAAAAAAACGAACAAAAACTTAAAAAAAAAATTACAAAATAAAAACAAAAACCTAAAAATAAAATGCTTTGCTTGTGTTACATACTGTAATAAATAAGATATAACTCTAATATTTTGTAATATCTGTGGTTAAGTGCTTAACTTAAATAAATAAAATATGCATTTTTATATACATTATATAGTATATATATAAAGTCTGTATATAATATATACAGACTTTTTGATATACCTACTTTGCTTTAAATATAAGTGGAATCCTTCTATTTTTAAAATTTGCAAAGTAGTCAATTACTTCGTCATAAAATCGGTGGTTGCCTGTAACTTCTTTTTCAATTGAAAGAAGAGATATATCACTTAATCTATTTTGAGTCATGGAATTTCCACTGAAGGATTTAATTATTTTCAATGCTGAAAAGTTTCTCTCAACTGACGCTGATGTTATGGCAATTGTCACAATTATAGATATAAGTTCATATAACTCAAGCATGCAATCTCTCAAATTATTTTTAAACATAAAATTTAATGAATCTGAAGGAGCCTTGCAATTTTGAAGCATTTGAGGGTCGTTGTTCATTACGATTGATTCATTTTTCAGTTGAATAACATCGAAAAATGGATACTGAACTATTGAGTCGTTATAAAGTTTTTGGGGAAAATCTTTGGTATAGGACGAAAATTTTTCAAACAACAACAAATCAAAGTAGTTCAATTTAAGTAAATCTTCAAATCTAATTTTGATTTGCATTAAAAAGCTGTCCAATATTTCATTATAAATCTGTTTATAATTTTGTCTCAAATCGGGTCTAAAGTGGTTTTTATTGGTTTTCAGCTATTCATTTTCATTCTTTAATTTTTCAATTCTTCTTTTTTAGTTTTTTCAGGTATTTCAAATCATTTTATATACTATCAGGCAATGGAAGTCCGAACTAATGAAATTCAATAAATATATGTTTCATAGAAATGTGATTTATTTTACTTTTCGCTCATTCTACGTTATATTTTATTGTTTTCAATGAAACTCTCAACTCGTTTCGAGTGATTTTGAAATGTGAGAAAATACAAAGAATTACTGTATCTAGTGTTGAATCAGAATAAGTACTTATGTTGAGTGATTTCCAAGTTGAAAAGTAAGAAAAAATGATTGAACCTTGCTTAGAATCACCGAATGATATAAAAAATATATTAATGAAATCATCGAAAACGAAACGCCTCTCGTAAACAATCATGACATGTTTTATTTTTTGCAAATGATTATCGAATGTGCCTTTTATAACTATATTTTTATATCATTCGCTAATTCTTGTCTGGGTTCAGTGATTTTATCATACTTTTCAATTCAGAAATCACACAACAAAAGAACAAATTTCCATTCAGAACTCTAATCAGTCATTACTCTATGTCTTCTCTATATATCTGAATGTATAGAAGACGCCAAAGTGACAAGCTATGTGATGAGTATCATCCTTGATTAGTGCAAATATTTGTAGATTCGATACTTTATCATCAAAAAATAATGAAAACAATATTTTAACGGAATTTAAAAAATCTTTTATGTAATACGATAGGATTTCATTTTTTGTAATTTGCGCTCGTTACACAAAATTAAACTTTTCGTAACTCTTTACATAATAAATAGCTATTCTAGAAGTATGGCTAGCATAAAATATACTAATGTCACAAACATATTCTGATAAAAAATAGAAATTTGATCTTTTTTCACAAAGCTACATTCTTTGGAGTCACAAACTCAACTGCAAACAAGAGAAACCTAAAATAATTTTGAAAATTTTCACATCATTTTCATATTTTCAATTTTTAACGCGGCTGCCACTGCGATCTCTGGCCCCGCCACTGAGAAAGAAATGAAATCATAATATCGGTTGTATTTCAACCCTTGTCTTTGAATTCACCAGCGCAGCGTTGCCAAATGATGAACAGGCGAATGTAGGCATTCACTAAGAAATGTTGTACTTCATTGTTGTCGCACTTATTTCGACTGCATACTTCCGCTACCCGCCAGCAGGGACGTGCGTCTTTGATTAATTTGGCTAGAGAGAGTGAAGCAAGAAGAGAGATGAAAATATCGTTGACAGATAACAATTTAGTCACGTGCTCCTACGGCCTCTTAATGAAATAAAACTGTTGCAACACCATGGATTTATAAAACAACTTTGCTGGTTGGGTGTGAGCTAATAATTGAAGCAGACTTGAAGCATGACCTAAATACGTCATCGTATATTTACCACCCGATGAGTTGATACACGTTATATCGTCATCACTGAATTGCAACGACATACGTTCTGGTAGCTATGTTTTGAATAATTTATCATTGCTTACATCTTCCAAAGTTACCTTCTAGAATAAGTTGACATATTTCAAATTATGTACATTTCACCAATTGGCAATGATGATGAGGCCTTCTGCTCTAGTATTTCAACCTCCTGTACAATCAAATTATTGATTTTATTTGAGTCTACTTTTGAAAAAGACCTGATGAAAATATGTATGAAAATATAAACAATTTCCAACAGGAAAATACACTCACCGTCTTCCTTCTATCATGAACTGAATAACACTCTACCAATTGCTAACTGCTGCAGATATATTCGTCTACTGATTTCATAGTGTGCCGAGCATTTCTTTTATGTTAAACAGCGCAAGTCACCCCCACCATGAAACCGTGAAAGATTCACATTGCTAGTTGCTACCCACTAGAGGTGCCTGACGTCACAGCCAAGCCCACATTCCAGCTGGATACGTTAACAGATGTCGATACGAACAGACAGTGGTTGTTGCGCTCTCGTAGAGGGCAGACGTTAACAAATTGCTCACCGCCTGCGCGTCACCATCGACAGCGAGGCTAGAGCGATGCGTTACGTCACAGCCTTCACCGCATCGAGAGAGGTGAAGGCATACCGAAGAATACGCATTACTCAGCCACACGTCGTGGAGTGAACATCTCGCTCTCCTACTCTTGAAGGGTTGCTGCTGTGACGTCACACCACTACTAACTTGGTGGGCTCACACCGATGAAACATTCATTATTTGGAAGATCTTTGAAGTATGCAGACGTATGTTTGTACATAGACAAACACATGATGAAAACCTGTACCGTGCATTCTCACACACACACCAACCAAATGTAATTCAGTCATTATGTCACACACACACACAAATTCTCATATGAAAAAAAATCTGAACGATCCATGCACCAGACACTCCAAGGTCACATCGCCTTGATGTTATTAAACAACAAAAAAAACAATTAATACGTCATAGTAGTGGGGGGAGGCCCAGAAATGGCTGTAATCTGCTACTTTTGGTGTTAGGTGATACTTCAGCGTAATCTTCATTACTTCAATTCAGGGTGGTAAAAGAATACAGTTTTTTCCTTTGCTTGAGAAAGTGACTGAAAGTTGATTTTTTCAAAGGAATCAACCTTTGTATTATTACAAATTCAGAAAGCTGTTGAAATGTGTTTGGGAAAAAGCTATTTGGCTTTGTACTTCTCCGTCATCATGTAATTTCAATGTTCATGTGGAAGTAGGTGTTTCGAAAAAGTTTTTTTAACGCGTTCCACTCGTATTTTTTTTTGTAACCGACTCCTTTGAACTCGATTGTAACTAACTTCAAAGGGACATATTTATTTTAAACATTGTACACTTATCAAGAATCGGTGACAATACAATTATTTCATAACTTTATCTCATTATCCTGATCAGGATCGCTAGGATTGAATAATTTCGTCACACAGAGTTTGTGTGAGAACAAGTGGGACAACCACACTATCTGCGCGTCATATATATTCAAACAAATGGGTTATTTGAACGTTTGTTTGAAGGTGATTGACAATCTATCTACAATCGTCCTCACCCGAAGACGATTGTAGATACTAACAATCGAAACGTCGTGAACTAACGTGACTTGGAATCTCTACACTACAATATGATTAATTTTCTCTTTCATTCCTTTATTTTTATTTTGTTTTTTATTTATTCAATGGTTTTATTTTTACTTGTAGTTTATTTCACTACCTAATATTTCATTTCAGGTTTATTTTGCTTGATATAATTGTTATTTTCAGCTATTCATTTTCAATTATTCTTTTTTAGTTGTTTCAGGGATTTCAAATCATTTTATATAGTAGATAATGGAAGTCCGAACTACTGTGAAGGTAGAAATATTGACGAAAATGTGTTTTACGATTCATGTACGGAGTTAACCCCAAATATGGAGTGTAATCGACAAAAGTGCATTTTTCAAAACAAAGACAAAAATCGTGAGTTAGTTACTAACGAACCAGAATCTATATTTGGAAAAATGAATTCATGACCTAGAAACAATTAATAATTTGATAATTAATCAAACTCATCAAACCGTCACTAGACCGACATCTGACATTCAAAATCAGAATACATCAACAGCAATAAATGGTGAAAGCATTCCATTGCAGAGTTCCTCTTCAGACTTAATCAATCCATCTGTTGGTAAAACATTTTCTGATGCTTTGAAGAAACCTATACATCTCATCAAAAACAATACATATTTAGAAAGAAAGCCTCTTCAGTACTCCCATACGTCGAGAAGCTCAACGACCCACTACAAAAAACATAAACAAAACGTTATCATCGGTAAAAACCAATTAGGCAATATCAAAACAGTACCTCGACTAGGTTTTCTCCATGTGTACAGATTATCCTCTGAAGAAACTGCTGAATCATTAAAAGACTTCCTAAAGGTAATTGCCCCTCACATTGATTCAGATTGTGAAAAATTGGAAAAAAAAGACCCATCAACAGCATCTTTCAAAATTTCGTTTCCCTTGTGAAGGAAATCTATGATCCGGAAATATGGCCTGGAGAATGTGCGGTACGACGTTTCATCTTTCCAAAAAACTTGCAAAATCAATCCGTATCAACTCAGGAAGTGCAGTGACAGTGCCAAATAATCTTGCTTCAAACAGTCATGATGTTTTCAGTGTTTTCAGTATGAATATTCAATGTGTCTCGAATAAGATCAATTTATTTGAATCGGTGATCAGTGAGTGCGACTTTTCCTTTTTATTATTCAGTGAACACTGGATGAGTAAGGTCAGTATTGAGAGCACTATGATTAACAATTTTAGTTTAGCGAGTTGTTACTGTTACAAGACGACCGCTTTAACACGCATTTAGCTATATAGGCATGACCGCCATGGCACTGCTGATCATTTCTCTCGTATGAATTTTTTGATTCCAATTGCTCCTCCAAAAATTACCCGCTTCAAAATTGATAATGGTTTTTTCTCAATACTAAATATAATAAGTACGCAAAACTCAAGTATTCTTTATTGAAATAAGTACAAATAAATAGTGAAAACGAGTATACATTTCTACACTAAGAGTAATGAACAAATACAAATTTTTGGAAGAAGAAAAAAAGGAATTATTTGTGACTAGTGGTAAAATATTCCAAACAATAGTGGGGTTCATTTTCACAATTTGCGCAGTGAGTGGTAACATTTTTTACTTTATTTTCTTCAAAATTAAATTTCACTTTTTCATTATAACATCCCCTGCAATATTTTCTTGTTTTCACTGCCGGTCCATCTCTTTTTGCAAAAGTGTGAGTGTTCATTTTTTGTCGTTTTGCTGATGTAGTTGCAAATTGTTGATTATCATTCTCTTCAGAATTTTCGGTAGGTTCTAGTAAACTTGTTATTATTTTCTGTCGAAATTCAGATATGGTTATATTCTTTCCAGTAATATTTCTATATAATATGTGTGCATTGACAACAGCTGTACCTAACAGTATTTCCACTGCAATTTTCCTGTACCATTTTATTGTCTTACGTAATGCTGTATTATAACTCGTCATTCGATCTGATATATCGATAGAAAACTTTCCTGGAATATACTCCATAATGGCTGCAGGTGTTTCTATAGTACCAGTATATCGAGTAACTTCAACGGTTTCATCGCCATGTTTGGTTGATAGAAAAAGGACATCTCGTTTGTCTCGCCACTTTCCGACGCGAATGCCCCTATTATTTTCTTTTACAATAATTTCCCCTACCTTCAACTTTTTTGATGTTACACTCTTTAGATTACCTCTACGGTTAGCCCTAAGTGTTTCCACTAAATGTGTATTATTGTCTAAAAGTTGATTTGCTAATTCTAAACTAGTGTACCAATTGTCTGTTATCATTGTCTTTCCTGTGTTCAAGAGTTTTTCTGAAAGTTCCATTACAAACTTTGTCGGCACTGACGGAGTAGGATTTTGTTCTTCCTGCATAAAGTTTCACGTTCCATGTATAACCATTATCGCAGCAAAGTTTAAACATTTTCAGACCATATTTGTGGGTCTTTTTTGGGATATACTGCTTCATAAGTAAACATCCACGAAACGGAATGAGACTTTCGTCAATGCATACTACTTTGCCGGGTACATATATTACTTGACGTTTTTTTATGAAACTTTTTCAGCAGGGGTTCAATCGTATAAACTCTGTTACCATCAGGACATTGCTGATTGTCGCTGAAAAGCCAAAATGTTAAAAGTAATTGGAACCTATTTCTAGTCATAACCTCTGAAACGACGGAGTTTTTGAAAAGACGCTTTTGACTACAATAATCTTTGACGCTCGGCATTTTCACCAATCTCATGTATCCAAGGAGTCCAAAGAACTGTCTCATTTCATTTTGATTTGTAGGAGTTCAGTTATGTAATTTCGAAGCCTGTGATATATCCTCCGCTGAAGTAAGTTCTTGGGTGGCGTAGAGGTTAGTTTGTTCCACCATCACTTCCAGAATCTCGTAATCTATAAACAGCGAATAAAATTCGTAGAATTCAGCATGCACCAAAACTGCTGCGTATTCTGGTTTGATACCAGACTGTTCATAATAGGGAAAAACTAAATGATTCCGTTTGACTTCTGTCCACAAATCGGATCCCAAAGGAATCTGACGGACGTATTGGGAGTTTCTCTCGAACTCACTATCACTTTAATTCTGTGTATCAGAATTATTATCTCGCACATGTACTGTTTGACTAACAAATACCTCATCTTTGTTTTGCGTGGGATTATGGGTGGTGTTCCCGCCATCTTCACCTACCAAAACGTTTTCAGTTTCGTCTGGTCGATCACCATCTGGTGATAGGCTATCATCTCTACGGCTAACAGTATACGTAGGATCTTGAAGTAAATCTGACGTTTCATATTGGTCTGAGTCAGTTTCACTGACTCAGACCCATGTCGAGACTAAACAAGTCTCGACATGAGTTAGTGACCGCTTCGATGACCGCTACTTAATGAGTAGGCATTCATGGCCCGTGGTGCCAAAGCGGTCACTAGTGACCGATACCTTTTTGTGTAAAAATACTGCCTACGACAAAAAAACTTCATCAGGTAACTGATTCCTATTTTTTAGGGCCAGTTCAACCAAGCGCCGTGATCGTTCACTCAATTTTTAAAATTTGCGAAGTAAAAATGACAAGCACAACCGTCTTTCTCGAGCTCGTAACACCGAATGAAGGCGTTGGTAAACAAGTCACGACATAAGTTAGTGACCGCTTCGATGACCGCTACTTAATGAGTAGGCATTCATGGCCCGTGGTGCCAAAGCGGTCACTAGTAACCGATACCTTTTTGTGTGAAAATACTGCCTACGACAAAAAAACTTCGCCAGGACACATTGACCCCTACATTCGATATAAAAATGTAAAAAAACGGAACTGGGCCGGTGAGACATTTTTGCAAAACCACCCTGGCACTGAAAGTGTTTAGTGGACCACTCATGGCCATCAATGATTTATCTCTTGAGATGGTAATTGAATGCTCAGCAGTTGCTTTTCATGATGAATATTGCATAATCAGCATTTATCGGCCTCCCATCAATGATGAGGTCTCTCTGAGGTTTTATCCATTGCAACACATAACTTTAAGTCCGTAGGTACTCTTATGTGGCGATCTAAACATAGATAAATCTATTAATAATTTGGTCTGGAAATTATTGAAAGATCTCTTCAGTTCTTACGAGATGACGTCTCTGATAA
Organism: Leptinotarsa decemlineata; assembly: GCF_025532065.1. NCBI lineage: Eukaryota > Metazoa > Arthropoda > Insecta > Coleoptera > Chrysomelidae > Leptinotarsa > Leptinotarsa decemlineata. The sequence continues at coordinate 386,691 of NW_027412685.1, forward strand.
ATGAAAATACTAGAACATTTTCAATAGTAAATTACATAAGTTCCTCTGCTATTGATTATGTTGTGTCGAATACACCTGAATTAATTGAAACCACTAATCTTGACCCGGGTCTCTCTGATCATCACGGACAAATCGCTACCTGTCGCTTGTCCTCGGTTCTCAAATCAGTAAAGAATGTAGAAAAATATTCTTACAGAAAAATTGATCAGAACTCCAGAAACGAGTTCAGATATTTACTTGCTAAAATTAATTTCGATACCAGTCACGTCAACGATGTTGATATCATATTTGACAACTATATGAATTATTTTCTTTGGTGTTTCAATTGCTCGTTTTCTGAAAAAACTAAAAAAAAATGTTTTCTATGAAAAGTGAAAAAATCAAATTTTCACATGAACTGAATCAAATGAGAGAAAGGTTAAAGGATTTGGATTGGTTACGCAAGAGGACAGATGATGTAACGGTAAAAGAAAAGTATGAATTACTGAGGAGGAATATTGATAAGAAAATTTCTCTCGAAAAAAAATCGCATTATAAAGCAATCATAAGTGAATCGGATAACAAAACCAAAACACTTTGGCACATTGCAAACAAAGTCAAAGGAGAACATAAATCTAACAAAATATCTGAAATTAATTTTAATATCGAAGTCCTAACCGAACCAAAAAACATGGCTCTTGTGTTTGGACGATATTTATCATCAGTCATAACTGATGAATTGAATGAACATTTTACTCAACAGTTTTCCACACAATTTACCACAGGTGAATTCAATCCTGCATCAATGTTTTTTGAACCCGTCACAAAGGACGAAATACTTGAGGTCATGAACTCATTACCGAATAAAAAATCTACAAGTCCGGACGAAATTCCGATTTTAGTAATCAAAGACACCAGCGATATAATTGCACCAGCTTTCGAGCATATTATCAATCTGTCCGTATTGCAGGGCAAATTTCCATCTAGCCTCAAATTAGCCCCTATAATTCTTATTTTCAAAAAAGGCGATCCAAGTAATATTGAGATTTATAGACCAATCGCTTTACTAAGCATTTTTTCTAAACTGATAGAGAAAGTAATGGCCAATAGAATCACAAATTTTCTCAACTCATATCAGGTTTTATGTGACTACCAGCATGGATTCCGTAGATTGAATTTGTTCAATATGTCAACAACAAAATGGACTTTGGCGAATTGGTGGCCTCAATTTTCTTTGATCCTACTAGAGCTTTCGACTCGGTCGATATTTCTTTCATATCTGATGAATTGAATAACCTTGGTGTTACCCCAATCAATGAATGGATCGTGTCCTTCCTCGAACGGAGAAAGCTCATTGTTAAGATTGATGACGTCATCTCGGAGGAATTTGAAACAGATATTGGTACACCCCAGGAAAGCGTACTCGGTCCTCTAATTTTCCTCATTTTCATTAACGACCTTCCCATTCACATATCTCAAGGAAGGGTGCTTATGTACGCAGATGATACTTGCATTACTGTGTCAGATACTTCATCAGTAAGACTATCTGAGAAGGTCAACACAATCCTAAAAGACTGGTGCTTCAAAAATAAACTTATGATTAATCATAATAATTCGAAATATATAGAGTTTAGTAGCAAACATAGAACACCTCTGCATTTACCGCTCTCATTTGAAGGAGTGTCAATTGAGCCATTTATAATGGTGAAGTTCTTAGGAACACAATTCGACTACAATCTATCATGGAATTCGCATGTCGATGTAGTTTGTGGCAAGCTGAACAAATGTTTTTATGTGGTCACTACACTCCAAAACATGCTGAAACGAGATTGTCTGCTTGAAGTTTACCATGCACTGGGGTACTCCGCTATTTCATATAAAGTAATAAAATTCTCACTGTGCTCAAGAACCTAAGCAGCTTCAGAAGGCATTGCGATATTCACATGTATGACACCAGAAACAAAAGAAATATCCTACCGAATAAAATTCGTCACTCCATGCAAAAAAAAGCTCCAGTGACTACTGGAATTCGTCTATTCAACCTTCTGCCCCTCGAATTGAGAGAAAGCAGAAGTCCAAATATCTTCAAACGCAAATTGAAGAAAGTACTGGCCGAAGGATGCTTTCACTCCCTCCGTGAATTCGAACTTTTTGTCGTTAGTGACTTTCAATACTGACCTTTTCATATTTCTTCATATCTTGCTTTATCTTTGTGTGATTTTTCACAGGCGGTGAAGTATGCATCACTGAAATACCCGATTCAAATTCGGTTTTTGACTCGATGTTTCATAACATTCAAGAATGTAATTTTGTTTTTTAAACCATTATTCATGTATGTCATTTTATTTGTATATATTCATCAGACACAATTCAATTTGCGAACTTGGACTAATCCGATTTATTTCTTGTTAATATGGATGCCATAAATTTGAATTTGAAGACTTAGGGAGAATATTGGTATAATGAATGAAAAATTGTGACTCTGAATAAAGTATTTTTTTCTTAAAAATTCCAATTTATTCGTGCAAACATATAATGAAACAACATGATCAAAATTGTCAGCATTTTCTCTTTATTGAAAAATTCTTATGTTTTTTTCAACAATTCGTGTAGTGTAATAATGTTGCACTTATGTTAAAATTATTAGATCGCAATAACATATCAACTCTCTTAATATACAAGAGATTGTTTAAAACATTCGAATATTCTATAATCTATAATATCATATCCTAATTTTCGTTATAGTAAAATTAAAACTCAACAATGATTCACCATTAGGATTTAAAAAAACCAAACCATTGTGAAAACACTTACATAACATAATATCCATGTGAAATTCACACAAATACAATTCAAAAACTCCACACTTTTCTCAGTCTAACCACTTTCAAATATTTAACGTGTCATACAAATTAGTACCAATTCTGTGCAGATTTTTTTGACGCGCGTCAATACCCATCGTCTCTCCAAAACGTGCTCAACAAAAATCAAAGTGAGCAGGGTTTCGTTTCCGTTGCTGGAGATTTTGAATATCCTCACGAAGTTGTCCAAATTGCCTCAGAAGAAATTGTGGAGGAATTGATGCCATCTCCAATACCATCGGCATTCTACAAATATCATCTATGATATAAACCAACTTATTGGCTATATTCCCTAAGTTATATACGGTATGGCCCCTTTTTCCGTCTAAAACATCTTGAACACCTCTAGGCACTCTTCTGTACCATAGTTTACGGAGTACCACATCTTCCTTAGCAATGTCGGCAAGACCATTCAGATAATGCACGAACTTGGATGGTTTTAGGTGGGTCTGTTCTTCCTTCTCGACTTTAGACGACTTCAACCGACGTATCACCCTCTTAAGTTCACTATAGGGTTTTTTCTCCGGAATCCGCACCACTGTCTTGCGAATTTTTATAATTAATCGATAATCTATGGCACCCAATGCACACCAAAATTTTTCGGTTTCCTCTTTGATACCTGAGAAATCGAAGCACTGCTCTATCATAAGAATCCAAAGTTCTGGATCATATTGTATGAAGGAGGGTAATTCAAGAAATACATTTCCGTTAGAAAATCCACGTGAATTATGGACAGACATGATTTTTGATATATTTACGTCTCACTTTCTCTACCAAATATATTTTCTGAGATTTCACTTCCACTATTTATGTCTGTATCACTTTGTAAATTGATTCTCAAATCCCTAACGTTAATATATATAAGATATTGTACAGGTATAGGAAATGCCAACTGATATCTAACAAAGGTGATTTGTCATTTCAAAGGAGAAACAGGTAAATTTGGGTTATTGATGTGATTAGGTAAATTTTAGGTAGATTGCTTTCTTGCTTTAGGGAGACTTCAGGTGGAATATTGCTATGATGGATGTTTCATTCAAAAAATATTTTAAAATTTTTACAAAATTGTATTTTCTCAATAGAAACTGCATTACCCAGTTTTCATATCGAGAACTGTAAAAAATCGCATTTATTAAAAATATAGTTGTAAATCATATGGATCATATATTCACTAGGATAAAAAAAATGTATTTGATGAAGAAAAAAAAATTAACTCATCCATATGTGAAACTATCCCAACTGATTACTACGCAACCCAACCAGAAAAGTTGTTTTATAATTCCATGGTGTTGCAACAGTTTTATTTTATTAGTATTTTATAATTACCTCCAAAATGCTAATTGATTGTATTAGATGATCGGTGAACACAATACAGTTGTAGGCAATGAAAGTGTTTTATAAATTTGTCATAGAAACGTTCACGAAATAAAATTAAAAAACCATTATAAAATAGTCAGGAAATTATTACAGAAACGTTTCTACAACTAACTTATAAAACTTATTTTCCTATAAAAGTGAATTGTTATGTAGCAGTTTTATAACACTTTTCTGCGAGATTTTTATGATAGTTATAAAACTATTTCAAGCTTATTTTATAACTGTTTCCTGTAGCTTCAATGAAATTATTTTATTAAAATGCTTTCAGACACAATTTTATTTTCATTACCATATTGTCACTTCAATGATAATTTCCCATCTATTTTATAGTATGGTTTATTTACTACAATTCCAAAACACTAACATAACTGTTATAAAATCGAATTGCTTTTGCTAATATATATTTGCTGCCACCAAGAATAAAATGCAGCATTTGAGAACAACCAGCTGACATCGATTCCTAATTACAGCTTTGGAAAATTCTTCAAAATTTCAGTTGTATTTAGTAAGAATATTTTTGTTAAGTTATTCAAGTGGGACACCATCAATGTCGTGGTGGAAATTAGTTCTTCAGCAACTTCTAAATATTTGATTTATATTGAATATAGGTACCCCATAAGTAAATTCAATATTTTCAAGGCATTGGGTTTAGTAACTCAACCTTACTATTCACAATTTGGAAGACTGTAAAATACAAAGGGTTTGCACTTTCAAGTTTCAGTTTTTAGTTATCTATTTAGGAAACCTGGATATTTTGTTCTGAGTGAAGCAGTTTCGTGTTAAAACTCTTTAAATGATGACAAATTCAGGTACAGCAAGGTATGCTTCACAGACAGTATTCAGAAGTAACTCCTCGAATAACTAATAACTACTGTCATATAGACGGTGTCCCATAAAAGATACATAACTCTGGCTTTTTCACAATTTTTGTGACAACTTGTTTGGATGAAAATAACCCTGCATGCTTTTTGGGTTGCATAGAATTGATATTTTTTTCTTGTTCTGTATCGTCATTTTTCAGCATTTTCTCTAATAGTTCTTCTTCAGCAATTTGGTAGGTCATCAAATGACTTTGTTTTAGTTTATACATCATTGTAAACCAACTGGCTTCGGGCATAGAATTGTGGTTTCGTATCAGCTTATCAGCATCAATTTTTGGCCATGAGGGTTGGTTATTATTTACCCATGACGACGGAACTATGGTGAACATATATACCTACCTAAAACTCATATAAAATGAGTCAAATCCAGCTTCGAAAAGACAAAACTATCAACTGAAAATATAGGCCTGAATTATCAAATATCTGGGCAATTATTAAAGCTAATTAAAAGATATATTCTGACATAAAAAACTTACCCGTCATTTCCAATATTCAATTCGCGTTCATATAGGTTATGTCTATTATAACATGTATTTAGCATTAGAACACGAATATTCATCATAAAAAAGGTAATATGTGATGAATATAAGTAATTTATATTATAAGAGTCGCCAAAGTGTCATTTATTAGCAAAAATGTTGCCAACTAACTTATAAACAATCACAATAGTTGTGTACCGACAGCAGAGCCACAGCGGAGCAGAAAGGCAAACAAATATTAATAGGGCCGTATTCTTAGTATTCTGTGTAAAAAAACCATCAAAATAACGGGATGCTTGGTTGTGTTTCGAAAAAATATTTCATATAGAAATGAGTTGTTAGGGTTGGATGGGAGTTCAGTTTTAGCAACTAAGCCATACAAGGTGATTCACGGAATTTAATTCATTTGGGAGTATCTAGGTTTCCGATAATTTTGTGATTTGAGCGAATGCGTTCGCGTTCAAATTCAATTGTATAGGTTCGCTACTCGCTTTCTATAATTAATTCGTGACAGTGTACGTATCCATAGGTATTCGTTAGTGTAAATGACTTTGATGTTGGGATGTTGACCAATTGACGTATGATTAATTTTTGTGGTGGGTTTGAATACCCTATTTGTAACAAATATTTCTTTATAATTTTTTGTTTAGTGAAAGAAGGGATAATGGTTGGTTTGGGTTAGTTTGGTTTTGTTTCAGTTATTTCAGAAAATCTATCTATTAAAAAATATACGGTCGGAAATCTTAATAGTGGGTCCGTGTTAGGAATCACACGTTAAAAGGTAAGACCTCGTTAGTCCTTAGCTCGCACAAGTTTCTCAACTTCTGAGAGTTGTCGTTCGTATGGGGGCGGCAGCTGATTAACGGAAAAACAGATTTTAAACAGATTTTTTTAAACAGAACGGTTTGGTGTTGGGAGAAAACTCCAGTAATATGAGGTAACACTCTTGCAAAATACTTCCATATTTTTAATACATTGTAGCTTACGGCCGAAAAAAAATACTGAAAACTCATTTTTATAAATTATAATTGATACATTTTGTCAATAACTAATAATCAGTTTCTATTGTTACTGTATTCAATTCTAATTCATCCTTAATTTTAGACACTATGATATGCATATATTAGTGTATTAATTTATACTTTCAATTTGATAATAGTTCCATTGTGTGGATACTGTAATGGATTTTTCTGTTTGTATCCCGAATATATAAATAAAAATGAATAATAACTCAATGGCGGCCATTTTGAACATTTATTGGGGGGTATATAATAGTTTTAGATTCAGTTCAAGGTGCTTCAAATAGACGAAGAAATGACTTGCAGAAGTGGAATTTTAAAATAGCATCAACCTTTCTATTTGTTAGTTTTCAGTTGGTGACATATCTATTATATTTTCCTAGTGTCCAATACAAAATTACTTCTTGCGTCTTCAAGAAAACATTTTAAACACTTTTCTTATTTTATTGTTATCGTTTTCGGCTGTATTATATTTTATAACGCCTATACTTGGAACTACTAAAAAACTCTTATGAAATTGTCTTCTGATTATTTTATAAGTATCGCTTTTATATGTTGCAAAAGTGCAGTAAGGGAAGTCTTTACAAAACTACTTTTTAAGAGCGTTAGACAAATTTTATAGTAACTGCCAAAATGTTTATAAAACTGTTTTGTAGTGTTTGTAAAAGGCCTTACAAAATATTGATAATAACTATAATGTTTTATAAAACGGTGCCAATTTCCTATTTATAGCAGTTTTATAAACATATTGAAAACATTTCTGGGAGAAATGCAGTTTTATAATTTGTTTTTCCAAAACGTTTCCGCAACCATTATAAAATACGAAATTGCTAGTTGGGAATAGAACTATCTGTAAAATTAACTGATCGAGATGTGACAAAATACAGGGCCTTTCACGAAGAGCGTTGCGTTCATTAGGAATATATGGAGAAGGATTCCAAATCAAAACTTGGAAATTTTCTGTTAGTGAGTTCTACAAAATGGCCTTCTCAACTAAAATATTTTCAACTCCCGGTCTCTCTCTGTTATACCGGAAGTTGAGGGCAACTTCCTTATTTCAAATGGAATACCCTGTATTCTATTACATTTTTCAATTCCTCAGCATATTTTAGGCCCACTTTATATAACAATGCCTATACCCAAATTTGTTAGTTTTTGAGATAATAATTTTTATCAGAAAAATTTGGCAGTTACAGCACCACTCCGAAAAAATCATAACTTATAGACAGTAAGTAACTAGTTTAAGCCGATTTCAGAACCTCCCCCTATCACTTTCAACTTCGAAATGACCTCTACGTCACACAAAGTAGCGAAAGTGACTTTGAGGATTTGTTATGAGTTTGACCTTCAGCAACCTTGACCTACGTCATACGGCAACGCAGACAAGGTGACGCTGAGGTTGTATTTTGAGTTTAACCTTGAATGACCTTCATTCTTTTCCTATATTTTCGAAAAGGTGACTTTGACTTCCAATGAATTCGAGCTAATTTTGCATCACATGATCTAACGTAACCAAGGTGACTTTGAACGATTGTTTCGAATTTGACCTTGAACGACCTTGGTCAACGTTACACAACGCAGGCAAGGTGACTTTGAGGCAGTGGGCGTAAAGAAGTACGCCCCCCCTCTTCTCCAACCACGTTCTATAAATGTTCGGAGGATCACCATTTCATATTAGTTTGAATAACCCAACGTACTCGAATAGATGAGTGAAAGTAGTGCTACAAAGTGACAGAGAGTATTACGTCAGGAGTATACACAGCAATCCAGGTGAATATATTTTATATTCCTATACCATAATTCCACTATATTCGAAATGGATCATTTGAAATTTAATATCGAAAAGATCAATTCTGCAATAATTCAACAAACTGTGGCTATGGAGCAGAAGCCTTTAATATCTTTGACTATCGATAAAGGTTATAAAATTGAGAAAATGTCGGTGCTATCCACGCGATACGGTAAATCCCTTCAAGTAGTTTTGTAGGACGAGGAAAATAATATTTCTTTCAAATCATGTCTTCCAAAACGTATCACAGAACATTTCACGAAAGAAATGATTCCAAAGCCAAATTCATTTTTACATATATGGGTCAAAGTTCTCAGGAATATCCTGGTGCCAAAACCCGCTCACTAGTCTAATTCGATATTTTAGATTGAATATAATTTCAATATTTTTGTAAATAGTAGAAATATGGTATATTGATGTAAAATATGGATTAGCTCCCGTGCTTCAAACATGATCAAATTTCAAGTGAGAGCTTTGTTTTTCCAACATAATTCCCAATTTAATGAATGCATTTTGTGTATTTTCAGAGTACGAACATGTGGATGCAATATTCAGCCAGAGAGTGGCCGGAAGCAGTCAATTTGGATTCTGCAAGGTTGGCTTGGGAATTAGCCGACTTGAGTTTTGACGCTCTTCACTCATCAAACTATGATTTGAGTGTATGTTATGATGCTGAAGAGGTACGAAAACTTTTGGAGCTCAGCGAGAAATATGAGCTTGGTGTGCCACTGTGCCACAAATATTCATATGGAAGCAGGAATTTGGATGAGTACTGCCCAACTAGCAATTTCGTAATTTATAATAGTTGCGGAAACGTTTCGGAGAAACAAATTATAAAACTGCATTCCTCCCAGAAATGTTTTCGAAGTGTTTATAAAACTGCTATAAATAGGAAATTGGCATCGTTTTATAAAGCATTATAGTCATTATCAATATTTTGTAAGGCCTTTTACAAACACTACAAAACAGTTTTATAAACATTTTGGCAGTTACTATAAAATTTGTCTAACACTCTTAAAAAGTAGTTTTATAAAGACTCCCCTTATTGTACTTCTACAATATATTCAGGAGACAATTTTATAAGAGTTTTTTAGTAGTTCCAAGTAGGCGTTATGAAATATAATACAGCCGAAAACAACAACAATAAAATAAAAAAGTGTTAAAAATGTTTTCTTGAAGACGCAAGAAGTAATTTTGTATTGGACACTAGGAAAATATAATAGATATGTCACCAACTGAAAATTAACAAATAGAAAGGTTGAAGCCATTTTAAAAAGTCACTTCTGCACTCATAAAACTTATAAAGACATTGTTTGTGTTTCGAAGATGGATATTTTTACTGCAAATGAAATTTTATTGACAAATATATAGCCTATTATTAGCAAAATTTAAGCGCGCCACTCATTTATAAATGTTGTCGGTAAAATTATTAATTATACAAAATTTCACTCTGTCGACGTATTCATTTTCTGGTCGCAAACTCAACTCACTTTATTCTAAATACTATAATGTTATAATATTTATGTACTTTTCAGCTGTAAATATCACTATATGTGCGGCATTTCATATTTTCAACCCATCTAATTTCAGTATCTCGGATCGCTATCATTTAAAATGGCGTCGTTCTATTAAATGAATTGGTATCAGTAGCAAGCATTTCAACGTATTTTAGCTACTATGTTACTCCTATAAAACTGTTGAGAAACACTTAGTTCTGGGAGTGATGGTATTGCGGCAGACTCGGACTACTTTTAAAGCTATAAGTTTCTACAAAAGTGCTTGTATAAATGAAAGATTTCTCACATATAGTTCGGATAAATATTATCTGTCTTTGATGTTTTGGCTAGAATGTTTCATCGATTATAAAGGCTAAACGATGGGTTTCAACCATTATAATAACCTTTTCTTGTTTTCCGCAAGAAAAAAATTGGAGCACTAGGTCTGGTAGGATAGTTTGAAGTGTTTTTCAGTATTTCCAATAAAAATGGCCGTCATTGATTTGTCATCATTTAAAGGGTTGTAACACGAAACTGCTTCACTCAGAACAAAATATTCAGGTTTTCAAAATAGATAACTAAAAACTGAAACTTGAAAGTGCAAACCCTTTGTATTTCACAGTCCTTCAAATTGTGAATAACAAGGTTGAGTTACTAAACCCAATACCTTGAAAATATTGAATTTACTTACGGGGTACCTATTCTCAATAAAAATCAAATATTTAGAAGTTGCTGAAGAACTAATTTCCACCACGATATCGATGGTGTCCCATTTGAATAACTAAATAGAAATATTCTTACTAAACACAACTAGAATTTTGAAGATTTTTTCAAAGCTGTGATTAGGAATCGATGTCAGCTGGTTGTTCTTATTTGCTGCATTTTATTCTTGGTGGCAGCAAATAGATATTAGCAAAAGCAATTCAATTTTATTACAGTTATATTAGTGTTTTTGAATTGTTGTGAATATACCATACTATAAAATAGTTGGGAAATTATCATTGAAGTGACAATATAGTAATGAAAATAAAATAGTGTCTGAAAGCATTCTATAGAAATGATTTCATTAAAGCTACAGAAAACAGTTATAAAATGAGCTTGGAATAGTTTTATATAAAAATCTCGCAGACAAGTGTTATAAAACTGCTACAAAACAATTTACTTCTATAGGAAAATAAGTTTTATATGTTAGTTTTCAAAACGTTTCTGTGACAATTTCTTGACTATTTTATAATGGTTTTTCAATTTTATTTCATAAACGTTTCTATGAAAATTTATAAAACACTTTTATTACCTACAATTGTATTGTGTTCACCGATCATCTAATACAATCAATTAGCATTTTGGAAATAATCATAAAATATTATCAAAATAAAACTGTTGCAACACCATGGAATTATAAAACAACTTTGCTGGTTAGGTGTGAACTAATAATTGAAGCAGACTTGAAGCATGACCTAAATACGTCATCGTATATTTACCACCCGATGAGTTGATACACGTTATATCGTCATCGCTGAATTGCAACGACATAAGTTCTGGTAGCTATGTTTTGAATAATTTATCATTGCTTACATCTTCCAAAGTTAATAAAATTGATTAACCAAACCTTCTAGAATAAGTTGACATATATCAAATTATGTACATTTCATCATTGGCAAAGATGATGAGGCCTTCTGCTCTAGTATTTCAACCTCCTGTACAATCAAATTATTGATTTTATTTGAGTCTACTTTTGAAAAGGACATAATGAAAATATGTATGAAAATATAAACAATTTCCAACAGAAAAATACACTCACCGTCTTCCTTCTATTATGAACTGAATAACACTCTACCAATTGCTAACTGCTGCAGATATATTCGTCTACTTATTTCATAGTGTGCCGAGCATTTCTTTTATGTTAAACAGCGCAAGTCACCCCCACCATGAAACCGTGAAAGGTTCACATTGCTAGTTGCCACCCACTAGACGTGCCTGACGTCACAGCCAAGCCCACCTTCCAGCTGGATACGTTAACAGATGTCGATACGAACAGACAGTGGTTGTTGCGCTCTCGTAGAGGGCAGACGTTAACAAATTGCTCACCGCCTGCGCGTCACCATCGACAGCGAGGCTAGAGCGATGTATTACGTCACAGCCTTCACCGCATCGAGAGAGGTGAAGGCATACCAATGAATACGCATTACTCAGCCACACGTCGTGGAGTGAACATCTCGCTCTCCTACTCTTGAAGGGTTGCTGCTGTGACGTCACACCACTACTAACTTGGTGGGCTCACACCGATGAAACATTCATTATTTGGAAAATCTTTGATGTATGCAGACGTATGTTTGTACATAGACAAACACATGATGAAACCCTGTACCGTGCATTCTCACACACACACTAACCAAATTTAATTCAGTCATTATGTCACACACACACAAATTCTCATATGAAAAAAAATCTGAACGATCCATGCACCAGACACTCCAAGGTCACATCGCCTTGATGTTACTAAATAACAAAAAAACAATTAATACGTCATAGTGGTGGGGGGAGGCCCAGAAATGGCTGTAATCTGCTACTTTTGGTGTTAGGTGATACTTCAGCGTAATCTTCATTACTTCAATTAAGGGGGTGAAAAAATACAGTTTTTTTCTTTGCTTGAGAAAGTGACTGAAAGTTGATTTTTTCAAAGGAATCAACCTTTGTATTATTACAAATTCAGAAAGCTGTCAAAATGTGTTTGGGAAAAAGCTATTTGGCTTTGTACTTCTCCGTCATCATGTAATTCCAATGTTCATGTGAAAGTAGGTATTTCGAAAAAGTTTTTTTAACACGCTTCACTCGTATGTTTTTTTGTAACCGACTCCTTTGAACTCGATTGTAACTAACTTCAAAGGGACATATTTATTTTAAACATTGTACACTTATCAAGAATCGGTGACAATACAATTATTTCATAACTTTATCTCATTATCCTGATCAGGATCGCTAGGATTAAATAATTTCGTCACACAGAGTTTGTGTGAGAACAAGTGAGACAACCACACTATCTGCGCGTCATATATATTCAAACCAATGGGTTATTTGAACGTTTGTTTGAAGGTGATTGACAATCTACCTACAATCGTCTTCACCCGAAGACGATTGTAGATACTAACAATCGAAACGTCGTGAACTAACGTGACTTGGAATCTCTACACTACAATATGATTAATTTTCTTTTTCACTCCTTCATTTTTATTTTGTTTTTTATTTATTCAATTGTTTTATTTTTACTTGTAGTTTATTTCACTATTATTTCATTTCAGGTTTATTTTGCTTAATATAATTATTATTTTTAGCTATTCATTTTTAATTATTCTTTTTTAGTTGTTTCAGGGATTTCAAATCATTTTATATAGTAGACAATGGAAGTCCGAACTAGTGAAATGGGTTTGAAATTGCAAGCCAAATTAAGCCAAGTGGTGAATAAATATAGTTTAATAACTCAAAAAACCGCTATAATAGCAATACAAACTAATAAATAAAAAATAATTCTGAACTAAGTACTATGGCTTGACGTCTAATGACTTTTCATAAATCTGAAATCAGAATAAATCTATTTAAAAGTATCCATTGTTTTAAATACTTGATTAGGAGATGTTTGCAATTGGAGCAATTATAAAAATATAATTTAAAGCATTCCATGTTTTTTAACAATGAAATTTTTTTTTGCGAAAAGATTGTAAAGGTGAAATAAGTATATTTTGGGTATCAGTGCGATCAGGTATATTTTAGATGATTGGGTAAGAAGATCACTAATCAACATGGCTGAACAAGCAAGTTATTTGTGCGGAGCTGAATAAACTGACAAAGAGTGAAATTCTCAACTTATTCGTGAATAAAATAGTGCCCACAAGTAACGTGAATAATGATATTGTGAAAAATTACATCGTTAAGTACTGTGAAGGTAGAAATATTGACGAAAATGTGTTTTACGATTCATGTACGGAGTTAACCCCAAATATGGAGTGTAATCGACAAAAGTGCATTTTTCAAAACAAAGACAAAAATCGTGAATTAGTTACTAATGAACCTGAATCTACATTTGGAAAAACGAATTCATGACCTAGAAACAATTAATAATTTGACAATTAATCAAACTCATCAAACCGTCACTAGACCGACATCTGACATTCAAAATCAGAATACATCAAAAACAATAAATGGTGAAAGCATTCCATTGCAGAGTTCCTCTTCAGACTTAATCAATCCATCTGTTGGCAAAACATTTTCTGATGCTTTGAAGAAACCTATACATCTCATCAAAAACAATACATATTTAGAAAGAAAGCCTCTTCAGTACTCCCATACGTCGAGAAGCTCAACGACCCACTACCAAAAACATAAACAAAACATTATCATCGGTAAAAACAAATCAGGCAATATCAAAACAGTACCTCGACTAGGTTTTCTCCATGTTTACAGATTATCCTCTGAAGAAACTGCTGAATCATTAAAAGACTTCCTGAAGGTGACTGCCCCTCACATTGATTCAGATTGTGAAAAATTCGAAAAAAAAAGACCCATCAACAGCATTTTTCAAAATTTCGTTTCCCTTGTAAAGGAAATCTATGATCCGGAAATATGGCCTGGAGAGTGTGCGGTACGACGTTTAATCTTTCCAAAAAACTTGCAAAATCAATCCGTATCAACTCAGGAAGTGCAGTGACAGTGCCAAATAATCCTGCTTCAAACAGTCATGATGTTTTCAGTGTTTTCAGTATAAATATTCAATGTCTCTCAAATAAGATCAATTTAATTGAATCGGTGATCAGTGAGTACGACTTTTCCTTTTTATTATTCAGTGAACACTGGATGAGTAAGGTCAGTATTGAGAGCACTATGATTAACAATTTCAGTTCAGCGAGTTGTTACTGCCGTATCAACCGATCTCACGGTGGAGTTGCGGTTTTCTGCAAGAACGGAATTATATCTTCAACACTTTCAACGCCAGGGCGGTCATTAGAGACCACTTGAGGACATTTCCTCCAGTGCCAGAGCGGTCGCCTGTGACCGACGATAGTAACTTGATTTGGAGAGCTATACAGACAAGACGACCGCTTTAACACGCATTTAGCTATATAAGCATAACCGCCATGGCACTGCTGAATTTTTTTATTCCAATTGCTCCTCCAAAAATTACCCGCTTCAAAATTGATAATGGTTTTTTCTCAATACTAAATAAAATAAGTATGCAAAACTCAAGTATTCTTTATTGAAATGAGTACAAATAAATAGTGAAAACGAGTATACATTTGTACACTGAGAGTTATGAACAAATACAAATTTTGGAAGAAGATAAAAAGGAATTATTTATGACTAGTGGTAAAACATTCCAAACAATAGTGGGGTTAATTTTCACAATTTGCGCAGTGAGTGGAAACCTTTTTTACTCTATTTTCTTCAAGATTGAATTTCACTTTTTTATTATAACATTCCCTGCAATATTTTCTTATTTTCACTGCCGGTCCATCTCTTTTTGCAAAAGTGTGAGTGTTCATTTTTTGTCGTTTTGCTGATGTAGTTGCAAATTGTTGATTATCATTCTCTTCAGAATTTTTGGTAAGTTCGAGTAAACTTGTTATTGTTTTCTGTCGAAAGTCAGATATGGTTGTATTCTTTCCAGTAATATTTCTATATAATATGTGTGCATTGACAACAGCTGTACCTAACAGTATTTCCACTGCAATTTTCCTGTACCATTTTATTGTCTTACGTAATGCTGTATTATAACTCGTCATTCGATGTGATATGTCGATAGAAAACTTTCCTGAAATATACTCCATAATGGCTGCAGGTGTTTCTATAGTATCAGTATATCGAGTAACTTCAACGGTTTCATCGCCATGTTTAGTCGATAGAAAAAGGGCATCTCGTTTGTCTTGCCACTTTCCGACGCAAATGCCCCTATTATTTTCTTTTACAATAATTTCCCCTACCTTCAACTTTTTTGATGTTACACTCTTTGGATTACCTCTACGGTTAGCCCTAAGTGTTCCCACTAAATGTATATTATTGTCTAGAAGTTGATTTGCTAATTCTAAACTAGTGTACCAATTGTCTGTTATAATTGTCTTTCCTGTGTTCAAGACTTTTTCTGAAAGTTCCATTACAATCTTTGTCGGCACTGACGGAGTGGGATTTTGTTCTTCCTGCATAAAGTTTCATGTTCCATGTATAACCATTATCGCAGCAAAGTTTAAACATTTTTAGACCATATTTGTGGGTCTTTTTTGGGATATACTGCTTTATAAGTAAACATCCACGAAACGGAATGAGACTTTCGTCAATGCATACTACTTTGCCGGGTACATATATTTCTTGACTTGACAATCTTATAAACTCTGTTACCATCAGGACATTGCTGATTGTCACTGAAATGCCAAAATGTTAAAAGTAATTGGAACCTATTTCTGGTCATAACCTCTGAAACGACAGAGTTTTTGAAAAGACGCTTTTGACTACAATAATCTTTGACGCTCGACATTTTCACCAATCTCATGTATCCAAGGAGTCCAAGGAACTGTCTCATTTCATTTTAATTTGTAGGAGTCCAGTTATGTAATCTTGAAGCCTGTGATATATCCTCCGCTGAAGTAAGTTCTTGGGTGGTGTAGAGGTTAGTTTGTTCCACCATCACTTCCACAATCTCGTAATCAATAAACAGCGAATAAAATTCGGAGAATTCAGCATGCACCAATACTGCTGCGTATTCTGGTTTGATACCAGACTGTCATTATAGGGAAAAACTAAATGATTCCATTTGACTTCTGTCCACAAATCGGATCCCAAAGGAATCTGATGGACGTATTGGGAGTTTCTCTCGAACTCACTATCACTTTAATTCTGTGTATCAGAATTATTATCTTGCACATTTACTTTTTGACTAACAAATACCTCATCTTTGTTTTGCGTGGGATTATGGGTGGTGTTCCCGTCATCTTCACCTACCAAAACGTTTTCAGTTTCGTCTGGTTGATCACCATCTGGTGATAGGCTATCATCTCTACGGCTAACAGTATACGTAGGATCTTGAAGTAAATATGACTTTTCATTTGGGTCTGAGTCAGTTTCACTGAACTCTATAATAATAAATTTCAATGAACACATATTCACATAAATTTCGTATCCTTAACTTCATCAGAAAACTGATTTCTAATTTTTAGGGCCAGTTCAACCAAGCGCCGTGATCGTTCACTCATTTTTTGAAATTTGCGAAGTAAAAATGACAAGCACAACCGTCTTTCTCGAGCTCGTAACACCGAATGAAGGCGTTGGTAAACAAGTCTCGACATGAGTTAGTGACCGCTTCGATGACCGCTACTTAATGAGTAGGCATTCATGGCCCGTGGTGCCAAAGCGGTCACTAGTGACCGATACCTTTTTGTGTAAAAATACTGCCAACGACAAAAAAACTTCGCCAGGACACATTGACCCCTACATTCTATATAAAAATGTGAAAAAACGGAACTGGGCCGGCGAGACATTTTTGCAAAACCACCCTGGCACTGAAAGTGTTTAGTAGACCACTCATGTCCATCAATGATTCATCTCTTGAAATGGTAATTGAATGCTCAGCAGTTGCTTTTCATGATGAATATTGCATAGTCAACATTTATCGGCCTCCCATCAATGATGAGGTCTCTCTGAGGTTTTATCTATTGCAACACATAACTTTGAGTCCGTACTCTTATGTGGCGATCTAAACATAGATAAATCTATTAATAATTTGGTCTGGAAATTATTGAAAGATCTCTTCAGTTCTTACGAGATGACGTCTCTGATAAATAAAAATACTAGAACATTTTCAACAGTAAATTACATAAGTTCCTCTGCTATTGATTATGTTGTGTCGAATACACCTGAATTAATTGAAACTAATCTTGACCAGGGTCTCTCTGATCATCAGGAACAAATCGCTACCTGTCGCTTGTCCTCGGTTCTCAAATCAGTAAAGAATGTAGAAAAATATTCTTACAGAAAAATTAATCAGAACTCCAGAAACGGGTTCAGATATTTACTTGCTAGAATTAATTTCGATACCAGTCACGTCAACGATGTTGATATCATATTTGACAACTATATGAATTATTTTCTTTGGTGTTTCAATTGCTCGTTTTCAAAAAAACTAAAAAAAAAATGTTTTCTATGAAAAGTGAAAAAATCAAATTTTCACATGAACTGAATCAAATGAGAGAAAGGTTGAAGGATTTCGATTGGTTACGCAAGAGGACAGATGATGTAACGGTAAAAGAAAAGTATAAATTACTGAGGAGGAATATTGATAAGAAAATTTCTCTCGAAAAAAAATCGCATTATAAAGCAATCATAAGTGAATCGGATAACAAATCGAAAACACTTTGGCACATTGCAAACAAAGTCAAAAGAAA
Organism: Leptinotarsa decemlineata; assembly: GCF_025532065.1. Classification (NCBI taxonomy): domain Eukaryota; kingdom Metazoa; phylum Arthropoda; class Insecta; order Coleoptera; family Chrysomelidae; genus Leptinotarsa; species Leptinotarsa decemlineata. The sequence goes on from NW_027412685.1 coordinate 404,995, forward strand.
ACATAAATATCTGAAATTAATTTTAATATCGAAGTCCTAACCATCTATAATGGTGAAGTTCTTAGGAACACAATTCGACTACAATCTATCATGTAATTCGCATGTCGATGTAGTTTGTGGCAAGCTGAACAAATGTTTTTATGTGGTCACTACACTCCAAAACATGCTGAAACGAGATTGTCTGCTTGAAGTTTACTATGCACTGGGGTACTCCGCTATTTCATATAGTATCGTTGTCTGGGGTCAAGCGTCCGAACTACAAAGAGTGTTTGTGTTGCAAAAACGTATTATTAGACGTATTTTCTGCTTATCTTATAGAACATCATGCAGAGACACCTTCAAAAGTAATAAAATTCTCACTGTGCTCAAGAACCTAAGCAGCTTCAGAAGGCATTGCGATATTCACATGTATGACACCAGAAACAAAAGGAATATCCTACCGAATAAAATTTGTCACTCCATGCAAAAAAAAGGTCCAGTGACTACTGGAATTCGTCTATTCAACCTTCTGCCCCTCGAATTGAGAGAGAGCAGAAGTCCAAATATCTTCAAACGCAAATTGAAGAAAGTACTGGCCGAAGGATGCTTTCACTCCCTCCGTGAATTCGAACTTTTTGTCGTTAGTGACTTTCATTACTGACCTTTTCATATTTCTTCATATCTTGCTTCATCTTTGTGTGATTTTTCACAGGCGGTGAAGTATGCATCACTGAAATACCCGATTCAAATTCGGTTTTTGTAACATTCAAGAATGTAATTTTGTTTTTTAAACCATTATTCATGTATGTCATTTTATTTGTATATATTCATCAGACACAATTTAATTTGTGAACTTGGACTAATCCGATCTATTTCTTGTTAATATGGATGCCATAAATTTGAATTTGAAGACTTAGGGAGAATATTGGTATAATGAATGAAAAATTGTGACTCTGAATAAAGTATTTTTTTCGTAAAAATTCCAATTTATTCGTGCAAACATATGATGAAACATCATGATCAAAATTGTCAGCATTTTCTCTTTATTGAAAAATTCTTATGATGTTTTTTTTCAACAATTCGTGTAGTGTAATAATGTTGCACTTATGTTAAAATTATTAGATCGCAATAACATATCAACTCTCTAAATATACAAGAGATCGTTGAAAACATTCGAATATTCTATAATCTATAATATCATAGTCTAATTTTTGTTATAGTAAAATTAAAACTCAACATTGATTCACCATTAGGATTTAAAAAAACCAAACCATTGTGAAAACACTTACATAAGTAGGAGATTTGAGCCGGTTCTTAGCCTCCCCCCACCACTATGACGTATTAATTGCTTTTTTATTGGTTGTTGTTTGGTGAAGTCAAGGTGATGTGACCTTGAAGGGTGTGGTGTATGGATCGTTCAGAAATTTTTTCCCGGTTCTAATCCTCCCCCCACCAATATGACGTGTTATTTGCTTTTTTTTGTTGTGCAGTGAAGTCAAGGCGTTGTGACCTTGAAGTGTCTGGTGCATGGATCGTTCAGATTTTTTTTTTCATATGAGATTTTGTGTGTGTATGTGTGTGTGTGTGTTAGAGAATGCACGGTACAGGGTTTCATCATGTGCTTGTTTGTCTATGTACAAACATACGTCTGCATACTTCGAAGATCCTCCAAGTAATGAATGCTCCATCGGTGTGAGGGCACCAAGTTAGTAGTGGAGTGACGTCACAGCAATAACCGTTCAACGGCTAGAGAGCGACATGTTCACTCCACGACGTGTGGCAGAGTAATGCGTATTCATCGGTCTGCTCTCACCTCCCTCGATGTAGTGAAGGATGTGACGTAACGCCTCAGACTCGCCATCAATGGTGACACGCAGGCGGGCGAGGACTGTGCTAACGTCTGTCTTCTCCGAGAGCGCAACGACAATTGCTTGTTCGGCTATCGCTCTCGAAGCAGTGAATGATGTGACGTAACGCATCACCCTACTCTCGCTATTGATGGTGACACGCAGGTGGGCGAGAACTGTGCAAACGTCTGCCCTCTCCGAGAGCGCAACGATCACTGCTTGCTCGTGCCGGCTACTGTTATCGCATCAAATTGGGAGATGGGCTTGGCTGTGACGTCAGGCATCTCTAGTGGATAGCAACTAGCAATGTGAACCTTTCACGGTTTCATGGTGGGGGTGACTCGCACTGTTTAATATAAAAGAAATGCCTGGCACACTATGAAATCAGTAGACGAATATATCTGCAGCAGTTAGCAATTGGTAGAGTGTTATTCAGTTCGTAATAGAAGGAAGACGGTGAGTGTATTTGTCTGTTGGAAATTGTTTATATTTTCATATATATTATCATCATGTCCGTTTCAAAAGTAGACTTGAATAAAATTAATAATTTGATTGTACAGGAGGTTGAAATACTAGAGCAAAAGGCCTTATCATCATTGCCAATTGATGAAGTGTACATAATTAAAAATATGTCAACTTATTCTACACGATTTGGTAAATCAATTTTATTAACTTTGCAAGATGTGAGCAATGATAAATTATTTAAAACATGGCTACCAAAACGTATTTCGTTGCAATTCAGTGTTGACGATATATCTTGTATCAACTCATCAGGTGGTAAATATACGATGGTGTATTTAGGACAGAGCCAACAAAGTTTTGCTGGCATGAAAACGCGATCTCTAGTTAAATTCAATATGATTGAATAATAATTGTAATAATTTATAGCGAATTTCTTTAGGTCATAGCTTACAAAGTTTTTTGGTGTGAAAACGCTAACTCTAATCAAATTCAATATGATTGAATAATAATGGTAATTATAATGAATTTTTTATTGTTTTATTAATATTCATATATTAGATGATAATTATATGGAAATATAAACATTACTAACTTAGTTGAATACACCCACTTTGTAACTACAAGTAAAATGGGAATGTGAGTATTATATCACTGAAAAATTGGAGGTTGCTTATTGTTTTTTTTTATTCGATTTCAGTTCCACCATTTAAAGATGTGGATGCAGTACGCAAGTCAAGATTGGGTCGATGTTGTAGATCTCAAATCATCGGTTCAACATTTGTCGTCTAAATTGAAGGTGTTGGGTGATGGAGCCGAACATGCAAGCAATTATGATATGAGTGTATGCTATGTTGAAAAACAAATCGAATTATGCCTTCGTGATGCTGAGAACTATTGGAGTGGTGCAGAAGTTTGTAACAAATTTTTGGATAATGAATTGGAATTGTGGCAACTTTGTGAGGTTATGATTGAACTGAACCTAAGAAGATTCCTGTATAGCCTCCAACCATACTTGCCAGAATGGATTATTCATCACTTTGAATTGAATGATGAAAATCGAGAAGAAATTGAAGATGGTCGCGAAAATGATGATTATGAGGAAGAAGTTATTTTAGATAGTCTGTATGTTCCTGTAAATCATAAATAATGTCAAATAAAAAACTTTGTATTATTTTCATGTTTTATTTATTTAAATCTCATGAAATACAATAGAAAATGATTACAAAACAATAAATATGATATAAAATACAATACATGATATAAGTCAGTTACAAATAAAAAAAAGATCATAAAACAGTATATGATAGAGTGAAAAAAAGTGTCAATATCTGCTATGAACTGAACCATCCAATGCATTGTATGTTAAAACTGTATCATGCAAAATTAATGCATATACTTTAGTGTTGTCTGGAAACTTGGTCTTCCTCGTCTCAAACTCAATCTTTATATCAATAGTTGATGATTTTGTTGCATTCGGTTGATGGGAACAATCGATGACGAATAGTGGATTCTCTCTAAATTGCCCAATGTCCATCAGAGGTTCACTCATATCTTTATCATAATAACTTCGCTGGAAACTCTCTAAAGCATAATAAGCAGGAGCATCAAGTTTTTTATCGAAATTCAAATTCCAACGCTCATATGGATAAACTTCAGAATTCAAGTATACTCGAATACTATTGATATCAGCAGTTGTGAATTTTGTAATATCCTGTGTTCTATCTTCAGATGTGGTAGTACTTTGGAATGCGATGATGACAAAACGAGGAGTTTCCAATGCATTAGTTGTTTTGATGGCCCATATGTCTGAAGAAGTCCCACGTAATGATGGTAGTTCATAGAGGTCCCACATACGATACGCCAACTTGATTTTGGCATTCAGACCGCTTTTGTTTATTCTACTCAAAAGTTTTAGCTTGTGTTTATCATCTGGTACAATATGTCTTATTTTCCATTCGATTTTATTTATTTCCAAATCAGCATCAACCTCACCTATATACGAGTTTTTGAATGATCGAGCGATAATCAAAATCAATTCCTGTTTGGCATTCAAGATACTTTTGTTGTAATCTTCAGCAAAACCCATCAAATATTTCAGTGGTAGTTTTCCACTAAAAACATGACTGTTTGTATCCAAGATATCTTGCTTCAATTGTGAAAGTCCCCAACCAGATGTCAATAATGTGTTAGCATGAGATTGTCCAAATGATATCATGGTTTTCATTGTAGATGTTATCCCAGGTTTTCTAACAACAGCCACTTGTTCACCACCCATTTCATAACGAATTTCGTCAAAGAGAAATGCAATTGCATTATTCGAGAGATAGCATGTTTTCGCTACATCTTTGGGGGTGAATTTACCTTCTATGTGAATGAAGCTGTCGGCAATATCTAGTATAACATCTTGATTATTGATTGCAATTCTGATTTCATCCGAATTCCTGAATAGCGGTGATCCATAGGGCTTATATGTGTGCTCATGTAAACTTATGAGAGAATGATCGAGCACTGGTTCATTGAATATATTCAACTTTTCACTGTTTGTTTCGAGCACCATTGTTATTTTCTCACTTTCAATCCAATCGATTTCAAAAATTTAAGATCACTCACAGACAGAGCGTTATGTGCTAACTGTTTAGCATACACTTGTGGAATAAGCTTCTTTTTATGCACACTTTTCTTTTTATGCACACCTTTCTTTTTGATAGTGCAACTCGTTTGGGATCGTTCAATGCGATTTTGTCTATTGTAAATGAAACCCATAACAACAGTTATTCGATTTTCTTCAATTCCAAAATAATGAAAATCTCTTCTTCACTTCCAAAATCGATAAGGTTATTTTTTTCATCTAAAATACGCACTGTAATGTTGTGAATCAATTGACGACCTTCTGGACTGACAGGCATATATATAATACTGTGTGGTTCTTTAGTAAGATTGTAGCCAGGTTCAACATCAATATCGAATGAGAAAAGAATGTGAGATTCTTCACCATTTATATATGAACCTGATATTATATTGCAATCTTAGCGGATAAGTCTCACAGTTGTAATGTTTATTGGTAATGATGATTCATGTATCTGATTTGGTGGAAATATTCCATGAGCGAACCCCATCATTTCTGCTATAGAATTTGGATGTGTCAGATCAATTTCATATTTGGATCGCATTTCACATTTGAATGTATTATTATTGGCGTGTAAATAGAAAATATCATCTGCAACGACAACATTTGGTTTTTTATCATGAAACAATCTGAACATGATATGTTTCTGTATGACGGCATTGATCTCTTCTATTTCGTAAGCACCACATGGAATTTCAATTGTCAACTTTTGGGGTATCGATGAGTTGTCATTACTGATTCTAAAACTAACTAAGTTATTAGCTTCAGTTATATTATTGATTGTATTGCATCCATAGAATCCCAAAAGTCCTAATCCATAACGACTGTTCCTATCCAATTCAATTGGTGGAAAAAAATCCGCACTCAAGACACTTGTCCCGACAGCTTGTAGCTCGAACTTTCGTGACATGACTGATGAATATTTTGAAACACATTTCAATTTATTATTGTACACAACAACAGCACATTTGAGACAATTTACACTTTTTGGAAGGTGTTGTATTGTAATAAGTATCATTTTTATTGATACCAATATTCACATCCTCTATATTACAAATACAACACATAGATTTTCGAGGTATAGGACCATCATTAACATCCGAATCTGAATTTTGATCGTGGTGGTGCTCATAACAATATCTATGTTTCATTATATCGATGTCATCTTGCAGATGCTTAGGCAACTTTTCCCAAACATATGCAATCTCATGTGCAACACATGCAAGTATCACTTCCTTAGGCATATTTGCAAGCATCACTTTATCCATTTTTTTCAAGGTACCATATTTTGAAAACATTCTAAGTGAAAACCCCATTTCCTCGATAGCCTCCCGATCCAGTTTTGGTGTTGAATCCATTTTTATTTGGAAAATTATTTAGAGAGAAACTGCAAGCACAAGTGACCACAGAGAACTGTATTAAATTTCTGTTGTCGATCATAGTTATATTTGATTTTTACATTCGAACATTTTCGAAAGAATCGAGTCAATTCCAATGGTGGGGGTAGATCTCCAAAACTATCGAAATATGTGACTTCTTTCCCACATTTTTCATATGCCACCCAATGTGTTCCTGGTCCACTTATTCCATCTAAATTAACAATAGCTGTCTCGTTTTGTTTTGGACCTGAAGATGGTAATCTATCACGCATAAAAACACCACGAAAATGTGGAATTTTCATTTTTTGTGCATAATAACTGAGATCGAGATCAGTAAGAGGCCTCTGAGGTAGGGGTTCAATTAGTTTTTTGTTTTGTTTGTGGCTTTGTATGGTTTTAAATATAGTCCTAAACCTTTACGGTATGGTTTGAGATATATTCCACTTCCGCGTTTGCCTAATGCTACAGCCTCCATGGTTTTATTGTGACGATTGGCTTCCATTAAAGCCGCTCTGCTGGCTTTTGCCGAATTCACGGCCTTGGTAATACCAGCAGCGGCTCCCGCCAAATATCCTAGTGCGGATAGTCCAGCAAAAATTGGTATCAATGGTAAAAGTCCACCGATCTTGGGAACAGGAATTATGCGTGGTGTGCGGATTTTCTTCTTTCCACCGGCAGCTTTAAGGTATTTACGTGCCGCCTGCAATGCCACAGTGATAGCTTTTTTGCTATTATTCGTCACAAATTGATTCCCACCAGCTTTCTTCAATACATTTCGCACTTTATGGACTATCCCAGCACCAAATGCAACTTTTTTAATTTTATTTTTCTTCGTTTGTTTCCTCTTACATTTTTTCTTATTGGTACTACAACCCATGCCCATATGTCTTTTCGCTTTCATAATGTTGGTGACAAGTAATGCAGCTGCTCTTTCCCCAATACTCGCGTCCTTCGATTTAACCCTATCCCAAGCGCTGTATTCAAGTTCTTTGTCAGCTAAATGTCTAACAATTATATAGTCTCCAACCACGGCACGATGCGCATTGTAAAACAGAAAGAAAAGTTTGCTGTAGATAATCTAGATGAGAAATTTGGGTGTGGATTGAATGGACAAAGAGTATTCAGACATGGTCCACTACTTCCATCATCAGTTCGAGGACTCATTATAGGACCTTCAAATTGTGGAAAGACGAATGCAATGATATCACTATTAACACATCCACAAGGATTGAGATTTAGAAATGTGTATCTCTATTCGAAATCACTCAATCAACCTAAATATCAGTACTTGCGAAGTGTTTTGGAACCTATAAAAGGATTAGGTTTTTATACATTCAGCAATAATGCAGAAATAGTGGAACCCTCCGACGCTAAGCCTAATTCTGTTTTCATTTTCGATGATGTGATATGTGAAAAGCAAGATATTATTAGATCATATTTCTGTATGGGACGTCATAAGGATGTTGATTGTTTTTATCTAGCACAGACATATTCACGGGTACCCAAACAGTTAACGCGTGACAATACCAATTTCATTATAATGTTCAAACAAGATGAGACGAATTTACATCACATTCATTCAGATCATGTTTCACCCGATGTAACATTCAAACAATTCCAATTGATGTGTGTTAAATGCTGGGAGGATCAATATGGATTTCTAGTAATTGATAAGGATAGAAAAATAGATGAAGGTAGATATCGCAAAGGATTCGATAGTTATATATACCCATGATCTTGTTTTTGAAACTTATTCGATCACTGAATATTGTAGAGGTCACTTCATCAACGAATTGAGCTATAATTTAAAAAGGGCATTATGAATACAAAAAACGATTCTGAACATGAAAACAATGAAATGAATTTGAAACGTCAACTAGTAGAGACAACAGAAGCTGTCAGACAGAAATTCAACTCTATCAAGAGTGATAATATTGAAAATCGTTCGAAACTTGAAAGATTGTATGAGCCCATAATGAAACCATTGAATGTTTTATCATCAAACGCTACTTCTAAATCAGCAGTGTTATCACCAAATCGTGGATCTGTTCAATCTACTCCAAATTATCCCATGAGTACTTCAATAGGAAGAAAACAATCTTTTGATGGTGTATCATCTGTGGATAGTGACACGAGCACACTTCAAGACAATATGAGAACAACTCTATTCGAAACACCATCATCGTCCCACATCGATTCCTCGGATTCTGACATCTCACCTGTTATGAATGAAAGTGGTGAAGATGTTTTGATGAAACATTTGAATAATGTAAAATCTAGAAATCCAGCATATGATGGAACATTTGGCGTACGTATGGATCCAATTACACAAAAGCTGAAAATGGGAAGTCTAGTGGTACATTTCAAAGATGGAAACATTTCATTTTGGGATGCTAATAAAGTGAAAAAATATGAATGCGCAGGTAGTCCAGAATTATATGATATGATCTTTTTGAAGAATCCACAAGATGTTGATAATGAAGAAACTCGTCAAGTATATTCCAAAATATTGAAAATAACGAATGCTCCATATAAACAATATCATCTGAAGAATGGTTTTAAAAATACAAATTCTAAAAAATTTCGTGAAGTTATCAAACCACTATTAGACTCACGACAATATCCAATAAGGAGTAGAAGTAAAATTGGTGGAGCACTCAAACGAGTGAAAATGGAGAAAACATATAATTCTAAACCTGCGAATTATGTGTACTGGAATTCACCGAAAGAGTTAGTTGCTCGCCTACGACTATTGGTAGCTTCAAAGTCAGCTGGACATACCAGACATGATAATGAAATAATTTCAATAATTGAAGAATTACGTGAAGAAGGTATAATATATTAATATATATCCACAAGTAATGATCACTGTCACATCATCATTCAATGCAGTAACATTATCACTTTTTTTCTCTTTAATCATATTGAAATAGAATGACTAATGAAGTAAGTGATATCAAACGACAAGTTGTTAATGAATTACATAGACCTGCAAGACGTAATTTTCGTAGAAGAATAACTACCATCAAAGGTTTTGCAGATCTATGGCAAATAGATCTAGCTGAACTACAACCTTATGCAAAAAGTAATGAAGGATACCGATATATACTTGTAGTAATTGATTGTTACTCAAAATATCTATGGACTGTGCCAGTTAAAGATAAAACAGGTAGTACAATAACTAATGCAATGAAATATGTACTGAAGAAAGCCAAATTTTCTCCTAAACATATACAAAGCGATCAAGGGAAATAATTTTTTAATAGAAGCTTCTCATCTCTCATTCGAGAATATAATATCAATCATTATTCAACATTCAGCACAAAGAAGGTAGCTATAGCAGAAAGAGTGATTCGTACAATAAAGGCATGGCTCTACAAGGAATTTTCGATGAGAGGTCACCACAAATGGCTTAATATTCTTCCAATTATAACTAGTAGATATAATAATAAAGTTCATCGTACAATAGGTATGGCACCCATCAATGTTGATTCAACAACAAAATTGAAATTCAAGGGTATCAATGGAATTGGAGGAAGACAAAGTGAACCCAAATTCCAATTGAATGATATTGTACGTATAAGTAAATACAAAAATATTTTTGAAAAGTCTTACACTGCGAATTTTACCACGGAGCTATTCAAGATTGTTAAAATTAATAAAACCATCCCAACGACTTATAATCTTGAAAATATGAATGGACAGCCGATTAGAGGATGTTTTTACGAAGAAGAGTTATTACGAACCGAGAATCCTGACGTATATCTGATTGAGAAGGTGTTGAAGAGAAGAAAAAATAAAGTATATGTAAAGTGGTTAGGTCTTCCTAGCGAACAAAATTCTTGGATTGATGAATCAAATATGGTTTAAATGTATCTAATAGTGACTTTTATGAATAAAGTAATATTAAAGTTCATTATTGTTTTCATTTCAATTATAAGTATGTGAATTGAAAAATATTGCAGCTGTAAACATTGCCCCAGCCATTCGCAATGTTCTGTGTATACCAAACCAAATTAATTGTATACTCCATTCCCGCTTATATTTTTCAACTCACGATATTGAAAACACATTATCATTCCCAAAACTAATCGCCGTCACTTTGAAATGCAGTATCCAACTCTTTTTGCCAATTATCTCTCACTGATAATGCCGTCTCATAAAGCTTAGTCGACTCCTCAAGCTCAGCCTGAGCTTGCATTCTCGAACGTTGATGGAATTGCTTATCTTTACCAATTTTTGAACGGAGTTCATCAGCATCTTTAGACATTCTAGCCAATTCAACCTTCGCTAATGCAATCTTGGCATCTAATGCTTCAAAAGTTTCATTATTAGCATTAATAGCTCGCTCACTCTTCTCAAGTTCAGCAATAGTCATCTGTGCCTTTACAAGACGGTATTTTGCTTTCCTTTTCATTTCCCCAAACCGATGGAGGGGACTGAAAGAAGATAGCGGTTCAGCTTTCAAATCACTCTTCATTTCTTTAGGAGTACCTTTTGGCTACGTGAAGAAGGTATAATATATTAATATATATCTAAAAGTAATGATCACTGTGACATCATCATTCAGTGCAGTAACATTATCACTTTTTTCCTCTTTAATCATATTGAAATAGAATGACGAATGAAATAAGTGATATCAAACGACAAGTTGTTAATGAATTTCATAGACCTGCAAGACGTAATTTTCGTAGAAGAATAACCACCATCAAAGGTTTTGCAGATCTATGGCAAATAGATCTAGCTGAACTACAATCTTATGCAAAAAGTAATAAAGGATACCGATATATACTTGTAGTAATTGATTGTTACTCAAAATATCTGTGGACTGTGCCAGTTTAAGATAAAACAGGTAGTACAATAACTAATGCAATGAAATATGTACTGAAGGAAGCCAAATTATTCCCCAAACATATACAAAGCGATCAAGGGAAAGAATTTTTTAATAGAAGCTTCTCATCTCTCATGCAAGAATATAAAATCAATCATTATTCAACATTCAGCACAAAGAAGGCAGCTATAGCAGAAAGAGTGATTCGTACAATGAAGGCATGGCTGTACGAGGAATTTTCGATGAGAGGTCACCACAACTGGCTTGATATTCTTCCAATTATAACTAGTAGATATAACTATAAAGTTCATCGTACAATAGGTATGGTACCCATCAATGTTGATTCAACAACAAAATTGAAATTCAAAGGTATCAATGGAATTGGAGGAAAACAAAGTAAACCCAAATTCCAATTGAATGATAATGTACGTATAAGCAAATACAAAAATATTTTTGAAAAGTCTTACACTGCGAATTTTACCACGAAGCTCTTCAAGATTGTTAAAATTAATTAAACCACAACGATTTATAATGTTGAAGATATGAATGAACAACCGATCAGAGGATGTTTTTACGAAGAAGAGTTATTACGAACCGAGAATCCTGACGTATATCTGATTGAGAAGGTGTTGAAGAGAAGAAAAAATAAAGTATATGTAAAGTGGTTAAGTTAGGTTAGGTTAGGTTAGCGAACAAAATTCTTAGATTGATGAATCAAATATGGTTTAAATGTATCTAATAGTGTATTTATGAATAAACTAATATTAAAGTTCATTATTGTTTTCATTTCAATTATAAGTATGTGAATTGAAAAATATTGCAGCGGTAAACGTTGCCCCAGCCATTCGCAACGTTCTGTGTATACCAAACCAAATTAATTGTATACTCCATTCCCGCTTATATTTTTCAACTCACGATATTGAAAACACATTATCATTCCCAAAACTAATCGCCGTCACTTTGAAATGCAGTATCCAACTCTTTTTGCCAATTATCTCTCACTGATAATGCCGTCTCATAAAGCTTAGTCGACTCCTCAAGCTCAGCCTGAGCTTGCATTCTCGAACGTTGATGGAATTGCTTATCTTTACCAATTTTTGAACGGAGTTCATCAGCATCTTTAGACATTCTAGCCAATTCAACCTTCGCTAATGCAATCTTGGCATCTAATGCTTCAAAAGTTTCATTATTAGCATTAATAGCTCGCTCACTCTTCTCAAGTTCAGCAATAGTCATCTGTGCCTTTACAAGACGGTATTTTGCTTTCCTTTTCATTTCCCCAAACCGATGGAGGGGACTGAAAGAAGATAGCGGTTCAGCTTTCAAATCACTCTTCATTTCTTTAGGAGTACCTTTTGGCTTCCTCTTCGATCTGTCACTTTTCGTTGCGGGTTTTTTCTGTCACACAACACTTTTGGATTCTTTCTTTTCTTTAAAGTCAGTGACAATCGATGAAGATGCCTTAGTAACCTTCCTCTTGATTGTTCTAGATTTCTTATCAACACCAAGAGGAAGGGTAGATGAAGAGTGTTTAAGTGATGATCATTGCGAAACGATCGGATTTTCAATAATAATTTGCTCATTTGGTTCTGGCACATCTGCAAAGTTAACGAAGTCGTTAATATCAAAATCATTTATCGAATCTTGACTCGATAAATGTAATACTGGAATATTTTCAAAATCAGTCTGATCGATATCAACAAGTGGTGAACCATCTTCAGCAATCAATAGCGGCATAGAGCTCATGATTATTAAGGTCTGAGGAATGATATGTGATAGCAATAGAATGTGGATAGGAAGGGTGATGATGTTACTGAGACCTCACCATTTATAGAAGAAAATAAACTAGCGCATGCGCTCTTTCATCAACTGGCACATGCGCTCTCTCACTAAACTATTCACGCATGTAACAATCTTTGTCATTTAAGAGGAAAACTTTGTGTTGCATGCATGTATTTTTAAATGTTAGAAAATAATACAAATAAATTCAAAATATATATATATATATATATATATATATATATATATATATATATATATATATATTAATAATAGAGGACAATAACGATAATAAAAAATATAAAATGAAAAATGTTAATGTGTCTCTGTGGATGTGGAACGTTCTTTGACTCTATTCCTCAATAGTTGTTGCTCGTGCGTCAAACACCAACATTGAAAAAAATGGATTCTCCTATTGGGGTAGAGTTGACCAACCTTCTCACACAGATCCCAAGTACTTCTACATGCATTGCATACATGATTCCAACAATTCATGGAATATGTATCACAACGCAAACAACGTTGCAGTGGAGTTGGAACGGCAGCACAGGTACCACAAATATTTCTACAGATACCTATATTGTTAAATATTATAGGTTCGGAACACTTCAGACACTGTAACTGTTGTTGACGATAATCCGATTTTGTTCGCTTCGGTGGATGAGAAGGAGGCGATAGTTGAATCCGCAACACGCAATCACTACACATACCAGTACATGGATTGATTGAATCCTTAGGTCTACTTATTTGACAAAAGTAGCACACAATAGCCCCTGCAATCATCATTGGGTAGACACACACTTTTGGTTTTTCATTCCACTCTTTTGGAAACGGCATTTTACTAATTCGATTAGAAATATTAAGAGATGACTTACAGAAACTCTGAATGCTCTCTCCTACACCTACGATCTCTATTTATACAAATCAACATCATGTGAAAGTATCGTGGGATAACTTCTCTTACTATTCCACTCTAAACGAGTCAAGTGGGAGTCGCATCACCTCCTATATAAGTCGACTTGCAAACCTAGAGTTCATTCATTCACTCTCTACAACTGTGAGCAAACAACAACAAGATGAATTCTGCAAAAATAAATGCTGCATTAAATAGAATATCTGCTGTTGATGAAAACAATTGGATAGACGAATCAGATGATGAGGATGTCAATGTTCCGCTAGAGGAAGTGATAGTTGAAGCAGAAGATGTTGGAGTCGATGAAGATGAGATAGACGAAGTTGAAAACGAGGCCAACCAAAGCGACGAAGATGATGACGTGATGGAGTTTGAGAGGGTCATGGATGAAGAAGGAGATGATGAAGGGATAGAAGCTGACACAACTGAAGGCGATGGTGCTTTAAGGATCGGTATGCGAACGCTCAATGTCAGTGAGACACTGGAAGATCCCTTGGATTTGTATTGTGCAATGGATGCATACGTATTGATCAGCACAATAGATGGAGAGAACAAAAAACTATGTTGGTGCTGCTTTCGGTTTTATTCGCATAGAAACAATAATGGAGGGTGGTATGCCCATGTCAACACCCACAACACTGTCTCAATTATGGAAATGGGACAGAATTGGTGTGAAGCTTGCGAGAGGCCACTAACAAACTTCACCTGAGTATCTACATGTATTATATGTAATAATGTCCAACCTGTGGCACAATAACCGTGGACCTACTGGTCAAAAAAAACAACAGCCTTTTTCAGGGCTACATTATTCACACAAACAGTAGTTAGTTGTATTAGTATTCATAGATTATATGACAAATGAATACTTTGACTAATAAAAGTCTAAGTAATTTGTTAGTCTTTGAATATCTATACATTATATGACAAATAAATTACTACTTTGACTGAAAAGTCGAAATTTGGAATTTGATAGTCATTGAATATCTATGCATATGATGAGTACTACTTTAAATGAAAGTTGAAGTTGGCATTTTGTCAATCATTGTATGCATATAATGATGAATACTTTCACATACATATATTTCGTTTGAGATTATAATGTTAACATAATGTTAACAATGGTATGAATCTGTTTCTGTTTGAAAGTATAATGGAAAGTATTTTATTGTTTCAGTCTTTAATTGTAGCCCTGAAAAGGGCTGTTATTTTTTTATTAATCCATGCAATGATATGGACTAACGCTCCTCATCATCAGAAACAATAATTATGGTATCGTCATCTGAATTGATGATATACTAATGATATCATCCTCATAGTCATCTGAATCAGATGATATACTCATGATGTCGTCGTCGTCATAATCATCTGAATCAGATGATATACTAATCACATCATCCGCATTGTTATCGTCAACAGCATCTATGTCGTCCTGAATACCTTGTTCCACTCGTTCTGCGAAATCATCAGGAAGATCATAGATTCGCTGCAGAAATTGAGCGAAGGTTGTACTCAAATGATCAGACGTTGAATCTATTTCATGTACTTGGATGGGTCCTGTACTCGACATTGTGGAAGAATGATATAGAACTGGGATTGTTGCTATATTTATATTGGAAGAAATGAAACGGAGGGGGTGAAGTGTAAATGTAGAACAGTGTTTGAGATTCGAAAACATCAAGAATGAAACTCTGAGCGATTATTAGGAGAAATTCTTAGTGATTATTATGAAAAAAAAACTAATAAGAGGGAGAGGAAGGGAGAGGAAGGGAGGAAGACACTGCCCCAGCCTCGCAGTGCCTCGTGTACACCAACCAAAAAGTGTGTACTCCGTGGACGGAAAGGATGGACGAGTAGATGATTATATGTCATCATCGGAATTGAGGACATCATCATCGATCAGGATTGGGGATGGCGGAGGACTATCCTCGATGAGGATAGGGGATGGTGGAGGACGTCTAACGTCAAGCTCGTCATCAGCATCGTCGCCAGAGTCGTCGTCGTCATCATCATGTGTCTCCAGGTGGTGGGTCACCCCATTCGTCATCCCATTGGTAGGGATCCGGATAATCCCCGTCCGATAGGTCAGCTTCATCACTCCCAGTGACATGCTGAACCTGCACCTTATAGTCATGATTCATGAATTCGAAGGGAATGTCATGAGGTGCCGTTGTGGAGTCCACGAATCCTTCCTGTATAGATGCATAGTAAGGCATCTGAGGCACCGGGACACTATAGGGCTCAGTAGTTGAATCAGGTTCCATCTCGATGCTAGCTGATCAACTGAATGTTTCATCTGATGATTCCTACTTTTATACTTTTGAGAGGGAGTGAGAGAGGAGTGGGACATTGAGTAGGGGTAAATTGCAGTGTGACATAAGACATATTCAATGAGTAGGGGTAAATTGCAAAGTGACATAAGACATATTCAATAAAAGAGATACTTGAATGGATAAGATACAAATGAAATATACTTGTCGATTTCACTATGAAACATGTCTATTTTTCATTTTTTAAATTTTCTTCACATGAAATTATTTACAAGTGATTAGAGAACACAAAAATTGATGTGAGGTATTTGTCTAGAAGAACTTGGAATTGAAATAAAAAAAAATAATAATAATAAGAGGAAGTGAAGAAAAATGCTCCAACCATCGCATTGTTCAATGTGTACCAAACCAAAACAATGTACACCCTTTATTTCACTTTTTTTTTTATTTTATTTTTTTTGGTTCCTAAAATTACTAATATAAACTTAAAACTACCATAATTAAATATTCCTAACTAACCTAAAACTAATCTTATATTTACACTTTATCTACAAAAAAAGTGTCCATAATTGTCACTAATTTTTTGTACAGCTCTATCGAAGAGGTCTGTGCTTTACACCTTTCCTGCAGAGATGCATAATTCCGATGTATTTCGGCCATTTCTTTTTGGAGTTCCCTAAGTCGGGTATCCATTTCAGCCATTTGCCGGTTCATGGTAACCAACGCGGCCTCGCTAGATCGGGAAGCTCGTTCTGCTTCCTTACATCTCTGCAGAAAAACACTCAACTTTTCACTAACTTCTCCGATAGGTTGTGGCACCAACACCTCAGGATCCGCCGGTGTCGCTGGCAGCGGTGGTAGTCGCGTCACCAACGGAGACAATATCACCAACTCTGGAGAAGGAATCCTCGGAGTTTCCACCACACACCACCACCACCACCAGCTGCTGCTGGTGGTGGTGGTGTGGAGGCCCTCTTACTAGAGGTCGACCAACTACCTGCATAAGGATTAGTCCTATTGCAAGTATCTCGGTACTTAGAAATAGGACCAACCTTCGCTGCAGGTCGTTGGCAAACCTTCTTCACAGGCCTGACTTCCTCCTCCTCCTCGAATAAGTCAGGGCTAGCAGATCTGCACCTAACTCGCGAACGCGAAGTGGTTGCCTGGTCACCCGGCACCGCTCCCGAAGATGCTGCCTCCTCCTGGTCAGCGGACACCGGCAGAATAGACGCCACAGCATTATTCACCTCCTATGTATTGGTTGCCATTCTGAAAAAGAAAAAATAATACAAAGTTATTTGATATAAAAAATAACATTCCTAATTTACTTACTCAAATATCAAGTTGGTCGTTGGAAGGGACTGCCTTGTTGTGGAGTGGACTGCTCTCGATGAGATGACTTCTCGAACTGAATGTTGTGGAGTGCTCTCCGGAGGGTATCGACTTCGATGCGTGAGTGGTGGGAAAATGGTGGGAGCGCACATGCGCGTTGAGGGTAGGGGTGTACATGCGCAAATGTTGGGAGTCGGGGCTTCGGGGAGGGGAGGGGCGGGGTTTCGGAAAGGGGGCGGGGCTTCGAGAAGGGGCAAAAAACGCGCCCCGGATGCAAGTGGCGGATGTTGAGCGCCCCAGGCCGCGAAGCGGCCTGCTGAGCGATCGCTTCACGATCGCGAAGCGATCGCCTATTAACCTAACGTAAGTATGCAGCTAACCTAACGTAACTGTTAACCTAACCTAACGAGGGAATACTAACCTAA
The DNA here is from genome assembly GCF_025532065.1 of Leptinotarsa decemlineata. Classification (NCBI taxonomy): domain Eukaryota; kingdom Metazoa; phylum Arthropoda; class Insecta; order Coleoptera; family Chrysomelidae; genus Leptinotarsa; species Leptinotarsa decemlineata. The sequence continues at coordinate 422,835 of NW_027412685.1, forward strand.
CACCTAAACTAACGTAACTATGCAGCTAACCTAACGTAACTATGCAGCTAACCTAACGTAACTATTAACCTAACCTAACGAGGGAATACATTCACCATGTTGGTTCCATTAATACATCATCAGTTGGTTTTGGTTTTGGTTGTATTATTCTATGATTTGGATTAATGTTCAGTCCTGGATATCCCAGTCCACCTGATGATGATGGCCTGACTTTATAGTTTCTCTCCAAAACTTCTTTATAGTTTTTCTCCAATACTTCAACTCTCTGTTCCAGTACATCATACTTTTTCATTGTAGTCCCTGTTATGTTTGACATAGCATCAAATTTTTTATTTGTAGACGCTGTTATGTCAGACATTTTTATGTCTACATCACTTGTTAGTTTGTCAAATTTACGAGTGAAAGTTATCCGAGCCTCTTCAATTTTATCGTCAAATGCTTGCCGGGCGTCCCGAGCAATATTGCCTATTGTGGATTGTATTGCAGCTTGTAGGGCTAGAAGTATAACCTCCTTTGTTCCGTTAATTTCCCCCTCAAGATATGATACAGTTACACAATCACTCTTGTCAATTGGTTCGCTTATATTTTTCAATATTTTTCTTTGCATGTCATAATGACCATCTTTTGTTAATTTAAAACCAATCCCGGGAGGACCTCGAATGACATTACCACCCAATTTTCTTTTTCTACCAAACTTATCGATTGTTTTAGACATTGTGCACTCTACGATGATTCTTTTCAAACTGATATTTCTTTCATTTACATTATGCTATATACTTTACAGTAATTGGTTAGGAAAATAGAAATGAAACAAATAATATTTTTATCATTTTTTATTCATCTAAGTAACTTGGTAAAAGTGATACATATACAATACATAATACAATAATCACAAATAAGAATGTTCCGGTTTGAAGGAATAAGCAATAATACTTCGAATTATAATTCAATTATTCATCTCTACAGTCAACAAATTGATTAGTTGGTCTAAGGCGCTCTCTTGAGAAAAAGAATGAACGATTTCAGACACCCAACGAATGTTATCATTAGGATCATTTCGATAAAATTCTATATCGCTATGACCCCATGAAAGAGTTCGAGTGGTATTCGGAATGATGAATCTCTTGTCGTCATGATACGATAAAGCGACTTTATTTTTCAATTCAGTGTAAATATCATGCAATACGCTTCTGAACGAGTTCATCTTCCTGAATATCATACCTCCCTCTTCAATGATTTTTTCATAGTCTTCACATGTCAATTCATTTTTTATAACAGATCGTTTCACACCTTTGGCCTTCTTCAGTTCACCATCAACAGATTTCACGTAATACGCTTTAGCACCTGTACCGTAAAAGCTGATTATTGGATCATTTGGGAATTCATCTTTGAAATTACCCAGAACTGACTTTGTCACTGGAATATTGAATTGGTTTCCTATTTTATAATTAGATGTATCGAACTTATTTATATCATTTTTGATAAATTCATAGAAATTGTCTGTATTTACTTTGAGAATAAGGGAGTCGGTATCAGTGTAGAGTAAGGACGCATCTTCTCCAAACTGTTGTTTGATACATCCATAGAAAAAAATCATACATAACTGTTTTAGATAATTCTAGAATGGAAAATCCTAAATATAGTGGTTTAGCATAATGAACTTTTACTCTAGCCAATTGAATGGCAACAAAATTTTCTGTAAAAATAGAGCATTTTTTAAAATTTGGTCGCGATATGAGACAACTAGCACCTATAGTTCTTTTTATATTTTCCCAATGTGTAATGAGTCTAACATCAATTCTATTGTCTACGTTTTCCATTGTTTTTCCATAGACTGCATTATTCATTAGTTTGTAGAAATCTTTTTCAGATTTGTTATTAGACCTATTACGCATTTCAGTATTCAAATCTATATAAGGCTTCATCCAACATGATTGCTTAAACCTCAATACTCTATGTGTGTTCATCACTATCAAACCATGATTGACAGCTTGCTGTAAGTTTCTATAGTGAACAATATATTTTCTTTTGTCGTTTAAATTTGGAATTAATTTGGGAACTTTCGATTTTGCATATGGAGGTATCAAACGTTCAACTAAGAATGGTAAATCGGAATGTTTATCATGAAGTTCTTGGGGATAATGTATATCCACTTCCAATACATATCCATAAGGACTATCAATATCCACATTCATTATATCAATATTGAGAATTTCATGAGGTGCTAACCATGAAAATTCACCTGTTGGTAATGGTTGCGACATGCTATGACCATATAGATTTGTTGCATCCAAATATGAAATGAATGAAGATGGTTCATTTGGATTATAATCCGGTAAAAATTTATTGTTTGCTTTATGTTTCCTTTCACTACATTGACTTATTTCACCACGAATACCTTTTTGAAAGAAGTGAACCATATCAATATCAGTTAGTAATTCCAATTCAATATTAGTATATTTCAACATGGCATCCCACGATAATCCGGGTGCAGTGAAGTATTGTGCCGGATCCAATTTATATTTATCAACAGATATATTTCTAAAGTTTTCAAAAATGTCACATAAGAGTAACACATCTGACTTTAAATATAAATCAGAGTATTCACCCAAATCCTGACATTCGAATAAATTCCAAACAAGTTGAGCTCTCCCATAATCATTATCTGATATATGTTCACAATTGAGTTTATCATAAAATTGATTTTTGGTTGGAAGTCTTGGATGATTCAGTTTTTCGATGTCATCAACAAAACTATAGGGAAATACACCTTTCTTTCTCATCAAATTGAAATTTTCAATTTGTGGGAAATGTTTGCGCATCTCGATACACTGATCAGATGTTAAATTTGCACCTAAATTCTCCAAAGAACTAGGCATGAATCTGAAACTATCAATGAATCTCATTTTCAAATAATTCTTCTTCATCCTACCATCTTTATCCGTATAGGAGTGTGTAAAGAGATGTTTTGTGAAAGATATATATTTCTCATTAGTTTGTGGGATGACATCCACTTTATCTTTGTTTTTATACAATTCCTTTATGAATAAATGACAATCATATCCACTGAGATTGTGAAAAATTATAGGAATGAAATTTGGCAATTTAAAATTCAAATTACAAGATGAATGAGCAGCAGGGGACCTTTTTTTTTCCTGTGAGGTGACAATGATCCCTCACTTTGACTTCGCCATCATTAAATTGTTTGGAACAAATGCCACAATTTGTGGCAGAAGCAAACTGTTCCTCTTCCTCAGGAGTTTGTACATCCATAGGAATAGGGAACCTGAGATGATTTTCATAAATATTTTTCAAATCATCTTCGATTTCGCTAACGAATTTCTGGGCTGCATCCACACCCCTATACGAAACAAATTTTGATAAATCATCATTGTATGAACATTTAATCAAATAAGCAAATGAATAAGGCTCATGTTTGAATGTCTTGATCGAATACGAGTATTCAGGATTTGGTTGAGTGGTTTGAATCGGCTTCAGTACTGATTCAAAATCGGCATACACTACAAATGGTACCTTCATTTGTTTCTCAAAGTTTTCAAAAGTTAGTATATTTTCAGGTACCGTTTTCCCATATTTATTGACTTTGAAATTGGTTGATGGTGTTGTAGTACTCAAGTGATTACAATCATTTATCTTATGACGTAATAGTAATTGCTCATTAGAAAAATATAATAAACAGCCATCACAAAAATATTTCTCACAAACCACAAGAGGGGACTAAATCATCTGTCGGTAACAAATAAGACAGATGGGTATCCGCGGCTAAGCTAAACAGTGGAGACGGGAGTGGGTTAAACAACTTAGCAAATTTCAAATAGATCTTAATGGGCGCCAGGTAAATTTAATCCTCCAGATACCCTAAGTAACTCACAATATCAATAACTTACCAATTAATATTGGAAATAAAAGATAAAAATCCCCAATATGATTTATTCAGTAATCCTAACTTACATGGATTAACCAACAACGCTTCTAAGACAACAATGCAATATTCACACTACTACGCGATGTTCAAATGTCCATACAAGAGCGCGGTGTATCTAACCACGAATTCAATCAGCCATAAATTACGGTAGTAACGACGCTCAAAAAAAACTACAATACGTCGAGTAAAACTACCACGAAAATTGAGTAGGTGAAATCGTAAATACTAGTATCGGATGGTAAGACAAACTCGTTTGCGTCGCGTGAGCTCAGGCGTAGGCGCATCGGTGTCAATCAGCAATCGTGAAAGGAAGAATACACCTCAATTTCCGTTTCACAAATATCTATGTCAATCAGGTATCAATAACAAACTCTTAATCAATAAACGATAAACAAACACTATATCAACAGGTATCAATAAACATAAGGGCAACAATTATTCAAATATCTCAGTATATCACAAATATTCAATTAAATCAATTATAACTTGCGTGCTCCTTTTGGGCCACCCGGTATATGGTGTTAGGCTACCCTGTAGTATGGCGGAGATGGATCACCCTGTAGCACCGGAGATGGATCACCCTGTAGCACCACCAAGATAGATCACCCTGTAGCACCGGTGGATCACCCTGTAGTACGGCGGAGATGGATCACCCCTGGCCAAGGGGTTTTCTATACGATTCTTCGTGTGCGGTGTTCTGCACGGAAGTCCTGCTGGGACTTGATGAGTGACTGAGGGCCTTCTGTTTCTTATGAATCTAATTTCGGAAATCCTTCCACCTGGCACGAGTTCGGTATCCACCACAAATCCTCAAAAGAGCTTAAGTTTCCGACTGCAAATATCCACACCAAAATGACCAATCAGTCTTCCACTATACAATCCTGACTTGTAGAAATAATCCCCGTGAAGGATGGCACAAATACAACCAAATATATCCTACAATCAGTCTGATGGTACCCTTTGAACTCCGAACCAAGCTCACCGAAGGCTAACTTCCAAATACTAAGAGAATGCCACATCTGACAGCTAACCAGTTGTTGCCACAGTGCATCCAATCTACACTACAAGCACCAAGGGGGCGCTGTGCACAACATCATAAATCTAACAATTCCTCCACAGCCACTTGATACATCATCAACAAGTCCATGACCCATCAAAACTCCTTCTCAAAGCAATGCAACCCTAAAACAACCCTTGACAACTTGAGTAACCGATCAATCCCTCACCCGTGAACAACTGTAGAACTAGTTCGGTGTAAGTCGACGGAACGACACTACGAAAGTTCGGCAGATGTCAACCAACAGCTGTCTCTTAACCTTGTTTACGAATATTTACAAAATATATTGTTCCAACCTATTTTCAACTATTTACCAATCCTTATTCATGCGATGGAATAGAAACATATAAGGTAAGTCGCCATAACCTTCCCTTTCAGTACAAATATTAGAGCATTCATATTATGCAGAATATTTACCGAAAATATCAAACAGTATTCAGAAACCCAGAGGTAACTAATATTGTTTTTCAGGCGATATGGCTCTAATATGTCAGTAAACCTTCTGGAAGTGATGAATAACAATCTATGCAAGAAATATTCTCGGAAAGGTATAGGGAATACGGCAGACAACGGCTGAAAAAAAATGATAGGTGAAGAAAACTGAGAAACAAACAATAACAACTATTTCAACCTAGCGAGGAATTTCGGATCTCCAACGTCGATTGGCAATAGGAGAATGCGTAAGTACTGGTCAAAGCAGTTAGTCAGGGAGCATACATTTATTCTTATACATTTCAGGTATGGTTTTCTATGGAACGGAAGATTCCCATTACTATGATGTTAAATGAATAAAATGAACTTGTAACTGAATTACATTGTTAATATCCTCTGAATAAAGATCTTAAAAGGAAAGGTAGTGTTTTTGAAAGGTCACATAAGAGCAGTTTGATCTAGGGCTAAATTGAAACGTAACAACTTCTTTGAAAATGTAGGTTGGGCACACTGACAAACCAGATGTGTCCCTAGCTGTGACGAAAAGTTCGTCATCAATAAATGACAATTCTGTCGATTCCATAGTAAATAAACGAACAATATCTACAATATTTACAAGTAAATTTAGACCGTTACAATTCCCCCCTTGCCTCAAGAAAATTTACTAGCGTAAATTTTCATCAGCGCTAGCTGACTTTAGGTCTTTCGCATTCCATATTCCCTTATAATTACCGTCTTCATCTCTTAATTCATATGTCCACGGGGATACCCTTTTTTTAATATAAAAAGGCCCGACAAATCTTGGCGCTAGCTTAGCACTAAAATATTTGTCCGCCTCTGATACCACAAAATTCTTCCTCCAAACGGGTTGATTTGGCCAAAATTCTTCACTCCTTCTTCGAAGGTTATAAGTTTTTTCATTCTTTCGAGCAGCCACATCTAACCTTTTCCTTATCTCCTCAAAGAGTTTTCTGAATCCTTCAGGCCTCGAATCTTCAGCAGGTTCACTATCAACCAATAGATTTTTCCTCCGAGAGATCTCCTCTCCGCACAAAACCATTGAGCGGCCGAAATTCACGAAATATGGAGTGTGGTTAGTCGTCTCATGTCGAGCCGTTCTCAAGGCGCATGATAGCTTGGGTAAGTTGAAATCCCAGGTCCTGTGATTATCGGACACATACATAGCCAACATTGACTTCAATGTTCTGTTCACTCGTTCAGTCGGGTTTGCCTGAGGATGATAATGGGCATTATACCTAATTTTCACCTTATATTCTTCCACGAGTTTTCTCATCTGTCGAGATCGGTATTGCGGCCCATTATCGCACAAAAGAATTCGGGGAACTCCATATACCAGAAAAACTTCCTCTTCGATCTTCCTTATGATGATTTCTGCTGTTGACGATCTTAGCGGAAAGACTAATGAAAACTTGCTAAAGTAATCTGTTACGACTAAGATAAATTTATTGCCTTTTGTAGATCTAGGTAAGGGTCCCATGATATCACTGGCGATCATTTCCCATGGCCGGGTCACTTTCGGTTGTGGAGTCATTAGTCCATTTGGTCCTCTGAGGTCGGGTTTATAGGCGGAACAAGTGGAACAATTTCGAACAAACTTCGACACGTCAGATTTCATCTTTGGCCAATAATGCCTTTCCCTGATACGATGGTAGGTTTTGAATATTCCTTGATGTCCTGAGGTCGGGTCTGCATGAGCTTCAATAAGAATTTTCTTCCGATCCGCTTTTGGTACAACTAACTTCCAAACGTCGGTTTGGTCTTCTAATTCCACGTAACACGGTTTGACGTACTTGTAGAGTGATCCCTGAGAGAATCTCCAATTGGGGTATTTTTCGGGTTGTAAACTCACTCGATCTTTCACGCGCAGGTACCACTTGTCCAAAATCTCTTCTTTCATCTGCTGGTTGATGGCATCAATGACTGGGACCGATCGAGAAAGGGTGTCAGGAACGATGTGATCCTTCCCTTTCCTGTGAACAATTTTGAAGTCATATTGCTGCATGCGGACTGCCCATCTTGCCAGTCGTCCTGATGGATCTTTCAAATTCTGTAACCAGACCAAGGAATAGTGATCGGTTATTACGGTGAACGGAATAGCTTCTAAATAAGGTCGCAGTTTTTCAATCGCCCACAGCACGGCCAAGCATTCCCTTTCTGTAGTAGAAAAATTGCGCTCTTGTTTCGTCAATGATCTACTCAAATAGCAAATTACTACGTCCTCATCCTCGCGAGTCTGAGTGAGAACAGCGCCAATTCCAAATGCCGAGGCGTCTGTTTGCAGAACAAATGGGAGGGAATAATCCGGACAGCTCAAGACTGGTGCTGATATAAGACGTTCCTTCATCTTCTGAAAAGCGATATCGCAAGTTTCGGTCCAATCAAACTTTCTACCCTTTTTCAGCAGCGATGTGAGTGGAGAAACGATGGATGCAAACTCAGGTATGAATCTCCTGTACCAGGAAAAAGTACCCACCAGTCTCCTGACATCTTTTACCGATTCTGGTCTAGGAAGCTGCAACATAGCCTTGACTTTATCGGGGTCGACATGCAATCCATTTCTATCTACAACGTATCCCAAATACTTCATTTCTGGCCTACAAAATTGACACTTTTCGAAGCTAACAGTGAGATTTGCTTCTCTCAATCTGCGGAAAACTTCATCAAGAATTGTCAGATGTTTCTCCAGAGTTTGGGTAACGATCACTACATCATCCAAATAGACGAAGACGTGTGGTTCTAGTTCAGGTCCTAGGACGGTATCGATCAACCTCTGCCACGTTGCTGGTGAATTATGTAATCCGAACGGCATCCTTTTAAATTGGAACAAACCACGCCCAGGAACGGTAAACGCTGTATACGGTCTCGACTTTTCCGCCACAGGAACTTGCCAATACGCAGACTTGATATCAAGAGAGGATAAATAATGTGCATTTTTCAATTTATCGAGCGTGTGGGAAACATATGGGAGAGGGTAGCTGTCTCGTTCCGTTACCGAATTTAGTTTTCTGTAATCAACGCAAAAGCGGTAGCTCCCATCTTTCTTCTTAACGAGAAGAACCGGTGACGACCAGCCACTATTCGACTTCTCGATAATATCGTTCTTCAACATCTCTGTTAGTTCTCGATCAATATGTTGTTGAATAATAGGCGACACTGGATAATAACGCTGCTTGATGGGTGGTGAGTTGGTCACGATGACATGTTCAGCTAGATTCGTACAGCCTAAATTATTCCCCATGAGCTCCTTGTTCTTCTCTACTACAGCGTTTAGCCGGGCCTCTTCCAATGGTGATAAAACTGTTTGTCCTCGAAGATGGTCCAATGCGTTCAGATAGCAAATTTCCTCAGAAAATTTCCACTCGTTGTGCCTCAGATTCGGAACCACTCCCATTGCTCTCCAGAAATTCGTTCCCAAAATTAAGTGATGAGGGACATCAGGAACCACTAAAACTCGAATTAATTTCAGCTTGCCTCTTAAACAAAATGGCACTTCACATTCTCCTATACTTTCACATACTTGACCATTGGCAACAGTGCAACTAATTCTCTTTGCTGAATTCAAATGTACCAAATCTTTTACGATTTGCCAACCTGGGTGTCCCAAGATAGTGGCTGAGGCACCTGAGTCTAATAACCCCAGTAAACTACGCCCCAAGACTTCAACTTTAAGGTAGGGTCTCTCATCGTTTTCGGCGTGATCCAGAATATAATCAAGGATTGGTTGAATAGCAGTCGCCGAGTGCAATTTGCGAGCGCCTTCCCCTCGACGATTCAAAGGCGTCGCTTGTCGTTTCCCGACACGGAGCAGTTTGGACAATTACGAACGGTATACCCTTTTCTCTTACATCTGTAGCATTCCAGTTGCTTCGGTAGAGCACATCCTATAGCACGATGTCCGGGTTGATCGCATCGGAAACATACTATCTCCTTCGACTGATTGTTCGACGGAATTCGTGCCGTTGCTATCTCTAAGGCATTCAATTCCTTGGTGACCTCTACGAAAGCCAAATCCTTCTCTATCACGTTGCCACGACGTGCTGATGGTTCTACGTAGCTATTGATTATGTCCCTTCTGGCTTCCATTCTTCGACATACCGAGCGAAGTTCTGAAATGGTTGTGGGTAAGGGTTCACGTAATCTGTCTTGGTAAAAGGGATGTAAATTCTTCATAACTATGTTCAGCTTAGCTTCCTCTGTCATTGGGCAACCTAGGCGGCTGAAGTAGCTTGACATCACTGCAAGATAAACTCCGATGGTTTCTGAGTGGTGTTGAGTCCTTTTCTGCAATTCTTCGAACAATGCGTCAGAATGATTGGCAGGGAGATATTCTTCTCGAAACTCTTCCACTAGTTCTTCCCAGGTCGATACTCGATTCCGACAATCTTTATAAAATTGATACGCCTTGTCAGCAAAAAGGTCCACACCTGAGTCCAACAAAACAGCGTTGGGGACATGTCGCGCTAGTCTCAACTCCTCTATTCCCTCGAAAAATGCTGTCACCGACATTCCTTTACCATCTCCAGAAAACTTCTTCAGATTCCATTTATAAGGCGGAATCATTTTACTGGTTGAGCATGGGTCAAAGACTGGATCTTCCGTCAGAGACGATCGAGCAACTGCTCCTAAGTTAGCATGGAATGATTGCGCTCCCAATCTGCTTTCTAATTGATTTAGTGCAACCGGCACACGCTTCGTATCACTTCTCTTGCTGCTGTCAACTTTATGTGAAAATTCGTCCATCAACGACAGAGCCAAACCCAGGAGTTCGGATTTCCGGGTTTCTTTGTCCTTATCCTTATCTGGGTCCATATTGTCTATACGATTCAACACATGTGCTAGCTTGGTCTGAAGTTTCATTGCCCCGCTACTCGTTCCAGAATCGGTTATGTCATCAATCAGCCTTCTGATATCATCTAGTTTCCCTCTGATTGCAGCCTCATCTTCCTCGAAAGTGAATGGATATGAAGGATATCGAAGACTCTCGCCGTACCTTTCCATCTGCATTACTTGAACCAAACGATGTCTCATTTCCTCACAAGTGCCAGTTGCTACGCCCCGATATGCTAATTCATAGGTCAGTTCGTCTTTATCAAGACGATTTATTACCAGTCTTCTTGCCATAACGCTATTCTACTAGAGTGGTATCAATTAAAAAAAAATATTTATATTTTTCCAAAGTTTCCAAAAGTCACCTACTAACGCCAAAACGCAAAAAAAAAACCTTCTTTTAAGGGCCCCACGTTGGGCGCCAAAATGTCACCTCACAAACCACAAGAGGGGACTAAATCATCTGTCGGTAACAAATAAGACAGATGGGTATCCGCGGCTAAGCTAAACAGTGGAGACGGGAGTGGGTTAAACAACTTAGCAAATTTCAAATAGATCTTAATGGGCGCCAGGTAAATTTAATCCTCCAGATACCCTAAGTAACTCACAATATCAATAACTTACCAATTAATATTGGAAATAAAAGATAAAAATCCCCAATATGATTTATTCAGTAATCCTAACTTACATGGATTAACCAACAACGCTTCTAAGACAACAATGCAATATTCACACTACTACGCGATGTTCAAATGTCCATACAAGAGCGCGGTGTATCTAACCACGAATTCAATCAGCCATAAATTACGGTAGTAACGACGCTCAAAAAAAACTACAATACGTCGAGTAAAACTACCACGAAAATTGAGTAGGTGAAATCGTAAATACTAGTATCGGATGGTAAGACAAACTCGTTTGCGTCGCGTGAGCTCAGGCGTAGGCGCATCGGTGTCAATCAGCAATCGTGAAAGGAAGAATACACCTCAATTTCCGTTTCACAAATATCTATGTCAATCAGGTTACAATAACAAACTCTTAATCAATAAACGATAAACAAACACTATATCAACAGGTATCAATAAACATAAGGGCAACAATTATTCAAATATCTCAGTATATCACAAATATTCAATTAAATCAATTATAACTTGCGTGCTCCTTTTGGGCCACCCGGTATATGGTGTTAGGCTACCCTGTAGTATGGCGGAGATGGATCACCCTGTAGCACCGGAGATGGATCACCCTGTAGCACCACCAAGATAGATCACCCTGTAGCACCGGTGGATCACCCTGTAGTACGGCGGAGATGGATCACCCCTGGCCAAGGGGTTTTCTATACGATTCTTCGTGTGCGGTGTTCTGCACGGAAGTCCTGCTGGGACTTGATGAGTGACTGAGGGCCTTCTGTTTCTTATGAATCTAATTTCGGAAATCCTTCCACCTGGCACGAGTTCGGTATCCACCACAAATCCTCAAAAGAGCTTAAGTTTCCGACTGCAAATATCCACACCAAAATGACCAATCAGTCTTCCACTATACAATCCTGACTTGTAGAAATAATCCCCGTGAAGGATGGCACAAATACAACCAAATATATCCTACAATCAGTCTGATGGTACCCTTTGAACTCCGAACCAAGCTCACCGAAGGCTAACTTCCAAATACTAAGAGAATGCCACATCTGACAGCTAACCAGTTGTTGCCACAGTGCATCCAATCTACACTACAAGCACCAAGGGGGCGCTGTGCACAACATCATAAATCTAACAATTCCTCCACAGCCACTTGATACATCATCAACAAGTCCATGACCCATCAAAACTCCTTCTCAAAGCAATGCAACCCTAAAACAACCCTTGACAACTTGAGTAACCGATCAATCCCTCACCCGTGAACAACTGTAGAACTAGTTCGGTGTAAGTCGACGGAACGACACTACGAAAGTTCGGCAGATGTCAACCAACAGCTGTCTCTTAACCTTGTTTACGAATATTTACAAAATATATTGTTCCAACCTATTTTCAACTATTTACCAATCCTTATTCATGCGATGGAATAGAAACATATAAGGTAAGTCGCCATAACCTTCCCTTTCAGTACAAATATTAGAGCATTCATATTATGCAGAATATTTACCGAAAATATCAAACAGTATTCAGAAACCCAGAGGTAACTAATATTGTTTTTCAGGCGATATGGCTCTAATATGTCAGTAAACCTTCTGGAAGTGATGAATAACAATCTATGCAAGAAATATTCTCGGAAAGGTATAGGGAATACGGCAGACAACGGCTGAAAAAAAATGATAGGTGAAGAAAACTGAGAAACAAACAATAACAACTATTTCAACCTAGCGAGGAATTTCGGATCTCCAACGTCGATTGGCAATAGGAGAATGCGTAAGTACTGGTCAAAGCAGTTAGTCAGGGAGCATACATTTATTCTTATACATTTCAGGTATGGTTTTCTATGGAACGGAAGATTCCCATTACTATGATGTTAAATGAATAAAATGAACTTGTAACTGAATTACATTGTTAATATCCTCTGAATAAAGATCTTAAAAGGAAAGGTAGTGTTTTTGAAAGGTCACATAAGAGCAGTTTGATCTAGGGCTAAATTGAAACGTAACAACTTCTTTGAAAATGTAGGTTGGGCACACTGACAAACCAGATGTGTCCCTAGCTGTGACGAAAAGTTCGTCATCAATAAATGACAATTCTGTCGATTCCATAGTAAATAAACGAACAATATCTACAATATTTACAAGTAAATTTAGACCGTTACATGTTCATGAGCCGATAATTGGCTTGAAACTAATCTTGAAAGATCTTTGATCCAACAATAATGATTATTACCGAAATCATCTGTGATAAGTAACAAATTGACATGTCTTTTAAGTCTTCTCTGAGAGTAACGTAATGGTCCAATTATTTCATACATTATTTTACCCTTCTCGAATTTACTTTCTAAACCGTACACATTAACTGAAATATCATTCTTGTCTTCAAATTTCACAATATCTTTCAACTTTACCGGAAAATTCATACCTGTTACATCTATGACTGTACTGAAATGTGGATACGATGAAACTTCTGATGTTCTATCGATTGCAGGATGTAGTGCTGAAGTGATAGCCCATGCAAAACAATGCTGATCTTCATTACGGACATTAACCACGGCCTTCCTACGCTCGATACATTCAGGCAGCTTCACATATGAACATCCACTGAGCGGGCTGTATTTATTAATGTTCAACTCCAGAAACATGATTTTTTCACAAGTCCAACCTTAAATACAGAACAATATTACTAATCCATCCAATTAAAACTTGGTAGAAATGTTTACCTGAATCACGTTCCTGGAATTCTGTAGTTTGAGTGATAATCCCATTTCGAAATCCATCAAATAAGGAATTCAAATCAGTAGATTGATCAACTGTTCTATTCTGTGAATTAAATGATTTGGTTTCCTTCAGGTCTTGTGTTTGTAGAATATAACTCCCAAATACTTCCATATTCAATTTGATGATTTTGTGAACCCTGATGGCCGATTCCAATAATTCTATAACTTTCTGCCTGATTTCATTAAAGAATAACATGTAATCGGTGGAAACAATGGAACTCTGCACCCTGTATGTCGCAATCCGACGTTTGAAGGCGCTCTTTATAATTTGAACACCATCACTGAATTGAACACATGTATTATTCTTATGTTGTAGAGTTCTATTGTGAGAATTCACTTGAGTCAATGGAATCATCACATTACAACAATTACATGTGTACATTGGTGCTGCAGCGTCATCTAATCTCACTCGTTTCACTGATGGACCTCCTTGGCAACTCTGGAGCTGATGACGACGAAGGTTGTCACTACGGGTAAAAGATTTACCACTTTCACAAGAATACATTTTCTATGATATGTTCTCACTAACTCACTCGATGGAAACTGACATAACCAACACTCGCCCGCTTCTTAAATACCATAATCCACGTCGCCTGCGCATCACCGTAGAGAGTGAGGGTAGGTAAGGACACATCGATGCATCCACTAGAGATGCCTGACGTCACAGCCAAGCCCATCTCCCAATTTGATGCGATAACAGTTGCCGGCACGAGCAAGCAGTGGTCGTTGCGCTTTCGGAGAGGGCAGACGTTTGCACAGTCCTCGCCCGCCTGCGTGTCACCATCAATAGCAAGGGTAGGGTGATGCGTTACGTCACATCATTCACTGCTTCGAGAGCGATACGAACAAGCAATTGTCGTTGCGCTCTCGGAGAGGACAGACGTTAGCACAGTCCTCGTCCGCCTGCGTGTCACCAGTGATGGCGAGTCTGGGGCGATGCGTTACGTCACATCCTTCACTACATCGAGGGAGGTGAGAGCAGACCGATGAATACGCATTACTCTGCCACACGTCGTGGAGTGAACATGTCGCTCTCTAGCCGTTGAACGGTTATTGCTGTGACGTCACTCCCCTACTAACTTGGTGCCCTCACACCGATGGAGCATTCATTACTTGGAGGATCTTCGAAGTATGCAGACGTATGTTTGTACATAGACAAACAAGCACATGATGAAACCCTGTACCGTGCATTCTCTTACACACACACACACACATACACACACAAAATCTCATATGAAAAAAAATCTGAACGATCCATGCACCAGACACTTCAAGGTCACAACGCCTTGACTTCACTGCACAACAAAAAAAAGCAAATAACACGTCATATTGGTGGGGGGAGGATTAGAACCGGGAAAAAATTTCTGAACGATCCATACACCACACCCTTCAAGGTCACATCACATTGACTTCACCAAACAACAACCAATAAAAAAGCAATTAATACGTCATAGTGGTGGGGGGAGGCTTAGAACCGGCTCAAATCTCCTACTCACGTTATATCGTCATCACTGAATTGCAACGACATACGTTCTGGTAGCTATGTTTTGAATAATTTATCATTGCTTACATCTTCCAAAGTTAATAAAATTGATTAACCAAACCTTCTAGAATAAGTTGACATATTTCAAATTATGTACACCTCATCAATTGGCAATGATACTGAGGCCTTCTGCTCTAGTATTTCAACCTCCTTTACAATCAAATTATTGATTTTATTTGAGTCTACTTTTGAAAAGGACATGATGAAAATATGTATGGAAATATAAACAATTTCCAACAGAGAAATACACTCACCGTCTTCCTTCTATTATGAACTGAATAACACTCTACCAATTGCTAACTGCTGCAGATATATTCGTCTACTAATTTCATAGTGTGTCGAGCATTTCTTTTATGTTAAACAGCGCAAGTCACCCCCACCATGAAACCGTGAAAGGTTCACATTGCTAGTTGCTACCCACTAGAGGTGTCTGACGTCACAGCCAAGCCCATCTTCCAGCTGGATACGTTAACAGATGTCGATACGAACAGACAGTGGTTGTTGCGCTCTCGTTGAGGGCAGACGTCAACAAATTGCTCACCGCCTGCGCGTCACCATCGACAACGAGGCTATACGCGATGCATTACGTCACAGCCTTCACCGCATCGAGAGAGGTGAAGGCATACCGATGAATACGCATTACTCAGCCACATGTCGTGGAGTGAACATCTCGCTCTCCTACTCTTGAAGAGTTGCTGCTGTGACGTCACACCACTACTAACTTGGTGGGCTCATACCGATGAAACATTCATTATTTGGAAGATCTTTGAAGTATGCAGACGAATGTTTGTACATAGACAAACACATGATGAAACCCTGTACCGTGCATTCTCACACACACACCAACCAAATGTAATTCAGTCATTATGTCACACACACACACAAATTCTCATATGAAAAAAAATCTGAACGATCCATGCACCAGACACTCCAAGGTCATATCACCTTGATGTTACTAAACAACAAAAAAAAACATTTAATACGTCATAGTGGTGGGGGGAGGCCCAGAAATGGCTGTAATCTGCTACTTTTCAACAGGATGAAAAACTGTTTTTTGAAGAGTTCGAAGATACTCTGAGTTATTTTCATAACTGCATATAATTTCATCAACTGTTGATGAAATTATATGCACTGGCGATTTCAACAGCAACGTCCTAGATTTCGGAAATAAACACGTAGACAATCTTTCAACAGTTTTAAAAAACTTTGGTTTGGCTCAAATCATTGACTTGCCTTTAGATTTAATTATAGTTAACGAAAATTCTGAGATAGAATGGGGTGTAATCGATAATAATGGAATTTCAGATCACTTCATAGTTCAATGTAAAATAAGAGTTTTTGATAAGGAGCGGATTGAAAAAAATGTGTACATACAGGAATTTTAAAAATTTTAATGAAAAACTTTTTCAGAGAGACTTATACAATATGCCATTCTTCCAGATTTACAAGCAAGAAAGCATTGATGAAAAAATTTCTTTGTTGATAAATATCCTTCATAATTTATTTGATCGGCATGCTCCCATTACTACTTCTTGAGTCACCAAACCCAAAGCACCCTGGCTAACGTTTAACATGAGACAGATGATATCTACTAGGGACAAAGCACTGAGAGCATTGAAAAGAAATAGAACGGAGGGGCGGCTGCAGTATTATAAAGACATCAGGAACTATGTAAATAAGGCTATTCTGAGAGAAAAAAAAGCATATTTATGTTATCAGTTAGAGAACACTAAAAATAATAAAGAAATTTGGAAAACACTAAAATCAAATGGAATCGTATCTGAAAAATGCAATGAAATTCCAGATTATTTGAATAACCCAAATGATGTAAATAACTTTTTCGTTAA
The DNA here is from genome assembly GCF_025532065.1 of Leptinotarsa decemlineata. Lineage (NCBI taxonomy): Eukaryota > Metazoa > Arthropoda > Insecta > Coleoptera > Chrysomelidae > Leptinotarsa > Leptinotarsa decemlineata. The sequence goes on from NW_027412685.1 coordinate 439,913, forward strand.
TTCTATACCTAACATGCAGCCAGCTCAAAATCTAATAACTTTCTACAAGGAAAACCATCGAGTAGAACCGAATTTTGCTTTCCAGGAAATAAATGAATTATCCGTAAATAAAATTATATGTAACATAAAATCGAATGCTAAAGATTGTGATAATATAAACATTAAATTAATTAAAATGTGTTGTCCCCATATTGTGCAATATATCTCCCATATAGTGAATTTTTGTTTAACCCATAGTGTATTTCCAGTGATGTGGGGGAGAGCAGTGGTGAGAGTATTGCCCAAAAAAACTAATCCAACCGAATATAAGGATCTGCGTGCAATTAGTGTCTTACGCACTTTATCAAAAATTTTCGAACGAGCAGTTGAAGAGCAGCTGAGAAATCATCTCTCTCGGTTTTCTCTACTTCCCTACTTCCGGAAGTACAATCTGGGTTTCGCAAAGGTCATAGCTGCGCCACTGCTCTGCTGCACATCGTGGACGACATTATTAGGGCTACAGATGAGGGTCTTTGTTCTGTACTTGTGCTTCTTGATTTTAGTCGAGCTTTTGACACTCTAAACTATGATCTACTTCTCGCCATTTTGAACTATATGGGATTATCGGGTAGTGCTATCAGACTTCTTGAATGTTACATCAAAAACAGGGAACAAAAAGTGTGCCAGGGTGGAATCTATGCAAACTATCTATAGTCTATTTCAAAAGAGTGTAGAGTAATAAAATCTCATTAAGTATTCAAAAGCGCTACAGGGTGATCCGTCAATAAATTCTGTCACTTCCCTAGTCCGCATTGCAAAATTATGTCGTTTCATAAAGAGCAGGTAGGTATCACCCTGTTTTAAGGGATTTGTCCATTGTTATCGACGAATAAATACTGAGCCAAAGGCGCGCTAGTGGGATAATTGCCAAAAGAATATGCATTCATTAAAGGAAATAAAAATTTAATACAGCAGAACAGTGTTATTAAAAAATATAAAATGTAACAATAAAATATATACGAACCGAAATCGGGAAATACTCACAAACACACACGAACGAACTTTACGTATTGAAACACTTGTGGGGACTTTAAATCAATTTATTCACAAAAACGACAAGAACTTTACTGGATACGTTATTACAATTTGACACTTGAACAATACTAAAACTGTGAACTTCTCTTAACGTTTAACAACACTCTATTTATACCCTAATTGAATGTTCTAGAGATTACTAGGTACAATTTTCGAGAACCTTCCGAGAAAATAATTATTCAGACTACCCTTAATTCTAAACCCTAACCTAAGCAAAAGTGTCACTGTCACTGATACACTGGTCTCTGTCCAGATTGCTTATCCCGCTACAGTATATTTACAATTCAATTAAATTATTCTACATCAGTATAGTCTTCATCCGAAGAACTGTCATCATCCCCTGGTGTTATAATTATAGGGTCAACCACCTGATCGACCAAGTTGTCCAGTTCCCACATTTTATCTTCCTCTTTTAAAACATGCTGGATTGCTTTTTGCCAGTTTTCTGATGTGATTTCCATAATGGCTTGATCAAACAATACCTTGACATCTTTCATTTTAAATGTGGTATTGTGCCTTGCAACATATCCTTTAACTTGTGCCCATATAAGTTCTATAGGATTTAATTCGCAATGATATGGCGGTAGGCGCAGCACAGTTACTTTATACTTTTCTGCTACATCTTCTACGGCATATTTCATGAAGCGAGATTTATGTTGTTTTACTATGGCTAGTAGTTCCTTCTTTACTGAATTCGTCTCAAACTGAATACCTTTATTTGACAGCCAGTTAATAATTTCTTGCTTTCTCCAAGCTGAAGTTGGTACCTTCTCTAAGCGCCTTGAATGGTAGCTTGCATTATCCATAACCACGACCGAATCAGCTGAAAGAAATTTTAACATTTCCCCGAAGTAGTCTTCGAAGACATCCGAATTCATGTCCTCATGATAATCTCCCGTCCGGCACGACTCAAAGCTTAACAAACCTTCTTTTAAAAATCCGTCTTCGCTTCCAATGTGAGCAATTATAAGCCTCTTCCCTTTTCCCGAGGGCACTTTAATACCCGTCGAAAGGCCTTCTATGAAAGCTTGGCGAGAACTTGTTATATTTTTATCTTGCCACATTTTTTTGACTATATAACCTTCGTTTATCCACGTCTCATCAAGATAAAAAATTTTCTTTTGCTCTCTGCGGTACTGCTTTATAGTTGTCAAATATTTTCGTCTCCAGCAAACAATTTCATCACTTTCCAGTAATAGTGCCTTTCGATTGTGCTTTTCCCAGGCAAAATTCATACTTTTTAAAGTTTTCCATAAAAGTTTTCTGGATATCAAAGGAATATCGTTATCTTGGCTTATCTCGATAAATATTTTTTCAAGAGTGGGTATTTCCTTTTTAAAATAAAACGAATGAACTTTTCTTCGAATGTCACATTTGGTGTCTTCATCTAAGATTTTTATTGGTCTTCCTGATTTTCTCTTGCATGGACTTACCTGGCCTGATATCTTTCTTTCTCGCAATAATTTAAAAATCGTGGACTGTCCAATTCCAGTCATTCGGGCACATCGCTCAACACTTTCTTGCACAGACAAACTAGGGTGATCGTGTTTTATGCAATCATATACATTTAAAATTATAACTTTTTCGCAAACAGATAGCGGAGAATTTTTTACACTTCTTTTCTTTGGAGTAAATGTCCCCATTTTATAACTTTTTCACTATTTCTATATCACAATATCACTGTACGTTTAATTGGTGTAGTAACAATTACTATTATAACTCGAATGTTTAAGACACCATTACAATATATTTAAACCCTTTTTCTTAATTACCTGGGTTTAATAGGTATTGCATGATTGGTGGGCAGGGTCAAAAAGGGATTATTATAATGACATGGCACCTCGGAACTAAGTGTTAACCCTTTTTTGAGAAATCATGCTCAAGTATATGAACCCAAATTGCATATTAAATAAGTTTACAAGAACCACTAAAATTAATCTTAATCTTTTTTTAAGAAATTTTACTTACCTAAATACATGTAGGTACTTAGTTTTAGACCAAATTACTTCCCAAAAATGGCCTTTTATTATTATCTATGTCTGTAATTTTTAATTTACTTTAATTATTAAGTTTAATAATCCTAAGATTTGCCTACGCCCATGGACGACAACGAAATTCAGGCAAATTTTATGACACTTCATGATTTATTACTCTACACTCTTTTGAAATAGACTATAAAACTTAAGTCAGGTGTGCCACAGGATTCAATATTGGGTCCACTATTGTTTACAATTTATTCATCAAACATGTTGCGTAGTCTAGAACACTGTAAATTCCACCTTTATGCTGATGACACTCAACTCTATTACAGCTTTCTCCCTCAAGATGTAGAAAACGCATGTACGCTTATCAACAATGATCTCGAGTCATTTGTTGAGTTGGCAAGAGAGCACTGTCTACTACTTAATACCACTAAATCGAATATCATACTTCTCGGATCAAAAAAGAATCGCCAGAAAACAAGTAAATCCCTAACAATCACGATTGATAATGTTCCTTTACAACCCACAAATGAATGCAAAAATCTTGGAGTTATAATCGACTCTGACTTGCGGTTTGGAAAACATATAAACAAAACAATACAACTGACATATTCTTCGTTGAAACTTGTTTATGGACACAGACACATACTCACGAAGCAGACGAAAACAACTCTCTGTGATGCACTGGTTTTATCGCGCTTTAACTACTCGGATACTTTATATGGGCCATGTTTAACCAAACAGTATGCTCAGAAAATACAGAAAGTACAAAACTCGTGTCTACGGTTCATTCACGGAATTAGGAAATATCAAAGAATATCCCATAAGTTACGGGATACGGGGTGGATCACAATGGAAAATAGACGGATATTGAATGCTGCTAATTTATATAACAAAATTATACAAACCAAAACGCCGCCTTATCTGTACAGAAAAATCACTTTTCGTACTGATGTTCACAATCTGAACATCAGATTTAAGGGTACTCTTACCCCACCTAGTTTGAAAACTGAATTTTTCAAGCGATCTTTTAGCTATAATATTTGCCAAGTGATCAACCTGTTACCAAAAGAAATAAGAAATTCAGAACTTTCTGTTTAACGGAAAAGATTCAAACTACTTCTGTTCGAAAGCCAACTTCAAATATTAATTGCCCAACCCTATACACTTTTCATCATTATGAGACCAGAATAAGTCTTAGTAATGGACGTCCTCTCCAGCATCCAAATAGATATTGGAACAATTCCATCTTTTTTTTTTTATTTTATGTATAACTTTTTTTGTTTCAGTTTATGTAGAATCTTTTTGAGGTTGAGTGGAAGAACAACTCAGTAGCACTTGGGCTAAGTAAGTTGAACTTGACCTTCTGTTATGTCAGCAACTAGCTCGTTAATTTATTTAAATATTTGTATGTAACTACAGCTGGGTAACAATAAAGACGATTATTATCATTATTATAATAATTATTATTATACTTCAGCGTAATCTTCATTCCTTCAATACAGAGTGGTAGAAAAATACGGTTTTTTCCTTTGCTTGAGAAAGTGACTGAAAGTTGATTTTTTCAAAAGAATCAACCTTTGTATTATTACAAATTCAGAAAGCTGTTAAAATGTGTTTGGGACAAAGCTATTTGGCTTTGTACTTCTCCGTCATCATGTAATTTCAATGTTCATGTGAAAGTAGGTGTTTCGAAAAAGTTTTTTTAACACGCTTCACTCGTATGTTTTTTTGTAACCGACTCCTTTGAACTCGATTGTAACTAACTTCAAAGGGACATATTTCTTTTAAACATTGAACACTTATCAAGAATCGGTAACAATACAATTATTTCATAACTTTATCTCATTATCCTGATCAGGATCGCTAGGATTAAATAATTTCATCACACAGAGTTTGTGTGAGAACAAGTGAGACAACCACACTATCTGCGCGTCATATATATTCAAACAAATGGGTTATTTGAACGTTTCTTTGAAGGTGATTGACAATCTATCTACAATCGTCTTCACCCGAAGACGATTGTAGATACTAACAATCGAAACGTCGTGAACTAACGTGACTTGCAATCTCTACACTACAATATGATTAATTTTTTTTTTCATTCCTTTATTTTTATTTTGTTTTTTATTTATTCAATTGTTTCATTTTTACTTGTAGTTTATTTCACTATTATTTCATTTCAGGTTTATTTTGCTTAATATAATTGTTATTTTCAGCTATTCATTTTTAATTATTCTTTTTTCGTTGTTTCAGGGATTTCAAATCATTTTATATAGTAGACAATGGAAGTCCGAACTAGTGAAATGGGTTTGAAATTGCAAGCCAAATTAAGCCAAGTGGTGAGTAAATATAGTTTAATAACCCTAAAAACCGCTTTAATAGCAACTCAAACTAATAAATGAAAAATAATTCGAAACTAAGGACTATGGCTTGACGTCTAATGACTTTTCATAAATCTGAAATCAGAATAAATCTATTTACAAGTATCCATTGTTATAAATACTTTATTAGGAGATGTTTGCCAGATTGGTGCAATAATAAAAATATAATTTAAAGCATTCCATGTTTTTTAACAATGAAATATATTTTTTACGAAAAGATTGTAAAGGTGAAATAAGTATATTTTGGGTATCAGTGCGATTAGGTAAATTTTAGGTGATTGGGTAAGAAGATCACTAATCAACATGGCTGAACAAGCAAACAAAGTTATTTGTGCGGAGCTGAATAAACTGACAAAGAGTGAAATTCTCAACTTATTCGTGAATAAAATAGAGCCCACAAGTAACGTGAATAATGATATTGTGAAAAATTACATCGTTAAGTACTTTGAAGGTAGAAATATTGACGAAAATGTGTTTTACGATTCATGTACGGAGTTAACCCCAAATATGGAGTGTAATCGACAAAAGTGCATTTTTCAAAACAAAGACAAAAATCGTGATTTAGTTACTAACGAACCTGAATCTACATTTGGAAAAACGAATTCATGACCTAGAAACAATTAATAATTTGATAATTAATCAAACTCATCAAACCGTCACTAGACCGACATCTGACATTCAAAATCAGAATACATCAACAGCAATAAATGGTGAAAGCATTCCATTGCAGAGTTCCTCTTCAGACTTAATCAATCCATCTGTTGGTAAAACATTTTCTGATGCTTTGAAGAAACCTATACATCTCATCAAAAACAATACATATTTAGAAAGAAAGCCTCTTCAGTACTCCCATACGTCGAGAAGCTCAACCACCCACTACAAAAAACATAAACAAAACGTTATCATCGGTAAAAACAAATCAGGCAATATCAAAACAGTACCTCGACTAGGTTTTCTCCATGTGTACAGATTATCCTCTGAAGAAACTGCTGAATCATTAAAAGACTTCCTAAAGGTAACTGCCCCTCACATTGATTCAGATTATGAAAAATTGGAAAAAAGACCCATCAACAGCATCTTTCAAAATTTCGTTTCCCTTGTGAAGGAAATCTATAATCCGGAAATATGGCCTGGAGAGTGTGCGGTACGACGTTTCATCTTTCCAAAAAACTTGCAAAATCAATCCGTATCAACTCAGGAAGTGCAGTGACAGTGCCAAATAATCCTGCTTCAAACAGTCATGATGTTTTCAGTGTTCTCAGTATAAATATTCAATGTCTCTCAAATAAGATCAATTTAATTGAATCGGTGATCAGTGAGTACGACTTTTCCTTTTTATTATTCAGTGAACACTGGATGAGTAAGGTCAGTATTGAGAGCACTATGATTAACAATTTTAGTTTAGCGACTTGTTACTGCCGTATCAACCGATCTCACGGTGGAGTTCCGATTTTCTGCAAGAACGAAATCATATCTTTAACACTTTCAACGCCAGGGCGGTCATTAGAGACCACTTAAGGACATTTCCTCCAGTGCCAGAGCGGTCGCCTGTGACCGACGGTAGTAACTTGATTTGGAGAGCTATACAGACAAGACGACCGCTTTAACACGCATTTAGCTATATAAGCATGACCGCCATGGCACTGCTGAATTTTTTTATTCCAATTGCTCCTCCAAAAATTACCCGCTTCAAAATTGATAATGGTTTTTTCTCAATACTAAATATAATAAGTATGCAAAACTCAAGTATTCTTTATTGAAATAAGTACAAATAAATAGTGAAAACGAGTATACATTTCTACACTAAGAGTAATGAACAAATACAAATTTTGGAAGAAGAAAAAAATTAATTTTTGGTCACTAGTGGTAAAACATTCCAAACAATAGTGGGGTTCATTTTCACAATTTTCGCAGTGAGTGGTAACCTTTTTTACTTTGTTTTTTCAAGATTAAATTTCACTTTTTTATTATAACATCCCCCGCAATATTTTCTTGTTTTCACTGCCGGTCCATCTCTTTTTGCAAAAGTGTGAGTGTTCATTTTTTGTCGTTTTGCAGATATGGTTATATTCTTTCCAGTAATATTTCTATATAATATGTGTGCATTGACAACAGCTGTACCTAACAGTATTTCCACTGCAATTTTCCTGTACCATTTCATTGTCTTACGTAATGCTGTATTATAACTCGTCATTCGATCTTATATGTCGATAGAAAACTTTCCTGAAATATACTCCATAATGGCTGCAGGTGTTTCTATAGTACCAGTATATCGAGTAACTTCAACGGTTTCATCGCCATGTTTAGTTGATAGGAAAAGGACATCTCATTTGTCTCGCCACTTTCCGACGCAAATGCCCCTATTATTTTCTTTTACAATAATTTCCCCTACCTTCAACTTTTTTGATGTTACAATCTTTGGATTACCTCTACGGTTAGCCCTAAGTGTTCCCACTAAATGTGTATTATTGTCTAGAAGTTGATTTGCTAATTCTAAACTAGTGTACCAATTGTCTGTTATAATTGTCTTTCCTGTGTTCAAGACTTTTTCTGAAAGTTCCATTACAATCTTTGTCGGCACTGACGGAGTAGGATTTTGTTCTTCCTACATAAAGTTTCATGTTCCATGTATAACCATTATCGCAGCAAAGTTTAATCATTTTTGGATCATATTTGTGGGCCTTTATTGGAATATACTGCTTTATAAGTAAACATCCACGAAACGGAATGAGACTTTCGTCAATGCATACTACTTTGCCGGATACATATATTTTTTGACATTTTTTTATGTAACTTTTTCAGCGGGGGTTCAATCTTATAAACTCTGTTACCGTCAGGACATTGCTGATTGTCGCTGAAACGCCAAAATGTTAAAAGTAATTGGAACCTATTTCTGGTCAACCTCTGAAACGACGGAGTTTTTGAAAAGACGCTTTTGACTACAATAATCTTTGACGCTCGGCATTTTCACCAATCTCATGTATCCAAGGAGTCCAAGGAACTGTCTCATTTCATTTTAATTTGTAGGAGTCCAGTTATGTAATCTTGAAACCTGTGATACATCCTCCCCTGAAGTAAGTTCTTGGGTGGCGTAGAGGTTAGTTTGTTCCACCATCACTTCCAGAAGTCTATAAACAGCGAATAAAATTCGGAGAATTCAGCATGCACCAAAACTGCTGCGTATTCTGGTTTGATACCAGACTGTTCATTATAGGGAAAAACTAAATGATTCCGTTTGACTTCTGTCCACAAATCGGATCCCAAAGGAATCTGACGGACGTATTGGGAGTTTCTCTCGAACTCACTATCACTTTAATTCTGTGTATCAGAATTATTACCTTGCACATTTACTGTTTGACTAACAAATACCTCATCTTTGTTTTGCGTGAGATTATGGGTGGTGTTCCCGCCATCTTCACCTACCGAAACGTTTTCAGTTTCGTCTGGTTGATCACCATCTGGTGATAGGCTATCATCTCTACGGCTAACAGTATACGTAGGATCTTGAAGTAGGTCTGACGTTTAAGATGGTTCTGAGTCAGTTTCACTGAACTCTATAATAATAAATTTCAATAAACACATATTCACATAAATGTCGTATCCTTAACTTCATCAGAAAACTGATTCTTATTTTTTAGGGCCAGTTCAACCAAGCGCCGTGATCGTTCACTCATTTTTTAAAATTTGCGAAGTAAAAATGACAAGCACAACCGTCTTTCTCGAGCTCGTAACACCGAATGAAGGCGTTGGTAAACAAGTCTCGACATGAGTTAGTGATCGCTTCGATGACCGCTACTTAATGAGCAGGCATTCATGGCCCGTGGTGCCAAAGCGGTCACTAGTGACCGATACCTTTTTGTTTGAAAATACTGCCTACGACAATAAAACTTCTCCAGGACACATTGACCCCTACATTCGATATAAAAATGTAAAAAAACGGAACTGGGCCGGTGAGACATTTTTGCAAAACCACCCTGGCACTGAAAGTGTTTAGTAGACCACTCATGGCCATCAATGATTTATCTCTTGAAATGGTAATTGAATGCTCAGCAGTTGCTTTTCATGATGAATATTGCATAAACATTTATCGGCCTCCCATCGATGATGAGGTCTCTCTGAGGTTTTATCTATTGCAACACATAACTTTGAGTCCGTACTCTTATGTGGCGATCTAAACATAGATGAATCTATTAATAATTTGGTCTGGAAATTATTGAAAGATCTCTTCAGTTCTTACGAGATGACGTCTCTGATAAATGAAAATACTAGAACATTTTCAATAGTAAATTACATAAGTTCCTCTGCTATTGATTATGTTGTGTCGAATACACCTGAATTAATTGAAACCACTAATCTTGACCCGGGTCTCTCTGATCACCACGGACAAATCGCTACCTGTCGCTTGTCCTCGGTTCTCAAATCAGTAAAGAATGTAGAAAAATATTCTTACAGAAAAATTGATCAGAACTCCAGAAACGAGTTCAGATATTTACTTGCTGAAATTAATTTCGATACCAGTCACGTCAACGATGTTGATATCATATTTGACAACTATATGAATTATTTTCTTTGGTGTTTCAATTGCTCGTTTTCAAAAAAAAATGTTTTCTATGAAAAGTGAAAAAATCAAATTTTCACATGAACTGAATCAAATGAGAGAAAGGTTGAAGGATTTCGATTGGTTACGCAAGAGGACAGATGATGTAATGGTAAAAGAAAAGTATAAATTACTGAGGAGGAATATTGATAAGAAAATTTCTCTCGAAAAAAAATCGCATTATGAAGCAATCATAAGTGAATCGGATAACAAAACGAAAACACTTTGGCACATTGCAAACAAAGTCAAAGTGAAACATAAATCTAACAAAATATCTGAAATTAATTTTAATATCGAAGTCCTAACCGAACCAGAAAACATGGCCCTTGTGTTTGGACGATATTTATCAACAGTCATAACTGATAAATTGAATGAACATTTTGGTCAACAGTTTTCTACACAATTTACCACAGGTGAATTCAATCCTGCATCAATGTTTGTTGAACCCGTCACAAAGGACGAAATACTTGAGATCATAAACTCATTACCGAATAAAAAATCTACAGGTCCGGACGAAATTACGATTTCAGTAATCAAAGCCATCAGTGATATAAATGCACCAGCTTTCGAGCATATTATCAATCTGTCCGTATTGCAAGGCAAATTTCCATCTAGCCTCAAATTAGCCCCTATAATTCTTATTTTCAAAAAAGGCGATCCAAGTTATATTGAGATTTATAGACCAATCGCTTTGCTAAGCATTTTTTCTAAACTGATAGAGAAAGTAATGGCCAATAGAATCACAAATTTTCTCAACACATATCAGGTTTTATGTGACTACCAGCATGGATTCCGTAAATTGAATTTGTTCAATATGTCATCAACAAAATGGACATTGGTGAATTTGTGGCCTCAATTTTCTTTGATCCTACTAGAGCTTTCGACTCGGTCGATATTTCTTTCATATCTGATAAATTGAATAACCTTGGTGTCCGCGGCCCAGTCAATGAGTGGATTGTGTCCTTCCTCGAACGAAGAAAGCTCATTGTTAAGATTGATGACGTCATCTCGGAGGAATTTGAAACAGATATTGGTACACCCCAGGAAAGCGTACTCGGTCCTCTAATTTTCCTCATTTTCATTAACGACCTTCCCATTCACATATCTCAAGAAAGGGTGCTTATGTACGCAGATGATACTTGCATTACTGTGTCAGATACTTCATCTGTAAGACTATCTGAGAAGGTCAACACAATCCTAAAAGACTGGTGCTTTAAAAATGAACTTATAATTAACCATAATAAGACGGAATATATTGAGTTTAGTAGCAAACATAGAACACCTCTGCATTTACCGCTCTCATTTGAAGGAGTGTCAATTGAGCCATCTATAATGGTGAAGTTCTTAGGAACACAATTCGACTACAATCTATCATGGAACTCGCATGTCGATGTAGTTTGTGGCAAGCTGAACAAATGTTTTTATGTGGTCGCTACACTCCAAAACATGCTGAAACGAGATTGTCTGCTTGAAGTTTACTATGCACTGGGGTACTCCGCTATTTCATATAGTATCGTTGTCTGGGGTCAAGCGTCCGAACTACAAAGAGTGTTTGTGTTGCAAAAACGTATTATTAGACGTATTTTCTGCTTATCTTATAGAACATCATGCAGAGACACCTTCAAAAGTAATAAAATTCTCACTGTGCTCAAGAACCTAAGCAGCTTCAGAAGGCATTGCGATATTCACATGTATGACACCAGAAACAAAAGGAATATCCTACCGAATAAAATTTGTCACTCCATGCAAAAAAAAGGTCCAGTGACTACTGGAATTCGTCTATTCAACCTTCTGCCCCTCGAATTGAGAGAGAGCAGAAGTCCAAATATCTTCAAACGCAAATTGAAGAAAGTACTGGCCGAAGGATGCTTTTACTCCCTCCGTGAATTCGAACTTTTTGTCGTTAGTGACTTTCATTACTGACCTTTTCATATTTCTTCATATCTTGCTTCATCTTTGTGTGATTTTTCACAGGCGGTGAAGTATGCATCACTGAAATACCCGATTCAAATTCGGTTTTTGTAACATTCAAGAATGTAATTTTGTTTTTTAAACCATTATTCATGTATGTCATTTTATTTGTATATATTCATCAGACACAATTTAATTTGTGAACTTGGACTAATCCGATTTATTTCTTGTTGATATGGATGCCATAAATTTGAATTTGAAGACTGAGGGAGAATATTGGTATAATGAATGAAAAATTGTGACTCTGAATAAAGTAATTTTTTCGTAAAAATTCCAATTTATTCGTGCAAACATATAATGAAACAACATGATCAAAATTGTCAGCATTTTCTCTGTATTGAAAAATTCTCATGATGTTTTTTTTCAACAATTCGTGTAGTTTAATAATGTTGCACTTATGTTAAAATTATTAGATCGCAATAACATATCAACTCTCTAAATATACAAGAGATTGTTTAAAACATTCGAATATTCTATAATCTATAATATCATATCCTAAATTTCGTTATAGTAAAATTAAAACTCAACATTGATTCACCATTAGGATTTAAAAAAACCAAAGCATTGTGAAAACACTTACATAACATGTGAAATTCACACAAATACAATTCAAAAACTCCACACTTTTCTCAGTCTAACTACTTTCAAATATTTAACGTGTCATACAACTTAGTACCAATTAATTGCAGATTTTCTTGACGCGCGTCAATACCCATCGTCTCTCCAAAACGTGCTCAACAAAAATCAAAGTGAGCAGGGTTTCGTTTCCGTTGCTGGAGATTTTGAATATCCTCACGAAGTTGTCCAAATTGCCTCAGAAGAAATTGTGGAGGAATTGATGCCATCTCCAATACCATCGGCATTCTACAAATATCATCTATGATATAAACCAACTTATTGGCTATATTCCCTAAGTTATATACGGTATGGCCCCTTTTTCCGTCTAAAACATCTTGAACACCTCTAGGCACTTTTCTGTACCATAGTTTACGGAGTACCACATCTTCCTTAGCAATGTTGTCAAGACCATTCAGATAATGCACGAACTTGGATGTTTTCAGGTGGGTCTGTTCTTCCTTCTCGACTTTAGACGACTTCAACCGACGTATCACCCTCTTAAGTTTACTATAGGGTTTTTTCTCCGGAATCCGCACCACTATCTTGCGAATTTTTATAATTAATCGATAATCTATGGCACCCAATGCACACCAAAATTTTTCGGTTTCCTCTTTGATACCTGAGAAATCGAAGCACTGCTCTATCATAAGAATCCAAAGTTCTGGATCATATTGTATGAAGGAGGGTAATTCAAGAAATACATTTCCGTTAGAAAATCCACGTGAATTATGGACAGACATGATTTTTGATATATTTACGTCTCACTTTCTCTACCAAATATATTTTCTGAGATTTCACTTCCACTATTTATGTCTGTATCACTTTGTAAATTGATTCTCAAATCCCTAACGTTAATATATATAAGATATTGTACAGGTATAGGAAATGCCAACTGATATCTAACAAAGGTGATTTGTCATTTCAAAGGAGAAACAGGTAAATTTCGGTTATTGATGTGATTAGGTAAATTTTAGGTAGATTGCTTTCTTGCATTAGGGAGATTTCAGGTAGAATATTGCTATGATGGATGTTTCATTCAAAAAATATTTTAAAATTTTTACAAAATTGTATTTTCTCTATAGAAACTGCATTACCCAGTTTTCATATCGAGGACTGTAGAAAATCGCATTTATTAAAAATATAGTTGTAAATCATATTGATCATATATTCACTAGAATAAAAAAAAAGATGTATTTGATGAAAAAAAAAAAGTTAACTCATCCATATGTAAAACTATCCCAACTGATTACTACGCAATAGCACTATCTGTAAAATTAACTGATCGAGGTGTGACAAAATACAGGGCCTTTCACGACGAGCGTTCGTTAGGAATATATGTAAGTAGCAAATTACAGCCGGTTCTGGGCCTATCCCCACCACTATGACGTATTAATTGCTTTTTTTTGTTGTTGTTTAGTAACATCAAGGCGATGTGACCTTGAAGGGTCTGATGCAGGGATCGTTCAGAATTTTTTTTCATATGAGATTTTTGTATGTGTGTGTGTGTGACATAGTGACGTAATTACATTTGATTGATGTGTGTGTGTGTGTGTGTGTGTGTGGGAATGCACGGTACAGGGTTTCATCATGTGCTTGTCTATATACAAACATACGTCTGCATACTTCGAAGATCCTTCAAGTAATGAATGTTTCATCGGTGTGAGCCCACCTAGTTAGTAGTGGTGTGACGTCACAGCATCATCCGTCCAACGGTAAGAGAGCAAGATGTTCACTCCACGACGTGTGGCTGAGTAATGCGTATTCATCGGTCTGCCCTCACCTCTCCCGAAGCGATGAAGGTTGTGACGTAACACATCGCTCTAGCCCCGCTATCGATGGCCGAGGACTGTCTGCCTAACGTCTACCCTCTATGAGAGCGCAACGACGACTGCTTCTTCGTATCGCATTCGGTTGGGAGGTGGGCTTGGCTGTGACGTCAGGCTTCTCTAGTGGGTAGCAACTAGCAATGTGAACCTTTCACGATTTCATGGTGGGGGTGACTCGCACTGTTTAATATGAAAGAAATGCCTGGCACACTATGAAATCAGTAGACGAATATATCTGCAGCAGTTACCAATTGGTAGAGTGTTATTCAGTTCGTAATAGAAGGAAGACGGTGAGTGTATTTGTCTGTTGGAAATTGTTTATATTTTCATAAAAATTTTCATCATGTCCGTTTCAAAAGTAGATTTGAATAAAATTAATAATTTGATTGTACAGGAGGTTGAAATACTAAAAGGCCTTATCTTCATTGACAATTGATGAAGTGTACATAATTAAAAATGTGTCAACTTATTCTACACGATTTGGTAAATCAATTTTATTAACTTTGGAAGATGTGAGCAATGATAAATTATTTAAAACATGGCTACCAAAACGTATTTCGTTGCAATTCTGTGATGATGATATAACTTGTATCAATTCATCGAGTGGTAAATATACGATGACGTATTTAGAACAGAGCCCACAAAGTTTTGCTGGCATGAAAACGCGATTTCTAGTCAAATTCAATATGATTGAATAATAATTGTAATTATTTATAGTGAATTTCTTTAGGTCATAGCCCACAAAGTTTTGTTGGTATGAAAACGTGAACTCTAGTCAAATTCAATATGATTGAATAATAATAGTAATTATAGTGAATTTCTTTTTGTTTTAATAATATTCATATATTAGATAACAATTATATGGAAATATAAACATTACTAACTTAGTTGAATACACTCACTTTGTAACTACAAGTAAAATGGGAATGTGAGTATTATATCACTGAAAAATTGGAGGTTGCTTATTGTTTTTTTTTATTCGATTTCAGTTCCACCATTTAAAGATGTGGATGCAGTACGCAAGTCAAGATTGGGTCGATGTTGTAGATCTCAAATCATCGGTTCAACATTTCTCGTCTAAATTGAAGGTGTTGGGTGATGGAGCCGAACATGCAAGCAATTATGATATGAGTGTATGCTATGATGAAAAACAAATCGAATTATGCCTTCGTGATGCTGAGAACTATTGGAGTGGTGCAGAAGTTTGTAACAAATTTTTGGATAATGAAGTGGAATTATGGCAACTTTGTGAGGTTATGATTGAACTGAACCTGAGAAGATTCCAGTATAGCCTCCAACCATACTTGCCAGAATGGATTATTCATCACTTTGAATTGAATGATGAAAATCGAGAGGAAATTGAAGATGGTCGCGAAAATGATGATTATGAGGAAGAAGTTATTTTAGATAGTCTGTATGTTCCTGTAAATCATAAATAATGTCAAATAAAGAACTTTGTATTATTTTCATGTTTTATTTATTTAAATATCATGAAATACAATAGAAAATGATTACAAAACAATAAATATGATATAAAATTCAATACATGATATAAGTCAGTTACAAACAAAAAAAAAGATCATAAAAGAGTACCTGATAGAGTGAAAAAAAAGTGTCAATATCTGCTATGAACTGAACCATCCAATGCATTGTATGTTAAAACTGAATCATGCAAAATTAATGCATATACTTTAGTGTTGTCTGGAAACTTGGTCTTCCTCGTCTTAAACTCAATCTTTATATCAATAGTTGATGATTTTGTTGCATTCGGTTGATGGGAACAATCGATGACGAATAGTGGATTGTCTCTAAATTGTCCAATGTCCATCAGAGGTTCACTCATATCTTTATCATAATAACTTCGCTGGAAACTCTCAAAAGCATAATAAGCAGGAGCATCAAGTTTTTTATCGAAATTCAAATTCCAACGCTCATATGTATAAACTTCGGAATTCAAGTATACTCGAATACTATTGATATCAGCAGTTGTGAATTTTTTTATATCCTGTGTTCTATCTTCAGATGTGGTAGTACTTTGGAATGCGATGATGACAAAACGAGGAGTTTCCAATGCAATAGTTGTTTTGATGGCCCATATGTCTGAAGAAGTCCCACGTAATGATGGTAGTTCATAGAGGTCCCACAAACGATACGCCAACTTGATTTTGGCATTCAGACCGCTTTTGTTTATTCTACTCAAAAGTTTGAGCTTGTGTTTATCATCTGGTACAATATGTCTTATTTTCCATTCGATTTTATTTCTTTCCAAATCAGCATCAACCTCACCTATATATGAGTTTTTGAATGATCGAGCGATAATCAAAATCAATTCCTGTTTGGCATTCAAGATACTTTTGTTGTAATCTTCAGCAAAACCCATCAAATATTTCAGTGGTAGTTTTCCACTGAAAACATGACTGTTTGTATCCAAGATATCTTGCTCCAATTGTGAAAGTCCCCAACCAGATGTCAATAATGTGTTAGCATGAGATTGTCCAAATGATATCATGGTTTTCATTGTAGATGTTATCCGAGGTTTTCTAACAACAGCCACTTGTTCACCACCCATTTCATAACGAATTTCGTCAAAGAGAAATGCAATTGCATTATTCGAGAGATAGCATGTTTTCGCTACATCTTTGGGGGTGAATTTACCTTCTATGTAAATGAAGCTCTCGGCAATATCTAGTATAACATCTTGATTATTGATTGCAATTCTGATTTCATCCGAATTCCTGAATAGCGGTGATCCATAGGGCTTATATGTGTGCTTATATGTGTGTGATCGAGCACTGGTTCATTGAATATATTCAACTTTTCACTGTTTGTTTCGACCACCATTGTTATTTTCTCACTTTCAATCCAATCGATTTCAAAAATTTAAGATCACTCCCAGACAGAGCGTTATGTGCTAACTGTTTAGCATACACTTGTGGAATGAGCTTCTTTTTATGCACACCTTTCTTTTTGATAGTGCAACTCGTTTGGGATTGTTCAATGCGATTTTGTCTATTATAAATGAAACCCATAACAACAGTTATTCGATTTTCTTCAATTCCAAAATAATGAAAATCTCTTCTTCACTTCCAAAATCGATAAGGTTATTTGTTTCATCCAAAATACGCACTGTAATGTTGTGAATCAATTGACGACCTTCTGGACTGACAGGCATATAAATAATACTGTGTGGTTCTTTAGTAAGATTGTAGCCAGGTTCAACATCAATATCGAATGAGAAAAAAATGTGGGATTCTTCACCATTCATATATGAACCAGATATTATATTGCAATCTAAGCGGATAAGTCTCACAGTTGTAATGTTTATTGGTAATGATGATTCATGTATCTGATTTGGTGGAAATATTCCATGAGCGAACCCCATCATTTCTGCAATAGAATTTGGATGTGTCAGATCAATTTCATATTTGGATCGCATTTCACATTTGAATGCATTATTATTGGCGTGTAGATAGAAAATATCATCTGCAACGACATCATTTGGTTTTTTATCATGAAACAATCTGAACATGATATGTTTCTGTACGACGGCATTGATCTCTTCTATTTCGTGAGCACCACATAGAATTTCAATTGTCAACTTTTGGGTATCGATGAGTTGTCATTACTGATTCTAAAACTAACTAAGTTATTAGCTTCAGTTATATTATTGATTGTATTGCATCCATAGAATCCCAAAAGTCCTAATCCATAACGACTGTTCCTATCCAATTCAATTGGTGAAAAAAAATCCGCACTCAAGACACTTGTCCCGACAGCTTGTAGCTCGAACTTTCGTGACATGACTGATGAATATTTTGAAACACATTTCAATTTATTATTGTACACAGCAACAGCACATTTGAGACAATTTACACTTTTTGGAAGGTGTTGTATTGTTATAAGTATCATTTTTATTGATACCAATATTCACATCCTCTATATTACAAATACAACACATAGATTTTCGAGGTATAGGACCATCATTAATATCCGAATCTGAATTTTGATCGTGGTGGTGCTCATAACAATATCTATGTTTCATTATATCGATGTCATCTTGCAGATGCTTAGGCAACTTTTCCCAAACATATGCAATCTCATATGCAACACATGCAAGTATCACTTCCTTAGGCATATTTGCAAGCATCACTTCATCCATTTTTTTCAAGGTACCATATTTTGAAAACATTCTAAGTGAAAACCCCATTCCCTTGATAGCCTCCCGATCCAGTTTTAGTGTTGAATCTATTTTTATTTGGAAAATTATTTAGAGAGAATTTGCAAGCACAAGTGACTACAGAGAACTGTATTGAATTTCTGTTGTCGATCATAGTTATATTTGATTTTTACATTCGAACATTTTCGAAAGAATCGAGTCAATTCCAATGGTGGGGGTAGATCTCCAAAACTATCGAAATATGCGACTTCTTTTCCACATTTTTTATATGCCACCCAATGTGTTCCTGGTACACTTATTCCATCTAAATTAACAATAGCTGTCTCGTTTTGTTTTGGACCTGAAGATGGTAATCTATCACGCATAAAAACACCACGAAAATGTGGAATTTTCATTTTTTGTGCATAATAACTGAGATCGAGATCAGTAAGAGGCCTCTGAGGTAGGGGTTCAATTAGTTTTTTGTTTTGTTTGTGGCATTGTATGGTTTTAAATATAGCCCTAAACCTTTACGGTATGGTTTGAGATATATTCCACTTCCGCGTTTGCCTAATGCTACAGCCTCCATGGTTTTATTGTGACGATTGGCTTCCATTGAAGCCGCTCTGCTGGCTTTTGCCGAATTCACGGCCTTGGTAATACCAGCAGCGGCTCCCGCCAAACTTCCTAGTGCGGATGGTCCAGCAAAAATTGGTATCAATGGTCAAAGTTCACCGACCTTGGGAACAGGAATTATGCGTGGTGTGCGGATTTTCTTCTTTCCACCGGCAGCTTTGAGGTATTTACGTGCTGCCTGTAATGCCACAGTGATCGCTTTTTTGCTGTTATTCGTCACAAATTGATTCCCACCAGCTTTCTTCAATACATTTCGCACTTTATGGACTATCCCAGCACCAAATGCAACTTTACTAATTTTATTTTTCTTCGTTTGTTTCCTCTTACATTTTTTCTTATTGGTACTACAACCCATGCCCATATGTCTTTTCGCTTTCATAATGTTGGTGACAAGTAATGCAGCTGCTCTTTCCCAATACTCGCGTCCTTCGATTTAACCCTATCCCAAGCGCTGTATTCAAGTTCTTTGTCAGCTAAATGTCTTGCTGCAAGATCGGATGGATGCTTAGAATATTGAATATCGTGTTTTTTGCATTCAATATCTAATTTATTGATTCCAGGATCGTTACGAGCTAAACGTTGTTTCAATTTTGTACCCGGTCCACAGTATTGATAACCTCCGGGTAGATGTAATTCGAAAGGAAGTTTGTTTATTAAATCATTAACAAAACCACAACCTCTTTTAATTTTACGATCACTTTCAATACGTCCGTATCGTTTGATGGTACACATTGAAATGAATAAGCTAATAACATTTATATAGTCTCCAACCACGGCACGATGCGCATTGTAAAACAGAAAGAAAAGTTTGCTGTAGATAATCTAGATGAGAAATTTGGGTGTGGATTGAATGGACAAAGGGTATTCAGACATGGTCCACTACTTCCATCATCAGTTCGAGGACTCATTATAGGACCTTCAAATTGTGGAAAGACGAATGCAATGATATCACTTTTAACACATCCACAAGGACTGAGATTCAGAAATGTGTATCTCTATTCGAAATCACTCAATCAACCTAAATATCAGTACTTGCGAAGTGTTTTGGAACCTATAAAAGGATTATGTTTCTATACATTCAGCAATAATGCAGAAATAGTGGAACCCTCCGACGCTAAGCCTAATTCTGTTTTCATTTTCGATGATGTGATATGTGAAAAGCAAGATATTATTAGATCATATTTCTGTATGGGACGTCATAAGGATGTTGATTGTTTTTATCTAGCACAGACATATTCACGGGTACCCAAACATTTAGTGCGTGACAATACCAATTTCATTATGATGTTCAAACAAGATGAGACGAATTTACATCACATTTATTCAGATCATGTTTCACCCGATGTAACATTCAAACAATTCCAATTGATGTGTGTTAAATGCTGGGAGGACCAATATGGATTTCTAGTCATTGATAAGGATAGAAAAATAGATGAAGGTAGATATCGCAAAGGATTCGATACTTTTATATACCCATGATCTTGTTTTTGAAACTTATTCGATCACTGAATATTGTAGAGGTCACTTCATCAGCGAATTAAGCTATAATTTAAAAAGACAATATGAATACAAGAAATGATTCTGAAAATAAAAACAATGAAATGAATTTGAAACGTCAACTAGTAGAGACAACAGAAGCTGTCAGGCAGAAATTCAACTCTATCAAGAATGATAATGTTGAAAATCGTACGACACTTGAAAGATTGTATGAGCCCATAATGAAACCATTGAATGTTTTATCATCAAACGCTACTTCTAAATCACCAGTGTTATCACCAAATCATGGAACTGTTCAATCTACTTCAAATTATCACTTGAGTACTCCAATAGGAAGAAAACAATCTTTTGCTAGTGTATCATCTGTGAATAGTGACACGAGCACACTCCAAGACGATATGAGAACAACTCTATTCGAAACACCATCATCGTCCCACATCGATTCCTCGGATCCTGACACCTCACCTGATATGAATGAAAGTGTTGAAGATGTTTTGATGAAACATTTGAATAATGTTAAATCTAGAAATCCAGCATATGATGGAACATTTGGCGTACGTATGGATCCTATTACACAAAAGCTGAAAATGGGAAGTCTAGTGGTGCATTTCAAAGATGGAAACATTTCATTTTGAGATGCTAATAAAGTGAAAAAATATGAATGCGCAGGTAGTCCAGAATTGTATGATATGATCTTTTTGAAGAATCCACAAGATGTTGATAATAAAGAAACTCGTCAAGTATATTCCAAAATATTGAAAATAACGAATGCTCCATATAAACAATATCATCTGAAGAATGGTTTTGAGAATACAAATTCTAAAAAATTTCGTGAAGTTATCAAACCTCAATTAGACTCACGACAATATCCAATAAGAAGTAGGAGTAAAATTGGTGGAGCACTCAAACGAGTGAAAATGGAGAAAATATATAATTCTAAACCTGTGAATTATGTGTACTGGAATTCACCGAAAGAATTAGTTGCTCGCCTACCACTATTGGTAGCTTCAAAGTCAGCTGGACATACCGGACATGATAATGAAATAATTTCAATAATTGAAGAACTACGTGAAGAAGGTATAATATATTAATATATATCTAAAAGTAATGATCACTGTGACATCATCATTCAGTGCAGTAACATTATCACTTTTTTCCTCTTTAATCATATTGAAATAGAATGACGAATGAAATAAGTGATATCAAACGACAAGTTGTTAATGAATTTCATAGACCTGCAAGACGTAATTTTCGTAGAAGAATAACCACCATCAAAGGTTTTGCAGATCTATGGCAAATAGATCTAGCTGAACTACAATCTTATGCAAAAAGTAATAAAGGATACCGATATATACTTGTAGTAATTGATTGTTACTCAAAATATCTGTGGACTGTGCCAGTTTAAGATAAAACAGGTAGTACAATAACTAATGCAATGAAATATGTACTGAAGGAAGCCAAATTATTCCCCAAACATATACAAAGCGATCAAGGGAAAGAATTTTTTAATAGAAGCTTCTCATCTCTCATGCAAGAATATAAAATCAATCATTATTCAACATTCAGCACAAAGAAGGCAGCTATAGCAGAAAGAGTGATTCGTACAATAAAGGCATGGCTGTACGAGGAATTTTCGATGAGAGGTCACCACAACTGGCTTGATATTCTTCCAATTATAACTAGTAGATATAACTATAAAGTTCATCGTACAATAGGTATGGTACCCATCAATGTTGATTCAACAACAAAATTGAAATTCAAAGGTATCAATGGAATTGGAGGAAAACAAAGTAAACCCAAATTCCAATTGAATGATAATGTACGTATAAGCAAATACAAAAATATTTTTGAAAAGTCTTACACTGCGAATTTTACCACGAAGCTCTTCAAGATTGTTGAAATTAATTAAACCACAACGATTTATAATGTTGAAGATATGAATGAACAACCGATCAGAGGATGTTTTTACGAAGAAGAGTTATTACGAACCGAGAATCCTGACGTATATCTGATTGAGAAGGTGTTGAAGAGAAGAAAAAATAAAGTATATGTAAAGTGGTTAAGTTAGGTTAGGTTAGGTTAGGTTAGCGAACAAAATTCTTAGATTGATGAATCAAATATGGTTTAAATGTATCTAATAGTGTATTTATGAATAAACTAATATTAAAGTTCATTATTGTTTTCATTTCAATTATAAGTATGTGAATTGAAAAATATTGCAGCGGTAAACGTTGCCCCAGCCATTCGCAACGTTCTGTGTATACCAAACCAAATTAATTGTATACTCCATTCCCGCTTATATTTTTCAACTCACGATGTTGAAAACACATTATCATTTCCAAAACTAATCGCCGTCACTTTGAAATGCAGTATCCAACTCTTTTCGCCAATTATCTCTCACTGATAATGCCGTCTAATAAAGCTTAGTCGACTCCTCAAGCTCAGCCTGAGCTTGCATTCTCGAACGTTGATGGAATTGATTATCTTTCCAATTTTTGAACGAAGTTCATCAGCATCTTCAGACATTCTAGCCAATTCAACCTTCGCTAATGCAATCTTGGCATCTGATGCTTCAAGAGTTTCATTATTAGCATTAATAGCTCGCTCACTCTTTTCAAGTTCAGCAATAGTCATCTGTGCCTTTACAAGACGGCATTTTGCTTTCCTTTTCATGTCTCCAAACCGATGGAGTGGACTGAAAGAAGATAGCGGTTCAGCTTTCAAATCACTTCCCATTTCTTTAGGAGTACATTTCGGCTTCCTCTTCGATCTGTCACTTTTCGTTGCGGGTTTTTTCTGTCGCACAACACTTTTGGATTCTTTCTTTTCTTTAAAGTCAGTGACAATCGATGAAGATGCATTAGTAACCTTCCTCTTGATTGTTCTAGATTTCTTATCAACACCAAGAGGAATGGTAGATGAAGAGTGTTTGAGTGATGATAATTGCGAAACGATAGGATTTTCAATAATAATTTGCTCATTTGGTTCCGACACATCTGCAAAGTTAACGAAGTCGTTAATATCAAAATCATTTATCGAATCTTGGCTCGATAAATGTAATACTGGAATATTTTCAAAATCAGTCTGATCGATATCAACAAGTGGTGAACCATCTTCAGCAATTAATAGCGGCATAGAGCTCATGATAATGATTATTAAGGTCTGAGGAATGATATGTGATAGCAATAGAATGTGAATAGGAAAGGTGATGATGTTACTGAGACCTCACCATTTATAGAAGAAAATAAACTAGCGCATGCGCTCTTTCATCAACTGGCACATGCGCTCTTTCACTAAACTATTCACGCATGTAACAATCTTAGTCATTTAAGAGGAAAACTTTGTGTTGCATGCATGTATTTTTAAATGTGAGAAAATAATACAAATTAACTCAAAATATATATATTTATTAATAATAGAGGACAATGACGATAATAAAAAATATTAATATGTCTCTATGGATGTGGAACGTTCTTTGACTCTATTCCTCAATATTTGTTGCTCATGCGTCAGACACCAACATTGAAAAAAATGAATTCTCCTATTTGGGTAGAGTTGACCAACCTTCTCACACAGATCCCAAGTACTTCTACATGTATTGCATACATGATTCCAACAATTCATGGAATATGTATCACAACGCAAACAACGTTGCAGTGGAGCTGGAACAGCAGCACAGGTACCACAAATATTTCTACAGATACCTATTAAATATATTATAGGTTCGGAACACTTCAGACACTGTAACTGTTGTTGACGATAATCCGATTTTGTTCGCTTCGGCGGATGAGAAGGAGGCGATAGTTGAATCCGCGACACACAATCACTACACATACCAGTACATGGATTGATTGAATCCTTAGGTCTACTTATTTGGCAAAAGTAGCACACAATAGCCCCTGCAATCATCATTGGGTAGACACACACTTTTGGTTTTTCATTCCACTCTTTTGGAAACGGCATTTTACTAATTCGATTAGAAATATTAAGAGATGACTTACAGAAACTCTGACGATCTCTATTTATACAAATCAACATCATGTGAAAGGATAGTGGGATAACTTCTCCTTCTCTTCCACTCTAAACGAGTCAAGTGGGAGTCGCACTACCACCACTACCTATATAAGTCGACTTGCCAACCTAGAGTTCATTCATTCACTCTGCATCTGTGAGAAAACGTTAAGATGAATACTCAAAAAATAGTTGCTGCATTAAACAGGATATCTGCTATTGATACTAATAATTGGATAGGCGAGACAGATGATGAGGATGTCAACATTCCGCTAGAGGAAGTGATAGTTGAAGAAGGTGTCGGAGTTGAAGAAGGTGTTGGAGTCGATGAAGTGGAGATTGACCTTGAAGTCAACGAAGTTGAAATTGAGGCTGAGAGCGATGAAGATGAAGACATGGTCGTTGAGCTAGTCGTGGATGGTGAAGGTGGAGATGAAGGGGTTGTAGCAGATTCATCTGGAGGTGATAGCGCTTTGAGAATCGGTCACCGAATGCTCAACATCACCGATACCTTAGAAGATCCTGCCGATTTATATTGCGTGATGAATGCGCATGTGCAGATCGAAACGATTGATGGCAGCATAAAAAAGTTATGTTGGTGCTGTTTCCGATTTTATTCAATAAGTAACAATAACGGTGGCTGGTATCAACACGTTAATATCCACGATACGGTCTCTATGATGGAGATGGGTCAATATTGGTGTGAGGCATGTAAGAGACCGCTTACGAATTTCATGAGAGTATCAGCTTGCGTAATATGCAATAATGTGAAACCTGTGGCAGAATAACCCTTATCCTATTGGTCAAAAAAAAAAACAACAGCCCTTTTCAGGGCTACATTATTCACACAAACAGTAGTTAGTTGTATTAGTATTCATAGATTATATGACAAATGAATACTTTGACTAATAAAAAGTCCAAGTTGGAAATTTGTTAGTCTTTGAATATCTATACATTATATGACAAATAAATTACTACTTTGACTGAAAAGTCGAAATTTGGAATTTGATAGTCATTGAATATCTATCTATGTTTCTATCATCAGAAACAATAATTATGGTATCGTCATCTGAATCAGATGATATACTCATGATGTCGTCGTCGTCATAATCATCTGAATCAGATGATATACTAATCACATCATCCGCATAATCATCTAGATTGTTATTGTCAAACAGCCATCTCAAACTCTGCATCTATGTCCTCCTGAATACCTTGTTCTACTCGTTCTGCGAAATCATCAGGAAGATCATAGATTCACTGCAGAAATTGAGCGAAGGTTGTACTCAAATGATCAGACGTTGAATCTATTTCATGTATTTGGATGGGTCCTGTACTCGACATTGTGGAAGAATGATATAGAACTGGGATTGATACTATATTTATATTGGAAGAAATAAAAAGGAGGGGGTGAAGTGTAAATGTAGAACAGTGTTTGAGATTCGAAAACATTAAGAATGACGATCTTCATGAAACTCTGAACGATTATTATGAGAAATTCTAAGGGATTATTATGAAAAAACTAATAAGAGAGAGGGAGGAAGACACTGCCCCAGCCTCGCAGTGCCTCGTGTACACCAACCAAAAAGTGTGTACTCCGTGGAAGGAAAGGAAAGGAAAGGAAAGGAAAGGAAAGGAAAGGAAAGGGTGAGAGAAACAGGGAAATGATTACATATCGTCGTCGGAATTTAGGACATCATCGTCATCAATTAGGATGGGAGATGGTGGAGGACTGTCCTCGATAAGGATTGGGGATGGTAGAAGTCTGATGTCACCAGCGTCATCGTCGTCGTCGTCATCGTCATCATCTGTGGTGTCTCCAGGCGGTGGGTCACCCCATTCGTCATCCCATTGGTTGGGATCCGGATAATCCCCGTCCGATAGGTCAGCTTCATCACTCCCAGTGACATGCTGAACCTGCACCCTGTAGTCATTATTCATGAATTCGAAGGGAATGTCATGAGGTGCCGTTGTGGAGTGCACGAATCCTTCCTGTATAGATGCATAGTAAGGCATCTGAGACTCCGGGACACTATAGGGCTCAGTAATTGAATCAGATTTCATCGCGATGCTAGCTGATCAACTGAATGTTTCATCAGATGATTCCTACTTTTATACTTTTGAGAGGGAGTGGGAGAGGAGTGGGGATTGAGTAGGGGTAAATTGCAAAGTGACATAAGACATATTCAATGAAAGAGATACTTGAATGGATAAAATACAAATGAAATATACTTGTCGAATTCATTTTGAAAAATGTCTATTTATTTTATTTTTTGAATTTTCTTCACATGAAATTATTTACAAGTGATTAGAGAACACCAACATTGATGTGAGGTATTTGTCTAGAAGAACTTGGAATTGAAATAAAAAAATTAATAATAATATGAGGAAGTGAAGAAAAATGCTCCAACCATCGCATTGTTCAATGTGTACCAAACCAAAGAAAAACAATGTACACCCTTTATTTCACTTCCTTCTCCTTTATTCAATATAAACTTAACAAATATAAACTTAAAACTACCATAATTAAATATTCCTAACTAACCTAAAACTAATCTTATATTTATACTTAATCTACAAAAAAGGGTCCATAGCAGTCCATAACCTTTTGTGTAGCTCTATCGAAGAGGTCGCCGCTTCACACCTTTTCTCCAGAGATGCAATATCACGATCTAGTTCGGCCATTTCTTTCTCTAATTCCCTACGTCGTTTAACCTTTTCACCCTTTAGGCGGTTCATGTTAGCCAACGCGGCCTCACTAGATCGAGCAGCATGTTCTATTTCTTTGCACCTCTGTAGAAAAGTATTCATCTTTTCATTCACCTCTCCGATAGGCTGTCGCACTTGTGGCACCAACACCTCAGGATCCGCCGGTGTCGCTGGCAGCGGTGGTAGTGGCGCCGCCAACGGAGTCAATATGACTAACTCCGGAGAAGACGCCCTCGGAGTTTCCAGTGCTGCTGCAGGTGGTATAGAGGCCCCCTTACGAGAGGTCGACCAAATACCTGCATAAGGATTAGTCCTATTGCAAGTAGCTCGGTACTTAGGAATAGGAGCAAGCCTCGCTGCAGGTCGTTGGCAAACCTTCTTCACAGCCCTGACTTCCTCCTCCCCCTCGAATAAGTCAGGGCTGGTAGATCTGCACCTAACTCGCGAAGTGGTTGCCTGGTCACTGGTCACCGGCCCCGAAGTGGTTGCCTTCTCCTGGGCACTGGACACCGGCATGATGGATGCCACAGCATTATTTGTTTCCTGGGTATTGGTTGCCATTCTGAAAATGAAAAATACAAAGTTAGTTGATATAAAAAAATAACATTGTTAACCTACTCAAAATTC
Organism: Leptinotarsa decemlineata; assembly: GCF_025532065.1. Taxonomy (NCBI): domain Eukaryota; kingdom Metazoa; phylum Arthropoda; class Insecta; order Coleoptera; family Chrysomelidae; genus Leptinotarsa; species Leptinotarsa decemlineata. Next base: position 468,001 of record NW_027412685.1, read on the forward strand.
AAGTTGGTCACTGGAAGGTACTGCGCTATACTGGAGTGGACTGCTCTCGATGAGATGACTTGTCGTACTGAATGTTGTGGAATGCTCTCCGGAGGGTATCGACATCAATGCGCGAGTGGTGGGAAAATGGTGGGAGCGCGCATGTGCGTTGAGGGTAGAGGTGTGCTTGCGCAAGTGTTGGGAGTTGGGGGCGGGGCGAGGCTTCGAGAAGGGGGCGGGGCTTAGGGGAGGGGCGGGGCTTAGGGAAGGTGGGCGGGCTCTCTGAAAAGTGGGTGGCGACGGGGGTGGGGGGTGGCCCTTTCGGGCCACGCCCACCGCCTGGGCTCCGCCCAGGCGGGCGAGGCCTCCGGCCCCTGGTAGGCGGGACCTCTGGCCTCTAGTAAATGCGCGCTTCGCGCGCGCGGAATGCTTTCACCATTCATTCCTAACGTAACATCTAACCGTATGTGTGAACCTACCTAACGTATGTGTGAACCTACCTTAGCCTAACCTAACACCTAACCTAACGTATGTATGAACCTACCTTAGCCTAACCTAACACCTAACCTAAGGTATGTCTGAACCTAACCTAGCCTAACCTAACACCTAACCTAACGTATGTGTGAAGCTAACCTACCGTAAATAATAACGTAACCTAACATAACACGTAACCTAACGTATGTATGACCCTAATCTACAGTATGTAATAACCTAACCTAACCTAATCTAACCTAACCTAACCTATCGTAAGTATTAACCTAATCTAACCTAACACCTAACCTAACGTATGTATGACCCTAACCTACAGTATGTATTAACCTAACCTAACCTAACGCGGGAGTAAATTCACCATGTTGGTTCAATTAATACGTCATCTGTTGGTTTCGGTTTTGGTTCTATTATTCTAACATTTGGATCAATGTCCAGTCCTGGATATCCCAGTCCACCTGATGGCCTGACTTTATGGTTTTTCTCCAAAACTTCAATTCTCTTTTCCAGTACATCATACTTTTTCATCGTAGTCGCTGTTATGTTTGACATAGCATCAAATTTTTTATTTGTAGACGCTGTTATGTCAGACATTTTTATGTCTACATCATTTGTAAATTTGTCAAATTTACGAGTGAAAGTTATCCGAGCCTCTGCAATTTTATCGTCAAATGCTTGACGGGCATTGCGAGCAATATTGCCTATTGTGGATTGTATTGCAGCTTGTAGGGCTAGAAGTATAACCTCCTTTGTTCCACCCCATTTTCTTTTTCTGCCAAATTTATCGATTGTTTTAGACATTGTGCACCCACGATGATTCTTTTCAAACTGATATTCCTTTCATTTACATTATACTATATATTGCAGTAATTGATTAGGGAAATAGAAATAATACAAATAAAATTTTAATCATTTTATATTCATTACAGTAATACATATACATACATACATAATACATTAATATCACATTACTTCTGTCATATATTATCAATTATAAATGGCTACATAAATATCAATATTGAATTTTCCGGTTTTGAAGATATTGAATGATATTTCAATCATTGATCTCGGCAGAGAATAAATCAATCAATTGATCCAATGGAGTCTTCTGAGATTGTGATTGTTGAATTATATTGGTTATCCAACGAATGTTATCATTTGGATCGTTTTGATAAAATTCAATATCATTATGACCCCAAGGAAGAGTGTGAGTAGTATTCGGAATGATAAATCGTTTATCGTCATGGTATGATAATGCAACTTTATTCTTCAATTCAATTTACATATCATGCAACACGCTTCTAAACGAATTCATCTTTCTAAATATCATACCACCATGTTCAGCGATTTTTTGATAATCTTCACATGTAAATTCATTCTTTATAACTGATCGTTTAACCCCTTTGGCTTTTTTGAATTCACCATCAACGGATTTACGTAATACGCTTTTGCACCTGTACCATAAAAGCTCATGATTGGATCATTCGGAAATTCATCTTTGAAGTTACCCAAGATTGAACTTTTTACTGGAATATTGCATTGGTTGACTATACTGTAATTGGATGTATCAAACCTACTTATGTTACTTTTCATGAATTCATAAAAATTTTCTGTATTTACTTTTAAAATGAGTGAGTCGGTATCTGTGTACAGTACAGAGACATTTTCACCAAAGTGTTGTTTGATGCATCCATAGAAAAAGTCGTACATGACTGTTTTTGATAATTCTAATATAGAAAATCCCAAATAAAATGGTTTATCATAATGGACTTTATCTTTACCCAATTGAATGGCAACGAAATTTTCTGTGAAAATTGAACAATTTTTGAAATTTGGTCTGGATATGAGAGTGCTGGCACCTATATTTTTCTTTATATTTTCCCAATGTGTAACGAGCATCATTCATTAGTTTATAGAAATCTTTAACAGATTTGTTGTTAGACCTATTACGCATTTCAGTATTGAGATCTATATAGGGTTTCATCCAACGTGATTGTTTGAATTTCAATACTCTATGTGTATTCATTACAATCAAACCATTTTTGATGGCTTGCTGTAGATTTCTATAATGAACAATATATTTTCTTTTATCATTCAAATTTGGAATTAATTTGGGAATTTTCGATTGTGTACAAGGTGGTTTTAATTTTTCAACTAAAAATGGAAGATCAGAATGTTCATCATGCAATTCTTGTGGATAATGAATGTCCACTTCAAACACATACCCATACGAACTATCAGAACTCACATTCATCACATCAAGGTTAATAATTTCATTAGGTGTCAACCATGTAAATTCACTTGTTGGTAGAGGTTGTGACATGCTATGACCGTATAGATTCGTTGCATCCAAATATGTAATGAATGTGGAAGGTTCATTGGGATTATAATTTGGTAAAAATTTATTATTTGCTATATGTTTCCTCTCACTACATTGACTAATTCCACCTCGTAAACCTTTTTGAAAAAAGTGAATCATATCAATGTCAGTTAGTAATTCCAATTCAATATTCGTATACTTCAACATAACAGCCCAAGATAATCCAGGTGCAGTGTAATAATGTGCTGGATCTAAGTTATAAATCTCCAAACTTGTGGTGCGAAAGTTTTCAAAAATATCACATAATAGCAATACATCCGACTTCAAATACAAATCAGAGTATTCACCCAAATTCTGACACTCGAATAAATTCCACACATTTCTAGCCCTATCATAATCATTTTCTGATATGTGTTCACAAATGAGTTTGACATAAAACTGATTTTTTGTTGGAAGTGATGGATAATTCAATTTGTCAATGTCATCAACGAAGCTATATGGAAATACACCTTTCTGCCTCATCAAATTGAATTTCTCAATTTGTGGGAAATGTTTATGCATCTCCAAACATTGATCAGAGGTCAAGTTAGCACCCAACTTCTCCAACGAATTAGTCATAAATTTATAACTATCAATAAATCTCATTTTGAGATATTTCTTCTTAACCTTACCATCTTTATCGATATAGGTGTGTGTGAAGAGATGCTTAGTGAAAGATATGTATTTCTCTTTTGTTTGTGGGATGACATCAACTTTCTCTTTATTCCTATACAATTCTTTCATGAATAAATGGCAATCATAGCCGCTTAAATTGTGGAAAATAATAGGTACAAAGTTAGGGATTTTGAAATTCAAATTACATTTGGAATGAGCGGCATGTGATCTTTTCTTTCCTGTAACATGACAATGATCTTTAACTTTGACTTCACCATCAATAAATGGTTTATTATATATGCCACAAGTTCCGGCTGCAGCAAATTGTTCCTCTTCTTCTAGGGTTTGTGCATCCATTGGTATAGGGTATCTGAGATGATTTTCATATATCTTTTTCAAATCATCTTCAATGCTACTCACAAATTTCTGAGCTGCATCTACACCCCTATATGTAACAATTTTGACAAATCATCATTATATGAACATTTTATCAGATAAGCAAATGAATATGGAGCATGTTTGAATGTTTTAATCGTGTATGAAATTTCTGGATTTGGTTCATTCACGTGAATCGGTTCAAGTACTGATTCAAAATCAGCATATACTACAAATGGTACCCTCATTTGTCTCTCAAAATTTTGAAACATCAATTTATTTTCCGCGACCATCCGACCATATTTATTGATCTTGAAATTGGTGGTTGGTGTTGTACTAACGAGATCACAATCATTCATCTTACAACATCTTATGTTGTACTAACGAGATCACAATCATTCATCTTATGACGTAAAAGCAATCTCTCGCTGGAAAAATATATCAAACATCCATCACAAAAATATTTTTTGTGATCATGAGCTGATAGTTGACTAGAAACTAACCTTGAAAGATCTCTGATCCAACAATAGTGACTATTGCCGGAGTCATCAGTTATAAGTAACAAATTGACATGTCTCCGGAGTCTTCTCTGTGAGTATCGCAATGGACCAATCACGTCATACTTCACTTTACCCTTATCAAATTTACTCTCTAAACCGTAAACATTAATTGAAATATCATTCCTATCTTCAAATCTTTCAATACTCTTATTATTAACTTTAACCGGAAAATCCATACGTGTGACATCTAAAACATTGGAAAAATGTGGATATGACGTAATTTCGGACACTTTACCATCTGCAGAATATAATGCTGATGTTATAGCCCAAGCAAAACAGTGTTGATCTTCGTTACGAACATTCACGACAGCTTTCCTCCATTCAATGCATTCAGGCAGCTTCACATATGAACGTCCTCCCAGTGGACTGTATTTATTAATATTGACTTCGAGAAATAGTATTTTTTCACAAGTCCAACCTAAATTACAAAAAAATAAATATTACTACTCAATCTCGTTGGAATTTACAAAAAATTAATACCTGAGTCACGTTCCTGGAATTCAGTCGTTTGAGCCACAATTACATCACGGAATCCATCAAAAACAGCATTCAAATCTGAAGATTGGTCCACTATTTTATTTTGGGAATTAAATGACTTAGTGTCCCTCGAATCTTGAGTCTGAAGAATGTAATTCCCGAAAACTTCCATATTCACCTTGATGCTTTTATGGATCCTGATGGCTGATTCCAGTAATTCAATGACCTTCTGCCTAATCTCATTGAAAAATGACATGTAGTCACTGGATACAGTCGAACTCTCAACCCTGTACGTAGCAATGCGGCAATGGAATGCATTCATTATAATTTGAACACCTTCAGATAACTGAACACATGCATTATTTTTATGACTCATGGTTCTTCGGTGAGAGTTCACTTGCGTCATAGGAATTGTCACATTACAGCAATTGCAAGTATATATTGGTGTTGCATTGTCCACTCTCATTCGTTTCACTGCAGATCCTCCTTGGCAACTCTGGAGCTGATGCCGACGAAGATTATCACTACGGGTGAAAGATTTACCACAGTCACAGGAATACATTTTATATAATAGTTCTCACTAACTCACTTGATGTAAACTAACATAGCCAACACTCCTCCGCTTCTTAAATACAGTCTGATCAGGCCCGTTAAGACGTCATAGCCAACCCCACCTATCAACTACATGCTCCAAGCCCGCCTCCCAACTGGATGCGATAACAGATGTCGATATACGAACAGGCAGTGCTCGTTGCGCTCTCGTAGAGGGTAGACGTTAGGCAGACGGTCCTCGGCTGCCGTGGAGTCACCATCGATAGCGGGGCTAGAGCGATGCGGTACGTCACAGCCTTCATCGCTTCGGGAGAGGTGAGGGCAGACCGATGAATACGCATTAGTTAGCCACACGTCGTGGAGTGAACATCTTGGTCTCTTACCGTTGGACGGATGCTGCTGTGACGTCACACCACAACTAACTTGGTGGGCTCACACCGATGGAACATTCGTTACTTGAAGGATCTTCGAAGTATGCAGACGTATGTTTGTACATAGACAAGCACATGATGAAACCCTGTACCGTGCATTCTCACACACACACACACACACACACACCAATCAAATGTAATCACGTCACTATGTCACACACACACACACCCAAAAATCTCATATGAAAAAAAAATTCTGAACGATCCCTGCATCAGACCCTTCAAGGTCACATCGCCTTGATGTTACTAAACAACAACAAAAAAGCAATTAATACGTCATAGTGGTGGGGGAGGCCCAGAACCGGCTGTAATCTGCTACTTATGGAGAAGGATTCCAAATCAAAACTTGAAATTTTGTGTTAGTGGGTTCTACAAAGTGGCTTTCTCAACTAAAATATTTTCAACTCCCGGTCTCTTTCTCTTATACCGGAAGTTGAGGGCAACTTCTTTATTTCAAATGGAATACCCTGTATTCTATTACATTTTTCAATTTCTAGGCACATTTTAGGCCCACTTTATATAACACTTTATATAACAATGCCTATACCCAAATTTGTTAGTTTTCGAGACATTAATTTTTATCTGAAAAATTTGGCAGTTACAGCACCACTCCAAAAAAATCATAACTTATAGACAGTAAGTAGTTAGTTTAAGCCGATTTCAGAACCTCCCCCCACCACTTTTAACCTTGAAATGACATCTACGTCACACAAAGTAGCGGAAGTGACTTTGAGGAGTTGTTAGGAGTTTGACCTTCAGCAACCTTGACCTACGTCATACGGCAACGCAGACAAGGTGACTTTGAGGTGGTGTTTTGAGTTTAAACTTGAATGACCTTAATTCTTTCCCAATATATTTTTTGAAACTACTCGACACAACGTAGCCAAGGTGACTTTGAGGGAGTGTTTTGTGTCTAACCTTGAATGACCTCCAAGTACGTCACGCGATAGAGACAATATTATTTTGGAGTAGTGTTTTCGGACACCCAGCTTGTGGTAAAGAAGTACCCCCCCCCCTCCTCTTCTTCAACCACGTTCTATAAATGTTCGAAGGATCACCATTTCACATTAGTTTGAATAACCCAACGTACTCGAATAGATGAGTGAAAGTAGTGCTACAAAGTGACAGAGTGTATTACGTCAGCAGTATACACAGCAATCCAGGTGGATATATTTTATATTTCTATACCATAATTCCACTATATTCGAAATGTATCATTTGAAATTTAATATCAAAAAGATCAATTCTGCAATAATTCAACAAGCTGTGACTATGGAGCAGAAGCCTTTAATATCTTTGACTATCGATAAAGGTTATAAAATTGAGAAGATGTCGATGCTATCCACGCGATATGGTAAATCCCTTCAAGTAGTTTTTTTGGACGAGAAAAATAATACTTCTTTCCAATCATGTCTTCCAAAACGAGTTACAGAACATTTCACAGAAGGAATGATTCACGAAGTGAATTCATCCAAAGCCAAATTCATTTTTACATATATGGGTCAATGTTCTCAGGATTATCCTGGTGCCAAAACCCGCTCACTAGTCAAATTCGATATTTTAGATTGAAAATAACTTCAATATCTTCGTAAATAGTAGAAATATGGTATATTAATGTAAAATATGGATTAGCTCCCGTGCTTCAAACATGATCAAATTTCAAGTGATAGCTTTGTTCAGAGTACGAACATGTGGATGCAATATTCAGCCAAAGAGTGGCCGGAAGCAGTCAATTTGGATTCTGCAATAAGGAGGTTGGCTTGGGAATTAGCTGACTTGAGTTTCGACGCTCTTCACTCATCAAACTATGATTTGAGTGTATGTTATGATGCTGAAGAGGTACGGAAACTTTTGGAGCTCAGCGAGAAATATGAGCTTGGTGTGGTACTGTGCCATAAACATTCGTATGGAAGCAGGAATTTGGATGAGTTCTGTGAGCTAATAATTGAAGCAGACTTGAAGCATTTCCTTCACAACATATCCGTCTACCTATCACGAATATCATAGGGAAATATCAATTGGAACCACAGAATCCCAACCCACAACTGGAACAATCTTTAAATAATGGTGTTGTGAATATTTCATTGCATTTCTTTGGATTTGATGAATTTTTGAATCACCTCATTGATTTCATCAATTTCATATGCTCCAGGTAGAATTTTTATAATGATAGGAGGTGAGTTAGCTTCTTTAGAATAGGCGATAACATTATTTTTCACATCCACATTGAATATGGAGTTGTGGGAATAGAAACCGTATAAGCCCAGACCATAATTAGCGCCACTATCCAATTCGATGGGTGGGTAGAAGTTGGCGCTCAACTCGCTAGAGTGTCCTGACAATGAAAACGTACGTGACATGACTGTTATCACATGACTGTTATATATCACTTTCGCGCTTCCAATTTTCGTCGAGTAGTTCACGCCTAATTTTCAAACCGGCAACGCTACATTGCCCCATAAACAATGATTTTTTGTACAACTGGCAACGCCGATTCTGCCATGCTGGCATGTATTGACATTTGACAGATGCAGTCTTATGAGTCTAGTGTTTACAGTGTCCTTCTTCAACCAATAGATAGTTCAGCTAGTGACTCATAGATGACTCTGTGTGTTCTATAACTTTTGTTGTTTCTATATACTTTTGTATCGATGAATCGAGCACCTATTTTTGTGCGGTTACTGATAACATGACATGAAACAATTCTGTACGATAAATTATTGAAATGAATCTCTCAATATACGCAAAGCCACGTAAATTTGTGCATCGATTACGTCCCACGCGCCTCTCGCTCTTACACACACACACATGCACATCTTTACATGAAATATCAATTATTTCCCAAATCTAAGTATATTTTCCTATCTTCAATATGATAATGACGATAACAATCTACGGAAATAAAAAAAATGCTGTCAATTATAATGAATGAGTCAATTTCGGTCCCGACAAAACTAACGCTATAAATACCCAACATTCGCAGTTAACTTCAATATCTTACGATGGTGTAGAGGCTAAGGACAATGTCTACCGCGCGGACGATCCAGGTTCGAATCTCATAACTATAAACTTTTTTTTAATTAAAATCACGTGACTAAAAGGGGCCGAGGGAGCTGATAGGTTAGGTGGAGTACCAAGGGGGCCGATAGGTTAGGTGGAGTACCAAGGGGGCCGAGGGGTGGAGTTCCACGCTCAAATCGCTACGATACTCGTTCCATCCTGCGTCGATTTCGATAACGTTTCCCCCCACTCCCAAGTGTGCCAGAATCCGCCTTGTTCACCTACTTATATGTCTTCTTCGAAGTGATGAAGTTGAGGATTCAGTTCGCTACTGTTCACGTGCAGGTTTAACGACTGACTGTTCAACTTCAATAACTCGCTCAGTAAAAGTATAAACCAACTCGGTTATAACACCAATTTGCTTCTCCACATTACTCAATCGATAAGCTAATGCTGAAGTGATGAGTGCATTTTTATCAATGATGTTTCGCAGTTCGGTATTTTTTGAATCAATGTTTTTTTTTGACGTATCGTAGCGCTGATGCAATGAATTCTTGGAAATAGTTCAGGGTTGATTCATTGGCTTCTTTAATGTGATCGTCAACATATCTTTTAGTGACAGAGTCTTCACCGTCTACAGGTTCACCAATATTCTGCAACCGCTTATTCTGAATGTCATAATCACCATGTGGTGTGAGAATGAATCCAACACCCGATCTTCCAACAAGTGGTTCACTAACACCACCCCTTCTACGCCCAAATTTATCAATTGTGGTATGCATAGTTAGATCGTCTGTGAGTAACTGAGTCAGCTTCATACATCTTATTCATTATATTACGGTCAATAGACTACTCCTTTTCAAGTAATTCCTCAATTATGGCCAATATTTCATTATCGTGCCCGGTATGTCCAGCCATTCGTGAACTCCAAAGCAATCAAAGGCGATCAACCAATTCTTCGAGTTTATTCCAATAAACAATATACAGGGTGTCCCTGGACTTCCTCTTTTCCTCTCGGGAATGTATAGGTGGGGTCAAAATATCACCAATACTTCATATAACTTTTTTTCCTAAAAGTCTTCGTAACCAAGTTGCGGGCCCTCGAAGTTACAAAATGAAAAATGTTTTTCTTTGATAACTTTTCAAGTGAATATTCAAAATCATCCAGTTTTTGGTAATTGACTAAACAAATGAATTCCGTCGATGAGCTTTTATGCAGGAGTCAGTTGTTTTGCTACAAAGTCAGGAACGGACTACCCCCGATGGTCCACACCCCAAAACTTTGAAATGACAGATATTTTTCAATATTTTTCAATATTTTTCAACAAAATAAGGTTACTTGGACAATTTTATGAATGAAAGTACTCGTGTAGAAAGTCGATCGAAGCAACGAGTCTTGATAAAAATGTAGTTCTACTCGACGACATCAAACCCGCTCGTCCACCATTATTTGATATGAATAATTATCAAAGCAGAAATAATAATGATAACGTTAATTCAACAACATTTATAACAGGAATAATACAAAGCATGCTAAAATGAAGTCGTAAACAAAAAGTACAGTACCTATATGGAAGTTTAAGTCACAATTGTGATAGCAGATATTTTTTCAAAAGAAATATCAAGTTCTGTAGATTCGTGGTGTTTTTAAACTAACAAGCTACTCTACTATGAAATATCGAATTCATTCCATATTTTGTATGTACATAATACGTGTGGAATAATCACGTTTCGTGTTGATCAGTTATCTGAATCTCATGAAACTCAACATTCGAATGTTTCAAATTCTTCTTCACAGCTAAACTGTTGAGGAGTTTCACTGATAATTATAATTTTATGGGAGAAATTCTTTAACACGAATCTAAATTTAGCTGAAAAAACGCACATCGGAAAAAATATTTACTATACTAACAAAAAGCAAACGAATGAACTACAAAAACGGCTGCACATGATCAGGTGAAAAATATCCAGGGAATAATTATGTTCCATTTCTTTCACAGATGTTGACAAAAAAACCTTTTAGAAAGTTTTGATAAAAAATGAGAAACTGGAATGCGATTTTGTTTTGTTGAGTGGTGCGTTGTCATATGACTATCATTGTATTGTCAATATTCTATAGGATATTTTGAATTTTTTTGATATGGCCGAACAGTTTACATTCAATGAATGTGCAGATATGCATGTATTTTGTGGACGAGCATTTTGTAATGCTGCAGAAGCTCGTCGTCTGTATTCCGAGCATTTTCCCAATCGAACGGTACCGTCAAGAGAAACATTCGAGCGTGTCGATCGCAGCTTGAGGGAGACAGGTATGTAATAATTGATAATTAATTTAAGCACGTTGTTTTATTTCGATATTATTGTAGGTACAGTTTTGCCAAAACGAGGTGGTGAGGGCGCTCCTAGGACTGTACGTACCGTTGTATTGGAGGAGAATATTTTGGAAGCCGTCGCTGATGATTCTTCAATGAGCATCAGAAATCTATCAGAACAGTTCCATACATCCAAGTCCACTATTCATAGAATAATTAGGGAACAACTGCTCCACCCATTTCACATCCAGAAGGTACATGCCATGACACCTCAAGATTTTCCAGCACGACTGGAATATGCCAATTGGTTCATGGATAGGCAAAGAGAGGATATGACTTTTATTAATCGAGTTTTATTCACTGATGAAGCAGGTTTCAGTAGAGATGGAGTTATCAACTCTCATAATCTCCATATATGGGCCGAAGAAAATCCCCATGGGATATTGCAAACCAAACACCAACGGAAATTCAACGTGAATGTTTGGGCTGGTATCATAGGAAACCATCTTATAGGACCATTCGTTCTACAGGACCGATTGAATGGAGAACGTTATTTGGAGTTCATTCAGAACGATTTGAATGGACTTTTGGAACATGTTCCATTGCAAACCCGAAGAGATATGTGGTTTATGCATGATGGCGCTCCTCCTCATTTTAGTTTGATTGTGCGTGACCATCTGAACCATATTTTCCACAATAGATGGATTGGTAGAGGTGGGCCATATTCATGGCCATCGCGGTCTCCGGATTTAAATCCATTGGATTTCTTTCTGTGGGGGCATCTAAAAAGCCTTGTTTACGCTACACCTATTCACACAAGATATGCATTGTTGAATAGAATAACATTACATTGTGAAGCCATACGAAACGACCCTGGAATGCTATTTCAAGTACAGAGAGGGTGTCTTCGCAGACTAAGAAAATGTATAGAGAGAGAAGGTGGTCATATCGAGCAGTTTCTGTAGCGGATTTTTCATTTCTGTTTGCTCTTGAGGCTCTTGAGTTTCGTTAGTTAAACGTGTTTGCATTATAAAAATTCGTTATGAACATTTTACCTATCATTTCCATTTTCCTTAAAAACTAATATTTTCGAATAATGGTAGACATCTCAGGATAAATGTTGTTGAATTAACGTTATCATTATTATTTCTGCTTTGATAATTATTCATTTCAAATAATGGTGGACGAGCGGGTTTGATGTCGTCGAGTGCAACTACATTTTTATCAAGACTCGTTGCTCCGATCGACTTTCCACACGAGTACTTTTATTCATAAAATTGTCCAAGTAACCTTAATTTGTTGAAAACTATTGAAAAATATCTGTCATTTCAAAGTTTTGGGGTGTGGACCATCGGGGGTAGTCCGTTCCTGATTTTGTAGCAAAACAACTGACTCCTGCATGAAAGCTCATCGAAGGAATTCGTTTGTTTAGTCAATTACCAAAATTTGGATGATTTTGAATATTCACTTGAAAAGTTATCAAAGAAAAACATTTTTCATTTTGTAACTTCGAGGGCCCGTTACTTGGTAACGAAGGATTTTAGGAAAAAAAGTTATATGAAGTACTGGTGATATTTTGACCCCATCTATACATTCCCGAGAGGAAAAGAGGAAGTCCAGGGACACCCTGTATATGCCTATTTCTGATATATTTCTTTTGAGTGGGTATTTTGATTATGCCGGCACCTTCTCTACTGGGGTTCTGCAGTGGGTCTCCATTGGATAATAGTGGTAGGATTATTTCTCGATATTTCTTTCAATCATTTGATAGTAGACCCTGTTTTCTCCCATTGTATTTATATGCTGCCTTCGTTAATTTGAGTATATCACCATAAGTGGTCATTTCGGAAGAGGGGATATTTCCCGGTGGTACTGTCATGAATGATAATTTATATAGTTTTGGGGTACCCTGATAAGTGGCAATAGTTTTACCATTTTTTTTGAACACAATTTTCTCATCGATGAACTCCACATCAGCTACACCCATTTGTAAATTTCCCGTCTCAGTGTTCATGTGTACTTCAAAGACGGTATCGTATGAGGGATTTCCCGATAGTAACTTTTGTATGTGCTTTTGTACCTCATCACCATTATCAAGCACATTAGATGATTCTAAATCTGAAGTTGTCGATGGAGAAGCTTGAAGATCCTCCGAGAAAGCCTCTTCAAATTTCGGTTTCACCTCACTTCCAACTATATTTTTGGCGGTGTGTGGTGTAACACTCTTTGTTTTCTGCATCACCTGATTTATCTGAGATGCTCCCCCAGTATTGGCAGATATTGTTTCAAAGGTGTTATTATTGGCTCATAGATTCTTTCGAGTGCTGATTGATCACCTAAGCGACTATTCTTGATATAACTGAATTTCTTCCGAACGGCATCTGTTGCTTCAATTAACTTTCTCTTCAAACACATTTCATCATCATTTTTCTCCTCCATAATGTATTCACTTCAAATTTGTGTACAATGAAGCGTCGTTCACACTATCTAGCACTCGAATGATTCAATTGTTTCAAGAACGTCAAGGATATATGAAAGCATCAAATTCTTTTCGATAACGTCCATCTAGCTCTTCTCGATCCTTATCAATTACTAAAAATCCATATTTATCCTCCCAACATCTCGCACACATATCTATAAATTGCTTGTATGTCACATCTGGTGACACGTGGTCAAAAAAAAATGATTGAGATTCATATCATCTTGTTTGAATAGCACAATAAAATTTGCATTATCTCGAATCAATTGTTTCGGGACTCGTGAATATGTTTGGGCTAGATAGAAGAAATCCACATTTTTGTGACGACCCATATTGAAATATAATCGTATAACATCCTGTTTCTCACACATCAAATCATCGAAAAAGAATATTGAATCGGTTTTGGCATCTGAAGGCTCTATTTCAGCTGCATTATTGGCGAAAGTGTAAAATCCCAATCCTTCAACTGGAGCTAATACTTCGCGTAAATACTCATATTTGGGTTGATAAAGGGACTTTGAATAAAGATAAACATTTGCAAATCGTAATCCTAGATGGTGAGTCAGTAAAGAAATCATAATATCTGTCTAGCCGCAATTGGAAGGTCCGATAATCAGACCACAGATGTATAGTGGAAGTAAGGATCCATGACGTTGTTTCACACCGCTTTCCGATTTGCCACCCATTTTTCAATCGAAATTATCGATGAAAATCGGTACTTTTGCTTTGTATGACAGTTGGAGAATATATAAGCAGGTCTCCATATCGATTTCTTTATTTAAATGGGGGTTATGAGCCGATGCAGATCTCCTGAGCGGTATTCAAATACATCTGGTAGGGGATTGGTCAATTCCCTCATCAATAGTCTACCTTTCGAATTGCACGTACCAGGCTATCAGTATTGCGGCCCTGGCACCAAATTGCAGAAAAGATTGGCGAGAGGTGATCCGAGTGTCAATCAACTGGACTATGCAAGTCGAAAACACGATATTGCATATTCACAGAATCCTAAAAATCTTCCAGCTAGACACATAGCGGATCAGGAACTTGCAGAAAGTGCTTGGAATCGATTCAAGGCAAAAGACGCATCTATTGGAGAGAAAGAAGCCGCTTGGCTAATTACGAATATAATGAAGGCAAAACGGCGATTTGGTATGGGTTGCGAGTCACCATCCAAGCAGTCACGAATACAGAAAAAAAGGGTCCTATCAAGAAAAAAAAATCAAAAAAACTATTGAAAGATTCTAAAGTGATAGCTTTTGGTTCTGGAATCGTTAAGAAATTGCGTGATGTTCTACACAAAGCGGGCGGAAGTGAATCTGTTGTCAAAAATTCTAAAAGAGCAGCTGAAATTGCACTAAAAGTAGCACGCAAATATACTAGGGCTGCGGGTGGGAAAAATAAAATTCGCACACCGCGAATCATACCAATGCCTAAAATTGGTGGAATACTACCACTTCTTCCAATTTTTGCTGGTTTATCGGCGCTAGGTAGTTTAGCCGGAGCTACAGCTGGATAACAAAAGCAGTACAAGCAGCGAAAGCGAGTAGGGAGCAACTGGGTGAGGCAAATCGACATAATAAAATTATGGAGGCAATCGCTTAGGTGAACGAGGAAGCGGTATCTACTTGAAGCCTTACCGTAAAGGATTATGAGTCTATTTGAAACCTCAAATTTCAAAAAACTCATAGATTTGCTGCCTCAAAGAGCTCTCTCCAACATCGACTTCAACTATCATGCTAAGAAAATGATGATTCCATATTCTCGGAGGGTATATATGCGTGACGATTTGCCAAAATCGATACCACTCCGATATGAATCTGCCATAGTAAATTTGGATAGTCGACATGGTCAAGGGACACATTGGGTAGCATACAGAAAAAGTGACACTTCAGTGAAATATCTTGATAGTTTCGGTGATTTACCCCCTCCAAAAGAATTGATTCACTATTTTTATAGGGGTTCAAATCCTATCAATATTATCACATATAACTATGAGCGTAAACAACAATTCAACACAGTATGGTGTGGTCATTTGTGTTCTTCAGTTCAATTTCATTTAAAACCATCATTCTACTGATATTTGATTTTCCAGTCTGATTGGCTTACGACAACACTCTATACCAGAAGTAAGGCTGATTGTTCCTCAAAGTTCGGTTCAGGAGTCTGAAAATTCGCAAAACGAACCTTCATACGACAGAGCGTGGACTTTAGAGTCATCTCCTGATGATGCCTACTTGGTAAGCGAAACGCGTTAAGTGTTAAATGACTGTCATATTGAAATAGGAAAAAAAAAACGACAATAACGATGAAACGATAACGAATAAAGGCACGTAAACTGTTCGAAAACGCACGTCCTAAATAAAATTCAAGATATAAAATGCCACTTTTTGTTGTATTGACCCAACGAATCAGAATTCAAAATGACAGACAAACTTATTTTCTTTATTTCTGAAATGTCCTGTTTTTGTCAACCTTATATCTTTCAATATGATGTTTATTCATCACTATGAAATCTGGTATATAATTTAATGTTATTGCATATTTTTGACAACTTTCCCTGTATAAGTTTTCATTTTCGAAAAAAGATGTGTGTGATATGTATTTTATTTATTTTGGTAGTATATTATAAAGCCATTTATATAAAATATCAACGTTATTGAAACTGCAGCTGAACAAATTTCCTTTGGAATGACCCATACAGAACGGCGTGTTTTTCTTGAATTTTGGAATACACCACCATGAATCTTCAAAGTCTTCCAAATTAACTACGGTTGTGTATATATTGAATAGACGCAGTCTGTCCAACAAATCCCTGAATATCGACGAATTATAGCCTCATAATGTGTAACTATAGACTGGAAAAACTGGAAACTGCTGGGATTTAAACTCGTTCTGGAAAGGTTGCTGCGACGGTTCTGAATGTTGTTGTTGAGATGACTCTGACTGATACTGCACACGTTGATGTATTATTCTGAAATAAATTCGATTTTTCAATAAAAACACACTGAAATAAATTCGATTTTTTAATAAAAACATAGACTAAAAAAAATTGTTTGGCAACAGAGAGGGTAATGTCTTTCATGAAGTAATTGCTACACTTATAATGAAAATACAAAAATCAAGTGTCATTCAAAATAATGAATTTAAAACACATATTCTGCACGTACTAAGTGAAGGAAATATATTGTATGGAAACACTACTTTATGCGGATCATATCTGTGAATGAGAATTTTTGACCCGAATGAAAAATATTGTATACACCCAAAAACTCTTTGCCTATAAAACAAAGAAAAAATTGGAAACTATACTAACCTTAATTTTGTACAATCTCAAATGAAACGACAAGATTTGGTTTCCCAATGTCCATTAACCCTTTGAACACAATAGCGTATTTTCCTGATGAAAATTCTTCTAAGTGAGGACGATACGCCTCCGTCACTCGGTGGGGCAGAAATGATACTTTATCTCCCAAATCCAACAAGACCGCCTCACCAAATTTTCCTTTCACGATTTTGGCAGTGAATATCCTCTGCGGCATCTCCACAGGCAAATCTGCTACTTTGATACTTGGCTTCCTCTTCACGATCGAACTTGCGTTCAACTATTGTAAATCCATCTGTGAAAAATAAAAAATGAAAGCTTTATGTTTTGATTCACAATATATGCGAATACTTGTCACCTCACAAACCACAAGAGGAGACTAAATCATCTGTCGGTAACAAATAAGACAGATGGGTATCCGCGGCTAAGCTAAACAGTGGAGACGGGAGTGGGTTAAACAACTTAGCAAATTTCAAATAGATCTTAATGGGCGCCAGGTAAATTTAATCCTCCAGATACCCTAAGTAACTCACAATATCAATAACTTACCAATTAGTATTGGAAATAAAAGATAAAGGTCCCCAATATGATTTATTCAGTAATCCTAACTTACATGGATTAACCAACAACGCTTCTAAGACAACAATGCAATATTCACACTACTACGCGATGTTCAAATGTCCATACAAGAGCGCGGTGTATATACCACGAATTCAATCAGCCATAAATTACGGTAGTAACGACGCTCAAAAAAACTACAATACGTCGAGTAAAACTACCACGAAAATTGAGTAGGTGAAATCGTAAATACTAGTATCGGATGGAAGACAAACTCGTTTGCGTCGCGTGAGCTCAGGCGTAGGCACATCGGTGTCAATCAGCAATCGTGAAAGGAAGAATATACCTCAATTTCCGTTTCACAAATATCTATGTCAATCAGGTATCAATAAACAAACTCTTAATCAATAAACGATGAACAAACACTATATCAAACAGGTATCAATAAACAGAAGGGCAAACAATTATTTAAATATCTCAGTATAGCACAAATTTTCAAATAAATCAATTATAACTTGCGTGCTCCTTTTGGGCCACCCGGTATATGGTGTTAGGCTACCCTGTAGTATGGCGGAGATGGATCACCCTGTAGCACCGGAGATGGATCACCCTGTAGCACCACCAAGATAGATCACCCTGTAGCACCGGTGGATCACCCTGTAGTACGGCGGAGATGGATCACCCTGTAGCACCACCAAGATAGATCACCCTGTAGGGCACGACAAGCTGGACCAGTAATGGATCACCAAATAAGATCCAGAAAGAAAATAAAGGAAAACAGGAACCCTTGACGAAGACAAAAAAAAAAGCAGGAAGAAAAACCCTACGGAAAAAAATTCTCAATCAGAATCAGATGAAACAAGGTGAGATTCAACCCCCATTCAATAGGACTATTTGACTAATCAATACCCCTGGTATATTTTCATCAAGCAAAGTAGCAAGATAACAAGAGTATATTTTTGGGTGCCCTGTATAACCATATGATCCGTAAAAATCAAGAAAATTGAATGAGTGTTGAAACCTCTCTTCAATACTAATATTCATTTGAGATATAACGATGGAATCAGAAATTACTAAACTCATCAAAAACACATTTAATGGTAAAATTCTCACCCTGGCCAAGGGGTTTTCTATACGTTTCTTCGTGTGCGGTGCTCTGCACGGAAGTCCTACTGGGACTTGATGAGTGACTGAGGGCCTTCTGTTTCTTATGAATCTAGAGACGAGAAACGAAGGTTGTAGAATTGAAAAAGTGATATCATAGCTAAGATCACATGAGAGATGCGACAGTGATTCAGACATACCTAATTTCGGATATCCTCCCACCTGGCACGAGTTCGGTAACCACCACAAATCCTCAAAAGAGCTTAAGTTTCAGACTGCAAATATCCACACCAAAATGACCAATCAGTCTTCCACTATACAATCCTGACTTGTAGAAATAATCCCCGTGAAGGATGGCACAAATACAACCAAATATATCCTACAATCAGTCTGATGGTACCCTTTGAACTCCGAACCAAGCTCACCGAAGGTTAACTTCCAAATACTAAGCGACTGCCACATCTGACAGCTAACCAGTTGTTGCCACAGTGCATCCAATCTACACTACAAGCACCAAGGGGGCGCTGTGCACAACATCATACATCTATCAATTCCTCCACAGCCACTTGAGACAATATCAACAAGTCCATGACCCATCAAAACTCCTTCTCAAAGCAATGCAACCCTTAAACAACCTTCGACAACTTGAGTAACCGATCAATCCCTCACCCGTGAACAACTGTAGAACTAGTTCGGTGTAAGTCGACGGAACGACACTACGAAAGTTCGGCAGATGTCAACCAACAGCTGTCTCTTAACCTTGTTTACGAATATTTACAAAATATATTGTTCCAACCTATTTTCAACTATTTACCAATCCTTATTCATGCGATGGAATAGAAACATACAAGGTAAGTCGCCACATCCTTCCCTTTCAGTACAAATATTAGAGCATTCGTATTATTCAGATTATTTACCGAAAATATCAAACAGTATTCAGAAACCAGAGCTAACTAATATTGTTTTTCAGGCGATATGGCTCTAATATGTCAGTAATCCTTCTGGAAGTAATGAATAACGATCTATGCAAGAAATATTCTTGGAAAGATATAGGGAATAAGGCAGACAACGGCAAAAAAAATGATAGGTGAAGAAAACTGAGAAACAAACAATAACAACTATTTCAACCTAGCGAGGAATTTCGGATCTCCAACGTCGATTGGCAATAGGAGAATGCGTAAGTACTGGTCAAAGCAGTTAGTCAGGGAGCATACATTTATTCTTATACATTTCAGGTATGGTTTTCTATGGAACGGAAGATTCCCATTACTATGATGTTAAATGAATAAAATCTACTTGTAACTTAATTACATTGTTAATATCCTTTGAATAAAGATCTTAAAAGGTAAGGTAGTGTTTTGAAAGGTCACATAAGAGCAGTTTGATCTAGTGCTAAATTGAAACGTAACAACTCCCCCCTTTCTCGAAGAAATTTACCCCGTAAATTTCACTCAATTCTCAAGAACTCAGTCTTCTGAAGATGAAGGTTTTAAATCCTTCACATGCCAGGAACCCTTCGAATTACCATCAGAGTCCCTCAATTCATAAGTCCAAGGCGACAGCCGTTTCTTGATGTAGAACGGGCCTACGTACTTCGGGGCCAACTTCTTACTAAAGTATCTCGATGCATCTGATAAGACGTAGTTACGTTTCCATACCGGCTGATTCGGCACATACTCTTCATGACGACGCCTGAGATTGTATTTATCACAACTTTTCTTAGTGGCAACTTCTAACCGTTTCCGAACATCATGGAACATTTTACGAAAAGCTTCATTCTTCGTAGTATCACCAGTCTGAGAACCATTCTCCTCTTCGGGAGGAATACCCTGTATATATTCATCTCCAGACAAAACCATGTTCCTACCAAAATTTATGAAATACGGGGTCAACTTAGTGACTTCGTGTCTAGAAGTGCGGATAGCACAAGCAATCTCATTAAGTTTCTCATCCCAGCATCGATGGTTGTCAGAGACATATATTGCCAACATTGTCTTCAGGATGCGATTAATTCTTTCCGTTGGATTCGCTCTCGGGTTGTAGGGAGCACTGAACTTAATTCGAGAGTTATAGCGATCAGCAAACTCAAGAAACTGAGGACCATTATCACAAATTAAAACTCTTGGTACACCAAACATAAGGAAAACATTACTTTCAATTTTGGCAATTATAGCCTCAGTAGTAGCTCGCCTCAGAGGAAATATAAGAGGAAACTTACTGAGATAGTCGGTTACGACTAAAATAAAACTATTTCCTTTCTTAGATCTCGGGAGCGGACCAACAAGATCTGTGGAGATGATTTCCCACGGACGGTCAGCCTTAGTGTGTGATACCATCTTATCAACAGGTCGATCCTGAGATACTTTATGACGTGCACAAACCTCACAATGACGAACAAATTTGGCAATGTCACTTCGCATCTTAGGCCAATAAAAGCGATCTGCAACCCTAGCAAAAGTTTTGAACACACCCGTATGCCCACTAGTGGCAGGTTCGTGAGCAGCAACAATAATGTTGTACCGATCGGACTTAGGCACGACTAATCTCCAGTAGTCAGATTTTGACGACAAATCAGGATAATCAGACCTAACATACTTCCATAATTTACCGTCAGAATATCTCCAATTGGCAAACTTCAAAGGGTTCTTTTGAATTCTGTCTCTCATGGACCTATACCACTTGTCATCGTCAATCCCTCCCAATGTCGGCTGATCATCATCGCTGACTGCGACAAATTCTACCATAGGTACTGACCGAGAAAGCGTATCCGGCACTACGTTATCCTTTCCTTTTCGATGTACAATCTTAAAATCATATTGTTGGAGCCTCACTGCCCACCGCGCAAGTCTACCGCTCAAATCCTTTAGGCTATGAAGCCATAGAAGACTGTGATGGTCTGTCACTACCGTGAAAGACACTCCTTCAATATACGGTCTAAGTTTCTCCACAGCCCATAGAACTGCAAGACATTCCCGCTCGGTGGTCGAGTAATTTCTCTCTTGCTTTGTAAGAGACCTACTCAGGTAGGAAATCACCTTATCGCCTTCGGGGTAAGGTTGCGATAGGACTGCACCGATTCCGAATCCAGACGAGTCAGTCTGCACCACAAAGGGTTTCGAATAATCCGGACAACATAAAATTGGCGCTGCCACTAAACACTCCTTGATTCTTCGAAAGGATCTAGCACACTCGTCTGTCCATGTGAACTTCGAGCTCTTCCTCAGTAAAGCTGTGATGGGAGCGACGATAGAAGAAAACTCTGGAACGAATCGGCGGTACCAAGAGAAGGTGCCAACAATTCTTCGGACTTCCGTAACATTAGTCGGGGGCGGTATTTCCAACATGGCCTTTACCTTATCGGGGTCAACATGCAATCCGTTACGATCCACCACGTAGCCAAGATATTTCATTTCAGGACGGCAAAATTGACATTTATCAATGCTAACTGTAATATTTGCCTCCCTGAGTCTGCGGAATACCTCATCCAACGTTGACAGATGTTGTTCGAATGTCTGACTTACAATTACCACATCATCTAAGTAGACAAATACATGTGGTTCAAGGTCATGACCTAGTACTTCATCTATCAATCTTTGCCAACGGGCTGGAGCGTTATGGAGCCCAAAAGGCATGCGCCGAAACTGGAACAAACCACGATTGGGGACAGTAAAAGCCGTATATTTTTTTGATGATTCTGCCATTGGGACTTGCCAGTAAGCAGATTTTACATCTAAACTGGACAAATACTGAGCATTACGAAGTTTATCTAAAGTATCCGAAACATGGGGAAGGGGGTAACTATCTCGTATGGTCACAGAATTCAATTTACGATAGTCCACGCAGAATCTGAGCTTGCCATCCTTCTTTTTTACCAAGAGAATGGGCGAAGACCAGGGGCTATTGGAAGGTTCCACAATTCCCAGCTTCAGCATCTCCTCAAGTTCTGCGTCAATCTGTTGCTGTACAATAGGATTGACCCTATAGTAGCGTTGTTTGATCGGAGGACTATCTGTTTCAATAACATGTTCAGTTCTATTGGTACAATCTAGTTCTGTACCCATAAGTGCTAGATTACGATCTATGACTTCTTGGAGTCGCATCTGGTCCAACGGACTTAACAACGTTGAACTAGCAACATGTTCAACAGTGTTGACGGTAACAGGTTCATCAGAAAAATGCCATTCATCATGACGCAAATCAGGAATCAGTCCCATATGTTTCCAAAAGTCAATTCCAAGGATGAGAAGATGGGGCATCTCAGGAACAACAATAGCTTCCACAAGTTTCAAACGACCCCTCAATGAGATAGGCAAATCAATTACTCCTATACTCCGAACACGGGCGCCGCTGGCTACGGTACAGTATGTTGTCCTGGACCCATCCACTGGTAGTCCTAAGGCACGAACAACCTCAAATCCTCTACTACCTAGTATAGTCCGTGAAGCACCAGAGTCCAAAAGACCTAATAACGACTTCCCTAAGACATCCACTCGCAAATAAGGGCGTTCATCCTGGTTGGCGTGTTCTAAGACATAGTCCAGGATGACTTGTATTTTGTCGATCGAGGGTTCTCGACCAGCACACCTACCTCGATCTCCTAGGTGCGTCGGCGACCGTTTCCCGTCGACGAACAATTAGGACAAGATCGAATAGTAAATCCCTTCTTCTTACACCGATAACAATGTAAACCCGCCGACTTCATCAAACAACCAACAGCTCGATGTCCGGGTTTATTACACTTGAAACACAGTTGGTCACTTCGGGACACATCCGAGTCACCAACAGCATGTGAAAGAGATGAAGTTCCACAGCTATCAATCATACTATCGTCAACCTGTACATAAGCCAAATCAGGTTCTAAAGCATTAAACTTCTTCGATGGTGCTGAGAAGTTTTCTACTGCTTCTTTTCTGGCTTCCAATCGCCTTCCTAACTCACGAAGGTGATTGATCGAAGTTACGTCAACTAGAGCCAATTGAGTTTGATAAAACGGGGCAATGTTTCTCAGAAGTATTTTAAGTTTTACTTCCTCAGAAATTGAGCAAGTCAACCTGTTGAAATAACCTGTCATGACTGCCAGATAAATACCAATAGACTCATCAGGACCTTGAGTTCGTTTTTTAATTTCTTCAAAAAGCTTTTCATCGTAATTGGAAGACAGATATTCTTCTCGGAGAAGTGCAACAAATTCATCCCAAGTCGATACTTCCCTTCGATACGCGGTATAGAATTGATACGCCCTACCTGTGAATAAATCGATCCCGGAGTCAAGCAATACCTCTTTTGATACATGTCGAGCTACTCGCAATTCTTCGACCCTGCTCAAAAAAGCACACAAGGACATACCTTTTTTGTCTCCCGAAAATTTACAATCCCATTTATTGGGAAGAATCGGCTTGACATTAACAGTGGGAGGTTGAGTAGGAGTGATGTCGGAAGATCTTCTATGAGGAGAGAGAGAGCCACCAAAATTACTATTCCCCAAGAGCATATGGAAAGGTGGGACGTCTTGTGTCTTCTGGTAATCTTCTGCTTTACGGTGTAAGTTATCCAATAATGCCAGTGCCTTCGCAAGCAACTTCGGTTTGTCCTGGGTGTCCTCTTCACTGATGTTGTCCAATCGGTTCAGGACATGGAACATCTTCGATTGGAGTCTTGCAAATGCATTACTACTCATTGAATCACTGAAGGTATCTATAAGTGGTTCCAGTTCTTCCAACTTCGCAGTAACTGCTGCAATATCTTCTTCAACTGTGAATGGATATTTGGGATACTTCAAACTTTCGCCCTTCTCCTCTAATCTGATTGCCATCGACAGAGAATGCCGCATCTCTTGAACAGTTCCGGTAGCAATTCCTCTAACTCTAACCTCATACACGAGCTCATCTTGACTCAAACGGTTCACTAGCATTTTGCGGGACATGATAACAATTCCAATGAGACACAAAAAAAAATATTAAAAAAAAGATCCAAAAAAATTTTCAAATTTATCAAAAAAATTTTTCCAAATTTATAAAAAAAGAACTATGAAGACGTTGTTTTAACGCAACCCCACGTTGGGCGCCAAAATGTCACCTCACAAACCACAAGAGGAGACTAAATCATCTGTCGGTAACAAATAAGACAGATGGGTATCCGCGGCTAAGCTAAACAGTGGAGACGGGAGTGGGTTAAACAACTTAGCAAATTTCAAATAGATCTTAATGGGCGCCAGGTAAATTTAATCCTCCAGATACCCTAAGTAACTCACAATATCAATAACTTACCAATTAATATTGGAAATAAAAGATAAAGGTCCCCAATATGATTTATTCAGTAATCCTAACTTACATGGATTAACCAACAACGCTTCTAAGACAACAATGCAATATTCACACTACTACGCGATGTTCAAATGTCCATACAAGAGCGCGGTGTATATACCACGAATTCAATCAGCCATAAATTACGGTAGTAACGACGCTCAAAAAAACTACAATACGTCGAGTAAAACTACCACGAAAATTGAGTAGGTGAAATCGTAAATACTAGTATCGGATGGAAGACAAACTCGTTTGCGTCGCGTGAGCTCAGGCGTAGGCACATCGGTGTCAATCAGCAATCGTGAAAGGAAGAATATACCTCAATTTCCGTTTCACAAATATCTATGTCAATCAGGTATCAATAAACAAACTCTTAATCAATAAACGATAAACAAACACTATATCAAACAGGTATCAATAAACAGAAGGGCAAACAATTATTTAAATATCTCAGTATAGCACAAATTTTCAAATAAATCAATTATAACTTGCGTGCTCCTTTTGGGCCACCCGGTATATGGTGTTAGGCTACCCTGTAGTATGGCGGAGATGGATCACCCTGTAGCACCGGAGATGGATCACCCTGTAGCACCACCAAGATAGATCACCCTGTAGCACCGGTGGATCACCCTGTAGTACGGCGGAGATGGATCACCCTGTAGCACCACCAAGATAGATCACCCTGTAGGGCACGACAAGCTGGACCAGTAATGGATCACCAAATAAGATCCAGAAAGAAAATAAAGGAAAACAGGAACCCTTGACGAAGACAAAAAAAAAAGCAGGAAGAAAAACCCTACGGAAGAAAATTCTCAATCAGAATCAGATGAAACAAGGTGAGATTCAACCCCCATTCAATAGGACTATTTGACTAATCAATACCCCTGGTATATTTTCATCAAGCAAAGTAGCAAGATAACAAGAGTATATTTTTGGGTGCCCTGTATAACCATAGGATCCGTAAAAATCAAGAAAATTGAATGAGTGTTGAAACCTCTCTTCAATACTAATATTCATTTGAGATATAACGATGGAATCAGAAATTACTAAACTCATCAAAAACACATTTAATGGTAAAATTCTCACCCTGGCCAAGGGGTTTTCTATACGTTTCTTCGTGTGCGGTGCTCTGCACGGAAGTCCTACTGGGACTTGATGAGTGACTGAGGGCCTTCTGTTTCTTATGAATCTAGAGACGAGAAACGAAGGTTGTAGAATTGAAGAAGTGATATCATAGCTAAGATCACATGAGAGATGCGACAGTGATTCAGACATACCTAATTTCGGAAATCCTCCCACCTGGCACGAGTTCGGTAACCACCACAAATCCTCAAAAGAGCTTAAGTTTCAGACTGCAAATATCCACACCAAAATGACCAATCAGTCTTCCACTATACAATCCTGACTTGTAGAAATAATCCCCGTGAAGGATGGCACAAATACAACCAAATATATCCTACAATCAGTCTGATGGTACCCTTTGAACTCCGAACCAAGCTCACCGAAGGTTAACTTCCAAATACTAAGCGACTGCCACATCTGACAGCTAACCAGTTGTTGCCACAGTGCATCCAATCTACACTACAAGCACCAAGGGGGCGCTGTGCACAACATCATACATCTATCAATTCCTCCACAGCCACTTGAGACAATATCAACAAGTCCATGACCCATCAAAACTCCTTCTCAAAGCAATGCAACCCTTAAACAACCCTTGACAACTTGAGTAACCGATCAATCCCTCACCCGTGAACAACTGTAGAACTAGTTCAGTGTAAGTCGACGGAACGACACTACGAAAGTTCGGCAGATGTCAACCAACAGCTGTCTCTTAACCTTGTTTACGAATATTTACAAAATATATTGTTCCAACCTATTTTCAACTATTTACCAATCCTTATTCATGCGATGGAATAGAAACATACAAGGTAAGTCGCCACATCCTTCCCTTTCAGTACAAATATTAGAGCATTCGTATTATTCAGATTATTTACCGAAAATATCAAACAGTATTCAGAAACCAGAGCTAACTAATATTGTTTTTCAGGCGATATGGCTCTAATATGTCAGTAATCCTTCTGGAAGTAATGAATAACGATCTATGCAAGAAATATTCTTGGAAAGATATAGGGAATAAGGCAGACAACGGCAAAAAAATGATAGGTGAAGAAAACTGAGAAACAAACAATAACAACTATTTCAACCTAGCGAGGAATTTCGGATCTCCAACGTCGATTGGCAATAGGAGAATGCGTAGGTACTGGTCAAAGCAGTTAGTCAGGGAGCATACATTTATTCTTATACATTTCAGGTATGGTTTTCTATGGAACGGAAGATTCCCATTACTATGATGTTAAATGAATAAAATCTACTTGTAACTTAATTACATCGTTAATATCCTTTGAATAAAGATCTTAAAAGGTAAGGTAGTGTTTTGAAAGGTCACATAAGAGCAGTTTGATCTAGTGCTAAATTGAAACGTAACATACTATCTCAAAAAAACCACGACATGTAAAACATTCGACTGAAATCATCCAACATATATATATATATATATATATATATATATATATATATATATATATATATATATATATATATATATATATATGTATATATATCGAGAAAAATTTTGGAAATCAAAGGATTCAACAATTCCCAACAACTTTCAATTAAATTACATTCGAATAAATTCATCTGAGGAAAAAGTCAAAGTTAAAACACTTTCAAATAGAAATCAGTGCACTTGTCACTGGTATCACTTTCAACGGATGCAACTAACTCATTCCGCCATGCATAACGTATTTATAGTAAAATAAGTGATGACATATTTTAAAATGAAACAAAGAGCCTTTGTTTCGTCGCTTTTAGAACTGCATATCTCCGGATGCAGATTCAGGATTGGCAGTGATCAATGTCACCTTGGGTTTGAATATAAAAATTAGTGATGACATATTCTGAAATGAAACAAAACAAAATCAAAGAGTCTTTGTTAGATGCCTATTCAGCGTTGACATTGATCCATGTCACCTTGGATTTGAATAGCGCAACAAACACATGAATTCTGCTTTTTTTCCATTTTATTTGAAGTACTGCATGTGATGATGCGACTATTATTAGTGAAGATACAACTTTGTGCCCTCTTGACATCGTCTCCGTTTTTTTTCTCTGTCGATGAATTCTGCATTCGTTTCCCTTTCATTTGATGTGCTGCACGTTGAGATCCAACTATCATTAACAAAGATGTTGCTTAGTGTCATTCTGACATACTGCGCCATCTTTGTTTTTTCTCTGTCGATGAATTTTGCATTTATTTTCCTTTCATTTGACGTGCTGTACGTGACGATTCAACAATTATTAACGAAAATGTGGCTTTGTGCCCTTCTGACATGTTGCTTCAGATTTGTTTTTTCTCTGTCGATGAATTCTGCATTCGTTTCCCTTTCATTTGATGTGCTGCACGTTGAGATACAACAATCATTAATGAAGATGTGGGTTAGTGCCCTCCTGACATGTTGCACCATATTTGTTTTTTCTCTATAGATGATTTCTGCAATTCTGATTCTTTCATTTGACATGATGTACGTAACGATCCGAAGTTTTTTCAATGATTCTCTTTGCAATTCTTCCTATGCTGTTTCACATTAGGCGCTCGATATTATATTTTTCATAGTCTACAAATTAAATCATTTGAAATGAGTACCCACACCGACCTGTTGCGACTAGTATAGCGAAAATAGGTTATGAGGTCCTTTTGGCTTCGTAAAATGATTAACTATGTTTTTTGACATCTAAACGAATCCATTGATGTCATCTGTTTAAATCTGTTTAAAATCTGTTTTTCCGTTAACCAGCTGTCGCACCCCTACGAACGACAACCCTCAGAAGTCGAAACTTGTGCGAGCTAAGGATTAACGAGGTCTTACCTTTTAACGTGTGATTCCTAACACGGGTTGGACGGTAGCAAGTGAAGATCGATCGTTCAGACTAGGGCTTGAACCACCGACCAACACGGCAGTCAATTCGAGTGAGTGAACAAAGCACCCACGCCGAACCGCTTGGCTACCGACTGACTAAACGAATGCATTGATATCGAAATCATCGAAATCGGAGGACCGGAAGTGAAAACCGGAAGTGGTCGTTTTTTGATGGATTCGAAACCTTCCCACCCTAAGGAATCCAAAAATACCATATGTTTCAGTATACAATGATTTTTTCATTTTCTTTGTCAATAAATTCTGCGTTTGCATCAAGCTTCTGCAATTGAAATAAACTTATAGTTGTTGATTACCTAACATTTTTCAATTCCAAGTTTTTTCAGCGATTTTTGTTGAATTTGCAATTCTTCCTATGCTATTTCACATTAGACGTTGGATATTATATTCGTTAAGCCATATTTCTTTTTTATCTGTCGGTACACTCTGTATTCGTTTTCCTTCCATTTGATGTACTGCACGTTGAGATTCAACTATCATTAACAAAGATTTGGCTTAGTGCCCTTCAGACATGTTGCGCCATCTTCGATTTTTCTTCGACGATGAATTCTGCATTTCTTATCTTTTCATTTGACGTGCTGTACGCGACGATCCGATCATTATTAGCGAATATACAACTTAGAGCCCTTCTGACAGTTGTGCTATCATTTCTTGTAATAACTCATTAATTATCACATACGAAACCACCTCCCAGGCTGACTACGTCACTTTCAAGGTTTTGATGTTTTATCGCTATTATTATTATTATTTGACCTACATTCTCCAGTTCAATTTCATCTAGCACAATCAATCGAGCGATATTTGATTTCTCCATTCTGATTAGCTGGCCGACACTACTCTGTAACAGAAGTTAGGTTGAGTGTTCCACAAGGTTCCATTCAAGAGTCTGAAAATTCGCAAAATGAATCTCCATACGATAAAGCATGGACTTTAGTCATTTCCTGATTATGCTTACTTGGTTAGCGAAACGCGTTAAATGATGAATTACTGTCATATTGAAACACGAACAACCGTTACGACAATAACGATGAAACGATAACGAATAAACGCACGGAAAACGATCGTAAACGCACGAAAAACAATCGAAAACGCACGAAAAACGATCGAAAACGCACGGAAAACGGTCGCACGCAAAACGGTGGCACGCAAAACAGTCGAAACGTTTGTAAAACGGTCGCTTTCTCCATTTCGGAATGTTAACTCCACAATACGTAACTTCTCGACACCTTTGGTGCCATCTCCTTCTTCTCCTGATGATGCTAACTTGGTTGACAAAGATACGAGACTTCCGTATCTCAAATGTTATTTTCTCAAATGCTGTATTTTGAAACGCCCTGTATACACATTAATATCATATTTTAAACCGACATGTTTTTTTCCTTAAATGATATATTTTGACGAACCCTGTACACTTCGACGTCATATTTGTTTTTCAATGATGTATTTTGAGATACCTTGTACACATTGAGGGATCGCACGTTGAAAACTTACAGCCTCGTGGAACTGTTATGTTTTTATCTTAAATGATGTATTTTGTACACTTGTACACTTCGACGCCATGTTTGTTTTCAATGATGTATTTTGAGATACCTTGTAACATTGAGGGATCACACTTTGAAACGATACAGCCTCCTTAATCTGTAATGTTTTTTCTCAAATCTGATTCATTATTATCAATATATCACTTTCGCGCTTCCAATTTTCGTCGAGTAGTTCACGCCTAATTTTCAAACCGGCAACGCTACATTGCCCCATAAACAATGATTTATTGTACAACTGGCAACGCCGAACCTGCCATGCTGGCATGTATTGACATTTGACAGATGCAGTCTTATGAGTCTAGTGTTTACAGTGTCCTTCTTCAACCAATAGATAGTTCAGCTAGTGACTCATAGATGACTCTGTGTGTTCTATAACTTTTGTTGTTTCTATATACTTTTGTATCGATGAATCGAGCGCCTATTTTTGTGCGGTTACTGATAACAGGACATGAAACAATTCTGTACGATAAATTATTGAAATGAATCTCTCAATTTACGCAAAGCCACGTAAATTTGTGCATCGATTACGTCACACGCGCCTCTCGCTCTTACACACACAACATGCACATCTTCACATGAAATATTAATTATTTCCCAAATCTAAGTATATTTTCCTATCTTCAATATGATAATGACGATTACAATCTACGGAAATAAAAAAAAATGCTGTCAAGTATAATGAATGAGTCAATTTCGGTCCCGACAAAACTAACGCTATAAATACTCAACATTCGCAGTTAACTTCAATATCTTATGATGGTGTAGAGGCTAAGGACAATGTCTACCGCGCGGACGATCCAGGTTCGAATCTCATAACTATAAACTTTTTTTAAATTAAAATCACGTGACTGAAGGGGGCCGAGGGAGCTGATAGGATAGGTGGAGTACCAAGGGGGCCGATAGGTTAGGTGGAGTACCAAGGGGGCCGAGGGGCGGAGTTCCACTCTCAAATCGCTAGGATACTCGTTCCATCCTGCGTCGATTTCGATGACATTTCCCCCCACTCCCAAGTGTGCCAGAATCCGCCTTGTTCGTCTACTCATATAGCAGTAATATGAGTGATGCAAAATGGCAGGTTGTGAAGGAAATACATAAGCCGGCGTGTCGAAATTTTCTCCGTCGAAAGACAATAATAAAGGGATTTTATGACTTGTGGCAGATGGATCTAATGGAAATGCAACCATATGCTAAAGAAAATGACGGTCATAGGTACATCCTCATAGTAATCAACTGTTATTCGAAGTATGTATGGTCAAGACCATTGAGAAATGAAACTGCTGATTCAGTTACTGCAGCTATGGCGAGTGTGTTGAAAGATGCGAAGCATGTCCCAATTACCTTACACTCTGATCACGGTACCGAGTTTTATAATTCAAAATTTTCATCGCTAATGAAAGAGCACAGTATCAATCATTACTCAACATTCAGCACAAAAAAGGCTGCAATTGCGGAAAGAGTCATCAGGACGTTGAAAAGTTGGCTTTATAGACAATTTTCACTTCAAGGCCATTACAGTTGGTTGAATATTCTTCCTAAAATTACCAGTCAATATAACAACAAAGTTCATCGTACCATTGGTATCAAGCCCGCAGACGTAAAACCATCCACAAAAATGACAGTTTATGCAAGATCAAAGAAGCAGCATGGAAAACGTGAAAAAAAAGAATTTAAAATTGGAGATATGATGCGAATCAGTAAGTTCAAGAATGCATTCGCCAAAGGTTATACAGCAAATTTTACTACTGAACTTTTTAAAGTTGTCAAAGTGAATAGAACAGATCCTATAACTTATGCGCTCGAAGATGTGAACGGAAAACCAATTGAAGGTTCCTTCTATGATATGGAATTGAATAAAATCCATGATCCCAATACATATTTGGTGGAGCGAGTTTTGAAACGAAAAAGACGTCGTCTATATGTAAAATGGCTGGGATTCTCCGAACATCACAACTCATGGATCAATGAAAATTCATTAGTGTAATAGCATTATTATTGTTCTAGATGAAAAATAAAGTGGAATGTAATAAATTTGAATTTCATTATTAATTTTCTAAAACTGTGGAATCTATTATTCTTCGCTGAATAAATAATTTCGAAATACCAAAAATCATACAAGTAATATTGTATCAATCGATTTATTTATTCTATAAATTAACAAAATTGAATTAAAATCAGCAGGTGATTCCAGGGCATATGTGGGTGTATGTCGATATACGATTACCATGGATTTCTCGTCTCCTGATCTGCTCCTCTCGTGAATTCTACTGGGCTGGCATATCCCCCCCTCTCTTAATCGTATAGAGCGAGAAGTTGGAGTAGTGTGGGGCTGCTACCACAACCACAACCGAATCATATAAAAGTCGAGTTCCGATCCTGAACCTCACTCAGTATATGAGTGCACAAGATGAATTCCGGAAAAATCGCCGCTGTATTAGCTAGGATATCACTTGATGATGAGAATAATTGGAAGGATGATGAGTCATTGAATGGGGATGGAATGGCTCCCAACATAGAGAAAATTGTGGAAGAGGAAGTTGAAATTATAGGAGACGAGGCAGATACTGAAGTCGACGAAGAAGCTAATGTTTCAGAGCACGAGGAGATTATTGAAGGAAATATCATCGAGGATGACCTGAGTGATGAAGGTATTGTGGCTGATTCATTTGAAGATGATGGTGCCTTAATGATCGGCGTCCGATGGCTCAACGTCACCGACACATTAGAAGATCGACTGGACCTGTATTGTGTGACAGATGCGCACGTAAGAATCAAAACAATCGATGGTAGTATCCAGAAGTTATGTTGGTACTGTTTTCGATTTTACTCGATACGGAACAATAACGGCGGCTGGTATCAACATGTAAACACCCATGATACGGTCCCTATGATGCAGCTGGGTCAGTATTGGTGTGAGGCATGTGAAAGACCGCTCACAAATTTCACAAGAGTGTCAGCATGCATAATATGTAATAGTGTCAAACCTGTGACACACTAACCGTGGCCTTCTGGTCAAAAAAACAGCCCTTTCCAGGGCTACATTATCCATACAAACAGTAGTAGTAGTAGTACACCAGAAAATATCGTCTCACGGGATGAGACTCTTCTTCTCAGGTCTTTCATATGAATGAAATTTGAAGAATTTCCACGTAGTAGTAGAATATGAAACCGGTTTACAGCTGAAAATATTAATTTTCATTAAACAACTAGTCTATTTTCGATTTTACACGGAAAATAGTTATGACGAAAGTAGTTGTATGAAATTGGATTTCTTACAATTGAGAATGAATATCAACTACACCCTGCCTCAAATATCATGATCCGCGTAGAAAATTCCGCGGCTTCCATTGAAATAATGATGCAGGTGCAACCGCGAATCAGCGACTATAACAGAATAAATGAATCGATCCACGGATTCGTCGCCACTGCCGCGGACCTGCGAATAATTCGTGGATGAAACCGCGGATCCGCGATAATCCGCGGAATCGATGAAAGTTCGCGATGTACGTGAGACATTAAATACATTCTGCTTTAAAGTTATGACGCGGCTGCAACCGCGGTGGAATGAATCACGACTTGATCCGTTGAATTAATCATAATTCGCGGGATGAAGATTGGAAACAGATGTGGTCCGCTTCGCTCCGCTCCCCTTGAAAAATTTTTCGACACGCGAATTGAATTAATTCATGGCTGCCGTTAAAATTATTCTGCGGATTCGCTGATCCGTGGTCACGGTCGCGGATCCGCGAATAATTTGCCGATAAAACCACGGATCCGCGGCCATGGCCATATATATATATATATATAAATCAAAAGGAGGAAATTCGTGGACAGAACACTCAAAAAATACAGAATCGAAAGTAAGAATCTACATTCAGACTATCAATCTTTCTTGAATGAAGTGAGGCATACAGTTGTGACTTTGATTGATCGAATGGTGCAAGTTCATAACACTTTCAAAGTGAACATGGAGTTGTGGGAGGTACATACTTCAGACGCAGGAAATATTAGAAGTGAAGTCTTTCAACAGGCAAAACCAAATTGTTGATCAATCAAACAACCTTGAAGAGATATAAAGTACATTCGTCGACACGTTGTCTGCAAAAGCTGTGGAATTTCAAGAACGTGACTCAGGTATATTATCTACATAAATATGAAAGATTTCAGTCATTAAACGAATAATGTGTTCACAGGTTGGACTCTGGAGAAAGTTGTTTTTATCGAAGTAAACATCAACAAATATAGTCCTCTCAGTAGATCCTCCTGCATCAAGCTTCCAGAATTCATCGCTTTGAAAAGGGCAGTAGTTAATGTGAAAAATGGAGACCATTTTTGC
This sequence comes from Leptinotarsa decemlineata, assembly GCF_025532065.1. Taxonomy (NCBI): domain Eukaryota; kingdom Metazoa; phylum Arthropoda; class Insecta; order Coleoptera; family Chrysomelidae; genus Leptinotarsa; species Leptinotarsa decemlineata. The sequence goes on from NW_027412685.1 coordinate 502,787, forward strand.
TTCGCTTGGGCGATGACATCAGCTCTGCGACCAGCGCAAACGAGAACTTCTGAAGTACTTAATGTACTTAATGTTGGAGGTATAGATTTTCCCATGAAATTACGTGATATTCCAAAATTTGAGAATATGAATGATTGTTCAGTCAATGTTTATGGGTTAGAAACACCTTTCGAAATTCAACAAACCGAAATATGAAATTGTGGGTCCTCTTTATTACGTACGGCGGAAACTCGGTCGCCAAGTAAATTTATTGAACATCACCGATGGATCTGGTAATAACCACTATTCCTGGATAAAAGATCTATCGAGGTTAGTTTCTTCACAAATGTCATCCCACGGGCATAGGATGTATTTTCGTGATGGGTGCTTGATGTATTTTTCAGACGAACGCTAATTATTGCGACATCAGTTAAATTATTGCAATTTCATCTGTACCACCATTCCCCCAACGCAAATCAAAATTGATAAATGTGGTAGGGCCATACCGGAAAATATTTTGAAATTTGAAAGTTTTTAAAGGCAGTTGAAAGTCCCCTTCGTAGTATACGCTGATTTTGAATCAATTCTGAAGTCTATACATACAAATGAACCGGATCCAACACGTTCCTTCACAAATAAATCATTCATTCACGAGCCATACTCATTCTCATACCGAATTCGTTGTTCTTTCGATGATTCAGCCTACAAATTTGTTCTATATCGTTGGGAGGACGCTGCCAAAGTATTTGTGACTGGAGTGTGACCTGAGGGCCGTACATATTCGAATCGTATCGTGCCAATGAAGCCATCAACAGCATCAGAGGAGAATGAATTTTTAACTGCTGATAATTGCGGTATTTGTGAGAAACCCTTCGAATTGAGTGACGTCAAAGTGAGAGATCATCGTCACTTGACGGGAAGGGAAAGATATGGAGCTGCACATTCTCGATGTAATTTGAATTACAAGTTACCGAATTTTGTTCCAATAATTTTCCATAATTTGAGCGGCTATGACAGCCACTTGTTGATAAAAGAGTTATGCACTAATAAGAACAAGGTGGAGGTTATCGGTCAAACAAAGGAAAATTACATTTCTCTCACTAAGCATCTATTGATGGGTACCACAATAGATAAATTTGGTAAATTGAAAAAACAATTCCTAAAGCTGAGATTTATCGATAGCTTCAGATTCATGGCGTCATCACTGCAGCAGTTAGGGGAGAGCTTGTCAGATGAGCAATGTTATGAAACACGGAAGTTTTTCCCGGAAAATGAAAAATTTCTTTTGATGAGACAGAAAGGAGTTTTCCCTACAGTTCTGTCAAAGACTTGACCACGTTAGATTGTACTGAGCTACCATCAAAATCCAATTTTTATGATCAATTGAACAAGAAACATATATCTGATGATGATTATGAGAGGGCGAAACGTGTATGGTCCTTGTTCGAGTGTGAAACGTTAGGGAACTATTCAGATCTGTATTTTAAATCAGATGTATTGATTTTTATGCGATATTTTCGAAAATTTCCGTAATATATGTCTGGATAAATATAAATTAGATCCAGCCCACTATTTTACCTCTCCCGGTCATTCTTGGGATGCCATGCTCAAATACACCGATGTGGAGCTGGAATTGCTTACGGATATTGACATGATAACTTTTTTCCAAAAGGGTATTCGTGGGAATATTAGTCAGTGTTCTGAAAGAAAGCATATTGCTGATAATCGTTTTGTGCCAGATTATGATGAAAATGAAGCATCATCATTCATCACTTATTTGGTCGCTACGAACCTATATTCACAGTACATCCCAACCATTACCGACAGGTGGGTTTTCATGGCTATCCGAACAAGAAATTCTTCAACTAGATATCATGGGTGTTCCAGACGATGATCCTAAGGGTTATGTTCTGGAAGTAGATGTCCATCACCCTGAAGAACTTCACGATGCACATTCGGATCTGCCATTTCTTGTAGAGAGCGTAATTCCACCCGCTTCAAATTCAAAAATACCCAAATTAATACCTAATCTGAATGATGAGAGAAAATACATTGTTCATTATAGGGCTTTGAGGCAGGCAATTGGAAATGGACTGATAGTGATGAGGACGCACAGAGTTTTCTCATTCAATCAATCACCATGGTTGAAGAAATATGTAGACCTGAATACCCTAATGAGAAATCAAGCTACAAATATTTATCATAAAAATATTTTCAAGACAAGAACAAATGCTGTCTTTGGAAAAACAATGGAGAACGTTGATAATAGAAATGATATTCGGCATTGGGAGTCTATGAAGCGTGCCACTAGTGCGAATGATCTCATCGTTCTACCAAATTTTAAAACACTTTCAATTTTCTCAGAGGACTTTGTCATCATTTATATGGGTAAAGTGAAAATAAATTACAATAAGCCCCTATATCTTGGATTCAGTATTCTTGATTCATCTAAAACAGTTATGTATGAGTTTTTTTATAAATTCATAAAAAAACATTATGGGTAAAATGCTTCTCTCCTCTACACCGATACCGACTCTCTCATTGTTGAAATTTTCACGGATAACTTTTATGATTTCATGAGGGAAAATGCAGAGAAATTCGATTCATCCAACTACAAAGTTGGAAATCAGTTTGCTATGCCTATAACTGAACAAATATTCGGAAAGATGAAAGACGGATTTCCTAATAATCCAATTATCAGTTTTTATGGTACCGGCGCAAAAGCATATCATGTCAAGTAGTGATGAATTGAAGAAGGCAAAAGGAATAAAAAAGTCGGTCATACAAAATCAAATGTCACTTATGATTATAGGAAAATAGTCGAGTCGGGTGGTACCATATTGCGTAAGATGATCACTTCGAAGTGAGTTACACGATGTGTATACTCTAATGTGTAATAAAGTTGCGCTATCATACAAGGATGATAAGCGATTCATCATCCCCAATACCACAAAAACATTACCGTGGGGGCATAAGGATATTGAGTTCTACCAAACCAGCCCTGAGGTGAATTTGAAATTCCTTATCGACGCCCAAAACTGTGCCTAATCATGAGGCGGATTCTGATGAAAAATTGAATCAACTCATAAGATTATTGGAGAAAAAATCTGAATTTATAAACTCTGAATTTATTATAAATATATATACATATATATATATATATATATATATATATATATATATATATATATATATATATATATATATATATATATATATATATATATATATATATATATATATATATATATATATGTATATATATATATATATATATATATATATATATATATATATGTATATATATATATATATATATATATATATATATATGTATATTTATATTTATATATATGGGCATGGCCGCGGATCCGTGGTTTTATCGGCAAATTATCCGCGGATCCGCGACCGTGACCACGGATCAGCGAATCCGCAAATCAGATGATTAGTTAATTCAATGTAATAAATCTACCGGCGAAACTCTGAATTTATAATATATAATATATAATATAATATATATATATATATATATATATATATATATATATATATATATATATATATATATATGCTATGTATGAGTGCTATGTCCGATATTAACTTCTGGTTCTATATCAAGACACTCAATAACTTTCATATTTGTATATATATATATATATATATATATATATATATATATATATATATATATATATATATATATATATATATATATATATAGAAACAGAAGTTAATATTGGACATAGCACTCATGGAAGTGGCAAACCATAGACACGTGTTTCGGGCTTTTGGCCCATCATCAGTATGGTGCAGCCAAGTGTAAGGATGGGCAACACTTGGTTACCAAAAGATAGAAATACAAATGCACGGAGCCACCAACAGGAGCCAACCGCACATTTGTGGTTTCAGTTGATAGATCTCGTGTTCACAAGAAAACTATCAAAATCACCACGGAGGCAGCTATAGCTACCTGCGTGACATCCGGGTCCAGGAAATTATACAAATATGAAAGTTATTGAGTGTCTTGATATAGCTGCCTCCGTGGTGATTTTGATAGTTTTCTTGTGAACACGAGATCTATCAACTGAAACCACAAATGTGCGGTTGGCTCCTGTTGGTGGCTCCGTGCATTTGTATTTCTATCTTTTGGTAACCAAGTGTTGCCCATCCTTACACTTGGCTGCACCATACTGATGATGGGCCAAAAGCCCGAAACACGTGTCTATGGTTTGCCACTTTCATGAGTGCTATGTCCAATATTAACTTCTGTTTCTATATCAAGACACTCAATAACTTTCATATTTGTATATATATATATATATATATATATATATATATATATATATATATATATATATATATATATATATATATATATATAAATATGAACGAGTGTGTATAATATAAATCAAAAGGAGAAAATTCGTTTTTGGTAACCAGTTGTTGTCCATCTTTGCAATTGGCTGCACCGCGCTGATGAGGCCAATAGCCAGAAACACGTGTCCGCGGTTTCCCCTTATTTTTTGAGTGTTCTGTCCACGAATTTCCTCCTTTTGATTTATATATATATATATATATATATATATATATATATATATATATATATATATATATATATATATATATATATATATATATATATATATATTGAATTGAATTAATTCATGGCTGCCGTTAAAATTATTCTGCGGATTCGCTGATCCGTGGTCACGGTCGCGGATCCGCGAATAATTTGCCGATAAAACCACGGATCCGCGGCCATGGCCATATATATATATATATATATATATATATATATATATATATATATATATATATATATATATATATATATATATATATATATATATAATAAATTCAGAGTTTATAAATTCAGATTTTTTCTCCAATAATCTTATGAGTTGATTCAATTTTTCATCAGAATCCGCCTCATGATTAGGCACAGTTTTGGGCGTCGATAAGGAATTTCAAATTCACCTCAGGGCTGGTTTGGTAGAACTCAATATCCTTATGCCCCCACGGTAATGTTTTTGTGGTATTGGGGATGATGAATCGCTTATCATCCTTGTATGATAGCGCAACTTTATTACACATTAGAGTATACACATCGTGTAACTCACTTCGAAGTGATCATCTTACGCAATATGGTACCACCCGACTCGACTATTTTCCTATAATCATAAGTGACATTTGATTTTGTATGACCGACTTTTTTATTCCTTTTGCCTTCTTCAATTCATCACTACTTGACATGATATGCTTCTGCGCCGGTACCATAAAAACTGATAATTGGATCATTAGGAAATCCGTCTTTCATCTTTCCGAATATTTGTTCAGTTATAGGCATAGCAAACTGATTTCCAACTTTGTAGTTGGATGAATCGAATTTCTCTGCATTTTCCCTCATGAAATCATAAAAGTTATCCGTGAAAATTTCAACAATGAGAGAGTCGGTATCGGTGTAGAGGAGAGAAGCATTTTACCCATAATGTTTTTTTATGAATTTATAAAAAAACTCATACATAACTGTTTTAGATGAATCAAGAATACTGAATCCAAGATATAGGGGCTTATTGTAATTTATTTTCACTTTACCCATATAAATGATGACAAAGTCCTCTGAGAAAATTGAAAGTGTTTTAAAATTTGGTAGAACGATGAGATCATTCGCACTAGTGGCACGCTTTATAGACTCCCAATGCCGAATATCATTTCTATTATCAACGTTCTCCATTGTTTTTCCAAAGACAGCATTTGTTCTTGTCTTGAAAATATTTTTATGATAAATATTTGTAGCTTGATTTCTCATTAGGGTATTCAGGTCTACATATTTCTTCAACCATGGTGATTGATTGAATGAGAAAACTCTGTGCGTCCTCATCACTATCAGTCCATTTCCAATTGCCTGCCTCAAAGCCCTATAATGAACAATGTATTTTCTCTCATCATTCAGATTAGGTATTAATTTGGGTATTTTTGAATTTGAAGCGGGTGGAATTACGCTCTCTACAAGAAATGGCAGATCCGAATGTGCATCGTGAAGTTCTTCAGGGTGATGGACATCTACTTCCAGAACATAACCCTTAGGATCATCGTCTGGAACACCCATGATATCTAGTTGAAGAATTTCTTGTTCGGATAGCCATGAAAACCCACCTGTCGGTAATGGTTGGGATGTACTGTGAATATAGGTTCGTAGCGACCAAATAAGTGATGAATGATGATGCTTCATTTTCATCATAATCTGGCACAAAACGATTATCAGCAATATGCTTTCTTTCAGAACACTGACTAATACTCCCACGAATACCCTTTTGGAAAAAAGTTATCATGTCAATATCCGTAAGCAATTCCAGCTCCACATCGGTGTATTTGAGCATGGCATCCCAAGAATGACCGGGAGAGGTAAAATAGTGGGCTGGATCTAATTTATATTTATCCAGACATATATTACGGAAATTTTCGAAAATATCGCATAAAAATCAATACATCTGATTTAAAATACAGATCTGAATAGTTCCCTAACGTTTCACACTCGAACAAGGACCATACACGTTTCGCCCTCTCATAATCATCATCAGATATATGTTTCTTGTTCAATTGATCATAAAAATTGGATTTTGATGGTAGCTCAGTACAATCTAACGTGGTCAAGTCTTTGACAGAACTGTAGGGAAAACTCCTTTCTGTCTCATCAAAAGAAATTTTTCATTTTCCGGGAAAAACTTCCGTGTTTCATAACATTGCTCATCTGACAAGCTCTCCCCTAACTGCTGCAGTGATGACGCCATGAATCTGAAGCTATCGATAAATCTCAGCTTTAGGAATTGTTTTTTCAATTTACCAAATTTATCTATTGTGGTACCCATCAATAGATGCTTAGTGAGAGAAATGTAATTTTCCTTTGTTTGACCGATAACCTCCACCTTGTTCTTATTAGTGCATAACTCTTTTATCAACAAGTGGCTGTCATAGCCGCTCAAATTATGGAAAATTATTGGAACAAAATTCGGTAACTTGTAATTCAAATTACATCGAGAATGTGCAGCTCCATATCTTTCCCTTCCCGTCAAGTGACGATGATCTCTCACTTTGACGTCACTCAATTCGAAGGGTTTCTCACAAATACCGCAATTATCAGCAGTTAAAAATTCATTCTCCTCTGATGCTGTTGATGGCTTCATTGGCACGATACGATTCGAATATGTACGGCCCTCAGGTCACACTCCAGTCACAAATACTTTGGCAGCGTCCTCCCAACGATATAGAACAAATTTGTAGGCTGAATCATCGAAAGAACAACGAATTCGGTATGAGAATGAGTATGGCTCGTGAATGAATGATTTATTTGTGAAGGAACGTGTTGGATCCGGTTCATTTGTATGTATAGACTTCAGAATTGATTCAAAATCAGCGTATACTACGAAGGGGACTTTCAACTGCCTTTAAAAACTTTCAAATTTCAAAATATTTTCCGGTATGGCCCTACCACATTTATCAATTTTGATTTGCGTTGGGGGAATGGTGGTACAGATGAAATTGCAATAATTTAACTGATGTCGCAATAATTAGCGTTCGTCTGAAAAATACAACAAGCACCCATCACGAAAATACATCCTATGCCCGTGGGATGACATTTGTGAAGAAACTAACCTCGATAGATCTTTTATCCAGGAATAGTGGTTATTACCAGATCCATCGGTGATGTTCAATAAATTTACTTGGCGACCGAGTTTCCGCCGTACGTAATAAAGAGGACCCACAATTTCATATTTCGGTTTGTTGAATTTCGAAAGGTGTTTCTAACCCATAAACATTGACTGAACAATCATTCATATTCTCAAATTTTGGAATATCACGTAATTTCATGGGAAAATCTATACCTCCAACATTAAGTACATTAAGTACTTCAGAAGTTCTCGTTTGCGCTGGTCGCAGAGCTGATGTCATCGCCCAAGCGAAGCAAAAATGGTCTCCATTTTTCACATTAACTACTGCCCTTTTCAAAGCGATGAATTCTGGAAGTTTGATGCAGGAGGATCTACTGAGAGGACTATATTTGTTGATGTTTACTTCGATAAAAACAACTTTCTCCAGAGTCCAACCTGTGAACACATTATTCGTTTAATGACTGAAATCTTTCATATTTATGTAGATAATATACCTGAGTCACGTTCTTGAAATTCCACAGCTTTTGCAGACAACGTGTCGACGAATGTACTTTATATCTCTTCAAGGTTGTTTGATTGATCAACAATTTGGTTTTGCCTGTTGAAAGACTTCACTTCTAATATTTCCTGCGTCTGAAGTATGTACCTCCCACAACTCCATGTTCACTTTGAAAGTGTTATGAACTTGCACCATTCGATCAATCAAAGTCACAACTGTATGCCTCACTTCATTCAAGAAAGATTGATAGTCTGAATGTAGATTCTTACTTTCGATTCTGTAGCTAACAATCCTATATTTGAATGCGCTGTTGATGATTTTCACACCATCCTCAAATTCCGTACAGGAATTTGTTCTATGCTCCAATGTTTTGAGGTGTGAATTCATCCTATTCACAGGCACCATTCTATTACAATAGTTGCACAATTCCTGAACTGCACTTGGTTGGGCAGAGTGCACTCTGGGCCGTTATGCTGGAGGACCTGCATCATTATCCGGCCTGTAGGACTGCATTTGATGACGACGTATGTTATCTTTACGGCTGAAACTTTTACCACGCCTATCACAGTGAAACATACTTGTAGGTATATTCAATACGCGCGATATCAAACTAACTCCTGTGAATGAGTGGAACCTCTTTCATATGTTCATTCAAAAAGTGGGGGAGGGGAGGAGAATACACGAGTGCCCTCAAATTTACATCAGCAAAGGCACATGATATTGCAGAAGGTCACTCGAAGTCAAACTGAAAACGCACTCCAAAAGTCTCTTCGTCGATGTGGCTGAAAGTTGTTCAAAGTCGAATATTCTAAATAACAACGTGGATCAATGAGGGTCGTTCAAGGTCAAACTTAAAACATTACCTCAAAGTCACCTTGCTTTTGTCGTGTGACGTAGGTCAGGGTCGTTCGAAGGCAAACTCAAAACAATCGTTCAAAGTCATCTATACAGCAAGGAAGCTGCGTAACTGGCTTGAGCTCATTCAAGATCAAAGTCGTCTTGTCGAAAATATAGAGAATCAATGAAGGTTATTCAAGGTTGAACTCAAAACACCACCTCAAAGTCACCTTGTCTGCGTTGCCGTAGGTCAAGGTTGTTAAAGGTCAAACTCTTAACAACTAACTCCTCAAAGTCACCTTCGCTACTTCGTGTGACGTAGAGGTCATTTCGAAGTTGAAAGTGGGGGGGGGGAGGTTTTGAAATCGGCTTAAACTAACTACTACAGTAACAGTTGAAAATGTGAAATCCTACAGAATCACACATTAAGTATCAAGTCATGAACAGGTCCATCGAATTTTCGAAAATAATTTACAGGGTGGTCGAAATTTCTACCTAAAACATAACACCGAGGAAATTGATGAAACACGATTTTTTCAAATGGAAACCATACACTTTTCTATTATTTTTGGAATACTACGAAAAAAAGATGTCAAATTCATGAAGAATGTCCTATACCTAAAATACACCCCTGGCAAGATATATGCGATTTCGGGAAATATTTAAAATGTAAATCATTCGAAGCAATACCAAACCATGAAAACTTTGAGAACAAATGAACTTATATTACCTCTGTCGTTGGTAAAATGAATGGATTGAAATAAAATACTATCAGAGAGATGAATTATATCTTTGTTCATTGATATCGAATACAGTAATTCATAAAAAAAGTTCTGAAACTGAAAAAATGAAATTGGAAAATAAATAACTCAAGCCTTGGATAACCGATGGACTAATAACTTCAATCGGATATCGAGATCGTTTGAAATTCAGCTTATAAATACCTTCTCTATATAATGTAAAATAGAATATACACAATACAGAAACTTTCTGAACAATCTAATACGTAAAACAAAAATCGATTACTATAGAAATAAAATAACTGTAGCAAATAATAATTATAAAAAAAATCTGGACTGAAATTATTGATATAATAAATTCATCGAAGAGTTCTCAAGCAGATGGTATAAATAACCGATGATCAAAATAATGAAATCTCATTAGATCTAGAAAAAGCTGAATATCTCAATACATTTTTTGTTCGGGTGGGAACGCTTAATGCCTGAAAAATTGATACTTCTACTTCTCCATCTCTATAAAACAAAATTTGGTAATATTCCTAAGAAAGGAAGAAACCAAGCAATCTAACAATTGATATGTTCTCAAAACCTTCGTTATGGAATTGAATTCTATATGCACAGGATTGCTACACATTATACATGTTGATTCACGATGGATGGCACATTAGACGTTTCTGGTGAACCAGACAAGAATCACTTTCAGAATTTATTGGAAAACATATCCGGACATTCTCTATATAACTAAAATATTTTCGACAATGCGGTGTTGCCACTTCCATAAGAAAGTTGTAACATTTCAAATGAAACACTCAGTATATGATATCATTTTTGGAATCTATAACAATTATCCGACAACTTTTCTTGGTATTTCATTATACCTATCTGTAACCGTTTTCGAAATATAAATTAATTTCAATGTTTTTCTTTGAAAATCATGGTCTCTAAAAATAATGATATCTTTGAGTTAAGGAACACTATGGTACCGAAGTTTGGTTTGGAGTTAGGTGATACTTCAGCGAAATCTTCGTTACTTCAATACAGGGTGGTAAAAAAATACAGTTTTTTCCTTTGCTTGAAAAAGTGACTGAAAGTTGATTTTTTTAAAACGATCAACCTTTGTATTATTACAAATTCAGAAAGCTGCTAAAATAATTTTTTTATGTATGTCATGCGTATATCTAATAAGTCAAGTTTCGGACTTATGAGCATTTATTACGAACATGTTCCTCCAGAATGGAACGATAGAACAAAACTATCCAAACGAAATTCTTATGCATTTTATTATTTAAGGACAGTGTGAGTAAATTATAAGCAGAACATGTAGAGAGTTCAATGAAAGGTATCCGAATCTATCGCTAATAAACTTCAAGAAATTTATGCAAGTTTAAAACTAGCCGTCAACTTCCAAGAACTTAAAAATGGTGGTATTAATGTTGACTGCTTTAGTCGTTGCACATCTGATTTCATTGGGATCCAAATCTTCATATGTTTGGGTAATCTTTTATTCACCATAAACAAATTATTTTCGAAACTCAAAGATAAAACTCCTATTAACTGTCAATCTCAGTTAATCTATTCCATTACATGTTCAAATTGTGGTAGTGAATATATTGTTCAAACGTCAAGATTACTCTAAGACAGAATCAGCGCACATAAAAGTGATAGTAGATTACATCCTGAGAGATGAGCTCTCAGTAATCATGTTTCCAAAGAAGGTCTCAAAATGGACTACAATTCAACAATCATTTCATCAATTGAAAGAAATACATCTTAAAGATTGTTTTTGGAAATGTCATTTATATTACAATCCAATGATTGTCTCAATAAAAGATCAGACATTGATGACCTCAGTGAAATCTATGCCTTTTTATTAGACATTGACAAAAATCTACATGATTTCCAAACCAATAATAATTCTGGTTTTTCAATAATAAAATTTCATAAATGCTTAAATATTTTCCTATTTAACAAACCTCCAACCTCCTCACTTGTTTTCCTCAAGACAAATGAGGTGTGTTGTCAATTAATTAATATATTTGATTTTTGATTTTTCTCATTGAGTTACTTACAGAAGAGCAGATGTCTCTGATCATACTTGCACCACAATAGTTCTCTTTTGTTCCATAGTGTTATCATTTACAAACAAACACACTTTTTCAAACTGAATTAGATGACAGCTTGTTTGAAGGTGATTGACAATGTTTCATGATGAATTTCACTAGTTTGGACTTCCATTGTCTACTATATAAAATGAAACAACTAAAAAAGAATAATTAAAAATGAATAGCTGAAAATAACAATTATATCAAGCAGAATAAACCTGAAATGAAATAATAGTGAAATAAACTACAATTAAAAATATAACATTTGAACAAATAATAACAAAATAATTGTTTTGTGTCTCTCTTTTTGTTCTTCAACCACATGGCTTTTACCGGTAATCCATAATTTTAAACAAATAACGATTATTAGTAAATTTTAATTTAATATTCTTCTTTGTATCTAGTAAGAAGTCAACTTCTTTTAATGTAATGACTGTTCATTGTATTGATTGACATGTTTCAATTGTTTAAATGTAACATTCTTTTCGACACGGCCAAGCTCATTAACAGTAAGTTGAGACCTTTCATAATAAATAACTTTTCATATTATATCATCATTTTACAAATTTTGTATCTTTTCCCTGAATATGAAAATAAATTCTCTCGAAATATTGGAATAACTTGTGTTAAAAGAGTACACTGACGTTCTGCAATTCATTTTCCTTTATTCTCAGTAATTTAATATTAAATTTCACAAAAATGATTTGAAGCTTTATATCTTCTATTAATTATCTGCGAGCGCTTTCGACAGCTGGTCGTACTGTCATCTTCTAGGCACTCCTCAAACTGAACTTGTCATCGTGTCGTCTGCCTCTTTATACGGTCAGAACGTCTCAACTCAGGTATTTCAGGTACTTTAGGTAAATTTGCCTGTATTTGTACTGCACCAGGTAATATTCTTTGTGTTAGATCTTCTCTAGGAATGTGTATGGTTTTGTTTAATATATTGAATGTGAAGTCTTGTTATGTTTTGATTTGTACTTGTTCCTCGATAAGTGATTTATGACTGTTAAATTTATGGATGTTCAAGTTTTCCCAAATGTCCATGCGATTTCCCTTGTTGACTTGTTTTGTGAGATTTATGTTCTCTGGTGGGGGGAAATTATGTTTGTTTTGTATGGCGTGTGTTGCGAGGTTTGATTTATATACTATTGGATTAATGTATGCCTTTTTGTGTTCATTGTACCTTTGGATCAGTTTTTTCTTGGTTTGGCCGATATAGAATTTGTTGCAGTCCGAGCATTGTATACTGTATATCCCGTTTTGATCTTTGTCTTCTTCTTTTTCAGAGTTATTTATTTTTTGTGTTATCTTCGTGTTTGGCTTGTATGTAATGTTGATGTTCTGTAGTTTGAAGACGTTTGTTAGTTTTTTGGTTTGGTGTCCTACGCACGTGAATGCTGTCCATCGTTGTGTTGTTCTGCCTGTTGGGGTGGCTTGATCCTTGTTCTGTATTTTTTGAAAAACAAAATCAACAGGTACAACGACCACAGCATCAAAAATTCAATGGAACTCACAGACAGAATCTCAACGACAAATGTCAGCTCGAACACTAAACTGTTCTCGTTCGACATAAAAAACATGTACTCCAACATACCAGTCAACGAAAGTATAAACATCATATCTGAGAAACTAAAACACCAAAACATAGACAAAACCTACATTAACCAAATTAACAGTCTAAATACAATACTTAATCAAAATTATTTCAAATCTGAAGGGAAAATTTATAAACAACAGATGGACTAGCGATGGGATCCCCACTATCTAGCATAATACCTATCCGAAATATACCGGCAAACCATAGATGAGAAAATCTTAACAATAATAAAAACACATGAAGAAAAAGGTTCAGATACGTTGACGATGGTATGTACATATCACAAAACAATGGAATAAGGATAGATTAAATAAAACAAGGAATTAACGAAATAAATCAAAAACTATGTTTCAGCATTGAGGATGAACACAACTCAAAACCTGACTACCTGGACATAACCATAGGATATAATCACAACAAAACACAATTTGAAATGGCAATATACAGGAAATCTACACAAACAAGCTCCACCATACCCGTAAGTTCAAACCATCCACCATCACACAAAATAGCTGCCTATAATGCATTCATATATACAGTGTCACCGATAAAGTCCGCATCAAATGGGAAACTTTTTTATTTATCGTTTTATGTGAAATTTGATTTTGGCAGTAGATTTTGCTTAAGAAATGATGTCAAATGGCGTCTACAAAATAGGTCACGTGATTTCCTTAACCTGTCAAAATTGACATTTAAAAAAAGAAACATCGAAAAATGACATTATTCTTCAAAATATCCAAAAATATCAAAGGATAAAAACATTTTCTTTTGTAATTTTATACCCACACACCAAGTTTCAAACCCATAATAAGTATTTTATATTTTCACTATTTTTCCGCATTCCTGCTTTTTCTACTTATCAAAATTTAAGCACACCTGTACTAAATCATTTATTTTAACTGAACTCGTCACCGAATTTCTTTTTTTGTAATATAATAATATTTTAAGAGCCTCTTTGATGTTAAAAACAAATTTTGAAAAATAAAAGTTGTCAAACTTGATGCAAAGTTCATCTAGTTTCAACGGGGCTTTCCAAACTATACAGTACTTGAGTTTTTTAATGAGCAAATGGCCTCACAATATGAATTAGAACAAAACGGAACATAAGGAAACAATATCTTAGAGTGTTTATTGTTTTTTTAACAAAAAATACAGTGGAATTTAATCTTAATTAAAAGGAACTTAAAATAAACATGTACCTATACCTAATAGCAAAAAAACACGAAAAAAAGACTCACGACATTAAATACACTACATTTCTGTATGTCTTCCATCGCGTTCTATGCAGATAATTGTCCTTCTTGATACATCTTTTATTGAGTTGCTGATACTCACAGGGTTTATGTTTAAAATAGAGTTTCTAATAACAGTTTCTAGGTGATTCACGTCACGAAAAGGTCTTTGTTTATAAACGATTTGTTTTAAGTAACCCCGCAAGAAAAAATTTAGTGGGGTTAAATCTGGCGACCTAGGCGGCCATATTTGCTCCATATCTCGCCCAATAACTTTGCCCCTAAACATTTCTAATAGTTTCTCTTTGACTTGTTTTGAACTATGAATAGGAGCCCCGTCACATTGATACCACAGACTGTGTCTTATTTTAACCGGCATATTGTCCACTATATCACTGATCTCAGTATTTAGAAATTGCAAATAATCCTGAGAAGTTAAATTGTGTCTAAAAAAGAATGGTCCCATTACCTGATTATTTAAAACACCGCACCACACATTTGTTTTAAATGAATATTGGTCTCGACATTCTATCACAAAATGAGGATTTTCCTGAGCCCACCACCTACAATTCTGGGAACTGACTACGCCGTTCGATGTGAAGGTAGCTTCGTCGGTCCATAGGATTTTGTAAGGAAATTTTCTGTTTAATTCTACTTCTCCTTGGTACCAGAAAGAGAAATCTAGTCGAACATCGAAATCTCTTTCCTTTAAGGTATTTATAAATTTGGGTTTGTAGGGTTTGAATTTATTTTTATGTAAAATTGCTCTTACGCTTTCTCTTTTAACGCCAGTTCTATCTACAACATTGGTAATACTTGATTTTCCCTGTTCGATAACATCCAGGCAGACAGCCAACTGAACCTCATCATTATTGCGTGATGAATTATGACGTTTTTTAAAAGTATTTTCAACTGAACCAGTCAGTTTAATTTTTTTTAAAATCCTACTTACAATGGATTGCTGTACATGTCTACCAGGATGTCTTGCGTTAAAAATATCAGCCACTTGTCGATGCAATGTGTTTTCATCACAAATTAGCACAATTTCAATTTTTTCTTGTAAAGATAACATATTATTATTTTAATTTTCATACATTACATTGAACTAACGGGCATTAATTTATTCAGTGACAGTGACGTTTTCTAAAACACATTATGTAGTTTCATATTTTTTCACAGCCTACCCAGTTTTTTTAAATTAGTGTTGTTAGCGGAGTAGGTAAATGTAAATACTATGAATTTTTTTCTTTTATTGAATGGGCTTCAAGAATCACGAAATTATGTTTCCTTATGTTCCGTTTTGTTCTAATTCATATTGTGAGGCCATTTGCTCATTAAAAAACTCAAGTACTGTATAGTTTTGAAAGCCCCGTTGAAACTATATGAACTTTGCATCAAGTTTGACAACTTTTATTTTTCAAAATCAAAGAGGCTCTTAAAATATTATTATATTACAAAAAAAGAAATTCGGTGACGAGTTTAGTTAAAATAAATGATTTAGTACAGGTGTGCTTAAATTTTGATAAGTAGAAAAAGCAGGAGTGCGGAAAAATAGTGAAAATATAAAATACTTATTATGGGTTTGAAACTTGGTGTGTGGGTATAAAATCACAAATGAAAATGTTTTTATCCCTTGATATTTTTGGATATTTTGAAGAATAATGTCATTTTTCGATGTTTCTTTTTTTAAATGTCAATTTTGACAGGTTAAGGAAATCACGTGACCTATTTTGTAGACGCCATTTGACATCATTTCTTAAGCAAAATCTACTGCCAAAATCAAATTTCACATAAATAAAAAAGTTTCCCATTTGATGCGGACTTTATCGGTGACACTGTAGAAAGTTAGGGATACCACTCAGCAATGAAGAACGGAAAGTCATATACCAAATAGAGAACGAAAACGGATACACCCAAAAGACAATAGATAAACTAGAAAACAGAATCAAACAAAAAAAAATATAGAACAAAGATCAAGCCACCCCAACAGACAAAACAACACAACGATGGACAGCATTTATGTAAGTAGGACACCAAATCAAAAAACTAACAAACATCTTCAAGCCGAACACGAAGATAACACAAAAAATAAACAACTATGAAAAAGAAGAAGACAAAGACCAAAACGTGATATACAGTATACAATGCTCGGACTGTAACAAATTCTATATCGGCCAAACCAAGAAAAAACTGATCCAAAGGTACAATGAACACAAACAGGCATACATTAATCCAATAGTATATAAATCAAACCTCGCAACACACGCCATACAAAACAAACATAATTTCCCCCCACCAGAGAACATAAAACTCATAAAACAAGTCAACAGGGGAAATCGCATGGACATTTGGGAAAACTTGAACATCCATAAATTTAACAGCCATAAATCACTTATCGAGGAACAAGTACAAATCAAAACACAACAAGACCTCACATTCAATATATTTAACGAAACCACAAACATTCCTAGAGAAGATCTGTACCTGAAGAATAGTACCTGATGCAGTACAAATACAGGCAAATTTACCTCTAAAGTACCTGAAATACCTGAGTTGAAACGTTCTGACCGTATAAAGAGGCAGACGACAGGATGACAAGTTTAGTTTGAGGAGTGCCTAGAAGATGACAGTACGACCAACTGTCGAAAGCGTTGTTTAACCATACACTTTCCTAGAGAAGATCTAACACGAAGAAGAGTACCTGATGCAGAACAAATACAGGCAAATTTATCTAAAGTACCTGAAATACCTGAATTAAGACGCTCTGACCGTATAAAGAGACAGACAACAGGATGACCAGTTCAGTTTGAGGAGTGCCAGATGATGACAGTACTACCAACTGTCGAAAGCGCTCGCAGATAATTAATAGAAGATATAAAGCTTCAAATCGTTTTTGTAGAATTTATTATTGAAATACTCAAAATAAAGGAAAATTAGTTGCATTAATCAATATATATATATATATATATATATATATATATATATATATATATATATATATATATATATATACAGGGTCCTGCAACAGTGGCGCGGTGTTCCATATCTCTATATAGGAAGCAGATAGGAATCTAATTTTCTATAATATTACCTTATTGCTCGAGCTCGACAAAATAAAAATATTGGCGGTCACACAGGGTGTTCGATTTTTTCTGGGCGGATCCCAACTGTGTCTTTTTAAATGGCAACCTATATTTTTTATCGCTTTTTCGGTTTCTTCATAGAAAATAAAATAAACTTTATGTATATCTGCACTTCGAAAATATTGATGGTTTTCGAGATATCTAGTTTTTCTTAAATGAGCATTTCTTTCGAAAAATGGTCATTTTTTCAAAGCGAAATCCATTTGACGACTGATAAGAATATACAAAAAATACCCTTTCCTTAAAATATCGCCCATTCCTAAAATTACCTGTTGCTAGATAAACAAGTTGCGAATTACACCACAAAATGGACGTTCTTGAATAGTTACAATAATTTCAAAAATCTCGGAATTTGTGCCATATTCTTTCAGCGAATGAAATATTTATTGGAAATCAAGTAGTCTGCCAAATGACAGAACAAAATATTTGGCTGCAAATGAATATTGAAATTTTTAGTCAATCGTGAAGTTGAACTGTCGGTATAATTTCATCAGAATGTTGTTATCAAAAAGTGATTTGATTGATATGATTTTCATATTAGGTGAATCAGACAGGAATTGTTTATTGGCAAGTAGAATTTATTCTCAACGGTATCCAGATAGAAGGCATCCAGATGAAAGATCTTTCCGAAAGGTCTTGGGACGATTCGTTGAAACTGGATCTATTAATTATTCCAAACATGAGCGCATCAAGCCAGCTACTAATGAAGATAATGAATTGCAAGTTCTTCTTGCTGTTGAAGAAGATCCTAGTAGGAGTCAACGACAAATTGGGGAAATAGTGGATATAAGTGAGAGATCAGTGCAACGAGTATTGAAGAAACATCGCTTGCATCCATACCACGTTCAGTTACATCAAGAACTACTGTATGCTGATTTCGAGAAAAGAGTGAGATTTTGCAATTGGGCCATGAACAAAATTCGTCGAAACGAATATTTTTTCAATAAGATTTTATGGTCGGATGAATCGACATTCCATAAAAATGGATTTGTAAATCGACATAATTACCATTATTATGCGACAGAAAATCCTCACTTATTGAGACAGATGGATTATCAACATAGTTGGTCGATAAATGTCTGGGGAGGCATCATTGGAGAATATGTAATTGGTCCATACTTTTTTGAGGGACATATGAATGGTGCAATGTATCTCAATTTCTTACGAAATGATTTACCAGGTTTGTTAGATGATATTCCTCTTGACCTCCACAATAGAATGTGGTTACAACATGATGATGCACCTGCTCACTATTCGGCAGAAGTGAGAGATCATCTAAATGAAGTATTTCCCAATAAATGGATAGGACGGAATGGGCCTGTACGGTGGCCCGCTAGATCACCAGATTTGACGAAACTAGATTTTTTCTTATGGGGATACATAAAAAATATGGTTTACGTCGAGCCACCAACTTCTCCCGAAAATATGCGACTTAGAATAACGAATGCTTTTCGCAGCATTACACCAGCTGTCTTGCGCAGGGTAGAACAGTCTTTCAAACATAGACTTCAGCTCTGCATTCAAGAAAATGGAAGACATGTTGAACATATTTTATAAAAGTTTCATTATCAACCTTAATTAAACTCTCCCTTTTGTAGTTTTGTAATTTGCCAGTTGACAAATTTGAATATCTAGAACTCAAGCTCTGAATGAATATAATAACATGAAAAAAATAGTTATTTATAATGTTTCTTTCTTTTAACTTGTTTGGTTTGACATTGCACGATTTATGAGTGAAATTCTGCATCCAATGAAAAAATAATTTTCCATTTAGCAAAAAGTGATAGGTACATACATTTATTTCGTTAAAAAAATATTTGTTTGGACACCTTCTAATGTACAAAATTGAAACAAGATATCTTTCGTATATTTTTATCAGTCGTCAAATGGATTTCGCTTTGAAAAAATGACCATTTTTCGAAAGAAATGCTCATTTAAGAAAAACTATTGAACTTAGCCATAGGGAATACTCAATGAAATTTGTAGAGGTTTCGTTGGCGCTTCTTATGGATCAATAATATACAGGGTGTTCCATTTAATCTAAGGAAGATTTTGCAAATTTTCATTTACAATATTTGGCAAGCGGTTTTTCATACCCTGTATATCACAGGTCGATTTCAGATATATCGTTTGAGAGAGTTACCAATGTAGAATATTCGACCAAAAAAAAATTTCAACTGGACTTGGCACCACTTTATAATTTCAAATATTCTGAGTGACGAATATTGGAAAAAAAAACCTGTCATGCTAGATATCTCGAAAACCATCAATATTTTCGAAGTGCAGATATACATAAAGTTTATTTTATTTTCTATGAAGAAACCGAAAAAGCGATAAAAAATATAGGTTGCCATTTAAAAAGACACAGTTGGGATCCGCCCAGAAAAAATCGAATACCCTGTGTGACCGCCAATATTTTTATTTTGTCGAGCTCGAGCAATAAGGTAATATTATAGAAAATTAGATTCCTATCTGCTTCCTATATAGAGATATGGAACACCGCGCCACTGTTGCAGGACCCTGTATATATATATATATATATATATATATATATATATATATATATATATATATATATATATATATATATATATATATATATATATTGTTATGAAAAGACTCGAAATACAACAGTGTATGGGAATTTTAAAAAAACATCACGAAGGAATTCAGATACAAAAATACAGCAAGGACACCCTGTACATATATTGAAACCCACAGCTCTGACCGGAAACAAGCAAATAAGAGTGGTAAATTCAAATATTAACATACTTACATTGAATCGCATCAAAATACGAAAAACTGATAACTGATATAGGTTAGAAATAAATGTCAGATAAAATTAAATTAACATCTGTGATGAAAAAACGAAAAAGGCATGATAAACTAATTGTTATTATTTAGGAATGATGTAAAATTCAAAATTTATTATTGTGAATAACTTCCTTAGAAACTGACATGAAGTGATGCTTATGAAAAATATTTATATTTACATAGAAGTGAGGTTAACTATTGTTGTACGAAACTATATAAAGAAATTGTATCTAAATTTGAGAGCCGATGTTGAATTAGTAGAATAGAAAATTTTCCTGAAAAAGAATTTGAAAATTTGTATATGTGAAAATTGATAGATGGTAATTAGGGGAACGAGATAGATTTTCAATTTTTTTATCAACAACAGGATTGAGGCAACGAAAGAGACGCCACGCTAAATTTTTCTCTCCGTGTAAAATTTGAATTATATAGTATATGAATTAAGAATTAAACTGAATAGTAGTGAATACTGATTAGTAATAATGAATTCAGTGAAAAAACCTACCTGTCCAGCCAAGTCGAGTAAGAAATCCATGAGTTCCAGCTTCACAGAAATATTACACCACACACACACCAGCGTTGGAGGAAAGTAAGGTATTCACTTAAACCATTTATAAACAATATATGCATATATTAATGAAAAGACCTACGAACTGAATAAGAATAAAAAGTACTTGAAATCAAAACCAGAAATTGGACTCTGCCGAATTAGAGTGACCTGCAATTCATAAACTGACAATTACCACATTTGTTTGGTGCTTCTATATTGAATAGTTCGTTGTTCGGTGTAGATTTAGGACTTTCTTAGAATTAAGGAATTTTCTCTTCTGGCAATTGATAAATTTATATATTTCTGAATCAAACATATTTTTACTTTCACAATTGAAACTGTTCTATATTTACTAAGAACAATTGTGTCTTTTCCAAATTTTTCCACAGGTGAAATCTACTAGAAAAATCAAAGTTTGGTGAATAATTGTTGTGTTTTTGCCTGAATCCACCTGAGAGGTTGAGAAAAATCTCTATACACTGTGTTATAGGATTGAAACTCAATGTAAGAGTCTAGCCGATTGAAATTCTCATAAAAAAATAATAACAATAATAATAAAAATATTAAAAAAATATATATTTTACAAAACCCAAATCAATTAAAAATCATTTATCAACATCTTCATCATATAATAAAATATATATATATATATATATATATATATATATATATATATATATATATATATATATATATATATATATATGATGTGTTGTTTTTCCGGGTGTTCATCCGTTGTGTCGGATGATGGCATTATCAAGACGAGTTACTGCTTCGCTTCGAGAGGTGTATATATATATATATATATATATATATATATATATATATATATATATATATATATATATATATATATATATATACCAGCTAACAGCTAACAAAGTGAGGACACAGTTCAGTCCTAACCAGGTGAAGGAGTTGACTGTGAATGTTCTAACTTTTAACCTAGCCGCGGCCTCTGTTTTCCAATTGAAAAATGGAAAATATACTCGTAAAAATCTGAATAGAAAACAATTTTTTTTTCTTCAATATACATCTACAGAGTGAGGACTATAGTATTCTCCTAGTGAAGTGAGGTCCGTATATATTTTTCAAAGATCCTAACAATGTAAGGACATATATACACGTATTAATTCATCATGAAGGCAAAGTGAGGTCCATTAAACGTTGCCGAGTTTTTCTCATGTGGAACAGATGCATGCAAGGTGGATAAGAGAAATGTATATTAGCGAAGATTCATGAAAGTTTGATTGTTGCGTCGTGGAAACTACTGCGTAATTCAAGTTAGTAATGATCAAAATAAACTAAAATATACGTGTTGTTCATGTTTTGAGTATTTCAGTTTCACAAATACAATTTTCATGGTGGACAGAAAAACATAAATTTTGAATATGGTGAAAAATAATAACGAGGTTTTAGACCGGTTGTGGATTCCAAAATATGAAAGTACCAAGGGACTTTGCAGGAATGAGATCAATAGTCTAGTTCACATGTACCATTTTCTTCTAAAATTTTCATAAAGTCTCCGAAATTTACGATCAAGGTGTCATTCGATTCACATTGTCACGCAGAAAGTTTGAGGACAAGTTCGAAAAGGCACCGAAACAAATTACGAAAGTCATAAACAAATTAGTTAAAAAAATTGAGGTTTGGTTTTTTCTGAATATCTCGAATTTTAAAAACAGATAAAAAAAATATCATCAAATATGCTTCAAAAAAAATTGACTCCCGGAGCAGTACCTCTACTATTTATCATTTTCACAGAGCCCTGAAACTAGAGCCAAAACGGATAGCCTGGCTTTCGCGCGCGGGGCGTCAATCTGACACAGCAACAACATCTTTTTTCAACATAATAAATATGAAAATTAAGGAATGAAAAAATTCATGTAGTTTTGGAATACATCAATGAACGATAATCCGCGATAAAAAAAATGGATACTCAATTGCGCAATAGAAGTAGCCATATATGTTTTATTTTTTAAGTTTTTTTTTTCTATTTTTTATATTGCTTTCAATATAATTTGCCTTGGAATTTGTCTTTTTCATCCGCTTTTTTGTACATAAAATCATAATAACTCTTTTATTTATTTTTTATTCATTAACAATTTCAGCTTTTCATTTGAGTTCTAGCTCTATTATTTATTTTTATTGTTGTTTATAAAACAAATTCCTTTTCTTTTCAATGCACAACTTCAATTTTCCTATTTCAATGAAAAAAATGGTACATGTGAACTAGACTATGAAGAGAAAGTGTGCATGTCGATTTCCCTTGCTATATCAGGTGACAACGAAATCATTGTACACGGCGCCATTCAATTGTTTATGTAGTAAGAAATTCGAAATTTGGAGTTCTTCGAAGCTGATATTTTTTATAATAAACCTCGTGAAAATCTTCACGAGTCAAGAATTTCCAATAGGACTGTATATTTTTTTCAACCATTTGATCAGAAATAAAATTTTTTTCTCAACGATATAACACATATGGCCATTTTCATTATAATATGGTAGTACTATCACGTCAAACAACTCTAGATAAAGAGAAACTAACGACGATACGGAAGCGCAGAAGGGCCACATATTTTCATTATTTGTTTCTTGGAAATTACGACTTTGAATCTCGAAAGTCGAAATTTCGAGTTTGAAGTCGTCATTTCGAAATTACGAGATTTCTCGAAATTTCGAGAGAGAGAGAGAGATTTGGAATTTTGAGATTAGAGTCGAAATTTCGAAATTCAAAGTCGCAATTTCCAAGAAACAAATTATAAAAATATGTGGCTCTTCTGCGTTTCCGTACTCCGACGTTAGCATCCTACATCGAGTTTGACAATATTTCTGTATGTGAGAAACAGTTTTGTGGATGAAATTAAGCATTTTCAAAAATCAATGTAAAAGTCGAAGGAGATTACCTCTTCATCAAGAGCGATAAAACCAGTAAAAATATATTCGATCACTTATTCAAAACTCAACCATTCTTTGAAGTGAAAAATTCAACATACTCAACTGATGTAATTATAAAAAATTACAGTTAATACAAGTGGTGAAACGGCACAGCAATAGTGTGCCAGCAGATCTTGAATTCGAATCTGCCTATGACTACATATTTTTCTCGAACGTCGCTGATGCCAAAACGAAAACAACAAATGGAATAGAATGAGTATAATCAGTAATTTCACATTCGAATACAGGACCATTTTGTTGTCTTTTTAATTTCACAACCATTGGTATCAACTGTAATCAATCATTTAGTCTGGGCTTTAAGTTTAGATTCGTATTGAATGGACATACTTTTAGTGAAATTAAGTGGTTAGGCTCATTCGATCCGGAATATTGTCTAGATGATCGTGAAAAAAAAAGTAAATTAGTTTATACAAATTCTAAAAGTTATAAACAAATGAAGACCCTACAAAGCAGTGTCCGGTTTTGTTGTTTATAGTTCGTAAACAATTAATATTTTTGAATTTTGAAAAAAAGATCCTTGAAGAGGAGGAAATTTACTGAAAAAAAGTTCCGACTTCCGAAACGGTATCTCCAAAATTTATAATTTTAATTTAACGCTGAAAATAGCCGTCCGCCCGCCATTTTTAGGTTGCGTGCACGGCCTCTAAGCGAGTACGTAACTTGAAAATAATTTTTTTGAGGTACTTAAAGTGAATAGAAAAATTTAAAAATATTCATGATATAATTTCAATAGAGAACTGATTCACGTTGGAATTTTTCATTAAAGTTAATTTTTTAAAAATTTGGACAATAATTTGTTATAACAACATTTTCTAGAACCTCCTTTATCGTTCAAAGTAAAATAAATATTTAAATAATTACCGTGCAATTATTTCGCTCCGTGGAGACCTTTTCAGATACATACAAAACAAGATTACATAATAAAAGTTCTGAAAATTTTGATACTTTGTTTATAATAATTTTTTTAAATAAACAAAGAAAGAAAAAATACAATAATATTGTGAACATTTTTTTCTCTCATTCTTCATTATTTTATCGTTCCTATGTCGATAAAAGACATTTATAAACTGAAACAAATAATTTGTTTATAATTTTTTTAATAAAAAATGGCCTATTTCAATATTTGAAAAACAAATTGCAACTTTATAGAGAATTATCAATAATAATTTAAAAAAAAATCCTAATAATAATAATAATTGTTTAAATCGTTTTTTTTAAATATATATCTAGTGTTCAAATTGTTAGTTAAGACTTTTTTTTTAAATCATAATTAACAGTTCTCTACAAAATACCAAAAAAGATTCGATTAACAATTTCATTGTTCATCTACTCAATAATTTGTTATAAACAAATACGCAACTTGGCTCAATTTTTTTTTGTTATAAAAATTATAAAAACAGCCAAGAGCATAAAGAAATCGAAGACAATTTTTTCCATTATTCATTCAATTTTGGAAATACACGTGCTGCAAAAGTTGCACCAGCTGATCCATTTGTTGACATTAATGCTTATATAACTTTTAAACTATTAGAGATACGACAATAAACATTCAGGACATATTTGTAGATAATTAAATTATCTTCCAAATGTCATTTTGCATATATTTTTTATGTATTGTTATTTTGTTGTTTTGGTAATCTAATATATAAAAATGGATGTTTGTTGGTTGGTTGGTTGGTTGATTGGTAAGTGATAAACTTCTACATCGCTCAATCGATCGTGATGAAACTTGACATGTATAAGTTATTTTTCATAGAGAAGGTTTTTAGGCTATCAATTTTTCTGTAACTCGCCACTAGATGGCGCTGTAGAAAGATTTTTGGAAAGCACTGTTCTATAACGCTGCGCACGCCTTAGTTCATTGATTCTGATTTTGTCAAAACATTGGAACAGCAGCGATACAGCAACATAGTACTAGTTTTTGTTTAAAAAATTAATGATTCCTTCGGGTTTTCACAAATTTTCAGGCTTACAGCTCAGTAAATAATGCAAATTCGGATATTGAACTTCAGAGCAATTTTGTTATCGAGATGAAGATGAAAATAATGACTCTGATGATGGGGATGAGGATTTCGAATACGGCATGGTCACTGATCAACAAAGTAAAGGAAGTTGGCTTATCAAAAAATTATTGACGGAATCTTTGGAGCAGATTCAGACAAAAAAGAAATGGAAGAATCTAGAGATCAAGAAGAAGATGAAACAGAAGAGAAAGAAGAGCAAAAATCGAAAACCTCCCGAGTAACAAATGAAAAAGAATAGCACATTCACTTCCAAACCTAGATATTGCAAGTATATACTTTAAAAACTTCCCCCCCAAAAAACAGAGGAAAAAACGAAATTAATAAAATAAATTGACTGCTTTATTATTCTTGATATAATAATATCGAATATTTTCGACGCTAAGTGTGATATTGAGATTGAAATTCTGTATTTGAAAGGAATAAACTGCTTTCAGTTATATAAATATCATATCTACTCCCAAAATTTTGCGAAATTCATTAATAGCTTATGAAAAAATTAACAAATAAATAGATAATCAACTGCACCTGTAAGATAATTTATAGTTCAACAAAATTGCTCTGGAGTTCAATATCCGAATTCGCATTATTTACTGAGCTGTAAGCCTGAAAAGTTGAAAAAACTCGAGGAAATCGTTAATTTTTATAAACAAATGCCTAAAACAACAAATAAACAATGAGTAAAGAATATATGCAAGAAAACATTTGAAAGATGATCCAATTATCTACAAAAATGTTCTGAATATTTATTGTCGTATCTCTAATAGTTTGAAAGTTATACGAGTATTAAAGTCAACAAATCAGCTGCTGCAACTGTTGCAGCAAGTGTATTTCCAAAATTGAATAAATAATGGAAAACATTGTTTTCGGCATTTTTGTGCTCGTAGTTGTTTTTGTAATTTGTATAATTTTCAAGAAAAAAATTGAGCTAAGAGGTACTAATTGTTAAGTCAATAAACAATGGAATTGGTAATGAATTTTATTCTGTTATTTTGTAGAGAACTGTTGATTATGAATTTAGAAAAGAAAAAAATGTCTTAACTGATAATTTAAACAGTAGATATATAAAAAAACCATTATGAACAAAAAAATATTATTATTAAGAATTTTTTTCAATCATAATTGACAGTTAAAATTATGAACATGGAGATAGAAATTATTTGTTTCAGTTTATAAATATCTTTTATTGACATAAAAACGATCAAATAATGATGAATGAAGATACATTTTTTTACAACATTATTGTGTCTTTTCTTTCATTGTTTACTTTGAAAAATTATTATAAACGAAGTATTTTGTTAATTAACAATTGAAACAACGATAAAAATAAAATTCAAACAACAATAAAAATTAATTGGCGCTCCGGGGAGACTTCATTGATTCCAGTGGCACATTTGCTTTTTCAGCTGCAGGAAAACCCGAAAAAACCTGCAGCACCACATCATCTGAAGATCTTGATCTAACAATGTCCTCTCTCTTATAAAACAAAATGTAGGGTGTCTCCAGAGGTTCCAATACATTCAATGCATCGCCAGAACACTTCGTGACACGACTATCGTCAAATTTAAACCAGTCCGTTTTGTATTTGACCAAGGCGTTATAATGACCAAATTCAACGTCAGAACCACAGTGAACAATGACTGCATGCATATTATAATAGTGGTCTACAAGGTTGAAATGTTCATCAATTTCGAACCTTCCAAAGAGTTTCTTGCTTCCGTTAGAGGTTGAGTTTTGTTTGAAAATCATCAGTGTTATTATTAGATTGACTGGTACCTCAGCTATACTTGTTTCCTTATAACAGTCAGTTAGTTTGGCGTATGTTTGACAATACAGCCGATCATCACCTTTTAAAAATTCTATTTTCAGATGATTTAACAATAACAAAAACAATAACAATTTAACAATTATCTAGATTATTGAAAAATTAACTTCGATGAAAAATTCCAACGGGAATCAGTTCTCTAAGGTGTTTAAATCATATCATGTATTTTACAAATTTTTCTATTTACTTCCAGTACCTCAAAATAATTATTTTCAAGTTATGTACTCGCTTAGAGGCCATGCGCGCAACCTAAAAGTGGCGTGCGGGCGGCTATTTTCAGCGTTAAATCAAAATTATACATAATGGAGATACCGTTTCGGGAGTCGAAACTGTTTTTTAGTAAATTTTCTTCTCTTCAAGGATTTCTATTCAAAATTCAAAAATATTTATAGTTTACGAACTATAAATAACAAAACCAAACACTGATTTCTAGGGTCTTTAATAGTTTATAACTTTTAGAATTTTTTATTAACAAATTTACTTTTTTTCACAATGATATAGACAATATTCCGGATCGAATGAGCCTAACCACTTAATTTTACAAAAAGTATGTCCATTCAACACAAATCTAAACTTAAAGCCCAGACTAATTCATACAAACGTAAGTAATTCTGAATTCGTGAACTCATATACTAACAAAGTCACCGACAAAGAGAGGACAGCGCTATGTTGCGACATCTCCGGGTCTCACTTTGCACGCAATTAAATCGAAGGCACTATTGGAATACACAAATGAAAATATACGGGAGGAACAGCGACCTCAAGCGTCCAACCATTGAACTGAAATATATGCGGTGAACGGGTTTTCATACCAAATGAGGGCCATTTTTTTTTTGTTAAATGACAATATCTTGTGGTGAGACACTCATTAGAAGTATTTGATTCACTAAACAAAGTGAGGTCCGTATATTGGTCCTCACTTTGTCGCGGACCTCACTTCAACCGTAATTTTTCAATGGTATATATATATATATATATATATATATATATATACATGCAAAATGTTTTATACACCTCCAAATTACAAACCCGTTGATCGCAAACGCCTCTGAAATCGGAGGCCAATTCGAAAACTCGGAGGCCAAAGCGTTTCCTCGTGTATAATTCTTCCATTCACATTTTTACGTCATCAAACACTCTCTTGCAAAATTTTGTTTGGAGTCCATTTCGAGCGGTATACATATATAGTTATACAATATAGTTCGCTAAAATTCCACTGAGTGGCGCCCTGGTATAATACAGTTATATACCAAAAATCATATTGCAACAGAATATGCCTCCGACTATAGGTAATCTAAATGGGTTCCGAAACATGGCAACGCTGTAAGAGGCTACTTCGTACGGTCATTTTATCCTTGTATATTTTAATGAAATCGAAAGATTTTCTCAAGTTTCGTGTAGGTGAATAGACCTCCAAAATATAAGTGTTTGTATTTAGCGCTCATCGGATTTCATTTCATAATTGTTATTTATATGTAATTATCATATTTTTTATGCTAAAATACAATTACTGCAGAAGAATACTCGAGGCGTTTTGTCCGTGTGAAAATGTTGATTCACTTTGTATTTGAATCGTTGTAGATTATATTCATTCGAAAAACGCTTTCAGGAAGTTATACCGAGTTGAATCTTGAAACGATGAGCGGTTACAATTTGTCGTGTACCTCTGGCAAATATCGCTTTTGGTGGAATTAAGTGGGCAAAATCAGTTCATGAAAGTATTTATAAAGAGAAACAAATCTTCATTTTTTTCACGTTTCAGAGTGACAAGGTTGCATATGATATCTGTGTCTCCAGTCAAGCAGATAGCTCTTTTCTGGATGGAATTTGATAGCTTCAGGGCGTAATGAGGGGTGAAACTCCTCACATATGAAAAAAATTGAAACTTTTATGTTTTTTACCACTGTTATTTGTAACTAACGTTACTGCAGATTCGTAAAAACATAGAAAGTTTCCTATCACGTAGTAATGGCTACATTCATCATTAAATCCAAAATTAAAACAATATTTTAAGAAAGGTCTGATTCGAATTTTATACAGCATCACCAATTGCTGAGGTAGGCAAAATAATTAAAGACGACAGTCGCATACTGAAAAGTAAAATTAAAATTTGTTTTAAATGTTGACTGTGTGTTTATTTTTATTTTTTTCATATGTTTGAAAATAAAGAACTATTATTATTATTATTTCATCCCCGTACACAAATCAATGATATATTGATGGATGTATTTTATTTAATTCATATACCATGTATATCATTAAAATGTTTCATGTTTCAAAAAGAGTCAATGTTTCCTTATTTATTTGAATTTATAGTTTAATGAAGAATAACTTTTTTCGAGATCAATTGCCCTAACAACAAACTGATATTTTTGCACTCGACGTGCGTTTTGCCAACAAAGTTAGCATATTCAATTTTCTTCTCCTGAGGATGCTAACTTTGTTGGCGAAACGCGCGTCGAGTGCAAAAATATTAGTTTGGTGTTAGGGCAATTGATCTCGAAAAAAGTTATTCAACTTTCACACCAAAGGTTCCAATCTCATCGTTATTAGTTTAATGAAGGACAAAATGTTCCTTCTAAGTTTTAGGAATATATCTGATGAGCTGATTTGATTTATTTTTCATATTCTGAAATGTTGAAAATCAAGATGAGAAGATTATGAATATCTTCTGCTATAACCTCTATAATTTTTATTCACTTTCAAAAATTCAATTGACGTTTGTCATGATTATTGTCATCTAGTAAAAACTAAAGGTATTTGTGTTACTACAATTTTACAGTAAAAAGTTTTCGAAATATTACTACGAGAAATGAAGAACATAATTACAAATCAGATTTATACACCATTAGGAAATATAAACACAAACCATGTGATACTAATTATTTCGCTAGTCGGTGGAAAATGTAATATTGAAGTAGGAGACAATAGGTATATGACTTTAATATGTTCATATTTTAAGTTTTTCATTGTACCTGTGCCAACCAGTACCTATTGGAATTTTATTTTTGGAAGACTTGCCCATTAATTGATTGTTAAAATATCCAGGATGCATGTTGATATTATTATCTCAAAGACCATTCCTTCTGATAATCAGCAATGGATCTACTCTGAGAAAATGCATTAAAATAATATGCACAGCGTTCCATATCTGTTTATCCAAAATTTGTTTTGTTTTATGATGAATCTCTAAAAATAGAAGCTCCATTTTACCAATGTCGTCAAATGTTTTTCCTAACAATCTCTGTCAATTCATTTCCCCCTTCCGGGTACAATTTTTTCACATACATGTTACCAAGTGTGTTCTATCTTTAACTCAAATAATTCCCACTTTCCAATGGCTTTCACCTAGTTTTCATGAATATTGAAGGACAATCTGTGATTGATTT
Source organism: Leptinotarsa decemlineata (assembly GCF_025532065.1). Lineage (NCBI taxonomy): Eukaryota > Metazoa > Arthropoda > Insecta > Coleoptera > Chrysomelidae > Leptinotarsa > Leptinotarsa decemlineata. The sequence goes on from NW_027412685.1 coordinate 534,146, forward strand.
AGGCCAATTGAATCGTAGAATACTATTATTATCTTGCAAACATTTCCAAAGGCATCAATACAACGCACAAAATAGAATACAAAATTATTTCATGTCCTTTTTTATCTTCTGTACATTTTCAAATATAGTAAATCTATCAAGTTATTGTGTAGGTTTTGTATTTTATGTAATACCTTTCAACACGGAAAAAACTAGTTATTTGTACGATGAAATTGAATTTGGAAACACGGGCAAAAGAATAACAGTTTCGAATCAGTAAATCCTTATCACAACCAATCTTTCTACAATCAATGAAAATATATTCAAGAATTTAAATATTGATTTCAATAATATGAAGGTATTCATACACAGTAAATAAGAATAAAAAATAAAATATTTTGTATTTCACTAAAAAAGGCATAATCTAAAAGGGAATACAAAAATAACAATATTAAAGGAAAAATGAATTGATTGACTGAAATTGAAAAAGTAACCAAAATATATTCATTGAAAATACAAAAAACATCAAGCAATTGAGTAGAATGTTATCCTTGATTATTTTTTCCTATATATATTGTAAATGAATGTTTTCACTCTGGTCCAGTCTTTGTTGTAAAACACATCTGGATATTTGTTTATCAATTCCAAACATTCTTTTTTTCTAGGGGCTTTTTTTGAGCTAATGTTATTTTCAAAGTAAGTTTTTACTAATCCTGCCTGTTCAGCTGTCCAAGCTGTTCTACCAATTATCTCAGATTTCAATTCAATATGTTGCTTATGTTGAGGTTTCACTAAAATAATAAAAAATAAACTTTATGATAGACAAACAATAATATATTCAAGTAAAGGTACAGTAAGCGCCATACGTGACCGCAAGCCCGCCCCCATGTGCATAGACTCATTTTCAAAGTAACCCTCACTGTACAGCTCTTGCAAGACATACAATTGCTCTGTACAGAGGCGTATCATTACGTGTCCTCCAATGCTGTTGGCGTTTGGCAGTGTCTGAATAATGTGTGTTGTTTCTGAGAAAATGTCATCACCTAAACTAAGTTTATTTTTGGATAAGTGTATAATTATATAACATTTTAATGAACTGTACTACTACCTATAATACTAAATGAAATATGAAAAGAAATTAAAAAGAAGTCATGTTCCATTTGCTACTCTAATTAAAACTAATTATAGTAACCACATCGGCCGGCAAGAGGCTTATCGGATTCCAATAGTAATTTAGTTAGGAGAGTCTATATCTGTGTGATCGCCACCATCACGTTTGTCGCTTGCTGTAATAATTTTCAGAATATATTTACCTAATGAATTAGGTACTGCAACTGAATGTATGTTTTGAGTATCATCATCATTTTCCGATTCTTCTTCAGCCAACTCTTCTTGTGGGTTGATATCAATTTCATGTAATGATTTACCTTTATATATATATCCACTCCTCTCTCCATCAGTAGAAGAAGTTTCGATATTTTCGCTGTCTGATATATATCCTGGGGTAACCTAATCAATAATTCCAAGAAAACAATAAAAATGCTTTACTCATATAGTTTATATTTCTTTATGATACTCATCATGAGAAATGTTAAAAGCAAGTCTTCGATACTTTTTTGAGAAAAATTAACAAATTACTATTCTTGAAAACGAATATTACTTTTGAACGATAAACTTTAATTTTTTCGTTAAAGAATTTGATGAAAAACCATAATGAACGTATTGCAAAATACTTTTTGTGATATGTCTGAATAAATAAATAAACATATCTATGAGTTTTGGCACACCTCGTACAACAAAAAATATTTTGCCAGTTGTATTTTCAAACGAAAATACTCTACATTGAAGTCAGATTTTCTCATATTATTGATTAATTTGAAGATATAGAAATGACTCACAAAAAATACCATCACTCAATAATTTTTACCTGTAATAATCATTGTGGGTCTTTTCTGTGTGTCCCATGAATTGTGCAAATTGTTCTGTTTCTTCCTGATTGAGATTAAGGATCTGCATAACTGTGGCAATTTGTTTCCGCAATTTGTTAGATGAAATCTGATCGGGATATTCTAAACCGGCTTCATGTGCAAATTTGCGAATGACAACATCGCCTCTTGTCCATTTCACAGTTCCTGGAGATCCAAATAAATAAGGGTTGTTTTCAGGAACAATGTTCTGATTTTCGGATCGGATTTTGAGAAAAAAATCTATAAACGTTTGTAAATATGGGGGGAAAAGAATTGCTACTGGTTTGCTACCCTTACCACCTGTTACAATTCGCTTATAGTATTTTGTTAATATTTTTTCTGATTCGGTTAATGCTTTTTCACATTCTTCTTGGTTAATGGAATTAGCAGATTCGGTGTAAGTAGTGAGCTTTGTATAGTGAACGTCGCCAATTCGTTTTCTGTTGAATAAAATGGTTAGGGCAAGAGAAGCCTGAACCAAATTCTTGAAATGTTTTTTGTTGGTATAGTCTGATTCAAGAGAAGCCATTGATCTATTTGCTATCAGTGTGACATATTCCTTGAATTTTGTTATGTCACGAGTTAATGGCAGCAAAATGGGTTTTTCCCATTGTTTTTCCCTGAGATCTTTGAAAGCTAAACTGCTTATTTCAGTCGTCCACTGGGAATCTATTAGTTCTTGAAACCGTTTTGTTTCTGTTAGAATTTCCTCTCTGTTGGTACATAAAAACGAGGGATCTTCTTTTAGAACAAGACGTATGAGAAGATCACATACTTGCTTTAAAGATGTCCCAATATGAGCGGAAAGACTTGGTGATCGATAACTTTTTTTTTCCATGTCATATCCCCCAAGCCTTTTAGCACATTCTATTGCTAAATCGAATAGTTTTGGTTTCAAAACATCTTTGAGTGCATACTGCAAATTATTCGTCATTTTTCTAAACTCAATTAGGAATCTTGCTAATTCACGCATTTTATTAGAACAAACTGATATTATCTGATCTCTTTTATGTTTTTTAAGATAATTTTCACCAAAAGAATATATCAAAACATCAGTTTTGGCAACCATTGATATTTCATCTGGTTTCATTCTTGAAAATACCTGTTCCTTAACCCTCAATTTGTGTAAGGTACTATTTTGATCTAACGAACAAGCGATAAGAGTTTGAGATAATGCTAATTGATTCTCCCCAGTTCGAGAGCTATTAATATCTTTAAGCACACATTTTTGCTTGTGGCGAGTCAGATAGTTTCTTGTTAATAATGCTTTACAACGACTGCATGGATAATATTTTCTATTTTCAGTTGGGTTGCTATATTTTGGCCGTAAATTGCCTTTCAAATATTCATTGAAATTGCCAGCATTTCTAATCAACCCTATTATTTTTTTCCTTTCTGCATGTTTTTTGGGAAACGAAAGCATTTCTATGACTTCTTTGCAGTCATTATGGTTTCTTTCCAAGTGACGTTCAAAGTTTGTCACTTGTGACAAGCAATATTTACAAAATGTTTTCTTCTTTTTAACATAGCTGAAAAATTTAAACGAATAAATTAAATTGAAGGCTGTAAACTGGTACATTATTTTTTTTTTGAAAGTATCTACTCAGTAGTTCAATTTGAAGGTCAGTCATGAAATTCTGAAATATTCAGAATATACACTTTTAGGATTTTTTTATCAGTATATAAAAACGGAAAACTTCGATTGTTGAAAAAGAAAAAGTTAAGAGTTATTTTAGAAGTTTTCAATTTTGATATATTGACGAAGAAGTAAACATGTTGAGAAGAATATTATATAAACATCAATCGCCTAACAAAATACTTGTGCTTTAGTTTTTATTAAATGGTTTGATTTAGCTTGCCGTTTGTTCATTCATTTTTTATTTGTTTGGGTTAAATTCAGTAATTGAAATAGGACCCTCTTCCGATTGACAGATTGATTAAATATTTGGTTCACACCTTCAGTTCTGATGACAATACAATTCAATACGTAGGTACATTTGATAAAAAATGACAGATTACATATTTTTTGACGACTACCTCAGTAGGAGTATCAAATGAAACAGCTTGACTAATAGAATAGTGGTACACATGTGAATGATTGGAAACTTGAAAATAAATTAAGTAGAAAAATTTCACGCGTCCAAATATTTAATTTTTTCATTTGATCAATGCTCTAGATTGATGAGGTGAATAGTGTGATGACGGGTACTTAGGACCCACCGAATTATTTTTCACCTTCTTGTATATTATCTACATCATTATTATCTTTAACGTCAATAAAACCGTTCAACTTATTTTTTTACTTAATATATTATGTTACTGATGGTCGTCATATGCATATGAAATACTGATTTATCGGATGATTTTTCAATTTGATTTGAATAGATTCGCTATGTACATCTTTTCATCGCATGCATTGACATTGTAAAATACTTCTGTATTTACCTAACATTACAAGAGGGTCGTGAAGAATTCAGTTTGTCAGCAAAGTCTATAACTGGATTTGTTCCCTGAAAAAATATTTTTAGACTGATATTACTAAGGCAGTGATTTCGGACATACCGTGCAAGATTTTTTGAGAACCACATCATCTATTATATTTATTTTATTTGCAGATTTGTTTGCCACTGGAAGATCCTAAAAAAATAACAGAATATATCACCAATATAAAACTGTGCCTTTCTGAATGTTATCAGTTTTCACTCACCAATATATATTTTTTTTCATTTGAATTAAATCCATCATTCATGTAAAAAATCTGAAACACGATAAGAATTATTTTTTTATGAAACTGAAAGAAGTAAGAACTGATTCCTACTTTTTTTATTTCTCGTTCTGGTGAGTTCTTGATTTCCTCATTATTGGCAAAGTCCTGTTTCAGTGACGTTTCTGGACTACAGTCTATGTCATTGTACCCATCTTTTGTAATCAAAGATGAAACAGATGGAACATATGTTGGGTCTTTAAATGAACCATCCAAGTCATCATCAATATCAAATGATACATCTAGAGATGGGGCAGGACTGCTATCATATCCTTGATCTGTATATGAGAAAATCAACAATAATTTGGAAAAAAATTAATATTGATAATTTTGTTCAAATCTTGTATGAGAAAAGTATGATGATTTGTATAAAAATTGTACCACAATGTTCAGAATATCACTCAAAATATTAGTTATCTTCTGTGCAAATAGAAATCAGCTAAGTTGAAGTAGTAGATATGTTTAAGTTGCAAAATACATTTTCAGTTATTTTTCATACATTACATTTTTCAGTTGATCTATGAATTGTTTATAACAAAGATCAAATCCATTTTTGGTTTTTTTATAATACAGTGGAACCATTAAATTCTGCATATAAAAAATAACGATAAAAACAAACTAAAAACTTCTCATTTGATTTATCTGAATTTTGAAGAATTATAATAATCATTATTCTCATCATCATTCTAAAATTTTTTACAATGAACTCTATATTTTCTTAGGCTTAAGATACCACCGGTGTCTCGTCAGTACTGAACGAGTATTGTTTAAAAAAAATCTGTTTTTTCGTTAACCAGCTGTCGCACCACTACAAACGACAACCCTCAAAAGTCGAAACTTGTGCGACCTAAGAATTACCGAGGTCTTACCTTTCAACGTGTGAGTCCTAACACGGGTTGGACGACCCAGGAGCAACTGAAAATCGGTCATTCAGACTAGGGCTTGAACCACCGACCAACACGGCAGTCAATTCTAGTTACTGAATAAAGCACCCACGTCGAACCGCCTGGCTACAGCCCGACCAAAAAGTGAGACCCCGACGATGTAGATAGTAATATGCACTTGCAATCACATGATATCAAATATAGTAGTATACTTCGGAATATTATGACCATCATTGTTATTATAATAATAAAAAATTGGAGACATTTAGTCAAGGTAGTAATAATTGAGCTAATTTACTTCCTAACTAATGATCCACTTCCTGAACAGCAATACTTATTGAATTACATTAAACTGATTATTATTACCGTCTTTATATTGGCTCAGACTTGAGATCAAACTATTCACAAAAAATCGGAATCAACTCAACTCAATACAAGCTTAGTAGGAAGAGTGTATACCTACCACATTCGCGAATTAACTTTCGTTCTATGCAGAGAGCCAATTGAACATTTTCCAAATAATGAATTATTTAAGGTGTTTGAATTGTTATCCCATGATTAGTGACAGTTTGGTTGTCTCCAAGTATACTATTTTCAAGATAAGAATGAAATGAAGATATATAAACATCGTTTTCTGAGTGCAGCAACGTACAGCATAGCAAGCACTTGGATGGGCAACCGATTCTATAACTAATATTCGTGGCAATATTCTCGACTTTGCTAGGAATCGCACGTTGAAAAGTAGAACCTTGTTAATCTTCAGCTCGCCAGAAGTTTCGACTGGTATGAGGACAACTGATTGACGGTAAAATTCCAAACCCAAAATCTCAATGTCAATCTGAGCTCTGAGTCAACTGTTGAATTCACAAAAGTTTTGAAAATTCTATTGATTCTCTACTCAACTTTTGATGTTACTCAAAGTACTAACAACTAAACGTATCCATCATTAGTTTCCTAGTTTCATAAAAATGTGCCATTTTAAGTTTTCCAAATTAACACAACAATTAACAGAAAGCGATTATTTTTCACTTTTTTCGATTATTCTGATTACTTTTCCACGGCTTGAAAAATGTGAACTTTTGGGATCATCCTATAAAAGTTGTTTTCAATTTTATTTGGTCGATTTCATGAACGGTTTTGGTCAACCGTCCGCAGTTAAATTTCTCGTTTTTATGTGCCGAATTAAAAAAACATAGGTACTCACCTAACAAATAATTTTCATTATCTTCAGCCGATATCACATCTTGTGCTAATTGCACCATCAACTTGGTTCTCGTTCTAAGTCTACCAATATAAAAAAGCATTTCAGTCAAAAAGTTATTGAAAATTAATTTACTCACCTCATTGTCTGAACATATAATAATATGTATTATTATAACTTACTACCTCTCTTGGAAACAATAAATGAATGCGTAGTAAATATCGTACACTAACTCGATAACATACGTACGACTGGATATAATACGATACGAATTGCAACTTGGCAACCATGTCGGAGGCAAATTGATCATAATTTCTCTAAAGATATATACGGATGAGCCCGTTAGCCTGATTCATGTTCGGAGGCATGTTCATTCGTAAGATTAACCTTATCATACATTTGTGCAAAATTGGTTTTTATTTACCCCTCTCCTATGATTAGGGTAAATAGTCAATATTTATTACTTTTTGCATAGAATATACTTCATTAAAGTGATTATTTATGGAGGAGGCCTGGGTGCCTGTTCAATGTATGGAGGCATATACGATAGCGGTGCAAATATATATATATATATATATATATATATATATATATATATATATATATATATATATGTATATATATATATATATATATATATATATATATATATATATATATATATATATATATATATATATATAATAGACATTTTAGCAATATTGCGAGACAGAGCTTAATTGATGGTGGTTAATTTGAAAAGAAAGGGCCAAAATTATATGAATCAAATAGGAATTAGGAGTTGGAAGAAACAGTCGTTTAGGAGCTGTTGAAAATAATTCCAAAAATTTGATATTATTAACAGGCCCACCAAAAACTAACGTTACGAGAATTTCGATACAAATTCAAGCCATACACGACCAGAAGAGTACAATAACTCAGACCAGGACATTTTGAACGCCGCATGGCTTTTGCCAGTGGTTTCTGGAAAGTTGTAACCAATTTCGTGAATTTTCGTTGAATTGTATATGAACAGTCGAAACTTACGTGAGCAGTGTCGGCATTTTCAACCGCTATAATTCTTATACTTTTGCACAACAAAATCCTCATTCTATTGTGGAGCAGAGAAGTCAAAGAAGATTTGGATTCAGTGTGTGGGCAGGTGTTTTCAGGGGTTGTAATCTAACATCTCAGAGGTATTTAGAAATTTGAAGGTAAGATATTGAACTCCTTGTTGATGGATTAGCACTAATACAGCTTAGTAAAATATATTTTCAACAAGATGGGGCTTCGCCTCACAACACATAATTGTCACCAATTTTTCGGATGCAAATTTTGGTACTAATTGGTTGGCCAACCAAAGAGCCAACCATTGGCCGGCCAGGTCAAAGTTTATATGAAAAACATAAAGTCTTTATAATTCAGACGACTCTTGCTAAATATGTATGCTACATTTTTGGAAAGGTAACTTAGATCTTGATTGGAGTTTCCTTGTAATAGTGTCCAATTTGGCCCACTCTGCACACTTCAACAAGTTTTGGACAACTCGTAAGACAAGAGGACGTAAGGAGGGAATACTGGGATTCACGAAATAAGCTGTGAGGATTGTGTTAAAAAATATTATGTTGGTTAAACTGAGCGGACTATAATAGCACACTACAGGGAATGTGTTTCACATATTCGATTTCATAGACCAGATAAGTCATGTGTTACTCAACATGCTATAGAGAATGGCCACACGGTATTCCCATTCCTAATATCTCTTCGTTCGCACTAGTTCGTAATTACAGGTAGGAAAAAGAAAAGATCGAAATTTTTCATAAAGAATTTGGGTTAAATTTTCTTGCAATATCACTGTTCGATAAAGGTTGTATTTCCTCAACTCCTCACTATATGAATATATTCAGTAAATTCAAGTACTGCAACTCAAAGCACGATATTGGCTTTCCGAGAATTCTTGCAATTTCGTGTTTCAGTAAGATGGCGTCTAACCATACAATATTCATATTTGATATGATATACTTTTGTACAAAATGAAATATTCATACGTATATATAGAAGTATATTCGTAAAAGGTAGTGAATGTGTACGACATATTAGAATTTTTTCTCAATGGTCAGCTTACATGATTTAGAAAGAAAGTAATATATATTAATAAGAATTTTTCCAAAGAGAAAATAAACGACAAGAAAATAAAATTTTTTCCTTCAGCATTTCGCTTTCTTACTTCACATTTTCCTTTAGTAATTACTATTTCAAACTCTTCTCAAACTTTTTGTTTGAAGACATGGGGTAGTAGTTGTTTTCAGGTAGATATTTACCAGAAACTACGGTGTAAGTAGTTGGGGGAAGTAGGAGATTTGAGCCGGTTCTAAGCCTCCCCCCACCACTATGACATATCAATTGCTTTTTTTGTTGTTTTTCAGTGAAGTCAAGGTGATGTGACCTTGAAATGTCTGGTGCATGGATTGTTCATATTTTTTTCCGGTTCTAAAGCTCCCCTCACCACTATGACCTATTAATTGCTTTTTTTTGTTGTTGTTTAGTGAAGTCAAGGCGATGTGACCTTGAAGTGTCTGGTTCATGGATCCTTCAGATTTTTTTTTCATATGAGATTTTGTGTGTGTGTGTGTCTTTCTAAAAGGTATTCGTGGTGGAATCAGTCAATGAAGTGAAAGGAAACATAAAGCAAACAATAAATTTTTACCGAATTATAATCCAAATGAACCATCTTCATTCATTTCATATTTGGATGCAACAAATCTATAGGGTCACAGCATGTCACAATCATTACCAACAGGTGAATTTTCATGGTTAAGGCCTCATGAAATTCTCAATCTTGATAAAATGAATGTGGATATTGATAGTCCTTATGGATATGTATTGGAAGTGGATATACATTATCCCCAAGAACTTCACGATGAACATTCCGATTTTCCATTCTTAGTTGAATGTTTGATACCTCCATATGCAAAATCGAAAGTTCCCAAATTAATTCCAAATTTAAACGATGAAAGAAAATATATTGTTCACTATAGAAACTTACAGCAAGCTGTCAATCATGGCTTGATAGTAATGAACACACATAGAGTATTGAGGTTCAAGCAATCATGTTGGATGAAGCCCTATATAGATTTGAATACTGAAATGCGTAATCGTTCTAATGACAAATCTGAAAAAAATTTCTATAAACTAATGAATAATGCAATCTATGGGAAAACAATGGAAAACGTAGGCAATAGAATTGATGTTAGACTCATTACACATTGGGAAAATATAAAAAGAACTATAGGTGCTAGTTGTCTTATATCGCGACCAAATTTAAAAAATGCTCCATTTTTACTGAAAATTTTGTTGCTATTCAATTGGCTACAGTAAAAGTTCATTATGATAAACCACTGTATTTGGGATTTTCCATTCTGGAATCATCCAAAACAGTTATGTATGATTTTTTCTATGGACGTATCAAACAACAGTTTGGAGAAGATGCGTCCTTACTCTACACTGATACCGACTCCCTTATTCTCAAAGTGAATACAGACAATTTCTATGAATTTATCAAAAATAAAATAAATAAGTTCGATACATCTAATTATAAAATAGGAAACCAATTCAATATTCCAGTGACAAAGTCAGTTCTGGGTAATTTCAAGGATGAATTCCCAAATGATCCAATAATCAGTTTTTACGGTACAAGTGCTAAAGCGTATTATGTGAAATCTGTTGATGGTGAACTGAAGAAGGCCAAAGGCGTCAAACGATCTGTTATAAAGAATGAAACGACATGTGGAGACTATGAAAAAATCATTGAAGAAGGAGGTATGATATTCAGGAAGACGAACTCATTCAGAAGCGTATTACATAATATTTACATTGAATTGAAAAATAAAGTCGCATTATCATATCACGACGACAAAAGATTCATCATTCCGAATACCACTCGAACTCTTCCATGAGGTCATAGCGATATAGAGTTTTATCGAAATGATCCTAATGACAACATTCGTTGGGTGTCTGAAATCGTTCATTCTTTTTCTCAGGAGAGCGCCTTAGACCAACTAATTAATTTGTTGACTGTTGAGATGAATAACTGAATTATCATTCGAAGTGTTGTTGCTTTTTCCATCAAACCGGAACATTCATTATTTGTGATTATTTCATTGTGATTTTTTTACATTGAAGTATTACTTTTGTCAAGTTACTTTGATGAATAAAAAAATGATAAAAAAATGTTATTTGTTTTAATTATATTTTTTCTAACCAATTACTGCAAAGTATATAGCATGATGTAAATGAAACAAATATCAGTTTGAAAAGAATCATCGTAGGGTGCACAGTGTCTAAAACGATAGATAAGTTTGGTAGAAAATGAAAATGGGGTGGTAATATCATTCTAGGTCCTCCCGGGAATGAATTTAAATCAACAAAAGATGATCATTATGACATGCAAACAAAAATATTGAAAAATACAAGCGAACTAATTGACAAGAGTGATTGTGTAACTGTATCATATCTTGAGGGGGAAATTAATGGAACAAAAGAGGTCATACGTCTAGTCCTACGAGCTGCAATACAATCCACAATAGGCAATGTTGCTCGCGATGCCCGTCAAGCATTCGATGATAAAATTGCAGAGGCTCGGATAACTTTCACTCGTAAATTTGACAAACTTACAAGTGATGTAGAAATAAAAATGTCTGACATAACAGCGTCTACAATGAAAAAATATGATGCTATGTCTAACATAACAGCAAATACAATGAAAAAATATGATGTACTGGAACAGAGAGTTGAAGTTTTGGAGAAAAAACATGAAGTCAGGCCATCAGATGGACTGGGATATCCAGGACTGGACAATAATCCAAATGTTAGAATAATAGAACCAAAACCAAAACCAACAGATGACGTATTAATTGAACGGGCATGGTGAATGCATTTCGCGCGCGAATTAGGTTAGGTTAGATTAGGATAGGTTAGGTTAGTTCTGGAGGAACGTAAGGTTAGGTTAGAGAAACGTTAGGTTGAGTTAGGGTAGGTTAGGGTAGGTTAGGTTAGTCCTGGAGAAACGTTAGGTTAGGTTAGGTTAGAGGAACATTACGTTAGGTTAGGGAACATAGTGAATGCATACCGCTCGCGTTTCCCCCTCCCACCACCTCACCCGCCTGCCCCCCTGCCCACTACCCACCCACCATCATCAGCCCAGGGTGCCAAAAAGAGACTAACCGTCTCGTGGGAGCGCTAGCGTAGCGAGCGAGAGCGCGAGCCCCCCCCACACAGGGAAACGTCCACCGCCCCACCCTCTGAGTCCCACCATCAACCCTCAAGGCCCCACCCAACGCCCCACCCTCAACTTCCAACAGTCGCGCATGCACGCCCCCACCCCCATTGCGTGTGCGCGCCCCCGCCACATTCCCACCACTCGCGCATGCATGCCTATACCCCAAGGAGAGCACTCTTCAACATTCAGTTCGACAGCTCAAGTCATCAAGTCAACACTCCAGTCTAGTCCACTCCAGTCCAGTCAACAAGCAGAATTATGAGTAAGTTAACAATGTTATTTCTTTTTTTTTATATCAACTAACTTTGTATTATTTTACATTTTCAGAATGGCATCCAACACCCAGGAGTTGAACAATGCGGTGGCATCCATCATGCCTGTGACAGAGCAGGAGAAGGCAGCCACTTTGAGAGTTAGGGCCCGATCTCACAGCCCTGACTTATTCGAGGAGGAGGAGGAAGTCAGGGTTGTGAAGAAGGTTTGTCAACGACCTGCAGCGAGGCTTGGTCCTATTGAGAAGTACCGAGCTACTTGCAATAGGACTGATCCTTATGCAGGTAGTTGGCCGACCGCTCGTAAAAGCTTAAGGCCCTCCACACCACCGGCAGCAGCAGCAACAGTTGAAACACTGGCCGCAGCAGTGGAAACACCAAGGACGCCTTTTCCGAAGTGTCTCATATTGTCCCCGTTGGTGATGCCGCTAACACCGCTGCCAGCAACACCGGCGAATCCTGAAGTGTTGATGCCACAAGTGCGACAGCCTATCGAAGAGAATAGTGAAAGGTTGAAAACTTTCCTACAGAGGTGTAGGGAAGCAGAACGAGCTTCCCGACCTAGCGAGGTAGCGTTGGTTACCATGAACCGGCAAATGGCTGAAATGGATAACCGACGGAACTCCAAAAGGAAATGGCAGAAATAGATCGGAATCATGCAACTCTGCAGGAAAGGTGTGAAGCAGATAGCTCTTCGATAGAGCTGTACAAAAAATTAGCGACAATTATGGACACTTTTTTCGTAGATTAACTGTAAATATAAGATTAGTTTTAGGTTAGTTAGGAATATTTAATTATGGTAGTTTTAAGTTTATATTTGTAATTTTAGGAACCAAAAAAAAAATAAAATAAAAAAAGAATTGAAATAAAGGGTGTACATTGTTTTGGTTTGGTACACATTGAACAATGCGATGGTTGGAGCATTTTTCTTTACTTCGTCTTATTATTATTTCCTTTTTTTTTATTTCAATTCCAAGCTCTTCTAGACGAATACCTCACATATATTTTTGTGTTCTCAAATCACTTGTAAATAATCTCTTGAGAAGAAAATGAAAAAAAGATATGTTTCATAATGAAATCGACAAGTATAATTTAATATAATTATACTTGTATTTTATCCATTCAATTATCTCTTTCATTGAATATAGCTTATGTCATTATGCAATTCCTTCCCACTTAATCCCCACTCCTCATCCTCTCCCTTTCAAAAGTATAAAAGTAGGAATTATCTGTTGGAATATTCAGTTGATCACTCATCTCCAATATGGAACCTGACTCAACTAGTGAACCATATAGCGTTCAGGAGCCTCAGACACCATTTTGGATGCCGATTCATCAACCCTTAGTCCACTGGACGACGGCACCTCACAGGGTTGCGTATGATTACATAATATACGATTATAGACTTCAGGTGCAATTTGTTACCGGCAGTGATGAGGCGCACCTTTCGGACAATGAATATCCGGACCCAAACGATTGGCGGGATCCCGATTGGGATGACATAGTGCCTGGCGACAGCGATAATGATGATGACGACGGTGATGCTGGCGATGACGCTGACGATGAGTCTGAGGATAGACGTCCTCCACCATCCTCAATCCTCATCGAAAATAGTCCTCCACCATCCCCCATCCTGATTGATGATGAAGTCCTCAATTCAGATGATGATTTCTAATCATGTCCATCCTTTCCTTTCCTTTCCTTCCACGGAGTACACACTTTTTGATTGGTGTACACGAGGCATTACGAGGCTGGGGCAGTATCTTCCTCCCTCGCCCTTATTATAGTTTTTTTTTAAATAATCACTCAGAATTTTTCATAATAATCGCTCAAAGTTTCATGAAGATCGTCTTTCTTGATGTTTCCGAATATCAAACACTGAATTGTTCTACATTTACACTTCACCCCCTCCGTTTTATATTTTCCAATATAAATATAGTATCAATCCCAGTTCTACATCATTCTTCCACAATGTCTAGTACAGGACCCGTCCAGGTACATGAAATAGATTCAACGTCCGATCATTTCAGTACAACCTTCGCTCAAATTCTGCAGCAAATCTATGATCTTCCTGATGATTTCCCAGAACGAGTAGAACAAGGTATGCAGGAGGAAGTAGATGTAGAGTTTGAGATGACTGTTGACGACAACAATCTAGATGATTATGCGGACGATGTGATTAGTATATCATCTGATTCAGATGATTATGACGACGACATCATGAGTATATCATCTGATTCAGATGATTATGAGGACGATATCATTAGTATATCATCTGATTCAGATGATTCAGATGACGACACCATCATTATTGTTTCTGATGATGAGGAGCGTTAGTCCATATCATTGCATGGATTAATAAAAAAAACAGCCCTTTTCAGGGCTACAATTGAAGACTGAAACAAAAAAAACATCTCTTTTCAGAGCTATCATCATACTTTCAAATAGGAACAGGTTCATACCATTGTTAACATTATGTTAACATTATAGTCTCAAACAAACAAAATGCATGTGAAAGTACCATCATCCCACTCTGTAGTACTCATCATTATATGCATTCAATGATTGACAAAGTGCCAACTTCAACTTTCATTTAAAGTAGTACTCATCATATGCATAGATATTCAATGACAGTCATATTCCCAACTTAGACTTTTCAGTCAAAGAAGTACTCATCACATGCACAGATATTCAATGATCAACAGAATCCTTTTTAGTCAAATTAGTCATTTGTCACATAATCTGTGAATTCTACTCCTACTGTTTGTGTGAATTATGTAGCCCTGAAAAGGGCTGTTGTTTTTTTTCGACTAGTAGGTCCACGGTTATTGTGCCACAGGTTTGACATTGTTACATATAATGCATGTCGACACTCGAGTGAAGTCACCACGTCATCATCTTCATTGGCCTCATTTTCAACTTCATCTATCACATCTTCATCGACTCCAATATCCTCTTCTTCAACTATCAATTCCTCTAGTGGAATGTTGACATCCTCATCATCTGACTCGTTTATCCAATTATTTTCATCAATAGGAGATATGTTATTTAATGCAGCAGCTATTTTTCCAGAATTCATCTTATTGTTCAGTCACACTTGTTTGCTCACAGTTGTATAGTGAATGAATGAACTTCAGGATGGTAAGTCGACTTACATGATTGAATAGGAAGTGGAATTGGTACGACTCCCACCTACCACTTGACTCGTTTTGAGTGGGAGAGAAGGATAAGTTTCCCCACTATACTTTCACATGATGTTAATTTGTATAAATAGAGAATGTTGTTGTGAGAGAGCAGTCAGAGTTTCTATAAGTCATCTCTCATTATTTCTAAATGAATTAGTAAAAATGCCGTTTCCAAAAGAGTGGGATGAAAAACCAAAAGTATGTGTCTACCCAATGATGATAGTGGGGGCTATTGTGTGCTACTTTTGCCAGATAAGTAGACCTAAGGAAACAATTAATCCTTGCACTGGTATGAGCAATGATTGTATGTCGCGGATTCAGCTGTCGCCTCCATCTCATCCACCGAAGCGGCCAAAAATAGAATATCGTCAGCAACAGTTATAGTGCCTGAAGTGTTCCAAACCTATAATATCCAATAATATGGGTATTTGTGAAAATATTTGTGCTACCTGTGCTGCTATTCCAGTTCCGCTGCTACGTTGTTTGCGTTGTGATACATACACAACGAATTGTTGGATCATGTATGCACTTCATGTAGAAGTACTTGGGATCTGTGTGAGAAGGTTGGACAACTTTACCCCAATAGGAGAATTCATTTTCTTCAATGTTGCTGTCTGACACATGATCAACAAATATTGAGGAGAAGAATCAAAGAACATTCTACATCGACAGAGACACATCAACACTTTAAATTTTTTGTTTTATTAATGTCATTGTCTTCTGTTATTATTAAATATATTATTTTGAATCTATTTGTGCTATTTTCTCACATTTTGAAATGCATGCAACAAAGTGTTCCTCTTGAATGACAAAGATAGTCACATGCGTGAACAGTTTAGTGAAAGAGCGCATGTGCTAGTCAGTGAAAGAGTGGGCTAGTTGATGGAAGAGTGCATGCAAAAGCGCATGTGCTAGTCAATGAAAGAGTGGGCTAGTTGATAGAAGAGCGCATGCGTTCACCTATAAAAGGTGAAGTATCAGTAACATCATCACCTTTCCTATTCACATTCTATTGCTATCACATATCATAATCATTACCATGAGTTCTATGCCGTCGTTGATTGCTGAAGATGGTTCACCACTTGTTGATATCGATCACACTGATTTTGAAAATATTCCAGTATTACATTTATCGAGTCAAGATTCGATAAATGATTTTGATATTAACGACTTTGTTATCTTTGCAAATGTGCCGGAACCAAATGAGCAAATTGTTATTGAAAATACAATCGTTTCGCAATCATCACCACTCAAACCCTTCTACCCTTCTACTATCTACCCTTCCTCTTGGTGTTGATAAGAAATCTAGAACAATCAAGAGGAAGGTTACTAATGCATCTTCATCGATTGTCACTGACTTCAGAGAAAAAAAACTATCGAAAAGTGTTGTGCGAGAGAAAAAACCCACAACGAAAAGTGACAGATCGAAGAGGAAGCCAAAAGGTTCACCTAAAGAAATGAAGGTTGATTTGAAAGCTGAATCGCTATCTTCTTTCAGTCCTCTACATCGGTTTGGAGAAATGAAAAAAAAAAAGCAAAATGCCGCCTTGTAAAGGCGCAGATGGCTATTGCTGAACTTGAAAAGAGTGAGCGGGCTATAAATACTAAAAAGGAAACTCTTCAATCATTAGATGCTGAGATTGCATTAGCGAAGGTTGAATTGGCTAAAATGTGTACGGATGCAGATGAACTCCGTTCAAAAATTGTTAAAGATAATCAATTCAATCAACGTTCGAGAATGCAAGCTCAGGCTGAGCTTGAGGAGCTGACTCAACTTTATGAGACGGCATTATCAGTGAGAGATAATTGGCGAAAAGGGTTGGGGACTGCATTTCAAAGTGACGGCGATTAGTTTTGGGAATGATAATGTGTTTTCAATATCGTGAGTTGAAAAATATAAGCGGGAATGGAGTATACAATTAATTTGGTTTGGTATACACAGAACGTTGCGAATGGCTGGGGCAACGTTTACCACTGCAATATTTTTCAATTCACATACTTATAATTGAAATGAAAACAAAAATGAACTTCAACATTTCTTCATTCGTAAATACAATAATAGATACATTCAAACCATATTTGATTAATCAATTGAAGAATTTTGTTCGCTAGGAAGGCCTAACCACTTTACATATACTTTATTTTTTCTTCTCTTCAACACCTTCTCAATCAGATATACGTCAGGATTCTCGGTTCGTAATAAGTCTTCTTCGTAAAAACATCCTCTAATCGGTTGTTCATTCATATCTTCAAAATTATAGGTCGTTGGGGTGGTTTTATTAATTTTAACAATCTTAAAGAGCTCCGTGGTAAAGTTCGCAGCGTAAGACTTTTTAAAAATATTTTTGCACTTGATTATACGTACAATATCATTCAATTGGAATTTGGGTTTACTTTGATTTCCTCCAATTCCATTGATACCTTTGAATTTCAATTTTGTTGTTGAATCAACATTGATGGGTGCCATACCTGAACTTTATTGTTATATCTACTAGTTATAATTGGAAGAATATCAAGCCATTTGTGGTGAACTCTCATCGAAAATTCCTTGTAGAGCCATGCCTTTATTGTACGAATCACTCTTTCTGCTATAGCCGCCTTCTTTGTGCTAAATGTTGAATAATGATTGATATTATATTCTTGCATGAGAGATGAGAAGCTTCTATTGAAAAATTCTTTCCCTTGATCGCTTTGTATGTGTTTGGGGAAAAATTTGGCTTCCTTCAGTACATATTTCATTGCATTAGTTATTGTACTACCTGTTTTATCTTTAACTGGCACAGTCCACAGATATTTTGAGTAACAATCAATCACTACAAGTATAAATCGGTATCCTTCAATACTTTTTGCATAAGGTTGTAGTTCAGCTAGATCTATTTGCCATAGAACTGCAAAACCTTTGATGGTGGTTATTCTGCGAAAATCACGTCTTGCAGGTCTATGTAATTCATTAACAACTTGTCTTTTGACATCACTTATTTCATTAGTCATTCTATTTCAATATGATTAAAGAGAAAAAAAAGTGATAATATTACTGCACTGAATGATGATGTAACAGTGATCATTACTTGTGGATATATATCAATATATTATACCTTCTTCACGTAATTCTTCAATTATTGAAATTATTATTATCATGTCCGGTATGTCCAGCTGACTTTGAAGCTACCAATAGTCGTAGGCGAGCAACTAACTCTTTCCGTGAACTCTTGTCGTGAGTCTAATAGAGGTTTTATAACTTCACGAAATTTTTTAGAATTATTTTCAAAACCATTCTTCAGATGATATTGTTTGAATGGAGCATTCGTTATTTTCAATATTTTGGAATATACTTGACGAGTTTCTCCATTATCAACATCTTGTGGATTCTTCAAAAAGATCATATCATACAATTCTGGACTACCTACGCATTCATATTTTTTCACTTTATTAGCATCCCAAAATTAAATGTTTCCATCTTTGAAATGTACCACTAGACTTCCCATTTTCAGCTTTTGTGTAATAGGATCCATACGTATGTTCCATCATATGCTGGACTTCTAGATTTTACATTATTCAAATGTTTCACCTAAACATCTTCACCATTTTCATTCATATCAGGTGAGGTGTCAGGATCCGACTAATCGATGTGGGACGATGATGGTGTTTCGAATAGAGTTGTTCTCATATCGTCTTGAAGTGTGCGCGTGTCACTATTCACAGATGATACACTATCAAAAGATTGTTTTCTTCCTATTGGAGTACTCATGGGAAAATTTTAAGTAGATTGAACATTTCCACGGTTTGATGATAACACTGCTGATTTAGAAGTAGCGTTTGATGATAAAACATTCAATGGTTTCATTATGGGCTCATACAATCTTTCAAGTGTCGTACGATTTTCAATATTATCATTCTTGATTGAGTTGAATTTCTGCCTGACAGCTTCTGTTGTCTCTACTAGTTGACGTTTCAAATTTATTTCATTGTTTTTATTTTCAGAATCGTTTTTTGTATTTATGATGTCCTTTTTAAATTATAGCTCAATTCGCTGATGAAGTGACCTCTACAATTTCACTAGTTCGGACTTCCATTGTCTATTATATAAAATGATTTGAAATCCCTGAAACAAGTAAAAAAGAATAATTAAAAAAGAATAGTTGAAAATAACAATTATATTAAGCAACAATAAACCTGAAATGAAATGATAGTAAAAAAAAACCTACAAGTAAAAATATAATAATTGAATAAATAAAAATTAAAGGAATGCAAAAAGAAAATAATAAAAATAAAAAAAGTGTAGAGATTCCAAGTCACGTTAGTTCACGACGTTTCGATTGTTGGTATCTACAATCGTCTTCGGGTGATGACTGGACTGATTCCTCCGAAAGATGACTATTTTATAGGTCGTTGAAATACTTTCACTTTCTCTACTTTCCATTTTCCGCTTCACTGATTCCGTGAGAGATGACCGATTTGGCGGGAGTTGGTCATTTCTCGTTTGATGATGGGTTTCCATATGTTTCGTATATCTACGCTGGCCTGGCTGAATACGTTGTTGGACAACATGTATGCGGCTTCCTTAAATTTTCTCCTGAACCAATGTTCCTCTCTGTGCAAGATCTCAGCTTGGGACCACTCGATGTTGTGTTGATGGGTCCAAACATGGTCTGCTATTCCTGATTTGCTGGTTTCTCCTCGCTGTGTGTGCTTCTTGTGCTCGGCAATGCGAATATTCAATGGCCTCTTAGTTTCACCAATATAGGATTTTCCGCACTCACAGGGTATCCGGTAAATGCAATTCTTGGAATCGCAGTCCGCGTTTGGGGGCCTGGTTTTCGTGAGGCTGCTACGGATAGTGTTACCGGATCTGAAACAGGTTCTAATGTTGTACTTGGAACCAATTCTTCTTATCCTCTCCGATAATCCTCTGATGTAGGGAAGTGCAAGCACTGGTTGTGACGGCTTCTCTTCCTTGCGAGGCTCCTGCTGTCTTTTGGCCAAAGTCTTTTCTACCATCGCTTTGGAGTATCCATTCCGCTGAAGATCACTTTTGATGATGTCTAGTTCCTTCTCGAGACCTTCCTTTGTATTACAAAGCCCAAAATCACGGTCTAATAGAGTCTTGATGATTCCTCTTTTTGTCGATTGATGGTGGTTGGATTCGTGGTTCAGATACTGTCCCGTATGAGTGGGTTTTCGGTATACAGATGTTTCCCACTTAGTGTCGGTCCTCTTCACCAAAACGTCTGAGAATGGCAATTCATTGTGGATTTCCTTCTCCATTGTGAAAGTGATGGAAGGTCTCACGCTGTTGATGTGTTTCAGAAAGGCGTCTAGTTCAGTATTCCCATGGTTCCATATTATGAAGGTGTCGTCAACATATCTCAACCAGACTCGAGTTCCAAGTACAACATTAGAACCTGTTTCAGATCCGGTAACACTATCCGTAGCAGCCTCACGAAAACCAGGCCCCCAAACGCGGACTGCGATTCCAAGAATTGCATTTACCGGATACCCTGTGAGTGCGGAAAATCCTATATTGGTGAAACTAAGAGGCCATTGAATATTCGCATTGCCGAGCACAAGAAGCACACACAGCGAGGAGAAACCAGCAAATCAGAAATAGCAGACCATGTTTGGACCCATCAACACAACATCGAGTGGTCCCAAGCTGAGATCTTGCACAGAGAGGAACATTGGTTCAGGAGAAAATTTAAGGAAGCCGCATACATGTTGTCCAACAACGTATTCAGCCAGGCCAGCGTAGATATACGAAACATATGGAAACCCATCATCAAACGAGAAATGACCAACTCCCGCCAAATCGGTCATCTCTCACGGAATCAGTGAAGCGGAAAATGGAAAGTAGAGAAAGTGAAAGTATTTCAACGACCTATAAAATAGTCATCTCTCGGAGGAATCAGTCCAGTCATCACCCGAAGACGATTGTAGATACCAACAATCGAAACGTCGTGAACTAACGTGACTTGGAATCTCTACACTTTTTTTATTTTTATTATTTTCTTTTTGCATTCCTTTAATTTTTATTTATTCAATTATTATATTTTTACTTGTAGGTTTTTTTTTTTTTTTTTACTATCATTTCATTTCAGGTTTATTGTTGCTTAATATAATTGTTATTTTCAACTATTCTTTTTTAATTATTCTTTTTTACTTGTTTCAGGGATTTCAAATCATTTTATATAATAGACAATGGAAGTCCGAACTAGTGAAATTCATCACGAAACATTGTCAATCACCTTCAAACTGACCTCTACAATATTCAGTGATCGAATAAGTTTCAAAAACAAGATCATGGGTATATGAAACTATCGAATCTTCTGCGATATCCACCTTCATCTATTTTTCGATCCTTATCAATGACTAGAAATCCATATTGGTCCTCCCAGCATTCAACACACATCAATCGGAATTGTTTGAATGTTACATCGGGTGAAACATGATCTGAATAAATGTGGTGTAAATTCGTCTCATCTTGTTTGAACATTATAATGAAATTGGAATTGTCACGCACTAATTGTTTGGGTATCCGTGAATATGTCTGTGCTAGATGAAAACAATCAACATCCTTGTGACGTCCCATACAAAAATCTGATCTAATAATATCCTGTTTTTCACATATCACATCATCGAAAATGAAAACAGAATTAGGCTTAGCGTCGGAGGGTTCCACTATTTCTGCATTATTGCTGAATGTATAAAAACCTAATCCTTTTATAGGTTCCAAAACATTTCGCAAATACTGATATTTAGGTTGATTGAGTGATTTCGAATAGAGATACACATTTCTAAATCTCAGTCCTTGTGGATGTGTCAATAGTGATATCATTGCATTCGTCTTTCCACAAATTGAAGGTCCTATAATGAGTCCTCGAACTGATGATGGAAGTAGTGGACCATGTCTGAATACCTTTTGTCCATTCAATCCACACCCAAATTTCTCATCTAGATTATCTACAGCAAACTCTTCTTCCTGTTTTACAATGCGCATCGTGCCGTGGTTGGAGACTATATAAATGTTATTAGCTTATTCATCTCAATGTGTACCATCAAACGATACGGACGTATCGAAAGTGATCGTAAAATTAAAAGAGGTTGTGGTTTTGTTAATAATTTAATGAACAAACTTACTTTCGAATTACATCTACCCGGAGGTTATCAATACTGTGGACAGGGTACAAAAGTGAAACAACGTTTAGCTCGCAACGATCCTGGAATCAATAAATTAGATATTGAATGCAAAAAACACGATATTCAATATTCTAAGCATCCATCCGATCTTGCAGCAAGACATTTAGCCGATAAAGAACTTGAATACAGCGCTTGGGATAGGGTTAAATCGAAGGACGCGAGTATTGGGGAAAGAGCAGCTGCATTACTTGTCACCAACATTATGAAAGCGAAAAGACATATGGGCATGGGTTGTAGTACCAATAAGAAAAATTGTAAGAGGAAACAAACGAAGAAAAATAAATTTTGATAACTTGCATTTGTTGCTGGGATAGTCCATAAAGTGCGAAATGTTTTGAAGAAAGCTGGTGGGAATCAATTTGTGACGAATAATAGCAAAATAGCTATTACTGTGGCATTGCAGGCGGCACGTCATTACCTCAAAGCTGCCGGTGGAAAGAAGAAAATCCGCACACCACGCATAATTCCTGTTTCCAAGATCGGTGGACTTTTGCCATTGATACCAATTTTTGCTGGACTATCCGCACTAGGAAGTTTGGCAGGAGCCGCTGCTGGTATTACCAAGGCCGTGAATTCGGCAAAAGCCAGCAGAGCGGCTTCAATGGAAGCCAATCGTCACAATAAAACCATGGAGGCTGTAGAATTAGGCAAACGCGGAAGTGGAATATATCTCAAACCATACCGTAAAGGTTTAGGACTATATTTGAAACCATACAAAGCCACAAACAAAATAAAAAACTAATTGAACCCCTACCTCAGAGGCCTCTTACTGATCTCGATCTCAGTTATTATGCACAAAAAATGAAAATTCTACATTTTCGTGGTGTTTTTATGCGTGACAGATTACCATCTTCAGGTCCAGAACAAAACGAGACAGCTATGGTTAATTCAGATGGAATAAGTGGACCAGGAACACATTGGGTGGCATATAAAAAATGTGGGAAAGGAGTCGCATATTTCGATAGTTTTGGAGATCTACCCCCACCATTGGAATTGACTCGATTCTCTCGAAAATACTCGAATGTGAAAATCAAATATAACTATGATCGTCAACAGAAATGTAATACAGTTCTCTGTGGTCACTTGTACTTACAGTTTCTCTCTGAATAATTTTCCAAATAAAAATGGATACAACACCAAAACTGGATCGGGAGACTATCAAGGGAATGGGGTTTTCACTTAGAATGTTTTCAAAATATGGTACCTTGAAAAAAATGGATAAAGTGATGCTTGCAAATATGCCCAAGGAAGTGATACTTGCATGTGTTGCACATGAGATTGCATATGTTTGGGAAAAGTTACTTGAACATCTACAAGATGACATCGATATAATGAAACATAGATATTGTTATGAACACCACCCCGATCAAAATTCAGAAAATCTATGTGTTGCATTTGTAATATAGAGGATGTGAATATTGGTATCAATAATAATGATACTTATTACAATACAACACCTTCCAAAAAGTGTAAATTGTCTCAAATGTGCTGTTGCTGTGTACAACAATGAATTGAAATGTGTTTTAAAATATTCATCAGTCATGTCACTGAAGTTCGAGCTACAAGCTGTCGGGACAAGTGTCTTGAGTGCGGACTTTTTTCCACCAGTTGAATTGGATAGGAACACCCGTTATGGAATAGGACTTTTGGGATTCTATGGATGCAATACAATTAATAATATAACTGAAGCTGATAATTTAGTGAGTTTCAGAATCAGTAATGCCAACTCATCGATACTCCAAAAGTTTACAATTGAAATTCCATGTGGTGCTTACAGAATAGAAGAGATCAATGCAGTCATACAGAAACATATCATGTTCAGATTGTTTCATGATAAAAATCCAATTGACATCGTTGCAGATGATATTTTCTATCTACACGCCAATAATAATACATTCAAATATGAAATGCGATCCAAATATGAAATTGATCTGACACATCCAAATTCTATAGCAGAAATGATGGGGTTCGCTCATGGCATATTTCCACCAAATCAGAGACATGAATCCTCATTACCAATAAACATTACAACTGTGAGACTTATCCGCTTAGATTGCAATATAATATCTGGTTCATATATAAATGGTGAAGAATCCCACATTCTTTTCTCATTCGATATTGATGTTGAATCTGGATACAATCTTACTAAAGAACCACACAGTATTATATATATGCCTGTCAGTCCAGAAGGTCGTCAATTGATTCACAACATTACAGTGCGTATTTTGAATGAGAAAAATAACCTTATCGATTTTGGAAGTGAAAAAGAGATTTTCATTATTTTGGAATTGAAGAAAATCGAATAACTATTGTTATGGGTTTCATTTACAATAGACAAAATCGTATTGAACAATCCCAAACCAAAACGAGCTGCACTATCAAAAAGAAAAGAGTGCAAAAAAAGAAGCTCATTCCACAAGTGTATGCTAAACAGTTAGCACATAACGCTCTGTCTGTGAGTGATATTAAATATTTGAAATCGATTGGATTGAAAGTGAGAAAATAACAATGGTGCTCGAAACAAACAGTGAAAAGTTGAATATATTCGATGAACCAGGGCTCGATCATTCTCTCATAAGTTTACATGAGCACACATATAAGCCCTACGGATCACCGCTATTCAGGAATTCGGATGAAATTAGAATTGCAATCTATAATAATAATAATAATAATGATAATAATAATAATAAGACGAGACGAGACACCGGTGTTGCCCTACTCTCCGGGGGATATTGAATCCGTTGTGGGGAACGGGAAGTGCCGAATTTATTGGAACTATTCGTTCCCCACCCTCAGGCTCATACAAGCTAATAAGCCTGATGTAGTCCTTCTCGGCCACCAGACCAAAACGATATTTGTCGTGGAGTTTTCAGCTCCTGGCGAGACGAATATCGTCAGAAAAGAGGAGGAAAAACGGATAAAATATCGAGATTTTCTCTTCGAACTCCGCAGACTCTATCCAGATCACTCTGTCAAGATGGTCGTTCTGATTATTGGAGTCCTTGGTGGAATGATGTCTTCTCTACTCTCGAATCTCAAAATCATACCGGCTTGCCGCACTAAGGCAGAAATCTTAGCCGCACAGATGCAGAAGGCTGTCATTCTTGGCTCACTGCGTTTGCTCAGGGCACATGATTCTCGGACCCAATGATCACTTACCCTACGGTGTGGGGAGTGGTCATTGGTTGATTATGCTGGCGCGCCCTCCCGAATGTATCGGGGCTTCGGGGGATAGGGCCTGACCAGCGCACACTACGGTGAAAAAAAAAAATATAATAATAATATTTATTCACACACAAGGATAATAGTACAAAATTGTAATTTGAAAACAAATTTCTAAAACTAACGGTGAATAAATTTACAGCTTACGAAGTACAAGTACTTGTTTGTAAGTTTCAAAAGAAACACATGAGACATTACTAATTGAAACAAAATATACATACACAGAGTGTATAAGTTCATCTAATGAAATGATCTAAAATTGAAATCTAAAAGCAAAAACATACTAAAATATCTACATTGAAGAATTCAATGGTAAAAATGTCATTACTTTCATTATACTTTTTTTTTATTCTATTCATTTTAATCCATTGCCTATTTGATTTAACTCTCTATAATTTCATGAAAATAGTTCTGCTTGTATTTTGTACATAATGTTTGAGATTTTTTTTGAAACGGTGTGCGCAGACCTCATTTTTAATATCATTTGGCAATGTATTAAACAACTTAGGCCCAAGATATGGATAGCTTTTTTGCCCGATCGACTTATACATAAGGGGTGATTTGTAATTATATTTTGTATTATTTTTGAAACGGTGTGCGCAGACCTCATTTTTAACAACAACAACTTAGGCCCAAGATATGGATAGCTTTTTTGCCCGATCGACTTATACATAAGGGGTGATTTGTAATTATATTTATGCCTAGTTGAGTAATTATGGTTTTGCATTATCAATTCAGATCTGTATATAAATTGTCTCAGATTTGCTTGTATGTAATATAATTGTCTAACATCAACAACACCAGCTTCACAAAACAGCAAGTCACTAGAATATGTTCTATTCTTATTGAGAAGAATTTTGAGGAACCGTTTTTGCGAGATTTCCAGTATATTGTAATAACTTTTCGAAAGACTTCCCCAACCAATGATTCCATAATTCAAATGAGATTCTACTAAACTCTTATATATCATTATTTTCTGCTTGATATTGAGATATTGCGTCAGTTGTTTGAATTTGTACAGGATAGCGTAACTTTTGAGTCAGAAATCTCACATGTTGGTCCCATTTAAAGTGACAATCTAATACAATACCAAGGTATTTGATATTTTTGGCTTGATTTATTTTATATTTCTTTTGGATCATGATATCAAAGGTGAGGAGTGCATTTTCAAAGCTACTGAAGGGTAAGTAAACTGTTTTGTTGAAATTGATTGACAATGAGCGATGATCAAACCACAATTTTATTTCTGTCAGGTCATTTTCAATTTTTAATTTAAGTTCATACCAATTATTGTCATTATATATTATGACGGTATCATCCGCAAAGCTAACGATCTTTCCGTTTCTCTCCAATTGAAAAATATTGTTCAGATATATCAAGAACAATACAGGCCCTAATACCGTGCCTTGGGGTACAACACATGTGATTTCTTGTTCTTCACTTTCACTATCTTGTATTCGTACTTTCTGTTTTCTGTTCTTCAAATAACTTCTGAAAAACGAATGTACCCCTTATTCCCAAATCTTCAAGTGTGTCCAGAAGAATGGAATGATCCACGATATCAAATGCCTTAGCTAGGTCTAGGAATACACCAATCGACGGAATTCCTTTATCTAGAAAGTCATAAATATTATTTGACACAATGGCAATTGCGTCTTGCGTGGATTTTCCCTCACGAAAACCGTACTGAGAATTTGACAAAAGTTTATATTTTGAAAGAAATTTATTAAGCCTAACTTTCACAACTTTTTCTGATATCTTGGCTAAGCAAGGGATAAGAGATATTGGTCTGTAATTTGTCACTTCACTCCTCTCGCCATTTTTATAGATTGGTTTAACAATCGATAGTTTGAAAGTTTCAGGAAAGACACCCTTTTCTAATGATTTATTGATAATAAATGTTAGTGGTAGCACAATGTCGTCGCACATTAAAACCAATGTTTCTGCAGTTATGTCCAGGTGGTTTTTTGAATTTCAATTCATTTATTATGTTTTTTACTTCAATCGGGTCTGTGGGGGCGAAAAAGAGGGAGTGACAACTTACAGTTTTCTTTTCTTTATAATTACTGGGTCTATTTATTGAACTTGATAATTGTTTTCCTACATTAATGAAAAATTCATTAAAAGTTTCGGCAATTTTTTTGGTTTCGGTTATCATTTGACCATTTTTGTCTTTCACTTCATTGATTCCTTTATTATTATCTGGTTTGCCGACTATCTCGTTAAAGGTTTCCCATAATTTTTTTGATGAGTTTTGTTCTTTTTCAACCAGTTTTCCGTAAAATGCCTTTTTTGCCTCTAAAATTGATATTTCGACCTGTTTTTTGTGATCTCGGTACTCTTTTTTCAGTGTGTCATTATTTGGATCTTTTTTGATTTTTTGATAAATGTGATTTTTTTTGTTAATCATTTCAATCAAGGAATTAGTGATCCATTTTTTTCGTTTCCTTTCATCATTTTTAATTTTAATGTATTTTGTAGCTTTTTGAACGCATTCTTTTATCATAACAACTAGTCTATTTCATACAGTCTCCAGATCTTGTTCCAGCAGGAGATCATTCCACTTCGTTTCTTGCATTATCTTTATCAATTTATTTTTATCAATTTGTTGAAAGTATTTATTTCTGTTTGTGAAGTTTTTACCGTATAATGGTCGGTAAGTGAACTTTCAACGGTTATCGGCAAGATAGTGTCATACATATTTTGTTTTGAATGAATAAATATATGGTCTAGACATGATCTTGCATTTTTTTGAACTCTGGTTGGAGTGTTTATCGCTGATCGAAAACCAAGTTCACTTAATGTGTCTAAATAATTTCTTGTTTCTATACTGTCTATCATCAAATCGAAGTTGATATATCTCCTATGAAAATGTTATAGTCATAATTTTCAGTCTGTGTTTTCAGTATATCATTCAGTTTGTCTATAAAAGTCTCTATATCACTTGCTGGTGATCTGTAGAATGCATTCATTATTAAAGTATTGTTTTGTGAAATAGTTTTAATTCTCAAGAGAAAGCTACCATTCAGGGCTATAATTTTATGGGAGTGATAGATATCTGATCTAATAAACGCAACTACTCCATCATTCTGGTTGTAAATGCCTGAGTTATACAGTGTTTTATAACCATGTATATTATAAACTGTTATATCAGGAATGTACCACGTTTCAGTCAAGATACAATCGAAAATTATGTCAAGACCCTCAACAAATATTTTGAACTCATCCAAATTACTAGCTATGCTGCGTATATTGTTATGAATTATTTTACAGTTAGGACTACTATCGTTTATTCTTAACATTTCTGTAGTGTCCTTCGAGCTTATCAACGGATATGTTTGCAGTTTTTCTACTTGGAAATCTCGAATGTACACGTCCATTTCTTTTAGTAAGTGACAATGAAATTTGGTACTGGTGGTCTTAGCAAAGTATTTGATTAATTTATTAGGATTTTTGTACGAAATATGTTCCAGTATTAAGTTTTTTGTTTTTTTTGTTTGTTTCTTATTTATTTTAGACTATGAGCTCATACCACATTTGTTCACGGGTTCATTCTACTTTTCAAAGTACGGTATTCTGGTTTCGGTATATCCAGGGAATTCTGCTTTGGGAAATTTTCTGCTTGCTGCTGCTCGGACTCAGCTTTTCTCTTGTTGTTTTGGGCACCTCTTCTTCTTTCTTGTTCTGATTTCTCTAAGTTTTCAGTGTCAATTTTTTTCTGGGTTTCTTGTTTTTCAATCAGGTCTTTATATACGAATGCTTCTCCTTCAACGAATAACTTATCTCGAAATATATGGGCCTTCTTGTTAGCTTCTTTTGCAATTTTCATGTGTTGGACTAAAATTTTCTTTTCTTTTCTCTCTTCAAAAAATAGGTCTTCTGTTATTACAATTTTGGTACCCTTTAACTTCTTACAATTTTGTAGTATCTTCTGTTTTGTTAAATTTGAGATAAATCTAATTAATAAGCACTTTGAGGTGGCTTCCTTGTGTTTTCCTATAAAATATATATCATCAATATCGGAATCTGTCAACTCTATTTGCAAGTGCGAATTTATTAGTCTTTCAGTAAATTCCAGTGGGTTCCCTCTCGCATACCTCGAGTTATGTATTACAATATTGTTTTTTCTTTTGATTTTTTCGAGGATACGATTTTTTATCTTAAGTTCTTCTATTTCAGCTTCTAGTACTTTAACCCTTTCAGATTCTCTATGGATGATTTGTTTAATTTCTTCGGAATTATTGGCGACTTCTTTTATCTGGTACTGGCGCATATCACCAGTACTAATTCAACTGGTAGAAATAATTTCTGATAGTGAGTAAAGTTACTTACTGCGTTCTAATTACGAATATGTATATTATTTATTCAAATCTTCTTCTGGAGTATACGCATTGGTAGTTCGTATGGTATTGACTTCACTTCCTTCACTAATTTATTTTACTTTTGTTCCGCTTGAAATTCACTTTATTCAAGACAACGTGGCGGTCGTACTTCTATCATTCATGGAATGGTAGAAGTACGACTAAGATGTTATACTAGATATTGCCGAGAGCTTCATTTACATAGAAGGTAAATTCACCCCCAAAGATGTAGCGAAAACATGCTATCTCTCGAATGATGCAATTGCATTTATCTTTGATGAAATTCGTAGTGGTGGTGAACAAGTGGCTGTTGTTAGAAAACCTGGGATAACATCTACAATGAAAACCATGATATCATTTGGACAATCACATGCTAACACATTATTGACATCTGGCTGGGGACTTTCACAATTGAAACAAGATATCTTAGATACAAACAGTCATGTTTTTTGTGGAAAACTTACACTGAAATATTCAATGGGTATCTTGAATGCCAAACAGGAATTGATTTTGATTATCGCTCGATCATTCAAAAACTCATATATAGGTGAGGTTGATGCTGATTTGGAAATAAATAAAATCGAATGGAAAATAAGACATATTGTACTAGATGATAAACACAAGCTTTCGAGTAGAATGAACAAAAGCGGTCTGAATGCCAAAATCAAGTTGGCTTATCGCATGTGGGACCTCTATGAACTACCATCATTACGTGGGACTTCTTCAGATATATGGGCCATCAAAACAACTAACGCTCTGGAAACTCCTCGTTTTGTCATCATCGCATTCCAAAGTACTACCACATCCGAACAGCGCGATGTTGAATAGCGCGAGTCACCCCCAACATGAAACCGTGAAAGGTTCACATTGCTAGTTGCTACCCACTAGAGATGCCTGACGTCACAGTCAAGCCCACCTCCCAACTGGATGCGATAACAGATGTCGATACGAACAGACAGTGGTCGTTGTGCTCTTGGAGAGGGCAGACGTTAGCACAATCCTCGACCGCCTGCATGTCACCATCGATAGCGAGGCTAGAGCGATGCGTTACGTCACAGCCTTCACTGCATCGAGAGAGAGGTGAGGGCAGACCGATGAATACGAATTACTCAGCCAGACGTCGTGAAGTGAACATCTTGCTCCCTTACCGTTGAACGGTTGCTGCTGCTGTGACGTCACAGCATGTTGAAAGTGTAGTATGTAGACGTACTAACTTGGTGGGCTCTCACCGATGGAACATTCATTACTTGGAGGATCTGCGAAGTATGTAGACGTATGTTTGAACATAGACAAGCACATGATGAAACCCTGTACCGTGCATTCTCACACACACAAACACACACACACACACAAAATCTCATATGAAAAAAAAATCTGAATGATCCATGAACCAGACACTTCAAGGTCACATCGCCTTGACTTCACTAAACAACAAAAAAAAGCAATTAATACGTCACAGTGGTGAGGGAAGACTTAGAACCGGAAAAAAAAATTCTGAACGATCCATGCACCAGACACTTTAAGGTCACATCACCTTGACTTCACTAAACAACAACAAAAAAAGCAATCAATACGTCATAGTGGTGGGGGGAGGCTTAAAATCGGCTCAAATCTCGTACTGGGGGAGATGAATAATTCGAGATTTTATTTAGATATATTCATTTTCTAAAACTTATAGTCATTGTATATAACACTTTTTTATGGTATCCAAGCTTCAGGTAATCATTTGGATGAAAGTTTTGTATTTACAGTCGAAAACCTTCCACTAAACAAGACTGGTGAATTGAAGTACCGGTTGTCAACAAATGTATTAGAAGAGTCATAACTTCTAGGTACCGAAATGAAATTTGGTATAGGTGAATTGAACATGAGAAAGAGTTATTTTGTATATTTTTCACTTTCTGGTCACTATGAATGGCTTCGACTATGGCTTCACATTTTTCAGTTCATACGTCTACTCACAATTTTTTTTGGAATCAGTTATATTGCATCAAGGTAGCCAGGATCAAACAAAAATTGATCCAAGGGCCTCAGGTGATGTCAGAAAATTATAATCGCAAACTTTCAGGTACTACTATGACCACTAGGTATATTAAATTACCTTTTCTTATCTATAATTTTTAAATGGCGACCATTTTTTGACTAACACTTTTCAAAATAAAAGTTTTTTAAATTTGAAAATACTAATTTATTTGCGATTTAATCAAAAATTAGAACATGAATCGAATATTACTGAGGAGAATACGAAATGATTGTCAACGTTTCTTGGTGAATAATACATGTTAGGACTTTTCGGAAACACAAATGAAATCAAATCAAATACAATGATACAATCATACGTTAGTCCAGTTGGTAGGAACGCTGATTTGTTAAGAAAACAAATTATTATGACTTGAAATGAAAATGAGTTTGATAACCTGCTAAATATTGAATGAGACGTCAATTATATACGAACAACTAAAAAAGTGAAATAAAAATACACTAAAATGACGATTCATGACGTTTCGATTGTTATTATCAGCAAACGTTTCCTGATCCAGATATCTCTGGAACTTTTGCCTCTCCCCAATCTGTTCTCACTTTCTGGTTCAATGTTATGTAGATTGTTTTCCAGCTTGATTGAAGATTTTGATATCTTACATATATCCACAGCAGCTTGGCTGAATGTGTTTTTTGTCAACACGTTCTGGAACGTCTTTGAACTTCCTCTTGAACAGTGATTATTCCTGTAGTTGAACCATTCTTACTGATGCTTCGCTATACTCGATTCACTGATTTCTCCTCTAATTGATCGTGCATTCAGGCTTTGTGACACGAAGGAAAGTATCGACAAGGAACTATACTACATTAGGAAAGATCTCCAGCAGAATAATTACTCCAGAAATCTTCCTCATTCGAAGAACTGTCAGAGCGGATAAAAAAATTCGAGTTCAAATACAATATTAGAACCTTCTTTCAAATACAATATTAGAACCTTCTTCAGATCCGGGAACACCATTAGTAGCAGCCTCACATAAACCAAACCACCAAACGCGGACTGTTGTTCCATTGATTGTATATAACAGATACTATAAGAGTGTGGTAAACCAAGAGGCCGTTTGAAATATGTATTCGCAAGCACAAGAAAAAACCCAGCGATGAAAAACCAGCAATAGTGGGAGAAGTGGATATTGTTTGGACTCGTCAACATACCATCAACTGGTTCAAAGCTGCGATAATCCACAGGGAGGAACACTAGTTTGAGAGAAAGTTCAAAGAAGCTGCATACATGTATACAAACGACACTTTCAGCCAAGCTAGTGTGGAGATGAGCAACATATGGAATATTCAAATCGAGCGGCAACACACAATACTTGCGGGAGAAAGAGGAGACCGGGGAGATGTAAAAACACCCGAGTAATCTATAAATAGTCTCGACTATCAGGAATAGTCAAGTTATCATTCGAAAACAGTTGTTGAAAACAGCTATCAATCGAAAGATCATGGAATTACTCAGTTTGAAATCTCCTCATCATTTCAATTTTTTTGGTATTTTTTCATTATTTATCTTGATTTATTTTTTCAACTGTATTTTTATTCCACTCTCAATTGTTTATCAATTCATTTTCATTTCAAGTTACGATAGTTTCTTTACAAATTAGGGTTATCACAGTTTTTTGATTTTTGCATTTACTTTTGTAACAAACTCAACCGAATATTTCGTTACGATTAATTACAGTAATTAGGTATTTTCAGAAATTTAAACATTCAATTCAATTTCATATCATTTGTTCTTCGTTTGAAATCCAGCGAATACAAAATATTCCGCTGTTCTTTTTGAGTTCAGATAGTTTTCTCATGTATTTCTTAGATTGAAATACTCATCGAAATATTTATCGGAGAGACGTTCACTTACTCTGAGCGTTGGATGATGTTAAATTCAAAGAGATTGGATCCATTATGGAGCAAAAAACTGCGGCAATTGAAAAATTTTCTTCACAGAATCTTGATTTTGATCTGAATCTGAAGACACTCACAGAAAAGAATGACGAATGAATCAATTTGACAATCTTATTAGTCAATGGGCTATGCTTGAAGACTGGCAATAAACAAATCTAAAGCAAATGGAACTTCAAACGTTCAAGCCAGTCTCTATATACCTACACAGTAGGTTTAATGGACTGACGCCTATCAGAAAACAATTACTCCCCTGGCTGATACCACGAAGGGCGTTGGATTATATCAGACAGGCGTCAGTGCAGGAATCTTCACAGAAAATGTCCTGCATATGCAATTGGCAATACAACTGAAAGAGTCGACCTTCAATTATGGAACGGGCACACTTGCAGACCGGTTTCGGGCTTATTAGCCACTCATCAGTGCAAGATAGTGACCATCATCGACCTAAAGTCAATGATATTCCACAATTGAAAATCGGAATTCTTTCAGAGTATTTCATTCCTCTTCCGAAGTTGGAGCGAACATCAAAAATGTCACTCCATCTAGTGGACGAGGAACTAACCAACTGCACATCCGTAATTTGCCCGATTCCTCCAAATAAGGAATAAAAACATTCTTATTAGTCAATGGGCTATGCTTGAAGACTGGCAATAAACAAATCTAAAGCAAATGGAACTTCAAACGTTCAAGCCAGTCTCTATATACCTACACAGTAGGTTTAATGGACTGACGCCTATCAGAAAACAACTACTCCCCTGGCTAATACCACGAAGGGCGTTGGATTATATCAGACAGGCGTCAGTGCAGGAATCTTCACAGAAAATGTCCTGCATATGCAATTGGCAATACAACTGAAAGAGTCGACCTTCAATTATGGAACGGGCACACTTGCAGACCGGTTTCGGGCTTATTAGCCACTCATCAGTGCAAGATAGTGACCATCATCGACCTAAAGTCAATGATATTCCACAATTGAAAATCGGTCGATGACTTTAGGTCGATGATGGTCACTATCTTGCACTGATGAGTGGCTAATAAGCCCGAAACCGGTCTGCAAGTGTGCCCGTTCCATAATTGAAGGTCGACTCTTTCAGTTGTATTGCCAATTGCATATGCAGGACATTTTCTGTGAAGATTCCTGCACTGACGCCTGTCTGATATAATCCAACGCCCTTCGTGGTATTAGCCAGGGGAGTAGTTGTTTTCTGATAGGCGTCAGTCCATTAAACCTACTGTGTAGGTATATAGAGACTGGCTTGAACGTTTGAAGTTCCATTTGCTTTAGATCAATTTGACAATATTTACAAATGCTCCTGTTTAAAAAATTGCAGTCATCTCTTCAATTGGGGTTTGAATTTTTTCCACGATCAAATGAATCATTCAATTTTCCGTATAAAACTAACCGAATTTTGCCTCTACCTCCAGTTCAAACGCAAATACAGGGACGCCTTGGTAATGAGCTTCTCAAGTAGCAAATTAATAGGTACAGCCTTGACATTAGCATCTCCTGGTGATGCCTTTCAGAATTAATTGGAAGAATGAACGCTTATGATTATCTGTAGTAGGTGAATATGATAATGAAAGAACGTACCTACATCTGGCATGTTTTAATATATTGGAACCTATTATTCCAGCAAAAAAACGTGATTCGTTTCCTACTGTTCCTTAGGAGAGCAAATGATATAATGATGTTGAAAATGAAAGAAGTCAAGGTGAATGAGAATTACAATTCTGGCACTAATCAAACTCGAGTCACATTCCTTGTTGAACATTATTTTAATAGGGTCCTGAAGCTCTTAGTATACTACTGAAATGAATCCATAACGAATTGTATATGAAACAATAGTCTGAACACCAACATCTGACATCTCACAAAACAACGTAAGAACGTATATAACGAACGTAACTACGTAAATTGAAGATTTAGCTCAACTGAAATATGTTCATAGAGAGGATTACTGGAAACTGGAATGTTTTTGGGTATAAAAACGTAACTCTATAGGTAGATAAGTTCAAAGTGGGTGGATCTATTCGATCCTCTTATTATTCCTTTTACCTCGTTTACAAAAAAGAAAACGTGGCAAAGTCGCTACGGCAGCTATTTGTCAGGGGCATATGGGGGTGGTTTGATTGCTTTGATTTGGCAAAAATAAAGTAACGATACAATAAGGGCGCCACTGACTTTTTCATATGATCTTATCTAGAAAAAATCAGAAACCTAAGGAGGAGAGTAAGTATATAACAGCTGAAATAAAAGAAGAACGTATCCAATTTCATACTATTTGATGAGTTGAAGGTTAGGTCGTACGGTACTTATTATCTCTATCTATAGATACTAATATAAATGTGAAAGTTTGTGAGGATGGATATATATTTATGTATGTTTGTGGCTCTTTCACGCCCAAATGACTGACTGTATTCAGATGGAACTTTACATGAACACAGAACTTATACATCAGAATAATATATAGGCTACAATTCACAAAGGTTTATGTGTAATTTTGGTAGTTATATAATGATAAGTATTAAGGTAGTCGAAAAAAATCTTGATCTCTGAGAGCTATATTGGCGTGCGCTGCCTATACCGTTGGAGTTACATGCAGATGATGTACCGTTGGATTGTTCATCTTAAATAGTTCTAAATAAAAGTCCGCGATAGCATATATCTGCCTCATTTGTGATATGTGGTAGCCATTATATGCAAGATACTGAGCCATAAATAGAATTAAATTGAATACATTTTCCACAATGCACATTTTAGAATATCTGTCAGATTCTTTCAAAAATTGATACAATTGTCGTTCGAAGTATTTAATATAGATGAACTCTGTCTTTTATACTAAGTAATTTGGGCGAATCGTTCAAAAGTTGTCATAATAAGATTAACGCATCGCAGTAAGCCATTACGCGTCGCATCTACTGTAAGACGAAGAGTGACGATGCGCGGGGTTAGAGGGGCAGATCAAGCAATGAAGCGCCATCGCCGAGAACGCGACCCGAACGTGAGCAGACGCGTGAGGACAGACGTTGTCGACGGTTGTGTTATAGGTAACATAATTCGATTCTCGAAATTATTCATTACTTAGTGCAGCTGGCATATTTTTTTAGTCACTGTATTTTTAGAGTAAAAATATAAATTACCAACTGTTGCTCGTATATTAAGATACTGAACCTAGAATCTTGAAATATGACGGTAGGTTCTTTGTATAGCGTAAATAAACATGTAGATAGGGAATCAGGAATTTCCACCCCCTAGGAGAAAAATAGGGGCTCAAAGATTGTATTGAATTTCGTCAGTTTTGAAGTTGAAAACCTGATGTTTTGGGTAAGTAAAAATATTGTAACTATTTGTTTGAAATAATCTGTCATGAAACTCAATGTGACAAACCAAATTCCATCCGGACGAAGTTGCGGGCAACAACTGAACTAGTACAAGTATAATCAAGTATTCGATCATATAAGTTGAAACCTTCTCAAGCCCACTTGTCAACTAATTTGCTGATGCCAGTATGGATATATGTATAGGAAAAATTGTGTACCCAGGTTGAAACTCATGACTTTTTCATTTTGGGAAATGAAAGGTTTTTTTTCTATTCAGTGAGTTATATTTATTTCAAAAGGGCTTGAATATTGTTGAATATAGCGAATGTATACAGGGTGTTAATCAAGTATGTACCATAAATTCAACAGACGATTTTTTAGGCAATTTTGAGACGAAATGTTCATGTAAACGTAGGTCCGCAAATCCTTCGTTCCCGAAGATACAGGGTGTTAAAATAAAAATAAAATAAAGTTATTCGTAAATATCTTAAATATCCTTTACCTAATTCTGTTATAATTCGGCAATGGTATTTATAGCATTAAGGAGCAATTTATCAAGTCCAGTGGCGTTTAGAGCGGGATTTGAAGGAATATTTTCGACTTGAAAATGTACGCTATTGACTTTTTTGCAATTTTTATTATTTCTTTGGATTGAGCAATAAAAAATACAACTTTTTTGTCTCTTGAATTGTTTTCGTATCTTGTGTAGTTTTTAAGAAAAAAAGTCGAAATAATTGCATATTCCTGGACCTCACAAGGAATAATATGGGGAATCAAATGTTTCTTTAAGAAATTATTATTTTTACAATTTTTCATTACTGATTATGTAACAATAACAACAAATATTAAATAACATTAACATCTAGACTAACGAATTGCACTAAATTAAGTGTTGGAAATGGTATCCTTCGGCTTCAATACAACCGTCTAGCCGCCGCATCATTGAATTTTGCACTCTTCTGAAAATACCATAAATAATAATCAAGGGTTGCCTTGGAAAACGATTGCAGCATTCAATAAACAACTGGACAGTTGTTGTCAAATTTATAAGCTTTTAATTTATAATTGTTATAAAAAGTGTGTTTAGTGGTTATTTTGGAACCATTTTTGTACCACATGGTTCAATTCACTAACAGTGAAATGGCAGATATGCATTTCTGTTATGAAATGGCTCACGGAAACTCGAATGCTGCAAGACGCATTTACCATGAAAGATTTCCTCAGCGTCTAGTGCCTAATAGAAGAACTTTTGTACGTCTCCATGCACGACTTTCTGAAACAGGCATCTTCAAAAGATCTGAAACATGAATAAAATCTGAACGACGGACGCTAGAAACGCGGTCGCAATCTTAAACGAAAGCTGCTGATGAACTCTATCGATGCTTCTTTGAGAAAATACCGATTTTCCTGTCTAAACAACTGAAAAGGCCATTTTCTCATTAAATATCCAGCAGAATCCTGAAAAATTTTCAAATTTCATTTTCCGAAAATGTTTTCTTCGGTTTCATATGAAAGGCTACGTTCTGAGAAAAAAAGTCATATGCCATTAAACGATATTCCCAGGCGTTCTAGCTGAAAAATGAGTTTGAAAGTGTGATCTTTTAGGTATATTTGTAGCCTTGAAATTAGTATTCAAGCTATGATGGGTTCATTTTGAATATAATAATGATATCTCAAAGATATTTTAATCAAAGTTTTGCTGAGATGAACATTTTTTTTTTCAAATTATGATATGAAAAAATACATAAAAAATTATGTTTTTCTCGAATAAAAGAAAATGCTCAAGTCTTCTACCATTTTATTCATATTGCGGAAGTAAAAAAAATAAATGAAGTGTATTATCACATTTTGAGGCTATTTATTGCACAAAGAAAAGAAAATTACAAGGTCATATTGACATTTCGAGGCTATTCAATACAACTAACCATGAACTCAATTGTTGAAATACAAAAAATATAACACGAATTGCATGAATCAGTTTATAGTGGCAATGAAAGCTGCATTACCGTTTTCCTTGAATCTATTCATATGATTAGAGAATTGAATTAATAAAATACACAAAACATATGCATATGAAGAGTGAATTGAATTATTGAAAAACAAAAACATCATATGAAAAGTATATATGCATAAATAGATTCGTGATATCAATGGAATCCACCTTATAGTTTTCATGAATCAATTTATTTGAACAGCGGATTCAATTAATGATACATAAGTGAGTTTATGGTATGTAAGCTCAGTTATAGTTTTCATATACTTAATAATTTGTGAAATGAAATATCCTCGTGAAATTGATAAATATCACATTTCAAAGCTATCTTCAACACGATGTGAAGAAAATCACAAAGTTATATTTACATTCCAAAGCTTTCTATTCACACAATTAAAAAAATCACAAAGTCCTATTTACATTCAGCATCAACATATGCACTCCTAAATCGACAATAGAGATACTACTTCGTCACATATGTCTATCATAGACTTTCTTGAATGTCCAATATCTGAAAGCCTCTTCCATTCAAATCAACATTCCCCAATATTCTCCTCATCGATATTTGAAATTGTCTTTCTAATTGTATCAATGCGAACCTATATATCAGCCTTTCGCTTTTTCAACTCATCAAGATCAGATGAACACATTGCCATTTTATAATCAGCCGTCTCTTTCTTGGTTTTATGCATCTCTGAAAGAAGTTCTAAGTCGGATACTCGCTTTTTGAATTCAAAGAATGCTTAAAACTTGGAAGCAACAAGAGTTTCGTCCGGTGGGTGATTCGAATATCTTTTTTTGAATCGATTTTTTTAAACTTCGCCACGTCTTTTGATTGAATTATCCAATTCTGGTTCTTGTTGTTCTTCGTTTGAAATTACCACTATAGAATGTAGGTGAGGCTCAGCTGCTTGCGTTGTAGCTAAACTTTCTCCAATAGCTTCGTAATCGCATATCAACTGGTCTAATTCTGCGGGCAATTGATGTTTAACCATTGTTGATAATGTGTTCATCATGACTGAAGCTGCTACCCCATTACTGCATTTGCTATCATTCGCACTTATGATCGTTATCGACGATAATAAAATCACTGACATACTGAATATATTTCCACAACTACTCTATTTGGTTTTTATTAAAAACAATGAGCCGAATGAGTCGAAAATAGTCGATTATTTTTATAGGAATTCCAACCTACCCCTCCACCTCTGTTATCTTCAATCTATCAATATCAGAAGTATACATCAAATGTTGAGTTGTTGTTTCACATATACCGTCAGCAATGAATATATATTATGGGACATTTACACAATGGGGTATATTTTACTGCCTGTTGACCACCTAAATTACAAAGTTGCTACCTATTCAGAGACAAGTTTTCTATTCTTCACACCAGGTATCTCAAATATTTTTTGAGTGCTCCATTATGTTATTTATGGCTGGTATCCAGCTGGTATCTGAGATAATTTTTTATTATATGCAAGATCTTCAAGTTTGCTATTATATTCAACCGAATCAAGTAATATTCAGTCTTTATTCTCATAGAAAAAATCACTTAATGTTGACAGCCATCAAGTCACTTGACACAATTAATCCTGATTTATGGAATTTTCAGTTGAAATCTTGAAAGATATCTATAATATAAAAATGAATCGCAAAATGTGTTGGTAAGCGCATAACTCAACAACGCCTCGACCAATTTGGCCAAATCTTTTTTTGAAATGTTCGTTGAAGTTCAAGGATGGTTTTTACGGCGAGAAAAATTAGAATTATTGCTGGAAAAACCCTAAAAATAGCCCTTTTCTTTTTCCTATACAAATGATTTGTAACTAAAACGTAGTCAATTTGAGCTTTATTGCTATGGTATAAAGTTCATATTAAATTACAAGCACTCACTGTTGTCTAAGCAATGTAGGTGTGTTCCTAACGTCAAAGATCATATCTATCAAAACAATGTGCGTGTGTGCGTTGGAGCACAGAATACATAGTTGGAGGAGTTTAATGTCGCGTTCCGAAACTCGCGTTTCTTTTGTATAATCTATAATATAAAAATGAATCGCAAAATGTGTTGGTAAGCGCATAACTCAACAACGCCTCGACCAATTTGGCCAAATCTTTTTTTGAAATGTTCGTTGAAGTTCAAGGATGGTTTTTACGGCGAGAAAAATTAGAATTATTGCTGGAAAAACCCTAAAAATAGCCCTTTTCTTTTTCCT
Source organism: Leptinotarsa decemlineata (assembly GCF_025532065.1). NCBI lineage: Eukaryota > Metazoa > Arthropoda > Insecta > Coleoptera > Chrysomelidae > Leptinotarsa > Leptinotarsa decemlineata. Next base: position 575,901 of record NW_027412685.1, read on the forward strand.
ATACAAATGATTTGTAACTAAAACGTAGTCAATTTGAGCTTTATTGCTATGGTATAAAGTTCATATTAAATTACAAGCACTCACTGTTGTCTAAGCAATGTAGGTGTGTTCCTAACGTCAAAGATCATATCTATCAAAACAATGTGCGTGTGTGCGTTGGAGCACAGAATACATAGTTGGAGGAGTTTAATGTCGCGTTCCGAAACTCGCGTTTCTTTTGTATTAGTTTCGGCACGCGAGATAAAATGCATCAGTTTCCACGTCATTACATCAGTCAAACAAAAATCGCGTTACCAACAGTGTTTTATTATTTTTAATATCCAAATTACAATTCGTACGGCTTAAAAGGATTTGACTTCAAGTGATATCAAATTTAAAAAAAAAAAAAGTTGTCTGTGACCTAATCTACTGAGTTTGCTTTTGTCAACTGATACACGAAACAAATTCGTATATCGTGTTTTGTGCAGAGTGTTTACTTAGTTAGTGTTTGTTTAGTTCGTGATTAGTGAAAAAATAATTTATATTTGATATGCCTCCTATAGGACGAAGCAATTTAGGTAGAAGAACCAGAAATGCTACAAACCAAGCTAATTACCGATCTAATCGTACTGCACAAGAACGTGACGACGAAAATGAACGTGAAAGAATTCGGATATCACAAACGCGTGAAGCGCGAGCGCGACATTCAACTAATAATCGCGCAAGTTTGAATCGAGCTGCTTTCAGTTACGATGTGTCAATTGACTACAGTAACTACCAATGTGTTGTTATTGGTTCTATGAACTCGGTTTGCTCACACTGTAAGGCATTAAAATACAAAAACGAAGCCAATGGATTGTGTTGCGCAAATGGTAAAGTGAAATTGATACCATTGGATCCACCACCAGAACCATTATACTCATTGGTTTCAGGAATAGGAACAGATTCTATACACTTTTTGACACATATCCAACAATATAACAATTGCTTTCAAATGACTTCATTTGGGGCAACAAATGTAGTTCGGGAAAATTTTATGCCAACTTTCAAGGTATGTATTATAGCAGTTACTCATAATTATTTTAGCGAACAAAATTTTCTGTCACAAAAGTTAAGATGTGTCACTAATCTTCAATTTCTTAATCACTTATATATCACTTAGTCATCATATTATATGGTGATTCAGTTTCAGTGACACTTTTATTATATTTTATATTTGATAGATATTAGTTAAAACTAAATATATACTTTTTGAGATCAAATATTATTTAAGTTTGATCACTGACAATCCATTAATTTATACCACACCATAATATTTTTTTTTATTTACAGATACAAGGGCAATTATATCACAGAGCAGGTTCACTGTTACCAGTGTCAGATAGCGACAACAAATTCCTGCAAATTTATTTTATGGGCAATTCACCACAAGAAATTGATCTGCGTTGTGCACATAAAAATTTAGTAAAGAGGTCTATTGTAGAACAATTACAAACTTTATTTCATCAACACAATCAATTGATTATATTGTTTAGAACTGCCCTGGATCTGATGCCATCCGATAATCACAAAATTGTAATCAGAGCTGATAAAACACCTGCAGGTCAACATACAAGACGTTTCAATGCACCAACTATTGATGAAGTTGCTATCGTTGTAGTTGGAGAAAACTTGGAATCCCGTGATATTGTTTTACATCGTCGGAATGATCAATTACAACGTATAAAGGAAACACACCGCTCATATGATGCACTGCAATATCCCATTATATTTTGGCAAGGTGAAGATGGCTACGATTTCTCAATAAAAATGATAAATCCCATTACAGGTAACTAAAATATTAGTTTAGCTATGGCGATAATATCTCAGTCATTATATTATGTATTTTAATTTTATATTTGAATGTTATTAAAACAAAATCTATTTACAGGTTCTGAAACCAACAAAAAAGTCAGTTCAATGAACTATTATTCATACCGCCTAATGATTCGGGAAAATGAAGAAAATCACATATTGAAATGTCGGCGATTATATCACAAATATGTTGTTGACATGTATGTTAAAATTGAAACGGAGAGATTAACATTCATCAGGTTGAATCAAACCAAACTCCGATCTGAAGAGTATATTCACCTTCGAGATGCGATTAATACTGATGGAAATGCACAGAATGTCGGTCGGATGACTATTCTTCCAGCAACATACATCGGAAGCCCTCGGCATATGCACGAATATGCTCAAGATGCCATGTCGTATGTTCGTCATTATGGTACAGCAGATTTGTTCATCACATTTACATGCAATCCGCAATGGATAGAAATCAAGCAGGAGTTATTCCCTGTGCAATCACCCATTGATCGTCATGATATTACAGCCAGAGTCTTTAGACAAAAGTTGAAATCTTTAATGGATTTCATCGTAAAACATAATGTGTTTGGTGAGACACGCTGTTGGATGTATTCTGTGGAGTGGCAGAAACGAGGATTGCCACATGCACACATTTTGATTTGGTTGGTTGAAAAGATAAGGCCAAATGAAGTTGATGCAGTGATATCAGCTGAAATCCCTAATGTACAAGTAGATCCTGGATTGCATGAGGTAGTTATCAAAAACATGATACATGGTCCCTGTGGAACTCTTAATCAAAATTCACCGTGTATGATGGATGGTAAATGTTCAAAACGATATCCACGGACATTAATATCGGAAACAATTACTGGTAATGACGGTTATCCATTGTATCGTCGCAGATCGACAGCAGACAATGGAAAATCAACAATTGTCAAATTAAATCAACAAGATATTGAAATAGATAATCGTTGGATTGTTCCATATTCACCCATTTTATCAAAGACATTCAAAGCACACATCAACGTTGAATCTTGCCATTCAGTGAAATCTATTAAATACATTTGCAAATATGTAACCAAAGGGAGTGATATGGCTGTGATTGGAATTGGTGCAGAGAATTCCAATGATGAAGTTACCCAATACCAAATGGGCCGCTATGTCAGTAGTAATGAAGCAGTTTGGCGAATATTTTCTTTTCCTATTCATGAGAGACACCCTTCTGTTGTTCACTTAGCTGTGCATTCAGAAAATGGACAAAGAGTGTATTTTACAGCACAGAACGCAGTACAAAGAGCTGCTCAGCCACCATCTACTACATTAACCAGTTTTTTTGAGACATGCCAAAACGATGATTTCGCACAAACATTGCTATATTCTGAAATGCCAAAATATTATACCTGGAATCAATCCTCAAGGAGATTTATACGACGGAAACAAGGAAAACCAGTTCCAGGATATACAGATGTATATTCCACCGATGCGATTGGCCGGATTTATTCAGTACATCCAAGCAATGATGAATGTTTTTATTTACGACTGCTATTAGTCAATGTACGTGGCCCAACATCATTCCAACAGTTACGAACTGTTGATGGTGAATTGTGTGGATCCTACAGAGAAGCCTGTCAACGTTTGCAATTGCTTGAAAATGACGCTCATTGGGATCAAACTCTCAATGATGCTGTAATATCATCACACGCTCATCAAATACGAACATTGTTTTCTATAATCATATCTACATGCTTCCCATCAAACCCAATTGATTTGTGGATCAAGTACAAAGATTATATGTGTGATGATATTTTGTATCAAATACGGAATAGAATGGGAAATCCAAATATACAAATCAGTGAAGAAATTTACAATGAAGCATTGATTTCAATTGAGGACATGTGCTTGATAATGTCAAACAAACTATTAATTCAATTAGGCCTGACCGCGCCCAATCGTCCAATGCATGACGCTTTTAACCAAGAGTTGCATCGAGAAAAACTGTATGATCTCAACGCTTTGAAAGAATTAATTCAAACAAATCTTTCACTGTTAAATGAACAACAGAAGTATGTATTTGAAACTCCTATGAAAGTAACAAATGATGAAACTGGAGGGATTTACTTCTTAGATGCACCTGGTGGTACAGGAAAAACTTTTTTGATTTCATTAATATTAGCAACAATTCGCTCACAAAATAAAATTGCACTTGCACTCGCTTCGTCGGGAATCGCAGCAACTTTGCTTGAAGGTGGTCGAACAGCCCATTCAGCACTAAAATTGCCATTAAATATGCAAAGCAATGAAACTCCAACCTGCAACGTTTCGAAGAACTATGCAATGGCAAAGGTTTTGCAGCAATGTAAATTGATTGTTTGGGATGAATGCACGATGGCACATAAAAAATCTTTGGAGGCTTTAGACAGAACCTTAAGAGATCTACGGAGCAATAATAACCGATTTGGTGGTGCAATGATTTTATTAGCAGGAGATTTTCGTCAAACATTGCCAGTGATTCCACGATCAACGCCAGCTGATGAACTCAATGCATGTCTGAAGTCCTCCAATTTGTGGAAACATGTCAAAGTACTTCATTTAAGCAAGAATATGCGTGTCGAGTTGCAAAATGACCAATCTGGAAACATATTCTCTAAACAACTCATTGACATTGGTAATGGCAAATTTCCTATAGACATGTTGACTGGCTGCATTAACTTTCCTCAAAGTTTTTGTCAGTTAACTCGATCAAAAGATGAACTTATTCAGAAGGTGTTTCCAGATGTTTCTTAAAATTACAGAAACCATGATTGGTTGAGCGAACGAGCTATACTGGCTGCAAAAAACATAGATGTAAATGAATTAAATTTCAAAATTCAAGAACAAATTACAGGCGAATTGAGGATATATAAATCAGTTGATTCGGCTACTAATCAAGATGATGTAGTCAACTATCCACCGGAATTTTTAAACTCGCTGGATTTGCCAGGATTGCCACCTCACAATCTTCAATTAAAGGTTGGATCGGTGGTTATAATGTTGCGAAATATCAACCAACCGCGTCTTTGCAACGGTACACGGTTAGCGATAAAAAAATTACTAAACAATGTGATAGAAGCAACTATACTCAAAGGAAAGTATAAAGGAGAAGATGTTCTCATACCGCGCATCCCAATGATTCCGACTGATGTGCCATTTGAGTTTAAACGACTACAGTTTCCAGTGCGGCTTGCTTTTGCTATGACTATAAACAAGTCCCAGGGGCAATCATTAAGTGTTTGTGGTATTAATCTAGAAAACCCATGTTTCTCACATGGTCAATTGTATGTTGCCTGTTCCCGTGTTGGAAAACCATCAGATTTGTTTATCTATGCGCCAGGTAATCAAACAAAAAACATCGTATACCACAAAGCACTACAATGATAATAATAATAATTATGATTCACATGATTAACAATAAAGCGATTACTTACTTTTAAATCCTTATATATGTTTTATTTAATTATTTTTTATTCACAACGCCCTATCACCAGGGTGACGGTTCTGTTCAGGAGAATTTTTTTAAATACGTAGGCAAAAAAACTGCCACATTACAAATCTTTTTGACAGGACGAAGTCTGTCGGGTCAGCTAGTTTATTATATAATTGAACGCTGAATGCGTTCTTTTACTATGAATATAATTACTAACTTTATCCTTCACTTTTTACTACATCAAGTGTTGCGATTTTGTAAAACGGTTCAGTGAAAATCTCACAATAAAGTATTTTCTGAATGCGTCAGTTGTGGATTTTCATCAAGTATCGGCCAATTACATCATATATTAAGTGCTTTGACAATATGTACATGGGTGGTGTAATAACGTATATACTTTTGAATAGATCATATATTTTATCATGTGATTTTCAAAAACATTCACGATGTTTTCATTTGTTTTTTTTTTGTCTAATTCATTCAATTATTCTATTAGTGTAAACGAGATTAACCTTGAACAACCTACGTCACTTCATGGATTCAAGCAGTATTTTTTTTTCATTGTGCAATAAATAGCCTCGAAATGTGATAATACTTTTTATTTATTTTTTTTACTTCCGCAATATGAATAAAATGGTAGAAGACTTGAGTATTCTCTTTTATTCGAGAAAAACATCATTTTTGATGTATTTTTCCATATCATAATTTGAAAAAAAAGAACCCTTTGAAACTCATTCAATCTTCGAAATAACGAAATAACGTTGAAGGTCATTCAAGGTAAAACTCAAAACACAACCTTAAAGTTACCTTGCCTGCGCAAAGGCATATGATATTGCAAAAGGTCACTCAAAGTCAAATTAAAAACGTACTCCAAAAGCCTCTTCGTTCATATCCATAGCCTGAAAGTGGTTCAATGTCGAAACCTTAAATCTTCGAAATAGTCGCGTGAATCATTGAATGTCATTCAATGTCAAAACCAAAACACTACCTCAAAAACAGCTTCTCTGCGTCGTATGGCGTGAGTCAAGGTCGTTCAAGGTCAAACTCAATACACCCCCTCAAAGTCACCTTGGCTACTTACTGTGATGTATGTAGAGGTAATTGTCAGAACGCACTCCAAAAGCCGTCGTCCATGCAGCTGAAGCTCGTTCGAAGTCTGAATATTTGAATCTTCGAAATAGCCGCATGAATCAATGAAGGTCGTTCAAGGTCAAACTCAATACACTACTGCAAAGTCATCTTGTCTGCGTCGTGTGACGTAAGTCAAGGTAGTTCAAGTTTAACTCAAAACGCTTCCTCAAAGTCACCTAGGGTATGTTGAGTCGTGTAGGTTCAAAGCTTGAAGAAAGCCGCAAAGCTGGCTCGACAATTTTTAACGTGTCACATCTCTGAAGTATACATCAAATGTTGATTTACAACTATTGCCACTAATAAACATTGTGATGTCATTAAACAGCCGCACAATTTATCGGAACCTATCTACCTGGCAATTTCGGACGTATTCAATTCACGCAACGGGTTTTGTGTTGCATTAACAAAAATTGATTCGATCGCTATTGTTCAATGAAACAGGTGACTACCCCAAATATTCAAAATATCAACAAAATATCAACACCTATCTTTGAAGGGTTGACACTTGAATAGTTATTTATAGGTCATTGTAGAGTATTTTTGAGTTTTATGAACCACAAATCATGATAAAGTTCATTGAATCCAGAGAAATGCATTTAGTTTCCATAGATTTTCGATACCGCGAAATAATTGATAGAACTGTATTATAGTGATATGTCTATTGAAATTATTAAAACTGATGTCATAATAAAAGAGATTTGTGATAATTAAAATAAGATAGGGTGGAAAAAACTTGGAACTATTCAAAATAATTTTTGAGCAGGTGAATTTATAATTGAAATCTACATTTTTATTTTTCGATATGAAATGATCTACCAAAAAATTTGTAAATAGGATTCACATTTTGTGTTAATGTGACAGAAATTATTTATTAGCCAGTTTCACAATTATTTTCAAATTTGAGACCTGAAATCTGTCTCTTTATTCGAGATGTGGTACGCCAGTGAAAATGTATACGATAATGATCACGTCATCATGTGAGAGAATAGGCTTTTGAGTTCTTCAGTAGTCTCCAGAGTTCTTCAGAACTCCTCAGAATTCATCAGAAGTCTTCAGAGTTCTTCAGAAATCTTCAGATGATTATAAGTTGGAGTATTTCAGCAGTCAGATTAGTTTTGCGTTGGGTACCACAGTGTTCGCTTCGAACCAAAGGAGACTAAGGTAGCAGAATCGCATTCAACACAGCGAACAGTAGATAAATATCACTGTGTAGATTATGACAATGCTTATGGTCCGAAACATGTTGACGCTGAATGGATACTAGGGAATAAAAATATTCGCTTCAATGATAAACATAGTCGTAGATAATGTCGATTTCGAAAGTACTTTTGGTCTTTTGGAATTACTATTTTCTAAAAACTCTAAAAATTACACGCCTATAGATCATCAGATGTATGAACATATTTGGAACGCACTGATGCCCACCGTGATACTGTAGGTCGTTTGAGAGGGGAAGCTGATGACAAGAAATTCAATGAAATTATCAAACCCCTTTTCAAAACTAAGACTAAGCCTAAACGTAAAGATACATCAAGGGGTGAGTCTGAAACCAGGTCGTCACCACGTAAAGAGACATTGGAGAAACAATCTGAAGCATTCCACATTTTGGAGTGGGAGGACCCGAATATTTTGGTTGATCGATTGAGATATTTGACTAAAGCATATGACCCTCATGATGGAGAAATCACTTTGATTATTTCTGAACTTAAAAATGCTGGTATAATATACTAATCTTTGAATAAACAATATAGAAAAAATTATTCGTCTTTCATTTCACATGCGAGAGTTGTGATTTACCAGTCTATAGCTGGTAGATTTTCAAAGAGCTGAATCATGTTTGTGAAACAATTACGAAACAAATTATAAGATTATTCTGAGAACAAATAAAGTGGCTCTCTTTGAATGAATGCTAGATATAGGACGCTGCTCTCAAATGACTTTATCAGGAAGAAATTATGAAAAAACATTTGAAAAAGTTCACTTCAAGCGGCATCGATGATAGGATATGATCAACTTTGGAAATAATTCCCTTCAGATTTCAATATTTCCTCAAATAATCAGATTTCAATCGTTATTTGAATGTGCTCCAAAATAAATCTTCATTCTGATACTACAAGAAAGTATATTCAATTGGAAAAATACACTTTAGACTCCCAATAATTCACTCTTGTGATATATGAAACTATATTCATTTGGAAAAATACATTTTAGACTCCTAATTTCATTCAAAAATTATCAAAATGTTTTCCTTCAAACAACATGTCTTCAAAATATATGGAAGCTCGAGATAATTTCTCTTGAATAAAAGAAGCGAGCTTGGATATGATTGAAATTACCATAGAAATTCAAAAACTCACTCCTCAAGATAATGACACAAACACCATGAATCTCAACTATTGTTTGTATTGTTATTATTATTACTAGTATTAGATGAGACTGATTGCGTCCGGACCTAACGCCTATGGACTTTTCACGTCTGGGGAAGGTTGAAAGATCTCATTTTTATTTTGCCGACCAATTCTAGATACGGATTGGAAGCGGCAGTAATGCAAAGTTTTGCTTCTCTCACTCCTATTGAACTAATTAATTCGGCAAAAAACGGTCAGAAGAGGTGTCGCAAGTGTGTAGGAGAAGCTGTACAGACATTTCGAACACCTCCTCTGAGGAAATATATTTCATTGTTTGTTCTTTATCGTTATTATTATTATTGTTGAAGTTTCATTTATTAAGTATAAATTGTAATCAGTTTTATTGAAACCATGCATTTCAAATAGTACTGCGATAAGCTTTCTCAACATTTGAATTTCACTAGTTCGGACTTCCATTGTCTATTATATAAAATGATTTGAAATCCCTGAAACAAGTAAAAAAGAATAATTAAAAAAGAATAGTTGAAAATAACAATTATATTAAGCAACAATAAACCTGAAATGAAATGATAGTAAAATAACCTACGAGTAAAAATATAATAATTGAATAAATAAAAATTAAAGGAATGCAAAAAGAAAATAATAAAAATAAAAAAGTGTAGAGATTCCAAGTCACGTTAGTTCACCCGAAGACGATTGTAGATACCAACAATCGAAACGTCGTGAACTAACGTGACTTGGAATCTCTACACTTTTTTATTTTTATTATTTTCTTTTTGCATTCCTTTAATTTTTATTTATTCAATTATTATATTTTTACTCGTAGGTTATTTTACTATCATTTCATTTCAGGTTTATTGTTGCTTAATATAATTGTTATTTTCAACTATTCTTTTTTAATTATTCTTTTTTACTTGTTTCAGGGATTTCAAATCATTTTATATAATAGACAATGGAAGTCCGAACTAGTGAAATTCATCACGAAACATTGTCAATCACCTTCAAACAAATTTCTCAACATTTGGTACCTATTTGATCAAAGTGTGCGTTTCAAAAGTCTACATGAAAAAAACCTTAAAGTTTTGTATTACAAAAATGACTCGAGTAAAACATCAAATGTGCCGCATTTTTGGAAAGGTGATTTTGAGATCTATTGAAACTTTTTAAAGATGCACATTTTTTTCTCCTAAAATCCAATATAAACATGATGATACAATGATACCCCTCTTTTTCTTGGGTTTAAATCGAAAAATATCGATATTACGAAAAAATTGATGTGAACTTGAATTGTAGGGAACTCAAGCAGCTGAAGGTCGTTCAATATCGAATCCTCAAAACTTCAAAATATCCGCAACAAACAATGAAGGTCATTAAAAGTCAAACCCAAAACACTACCTCAAAGTCACCTTGCCTGCGTCGCCGTGTGATGAAGGTCAAGGTCGTTCAAGGTTGAACTCGAAACGCCCCACTTCAGGTACGTTGTGCCATGTAGGTTCAAAACTTCAAGCCGCGTAACTGACTCGGGTTCATTCGAGGTCAAAGTCACCTTTTTGAAAACATGTGGAGTGAATGAAGGTCATTCAATCAGTGAAGGCATATGATATTGCAAAAAGTCATTCAAAATCAAACTGAGAACGCACTACAAAAGCCTATTCGTCTATGCAGCTGAAGATCGTTCAACGTCGAATCCTTAAATTTTCGACATAGCCGCATCGAACAATAAAAGTCATTTAATGTCAAAACACTACCTCAAAGTCACCTTTCCTGCATCGTGTGGCGTGGGTCAAGGTCGTTCGAAGTTAAACTCGAAACGCCGTGCTGGTTTAAAACTTCAAGCCGACCAACTGACTCGAGTTCATTCGAGGTCGAAATTACCTTGTCGAAAATATGGGGAGTGGATGAAGGTCATTCAAGTTTAAATCCAAATATCGGTCCCACGAAAATAATTATGTGAACCAAAATCATACAAAATTCCATTCTATACAACTTTGTTCAGCACAACTTTCCCCCCGTGAAATTGAAAATATACGTGATAATACAATGATACGATTTTACCCTATCATTTTCTCGAGTTTAAATTGAAAAATATCGATCCTACGAACAAATTGACTAAGGTCAAAATTATAGAAAATGCAATTTCATATAACTTTTGTCACAACTATTTTTCATGTACTTAAAATTGAAAATAAACGAGCTATTCAAAACAAACTAATATTTTCAGTCGTAAAACGGCTTCATATATTACCACTACAACTTATACTACTACTGTTTGTATGAATGATGTAGCCCTGAAAAGGGCTGTTGTTTTTATTGACCAGAAGGCCCACGGTTAATGTGTCACAGCTTTGACACTATTGCATATTATGCAGGCTGACACTCTTTTGAATCTGTCACACAATACAGATCTAGTCGATCTTCCAATGTGTCGGTGACGTTGAGCCAACGGACACCGATCATTAAGGCACCATCATCTTCAGATGAATTAGCCACAATACCTTAGGTCACTTAGGTCACCCTCATGACTCACAATACCCCCTCCTAAAATCTCCTCATGCATCCTCAAAACATGACCATCTTCGTCGACTTCAATATCTGTCCCGTCTCCAATAATATCAACTTCCTCTTCCACAATTCCCTCAATGTTGGGGGCCATTTCACCCCCATTCAATGACTCATCATCGGTGCCATTATATTCATCATCAAGTGATATCCTAGCTGATACAGCAGCAATTTTTTCGGAATTCATTTTGATGTGCTCTCATATACTGTGTGAGGTTCAGGATTGCAACTTGACTTTTATATGTGGTCGTGGTAGCGCTCTACACTATCCTCACCACTAGCTTTATACGTGCCTGTGTCGTGACTCACTTCAGCAAAGGCATATGATATTGCAAAAGGTTACTCAAAGTCAAACTCGGAACGCACTCCAAAATGAATAAAGGTCATTCGAAGTTGAACCCAAATATCGATCTCACGAAAAAAATTATAGAGGCCAAAATTGTGGAAAATTCAGTATTATACAACTTTGTTCATAATAATTTTTCTTGTTAAATCGACAATGAACGTTATAATACAATGATAAAATTTTATCCCCCGTTTTTCTCGGGTTCAAATCGAAAAATATCAGTATTTCGAAAAAATTGGAGTGGATGAAAATTAAAGGGGAATTCAAGAAGCTACAGATCGTTTAATATCTAATCTTTGAATCTGCGAAAGAGTCGCATCAAACAATGAAGGTCATTCAATGTCAAACCCAAAAGACTACCTCAAAGTCACCTTGCCAGAGTCGCCTTGTGATGTAGGTCAAGGTCGTTCTGGGTTAAACTCGAAACGCCTCCTCAATGTCACCTTGGGTACGTTGTGCCATGTAGGTTCAAAACTTCAAGCCGCGTAACTGACTTGAGTTCATTCGAGGTCAAAGTCACCTTTTTGAAAAAATGTGGAGTGAATGAAGGTCGTTCAAGGTGGAAGTCGCTCAATGTCACCTTGGGTACGTTGCGTCGTGTAAGTTCAAAACTTCAAGTCGCGTAACTGACTTGAGTTCATTCGAGGTCAAAGTCACCTATTTGAAAACATGTGGAGTGAATGAAGGTCGTTCAAGGTGGAAGTCGCTCAATGTCACCTTGGGTACGTTGCGTCGTGTAAGTTCAAAACTTCAAGCCGCGTAACTGGCTCGAGTCCATTGAAAATTTCATCTCCACCTTTTCCTCGAGTTTAAATAAAAAAATATCGATATTATGGAAAAATTGATGTGAAACAAAATTGTAGGGAATTCAAGTAGCTGCAGATCGTTCAATGTCGAATCCTTCAATCTTCGAAAAAGTCGCATCAAACAATGAAGGTCATTCAATGTCAAACCCGAAACCCTACCTCAAAGTCACCTTGCCAGCGTCGCCGTGTTATGCAGGTCAAGGTAGTTCAGGGTTAAACTTGAAACGCCTTCTCAATGTACGCTGTGTCGTATAGGTTCAAAACTTATCGAAAACATGGGGAGTGAATAGCGGTCATTCAAGGTTAAACCCAAAACACAACGTCAAAGTCACCTCGGCTACTTCATGTGACGAATATAGAGGTCTTCGTCAGAATACCATCCAAAAGTATTCGTCCATGCAGTGGAAGGTCATTCAAGGTCGAATCCTCAAATCTTCAAAATAATATTCATTATGTGCGAAATCAAACTCCAATGAGTGGGCGGCCCCTCTTTTATATGCTCACTCAAAAAATGATAAAGGGAAGGAGACTACATGAGCGTCCCCAAATTTACTTCAGCAAAGGCATATAACATTGAAAAAGGTCGTTCGAAGTCGAATCTTCGAAATAGCCACGGGGATAAATGAAGGTCGTTCACGGTCAAATCCAAAAATACTACCTCAAAGTCACCTTGCCTGCATCGTGTGACGTAGGTCACAGTCGTTCAATGTCAAACTCAATAGAATCGTTGAGAGTCACCTTGTTTACGTTGAATCGTTTGGGTGCAAAACTGTCTCGAATTCATTCGAAGTCAAAGTCACTTCGTCAAAAATATGGGGAATTATTGAAGATCATTCAAAGTTAAACCCAAAACACCATCTCAAAGTCACCTTGCCTGCGTCGCCGTATGATGTAGGTCAAGGTCGTTTGAAATCAAACTCGAAACACCTCTTCGAAGTCACCTTGGCTGCTTCGTGTGACGTAGAGGTCATTTCGAAGTCAAAAGTGGTGGGGGGAGGTTTTGAAATCGGCCTAAACTAACTACTCTCAATACATTTTTTGTTCGGGTGGAAACGCTTAATGCCTAAAAAATTGATACTTCTACTTCTCCATCTCGATAAAACAAAATTTGGTAATATTCAAAAGAATCTAACAATCAATATGTTCTCGAAACATTCGTTATGGAATTGAATTCTATATGCACAGGATTGCTACACAATATACATGTTGATTCACGATGGATGGCACATTAGACGTTTCTGGTGAACCAGACAAGAATCAGTCTCAGAATTCAATGGAGAGCATATCCGGACATTCTCTATCTTACTAAAATATTTTTGACAATGCGTTGTTGCCACTTCCATTAGAAAGTAGTAGCATTTCAAATGAAACACTCATTATATGATATTATTTTTGGAATCTACAAAAATTATCCGACAACTACCTATCTGTACCGTTTTCGAAATATAAATTGATATCAATGTTTTCCTTTGGAAATCATGGTATCTGAAAATGATGATATCTTCGAGTTAAGGAATACTATGGTACCGAAGTTTGGTTTGGAAATAGCAGATTACAGCCTTTTCTGGGCCTCACTCCATCACTAATAATTTTTTTTTGTTGTTCACTGAAGTCAAGGCGATGTGACCTTGAAGTGTCTGGTGCATGGATCGTTCAGAATTTTTTTTATCATATGAGATTTTGTGTGTGTGTGTGTGTGTGTGTGTGTGTGTGACATAATGACGTAATTACATTTGGTTGGTGTGTGTGTGTGTGTGTGAGAATGCACGGTACAGGGATTCATCATGTGCGTGTCTATATACAAACATACGTCTGCATACTTCTCAAAGATTCTCCACGTAATAAATGTTCCATCGGAGTGAGCCCACCAAGTTAGTAGTGATGTAACGTCACAGCAGCAACCGTTACACGGTAAGAGAGCAAGATGTTGACTCCACGGCGTGTGGCTGAGTATTGGGTATCCATCGGTGTGCCCTCACCTCTCTCGATGCGGTCGCTCTAGCCTCGCTGTCGATGGTGACGCGCAGGCGGTGAGGACTGTGTTATCGTCTGCCCTCTACGAGAGCGTAACAACCACTGTCTGTTCGTATCGACATCTGCTAACGCATCCAGTTGAGAGGGTGGGTTGGCGCATGTAGCTGAAAGGTGGGGTTGGCTATAACGTCTTGACGGACCCGATCAGACTGTATTTAAGAAGCGGACGACTGTTGTTTATGTCAGTTCACATCAAGTGAGTTAGTGAGAACGTATCATATAAAATGTATTCCTGTGACTGTGGTAAATATTTCACTCGTAGTGATAATCTTCGTCGGCATCAACTCCAAAGTTGACAAGGAGGGCCTTCAGTGAAACGGATGAGAGTGGACAATGCAACACCTATGTATACATGCAATTGTTATAATGTGATAATTCCTATGACCCAAGTGAACTCTCACCGAAGAACCATGAGTAATAAAAATAATGCATGTGATCAATTGTCTGAAGGTGTTCAAATTATAACGAATGCATTCAATTGTCGCATTACAATATACAGGGTGGAGAGTTCGGTTGTATCCACTGACCACATGTCATTTTTCAATGAGATTAGGCAGAAGGTCATTGAATTACTGGAATCGGTCATCAGGATCCATAAAAGCATCAAAGTGAATATGGAAGTTTTTGGGAATTATATTCTTCAGACTGAAGATTCGAGGGACACGAAGTCATTTAATTCCCAAAATGAAATAGTGGACCAATCTTCAGATTTGAATGCTGTTTTTGATGGATTTCGCGATGTAATTGTCGCTCAAACGACTGAATTCCAAGAACGTGACTCAGGTATTTATTTTTTGTAAATTCCAACGAGATTGAGTAGTAATATTTATTTTTGGTAATTTAGTTTGGACTTGTGAAAAAATGCTGTTTCTCGAAGTCAACATCAATAAATACAGTCCACTGGGAGGACGTTCATATGTGAAGCTGCAAATGTGAACCTGCAAATGGTAGAGTGTGCGAAGTTACGTCATATCCACATGTTTCCAATGTTTTAGATATCACAGGTATGGATTTTCCGGTTAAAGTTAATAATAAGAGTATTGAAAGATTCGAAGGTAGGATTGGTATTTCAATCAACGTTTACGGTTCAGAGAGTATATTTGACAAGGGTAAAATGAAGTATGATGTGATTGGTACATTGCGATACTCACAGAGAAGACTCCGGAGACCTGTCAATTTGTTACTCATAACTGATGACTTCGGTAATTGTCACTATTGTTGAATCAAAGATCTTTCAAGATTGGTTTCCAGTCAACTATCAGCTCATAAAGACAGAAAATATTTTTGTGATGGATGTTTGATATATTTTTCCAGTGAGAGATTGATTTTACGTCATAAAATGAATGATTGTAATCTCGTTAGTACTACAACACCAACCACCAATTTTATGATCAATAAATATGGTATGATGGTTGCGGAAAATAAATTAGTGTTTGAAAATTTTGAGAGACAAATGAGGGTGCCATTTGTAGTATATGCTGATTTTGAATCAGTACTTGAACCGATTCACCGATTCACGTGAATGAGCCAAATTCCGAAAGTTCGTACACGATTAAAACATTCAAACATGCCCCATATTCATTTGCTCATTCGATAAAATGAGTTGTTGTGTTACATATAGGGGTGTATATATATATATATATATATATATATATATATATATATATATATATATATATATATATATATATATATATATATATATATATATATATATATACAGTGTGACCCATTTAAAATGGAACCACCCCTGTAGAATGTGCATTTTTCAATCAATCTCAATTTTTTTTATTGAAATATTAAGCATGAAAAACTGTATCTTGACACTAACTTTCACAATTTTAGTTTCATTTCCAAGGCACTCTATGGTTTTTTTTGTTTGTCAAAAACGGCAAAAGTTTATTAGGCAATTTTTGTTTTCAAATTTGACTACACCACTGGATTCGTAGTCGTTATAAATCAAAACTGTCAAATTTTCATTAAAAAATATTTGTTAACAACGAAGTTACAACAACTTCAATTTTGGAAACAAAGTATTTGTTTGTAATTTTTATTCAGATTATAGACATATTTGAGATCTGACAACACTGTCATCATCAAGTAGAACACCAGTGAATTTGTACAGTGAAAATCCGAAGTCAACAGCTCAATGCGTTCTACAGTTATAACTCCTGAAAATATGGTAATGTGAGAGATTTGTGGTGCAAGCGTTTTGTAATAAAAATCTGACTACGCCACTGGATTTGTGGATAATATTCCCTTAAAATCATTCATTTGAGTGTAGGTTACGAGAAGTGGAAATTAAAATAAAAATTGAATAATTGAATAACAGAAAATTCAAAGTTCATTTTCAAGTTACGCAGTAGTAGACCAAGTTTCAGAATCTCATGTCATGGGATCTCCCAATTGCGCTTTTACCAAATCTTGATAGAATCTTGAAGTATTAATGGTCATACTTGTAAGCTTTTTGGAAGTTTCCCAATAATAAATAATAGTACTTTTGTAACAGCGCACCTGGAAAATCACATTTTATGAGATTCTGAACTTACTCTACCTTCTTCTATAGCTGATGAAAACAAAATGTATACAAATAAGTTTCAAAATATTTATTCAACAATTAATTGCCATTAAGAAAAAACTGATACTAAAATAAACATCGATTTAAAACTAAACATTCAAATTTTTGTGGCTTCTACCAAACCTCCATTAAGTTCAATACATTTATCGTATCTCTTCCGAATATTGTTTACACTATTTCTTATTTGTTGAACTGTAATTTCGGCACAAGCTTGTCGTATCCTTTGCATGAGTTCAGCTCGATTCGTTGGTCTTGTTCTGTATACTTTTTGTGTCAGAATACCCCACAGAAAAAAGTCTAATATTGTTAGATCAGGCGATCTAGGTGGCCATTCAATTAAGTCACTACCTCGTCCTATCCAATGATTTGGAAACTGGTTATTTAGCCACTCTTTAACAATCCTCGAATTGTGCACGGAACAGCCGTCGAGCTGAAAATATAAATTTACTTGTTCCGCAAGAGGCATTTCATCTATTTCGTCCGATAATTGGTTATTTAGAAATTCCAAAAAATTTTGCCCGTTTATGTTTCCATAAAAAAAATATGGACCTATTATTCTATTTTGTACTATACCACACCAAACGTTAACTTTTTCGGAATATTGACTTTTACAATTTATGATCCAGTGCGGATTTTCCGTAGCCCAATACCGAGCATTTTGCGATGAAACTACCCCATTGGTGCTGAAAGAAGCTTCATCACTAAACATTATGCAGTTTAAAAAATTTCTTGTATTCAGGTACTCGCCTTGTGCCCACAAACAAAATTCCATACGTTTCACTTCATCACCTGCCTTTAAAGAGTGAAGAAATTTAGGTTTAAATGCTCTCATTTTGTTTTGTTTAAGACATCGTCGAATAGTCTCTCTCGGTAAGTTTAAATCCAAACTGGCGACTCGTAAACTTCTGTTTGGGTGGTTTCTAAAATAATCTAAAACAACACCTTCGTTTAAATTTCTTCTTCGGTGATTATTTTTTAAAATATGTTTGCTGACTGCACCGGTTTCTTTAAATATTTTGTTAATTTTACTGACGGTGCTTCTGTCAATGGGAAGTCGATTTGGATGTCTGTGATTAAATATCCTAGCTGCTTCTCTTTCACTATGATAATTGTCCCCAGAAATTCTCACAATTTCAATTCTTTCTTCTAATGATAATTGCAAAGCCATTATTAAATACACGTAACTAACAACTATTATTTTATTTATGATTAACTGTCAAAATCACAGCCTACTGTTGATTTATTATAAAACCTTTGCATAATGAGTTCAGCTTCCTCAAATTATTGATATCTCCTCTAAAAGATTGTTTTAGCCGAGTTATGAAGAATTTACAGGAAACAATTTTTGTCCTGCTCTCTGTTTTATTATTGAATAAATGATTTCCATGCTTTAAATCAATTTGATTTTAGCGGCTATGCGGAAGAATGTACTAAGTACTGCATAACTTGAAAATGAATTTTTAATTTTCTGTTATTCTAGAATACACTTCTCGTAACCTACACTCAAATGAATGATTTTAAGGGAATATTATCCACAAATCCAGTGGCGTAGTCAGATTTTTATTACAAAACGCTTGCACCACAAATCTCTCACATTACCATATTTTCAGGAGTTATAACTGTAGAACGCATTGAGCTGTTGACTTCGGATTTTCACTGTACAAATTCACTAGTGTTCTACTTGGTGATGACAGTGTTGACAGATCTCAAATATGTCTATAATCTGAATAAAAATTACAAACAAATACTTTGTTTCCAAAATTGAAGTTGTTGTAACAAATATTTTTTTTATGAAAATTTGACAGTTTTGATTTATAACGACTACGAATCCAGTGGTGTAGTCAAATTTGAAAACAAAAATTGCCTAATAAACTTTTGCCGTTTTTGACAAACAAAAAAAACCATAGAGTGCCTTGGAAATGAAACTAAAATTGTGAGAGTTAGTGTCAAGATACAGTTTTTCATGCTTAATATTTCAATAAAAAAAATGAGATTGATTGAAAAATGCACATTCTACAGGGGTGGTTCCATATATATATATATATATATATATATATATATATATATATATATATATATATATATATATATATATATATATATATATGAAAATCATCTCAGATACCCTATACCAATGGATGCACAAACCCTCGAAGAGGAGAAACAATTCGTTGCAGCCAGAACTTGTGGTATATGTAATAAACCATTTATTGATGGTGAAGTCAAAGTTAGAGATAATTGTCATGTCACAGAAAAGAAAAGATCACATGCCGCTCATTCAAAATGTAATTTGAATTTCAAAATCCCTAATTTTGTACATATTATTTTCCACAATTCAAGTGGTTATGATTGCCATTTATTCATAAAAGTATTGTATAGGAATAAAGAGAAAGTTGATGTCATCCTACAAAAAAAAAGAGAAATATATATCTATCACGAAGCATCTCTTCACACACACACCTATACCGATAAAGATGGTATTGTTAAGAAGAAATATCTCAAAATGAGATTTATCGATAGTTAAAAATTTATGACTAATTCGTTGGAGAAGTTGGGTGCTAACTTGACCTCTGATCAATGTTTGGAGATGCACAAACATTTCCCACAAATTGAGAAATTCAATTTGATGAGACAAAAAGGTGTATTTCCATATAGTTTCGTTGATGACATTGACAAATTGAATTATCCATCGCTTCCAACAAAAAATCAGTTTTATGACAAACTCAGTTGTGAACATATATCAGAAAATTATTATGATAGGGCTAGAATAGGTGGAATTATTACACTGCACCTGGATTGTCTTGGGATGCTATGTTGAAGTATACGAATATTGGATTGGAATTACTAACTGACATTGATATGATTCACTTTTTTCAAAAAGATATGAGGTGGAATTAGTCAGTGTAGTGAGAGGAAACATATAGCAAATAATAAATTTCTATCAAATTATGATCCCAATGAACCTTCCACATTCATAACATATTTAGATGCAACAAATCTATACGGTCATAGTTTGTCACAACCTCTACCAATAAGTGAATTCACATGGTTGACACCTAATGAAATTCTTAATCTTGATGTGATGAATGTGAGTGCTGATAGTCCGTATGGGTATGTGTTTGAAGTGAACATTCATTATCCACAAGAGTTGCATGATAGACATTCAGATTTTCCATTTTTAGTTGAAAAATCAATACTACCTCGTACACAATCATAAATTCCCAAATTAATTTCAAATTTGAATGATATAAGAAAATATACTATTTATTATAGAAATCTACAGCAAGCCATCAAAAATGGATTAATTGTAATGAATACACATAGAGTATTCAAATTCAAACAATCACGTTGGATGTAACCCTATATAGATCTTAATACTGAAATGCGTAGTAGGTCTAACAACAAATCTGTCGAAGATTTCTATATACTAATGAATAATGTGGTATATGGAAAGACAATGGAGAATGTAGATAACATAATTGATGTTAGACTCGTTACACATTGGGAAAATATAAAGAAAAATATAGGTGCCAGCACTCTCATATCCAGACCAAATTTCAAAAATTGTTCAATTTTTACAGAAAATTTCGTTGCCATTCAATTGGGTAAAGTTGAAGTCCATTATAATAAACCATTACATTTGGGATTTTCTATATTAGAATTATCTAAAACAGTCATGTACGACTTTTTCTATGAATGCATCAAAGAACACTTTGGTGAAAATGTCTCTTTACTGTACACAGATACCGACTCACTCATTCTGAAAGTAAATACAGAAAATTTTCATAAATTCATGAAAACTAACATAAGTAGGTTTGATACATCCAATCACAGTATAGTTAACCAATTCAATATTCCAGTAACAAGTTCAATCTTGGGTAACTTCAAAGACGAATTTCCGAATGATCCAATCATGAGCTTTTATGGTAAAGGTGCAAAAGCGTATTATGTGAAATCTGTTGATGGTGAATTCAAGAAAGCTAATGGAGCGAAACGATCGGTTATAAAGGAATTTACATGCGAAGATTACCAAAAAATCGTAAAACATGGTGGTATGATATTCAGAAAGATGAATTCATTCAGAAGCGTGTTGCATGATATGTATACTGAATTGAAGAATAAAGTTGCATTATCATACCACGACGATAAACGATTTATCATTCCGAATACTACCCACGCTCTTTCTTGGGGTCATAATGATATTGAATTTTATCAAAACGATCCGAATGATAACATTCGGTGGATAACTAATATTATTCAATAATCACAAACTCAGGAGAGTCCACTGGATAAACTAATCAATTTATTGTCTGCCTTGATGAATAATTGAAATTCCATTCAATGTTTTTAAAACCGGAAAATCCAATATTGATGTTCATGTATGTATTCATAAATGAATAATAATGTACAGCAAACTGTAATGTGTTATTATTGTGTATTGTGTATGTATATGTAATACTTTGATGAATATAAAAATGATAAAAAAATTCATTTGTATCATTTCTATTTTCCTAACCAATTACTGCAAAGTATATAACATTATGTGAATGAAAGAAATATCAGTTTGAAAAGAATCATCGTAGAGTGCACAATGTTTGAAACAATCCATAGGTTTGGTAAACAAAAAAATGGGGTGGTATTGTCATTCGAGGTCCTCCCGGGAATGGATGTCATTATGACATGCAAAGGAGAATATTGAAAAATACAAACGAACCAATTGACAAAAGTGATCATATCTTGAGGGGAAAATTGATGGAACAAAGGAGGTCATACTTCTAACCCTACAAGCTGCAATACAATCCACAATGGGTAATGTTGTTCGCGATGCACGTCAAGCATTCGACGATAAAATTGCAGAGGCACGGATAATTTTGCTCGTAAATATGATAATCTCAAAAGTGAAAAAATATGATGCTTTGGAACAGAGAGTTGTAGTTTTGGGGAAAAAACAAAAAAAATAAAATCATCTAAAAGAACAATTCGTTCAGGCCAGCCTCAACACCCTACACAGTAGGTTAATGGACTGACACCTATCAGAAAACAACTACTCCCCTGGCTAATACCACGAAGGGCGTTGGATTATATCCGACAGGTGTCAGTGCAGGATTCTTCACTGAAGTTATTCCTGCATATGCTGTTGGCGATACAACTGCCGCAATAGATTTTCAATTATTGGAACACACTTGCAGACCGGTTTCGGGCTGTTTGGCCATTCGTCAGTGCAAGGTAGTGTATATCATCAACATAAAGTCGATAGTTTCCGATAATTGAAAATCGAATTCCGTCAGAGTATCATTCCTCGAACTAAGCTGAAGACTACAACAAACAACAGGTTTGTCGTCGCTCCATCTGCCTGTAAACGAGGTAACCAACTGCATATCCAAATTTGCCCAATTCCTCGTAAAAGGAAAGAAATCTTTCACGTATAGTCATTGGGCATACTTGAAGACTGGCTATAAATCAAATCATCTAAAAGAACAATTCGTTCAGGTCGGATATAATCCAACGCCCTTCGTGGTATTAGCCAGGGGAGTAGTTGTTTTCTGATAGGTGTCAGTCCATTAACCTACTGTGTAGGGTGTTGAGGCTGGCCTGAACGAATTGTTCTTTTAGATGATTTGATTTATAGCCAGTCTTCAAGTATGCCCACTGACTATACGTGAAAGATTTCTTTCCTTTTACGAGGAATTGGGCAAATTTGGATATGCAGTTGGTTACCTCGTTCACAGGCAGATGGAGCGACGACAAACCTGTTGTTTGTTGTAGTCTTCAGCTTAGTTCGAGGAATGATACTCTGACGGAATTCGATTTTCAATTATCGGAAATCATCGACTTTATGTTGATGATATACACTACCTTGCACTGACGAGTGGCCAAACAGCCCGAAACCGGTCTGCAAGTGTGTTCCAATAATTGAAAATCTATTGCGGCAGTTGTATCGCCAACAGCATATGCAGGAATAACTTCAGTGAAGAATCCTGCACTGACACCTGTCGGATATAATCCAACGCCCTTCGTGGTATTAGCCAGGGGAGTAGTTGTTTTCTGATAGGTGTCAGTCCATTAACCTACTGTGTAGGGTGTTGAGGCTGGCCTGAACGAATTGTTCTTTTAGATGATTTGATTTATAGCCAGTCTTCAAGTATGCCCACTGACTATACGTGAAAAAAACAAAAACTCAGGTCATCAGGTGGACTGGGATATCGAGTACTGGACATTATTCCAAATATAAGAATGATAGAACCAAACGAACATGGTGAATGTATGTATGGATGACTTCGTGGCGCCGAAGTGGAGCTGAGCGTGCACAGTCGGAGGCCGAAGCGCGCTTGCGCGTGAGCCTACCCCCCCCGGATGGGGGGGCGCTCACCGCCTCATCCTAGGAGCCCCACTCACACCCTCCAGGCCCCGCCCAACGCCTCATCCTCAACTCCCAACACTCGCGCATGCACGCCCCCATTGCGCGAGCGCGCCCTCGCCACATTCCCATCACTCGCGAATGCATGCCTATACCTTCTCAACATTCAGTACGACGACTCAAGTCATCGAGAACACCCCAGTCCAGTCCAGTGAATAACCAGAATTTTGAGTAAGTTAATAATGTTTTTTTTTTATATCAATTAACTAACTAAATCGGAAGGAAACATCTCTCGAGGAAAGGTGTAAAGCAGAGACCTCTTCGATATAGCGATACAAAAGTTAGTGACATTTATGGACACTTTTTCGTAGATTGAGTATAAATAAAAGATTAGTTTCAGGTTAGTTAGGAATATTTAATTATGGTAGTTTTAAGTTCATATTTGTAATTTCAGAAAAAAATTAATGAAAAAATGAGTGGAATAAATGTACATTGTACATTGTTTTGGTTTGGTACACATTGAACAATGCGATGGTTGGGACATTGTTCTTCACTTCGACTTATTATTATGATTTTTCTCAATTTCAATTCCAAGCTCTTCTAAACAAATATCTCACAACAATTTTTGTGTTCTCTAATTACTTGTAAATAATCTCTTGAGAAGAAAATAAGAAAAAAGACATGTTCATCGAATATAGCTTATGTCATTTTGCAATTCGTCTTCACTTCATTTCCACTCCTCCTCGCTCCTCCCCCACTTCCTTTCAGAAGTATAAAAGTAGCAATTATCTGATGGAATATTCGGTTGATCACCCACCTTCAACATGGAACCTGATTCAACTACCGAGCCATACAGACTCCTGGAGCCTCAGGTCTTACTACATGTCCATTCAAGAGGGTTTTGTTCACTCCACCACAGAACCTCACAGTCTTGGGTATGAATATGAGATTCCTGACTATAGATGGCGAGTACCTGGAACCCTATAATTTCGATGATCACCAAATGCTCTGGGGAGATGACGATGATGATGAGTCCGAGGAAGTCGAGGATGGTCCTCCACCATCCCCAATCCTCATCGAGGATAGTCCTCCACCATCCCCTATCCCGGTTGATGAGGTCCTGAATTCAGATGACGATTTGTAATCGTTTCCTCATTTCTCCCACCCTTAATCCTTTCCTTCCACGGAGTACACACTTTTCAGTTGGTGTACACGGGGCACTGCGGGGTTGGGGCAGTGTCTTCCTCCCTCTCCCTCATTAGTTTTTTTTTTCATAATAATTACTCAGAGTTTCTCATAATAATCACTGAGTTTCATGAAGATCGTCATTCTTGTTGCTTTCGAATTTCAAACACTGAATTGTTCTACATTTACACTTCACCCCCTTCATTTTTTTCCAATATGAATATAGCATCAATCCCAGTTCTACATCATTCTTCCACAATGCCGAGTGCTGATTCCACCACCGAACCGATGAGTGTACCAGAGTATTCAATGTCAAGTAGAGGACCCATCCAGGTACATGAAATAGATTCAACGTTCGATCATTTCAGTACAACCTTCGCACAATTTCTGCAACGCATATATGATCTTCCTGATGATTTTCCGAAACGTATAGAAGAAGGTATGCAAGAGGAAGTAGATGCAGAGTTAGAGATGGGTGTTGACGACTTGGACGATCTACGTGATTATGCGGACGATGTCATTAGTATATCATCTGATTCAGATGATTATGATGACGATATCATTAGTATATCGTCAGATACAAATGACTCAGATGACGACACCATCATCATTGTTTCTAATGATGAGGAGCGTTAGTCCATACCATTGCATGGATTAATACAAAAACAGCCCTTTTCAAAGCTACAACTGAAGACTGAAACAAAAACAGCTCTTTTCAGAGCTATCATTATACTTTCAAACAGAAACAGGTCCATACCATTGTTACCATTAGGTTAACATTATAGTCTCAAACAAAATGCATGTGAAAGTACCATCATCCCACTTTGTAGTACTCATCATTATATGCATATATATTCAATGATTGACAAATTGCCAACTTCAACTTTCAGTTGAAGTAGTACTCATCATATGCACAGATATTCAATGATTAGCAAATTCCCAACTTTGAATTTTCAGTCAAAGTAGTCATTTGTCACATAATCTGTGAATATTACTACTACTGTGTGTGTAAATAATGTAGCCCTGAAAAGAGCTGTTTTTTTTGACCAGTAGGTCCACGGTTAATATGTCACAGGTTTGACATTGTTGCATATCCTACATGTCGACACTCGGGTGAAGTTTGTTAAGGGTCTCTCGCAAGCATCGCACTAATTCTGTCCCAGTTCCATCATAGAAACGGTGTTGTGGGTGTTGATATGATGATACCACCATTATTGTTTTTAATAGAGTGAAAACGAAAACAACACCAACATAGCTTTTTGATGTTGTCATCAATTGTTCGGATCCACACATGTGCGTCCATCACGCAATATAAATCCATGGGATCTCTGATGTGTCGGTGATGTTGAGCAATCGAAGATCGATTCTCAAAGCACCATCGCCTTCAGATGAATCAGCTACAACCCCTTCATCATCGCCTTCACCATCCATGACCATCTCAAGTTCCATCACGTCATCATCTTCGTCGCTCTCATTAGCCTCGATTTTATCTTCCTCGCTCTCGTTACCCTCGTTTTTATCTTCGTCGACTCCAACACCTTCTTCAAATATCACTTCCTCTAGTGGAATGTTGGCATCCTCATCATCTGACTCGCCCATCCAATTATTTGCATCAACAGCAGATATTCTATTTAATGCAGCAAATATTTTTTCAGTATTCATCTTGACGTTTTCTCACAGTTGCAGAGTGAATGAATGAACTTCAGGATCGCAAGTCGACTTATATGATTGTATAGGTAATGAAAGTGGTAGGCCTCCCATTTATCACTTGACTTGTTTTGGGTGGGAGAAAAGGATATAGCATCTCAAAATATAAGTTGGTATGATGAAGTCATGCTTGTGAGAAGGAGAAGTTCTCCCACTATACTTTCACATGGTGTCAATTTGTATAAATTGAGAATGTCGGTATAGGAGAGAGCAGTCAGAGTTTCTATAAGTCGTCTCTTAATATTTCTAATCGAATTAGTAAAATGCCGTTTCCAAAAGAGTGGAATGGAAAACCAAAAGTCTGCGTCTACCCAATGATGATTGCGGGGGCTATTGTGTGCTACTTTTGCCAGGAAACAGTGCAGTGATTGTGTGTCGCGGATTCAGCTATCGCCTCAATCTCATCCACCGAAGCGAACAAAATCAGAAAATCGTTAACAATAGTCACAGTGCCTGAAGTGTTCCGAACCTATAATATTCAACAATATGGGCATTTGTAGAAATATTTGTGGTACCTGTGCTACCGTTCCAGCTCCGCTGCAACGTTGTTTGCATTTGTGATACACATTCTATGAATTTTTGGAATCATGTATGCACTACATGTAGAAGTATTTGGGATCTATGTGAGAAAGTGGGTCAACTCTACCCCAATAGGAGAATTCATTTTTTTCAATGTTGGTGTCTGGCACATGAACAACAAATATTGAGGAGGAGAATCAAATAACGTTTCACATCAACAGAGACACATTAACACTTTTGATTTTCATTGTCGTTATTGTCCTCTGTTATCAATAAATATATATTTTTTTGAATTCATTTGTATTATTTTCTCTCATTTTGAAAATGCATACAACACAAAGTATTCCTCTTAAATGACAAAGATCGTCACATGGGTGAACAATTTAGTAAAAGAGCACATGTGCCAGTTGATGAAAGAGAGCATGCGCTAGTTTATTTTCTTTTATAAAAGGTGAAGTATCAGTAACATCATCACCTTTCCTATTCACATTCTATTGCTATCACATATCATTTCTCAGACCTAAATAATCATTATCATTAGCTCTATGCCGCTATTGATTGTTGAAGATGGTTCACCACTTGTTGATATCGATCTAACTGATTTTGAAAATATTCCAGTATTACATTTATCGAGTCGTGAGTCGATAAATGGTTTTGATATTAACGACTTCCTTAACTTTGCAGATATACCGGAACCAAATGAGCAAATTGTTGTTGAGAATCCAATCGTTTCGCAATTATCACCTCTTAAATACCCTTCATCTACCCTTCCTCTTGGTGTTGATAAGAAATCTAGAACAATCAAGAGGAAGGTTACTAATGTATCTTCATCGATTGTCACTGACTTCATAGAAAAGAAACAATCAAACAATGTTGTGCAAGAGAAAAAACCCACAACGAAAAGTGACAGATCGAAGAGGAAGCGAAAAGGTGTACCTGAAGAAACGGAGGGTGATTTGAAAGCTGAATCGCTATCTTCTTTCAGTCCACTACATCGGTTTGGAGATATGAAAAAGAAAGCAAAATGCCGCCTTGTAAAAGCACAGATGGCTGTTGCTGAACATGAAAAGAGTGAGCGAGCTATTAATGATAATAAGAAAACTCTCCAAGCATTAGATGCCGAGATTGCATTAGCGAAGGTTGAATTAGCTGAAATGTGTAAAGATGCAGATGAACTCCGTTCAAAAATTGTGAATATGTCTGTGCAAGATAAAAACAATCAACATCCTTTTGACGTCCCATATAGAAATATGATCTGATAATATCCTGCTTTTCACATATTACATAATCGAAAATTAAAACAGAATTAGGCTTAGCGTCGGAGGGTTCCACTATTTCTGCATTATTGATGAATGTATAAAAACCTTATCCTTTTAAAGGTTTCAAAACATTTCGCAAGTACTGATATTTAGGTTGATTGAGTGATTTCGAATAGAGATACACATTTCTAAATCTCAGTCCTTGTGGATGTGTTGATAGCAATATCATTGCATTCGTCTTTCCACAATTTGAAGGTCCTATAATAAGTCCTCGGACTGATGATGGAAGTAGTGGACCATGTCTGAATACCCTTTGTCCATTCAATCCACACCCAAATTTCTCATCTAGATTATCTACAGTGAACTTTCCTTTCTGTTTCACAATACGCATCGTGCCATGGTTGGAGACTATATAAATGTTATTAGCTTATTCATTTCAATGTGTACCATCAAACGATACGGACGTATTGAAAGTGATCGTAAAATTAAAAGGGGTTGTGGTTTTGTTGATGATTTAGTGAACAAACTTCCTTCCGAATTACATATATCCAGAGGTTATCAATACTGTGGACCGGGTACAAAACTGAAACAACGTTTAGCTCGCAACGAACCTGGAATCAATAAATTAGATATAAATGGTGAAGAATCCCACATTCTTTTCTCATTCGATATTGATGTTGAACGTGGATACAATCTTACTAAAGAACCACACAGTATTATATATATATATATGCCTGTCAGTCCAGATATATATATATATATATATATATATATATTTATTAACCTATATATGTATATATTATATATTATATATGTATATGTATATGATTATATATGTATATATATATGTATATATATATAAAACAAACGAATAAAATGTATATATATATATATATATATATATATATATATATATATATATATATATATATATATATATATATATATATATATATATATATATATATATATATATATATATATACCTGTCAGTCCAGAAGGTCGTCAATTGATTCACAACAGTACAGTGCGTATTTTGGATGAAAAAAATAACCTTATCGATTTTGTGAAGAAGAGATTTTAATTATTTTGGAATTGAAGAAAATCGAATAACTATTGTTATGGGTTTCATTTATAATAGACAAAATCGTATTGAACAATCCCAAACCAAAACGATCTGCACCATTGAAAAGAAAAGTGTGCATAAAAAGAAGAGTGTGCATAGGGAAGCTCATTCCACAAGTGTATGCTAAACAGTTAGCACATAACGCTCTGTCTGTGAATAATCTTAAATTTTTGAAATCGATTGAATTGAAAGTGAGAAAATAACAATGGTGCTCGAAAGAAACAGTGAAAAGTAGAATATATTCGATGGACCAATGCTCGATCATTCTCTCATAAGTTTACATGAGAACACATTTAAGCCCTATGGATCACCGCTATTCAGGAATTTGGATGAAATCAGATTTGCAATCAATGATCAAGATGTTATACTAGACATTGCCGAAAGCTTCATTTACACAGAAGGTAAATTCACCTCCAGAAACGTAGCGAAAACATGCTATCTCTCGCATAATGTAATTGCATTTCTCTTTGATGAAATTCGTTACGTAATGGGTGGTGAACAAGTGGCTGTTGTTAGAAAACCCGGGATAACATCTACAATGAGAACCATGATATCATTTGGACAATCACATGCTACCACATTATTGACATCTGGCTGGGGACTTTCACAATTGAAACAAACGGTCATGTATTTATTGAAAAACTACCACTGAATTATTTGATGGGTTTTGCTGAAGATTACAACAAAAGTATCTTGAATGCTGAACAGTAATTGATTTTGATTATCGCTCGATCATTCAAAAACTCATATATAGGTGAGGTTGATGCTGATTCGGAAATAAATAAAATCGAATGGAAAATAAGACATATTGTACCAGATGTTGAACACAAGCTCAAACTTTTGAGTAGAATGAACAAAAGCGGTCTGAATGCCAAAATCAAGTTGGCTTATCGTATGTGGGACCTCTATGAACTACCATCATTACGTGGGACTTCTTCAGACATATGGGCCATCAAAACGACTAACGCTCTGGAAACTCCTCGTTTTATTATCATCGCATTCCAAAGTACTACCACATCTGAAGATAGAACACAGGATATTACTAAATTCACAACTGCCGATATCAATAGTATTCGAGTATACTTGAATTCTGAAGTTTATCCATATGAGCGTTGGAATTTGAATTTCGATAAAAAACTTGATGCTCCTGCTCATTAGGCTTTTGAGAGTTTCCAGTGGAGTTATTATGATGAAGATATGAGTGAACCTCTGATGGAGATTGGACAATTTAGAGAGAATCCTCTATTCATCATCGATTGTTCCCATCAATCGAATGCAACAAAATCATCAACTATTGATATAAAAATTGAGTTTGAGACGAGGAAGACCAAAAGTTTCCAGACAACACTGAAGAATACGCATTAATTTTGCATGATACAGTTTTAACATACAATGCATTGGATGGTTCAGTTCACAGCAGATATTGACACTCTTTGAATTATTGATATCATTTCATTTTTTTCACTTTATCATGTACTGTTTTATGATATTTTTTTATTCTTTACTGACTTATATCATGTATTTTAATTTTTTCCTAATTCATATATATCATATTTATTGTTTTGTAATCATTTTCAATTGTATATCATGGGATTTGAATAAATGAAACATGAAAATAATACAAAGTTTTTATTCGACTTTTTTGATGATTTACAGGAACATACAGACTATCTAAAATAACTTCTTTCTCATAGTCATCATTTTCGCGACCATCCTCAATTTCCTCTCGATTTTCATCATTCAATTCAAAGTGATGAATATTCCATTCTGGTAAGTATGGTTGGAGACTATACAGGAATTTTCTCTGGTTCAGTTCAATCATAACCTCACAAAGTTGACACAATTCCAATTCATTATCAAAAAATGTGTTACAAACTTCTGCACCACTCCGATAGTTCTCAGCATCACGAAGATATAATTCGATTTGTTTTTCATCATAGCATACACTCATTTTATAAATGTTTGCATGTTAGGCTCTATCGCTCAACACCTTCAATTCAGACAACAAATGTTGAACCAATGATTTGAGATCTACAACATCGATCCAATCTTGACTTGCATACTGCATCAACATCTTTGAATGGTGGAACTGAAATTGAATAAAAAAAAACAATAAGCAACTTCTAACTTGTTTCCATGATATAATACTCACATTCCCATTTTACTTGTAGCTATAAAGTGAGTGTACTCAACTAAGTTGGTAATGTTTATATTTCCATATAATTATCATCTAAATCATCTTATATATGAATATTATTAAAACAAAAAGAAATTCTAGACTAGGGATCGCGTTTTCATGCCAGCAAAACTTTGTGGGCTCTGACCTGAATACGTCATCGTATATTTACCACCCGATGAGTTGATACAAGTTATAGCGTCATCACTGAATTGCAACGAAATACGTTTTGGTAGGCATGTTTTAAATAATTTATCATTGCTTATATCTTCCAAAGTTAATAAAATTGATTTACCAAACCTTGTAGAATAAGTTTACGTATTTTCAATTATGTACACTTCATCAATTGTCAATGATGATAAGGCCTTTTGCTCTAGTATTTCAACCTTCTGTACAATCAAATTATTGATTTTATTTAAGTATAATTTTGAAACGGACATGATGAAAATATGTATGAAAATATAAACAATTTCCAACAGAAAAATACACTAACCCTCTTCCTTCTATTACGAACTGAATAACACTCTACCAATTGCTAACTGCTGCAGATATATTCGTCTACTGATTTCATAGTGTGCCAGGCATTTCTTTTATGTTAAACAGCGCGAGTCACCCCCACCATGAAATCGTGAAAGGTTCACATTGCTAGTTGCTACCCACTAGAGATGCCTGACGTCACAGCCAAACCCACCTCCCAGCTGGATGCGTTAACAGATGTCGATACGAACAGACAGTGGTTGTTGCGCTCCCGTAGAGGTCAGACGTTAACACAGTCCTCACCGCCTGCGCGTCACCATCGACAGCGAGGCTAGAGCGATGCGTTACGTCACAGCCTTCACCGCATCAAGAGAGGTGAGAGCACACAAATGAATACGCATTACTCAGCCACACGTCGTGGAGTGAACATCTCGCTCTCCTACCGTTGAACGGTTGCTGCTGTGACGTCACACCACTACCAACCTGGTGGGCTCACACCGATGGAACATTCATTACTTGGGAGATCTTTGAAGTATGCAGACGTATGTTTGTATGTTTCATCATGTACACATGATGAAACCCTGTACCGTGCATTCTCACACACACACACCAACCAAATTTAATTACGTCATTATGTCACACACACACACAAAATCTCATATGAAAAAAAAATCCCAATGATCCATGCAACAGACACTTCAAGGTCACATCGCTTCGATGTTACCAAACAAAAAAAAGCAATTAATACGTCATAGTGGTGGGGTAATCTGCTACTTTTTGAGTAAGGTGATACTTCCGCGTAATCTTCGTTACTTCAATACAGGGTAGTAAAAATATAGTTTTTTCCTCTGCTTGAAAAAGTGACTGAAAGTTGATTTTTTTTAAAAGATCAACCTTTGTATTATTACAAATTCAGAAAGCTGTTGAAATGTGTTTGGGAAAAAGCTATTTGACTTTGTAGTCCTCCGTTATCGTGTAATTCAATATTCATGTGAAAGTAGTTGTTTCGAAAGTGTTTTTTAAACACGCTTCACTTGTATGTTTTTTTTGTAACCGACTCCTTTGGACTCAATTGTAACTAACTTTAAACGGACATATTTATTTTAAACATTGTACACTTATCAAGAATCGGTGACAATACAATTATTTCATAACTTTATCTCATTATCCTGATCAGGATCGCTCGGATTATATAATTTCTTCACACAGAGTTTGCGTGAGAACAAGTGAGACAACCACACTATCTGCGTGTATATATTATATATTCAAACAAATGGGTTTGAAATTGCAAGCCTAATTAAACCAAGTAGTGAATAAATATAGTTTCATTAGTTTAATAACCAAAAAAACCGCTTGAATAGCAACACAAACTAATAAATAAAAAATAATTCGAAACTAAGTACTATGGCTTGACGTCTAATGACTTTTTATAAATCTGAAATCACAATAAATCTATTTACAAACGAATAAAATTTGTTGTGGAACAGCGTGGGACGCTAAATATCCTTTGTTATATATGTTATATATGTTTGTCAGATTGGAGCAATAATAAAAATATAATTTAAAGCATGCCATGTTTTTCTACAATAAAACATTTTTTTTTGCGAAAATATTGTAAAGGCAAAACAAGTATATTTTGGGTATCAGTGCGATTAGGTAAATTTTTGGTGATTGGGTAAGTAGATTTAGGGAAAATATTGGTAAAAGGTTTGAAAAATTGTGACTTTGAATGAAGTAATTGTTTCGAAAAAATTCCAATTTATTCGTGCAAACATATAATGAAACAACATGATCAAAACTGTCAGCATTTTCTCTTCATTCAAAAATTCTTATGGTGTTGTTTTTTTCAACAATTCGTGTAGTGTAATAATGTTTCACTCATATTAAAATTATTAGATCGCAATTACATATCAACTATCCAATTTTACAAGAGATTGTTTTAAACATTCGAATATTCTGTCCAAAACGTGTTCAACAAAAATCAAAATGAGTAGGGTTTTGTTTCCGTTGCTGGATATTTTGAATATTCTCACGAAGTTGTCCAAATTGCCTCAGAAGAAATTGTGGAGGAATTGATGCCATCTCCAATGCTATCGACATTCTACAAATATCATCTAGGATATATATAAACCAACAAAAAGGTGGGTCTGTTTTGTCCTTCTCGACTTCAGATGACTTCAACTGACGTATCACCCTCTTAAGTTTACTATAGGGTTTTTTCTCCGGAATCCATACCACTATCTTGCTTATTTTTATAATTATTCGATAATCTATGGCACCCAATGCACACCAAAATTTTTCGGTTTCCTCTTTGATACCTGAGAAATCGAAACACTGCTCTATTATAAGAATCCAAAGTTCTGAATCATATTGTATGAAGGAGGGTAATTCAAGAAATACATATCCGTTTAAAAATCCATGTGAAATATGGACCGACATGATTTTTGATGAAAGGAGAAACAGGTATATTTAGGCTATTAATGTGATTAGATAAATTTTAGGTAGATTGCTTTCTTTCTTTAGGAAGATTTTATTCAGGTAGAATATTGCTATGATGGATGTTTTATTCAAAAAATATTTTAAAATTTTTACAAAATTGTATTTTCTCTGTAGAAACTGCATTACCCAGTTTTCATATCGAGGACTGTAAAAAATCGCATTTATTAAAAATATAGTTGTAGATCATATTGATCATATATTCACTAGAACAGTGTTTCTCAAACTTTTCAAATTCACGGCTCCCTTATGTTTTTTGAAGGTTATTGTGGCGCCCGGAACGTAAAGACTACACTAGATATTTAACTAATAAAAGTAGGTAAGTGGCTGTCTGAACGGATTGCATTTTGCAATTACCGATATTATCAGAGTATTATTATTAATAGGTACCGACATATTATCTTTACTCTCAGTTATCTATGTTGTAAAACGTTTTACCTTGAGACTCACCCGTGGCCCACGGTGCCCCAGGGCGCCGCGGCGCACACTTTGAGAAACACTGCACTAGAATATAGAAAAAAGATGTATTTGATGAAGAAAAAAATTAATTCATCCATATGTAAAACTATCCTAACTTATTACTACGCAATATCACTATCTGTGAAATTAACTTATCGAGGTGTGACAAAATACAGGGCCTTTCACGACGAGCGTTCGTTAGGAATATATGGAGATTCCAAATAAAAGATACCAAATAAAAACTTGAAATTTTGTAGTAGTGGATTCTACAAAATGGCCTTCTCAACTAAAATATTTTCAACTTCAGGTCTTTTTCTGTTATACCGGAAGTTGAGGGCAACTTCCTTATTTCAATCGAAACACCCTGTATTTTATTACATTTTTCAATTCCTCAGCACATTTAAGGCCCACTTTGTATGACAATGCCTATACCCAAATTTTTTAGTTTTCGAGAATTTTTTTTTTTGTGAAAAATTTGACAGTTACAGCACCACTCTGAAAAAATCATAACTCATAGACAGTAACAGTTGAAAATATGAAATTCCACAGAATCACACCTCAAGAATCAAGTCATGAACAGGTCCATCGAATTTTTGAAAATGATCTACAGGGTGATCGAAATTTCCACCTAAAACATAACACCGAGAAAATTGATGAAACACGAATTTTTCAAATGGAAACCATACACTATTCCATTATTTTTGGAATACTACGAAAAAAAGATGTCAAATTGATTGGTCAAACCACCAACACTGACATAAAAACTTGGCAAGTTGACTTGGGTGTCACACCAAAAGGTGGTTCCACTTATGTTTCGCTTGCGTTTACGCAGCTATTTTTATCAAGTACTTTCTTGTTTTTTTTTTCAATCAAGGACCGCCTGCCCGGTACTGACGATGTCCAATAGGCTGAAATAGCTGTCTACTGGTGGCTCTTAAATTGAAATCAATATGGGAATGATCAAAAAACATTTATCTCTTTATTTTTTGATTTCCATGGAATTATTTTCCAGCAGCTTGACTGCATTAACCTCCTTACTATACTGGTAAAATGGTATTCGTTACGTATTCAGAGATAGAGTGTCCATAAACGCTCTACTACCTACTACTTAAATGTTGTTGAGTTTTACCTGAGTTCTTCTTCTTAGTTGACCTCATCTGCCCGTTAAGGTATCGAATGTTAAATCTGAAGTTTTCACGGATAGGACTATGCTGAACTGGAAATTAGAGATAATATCACAAACACGGATCAAATACCCGGAAAAACCAGTTCAGCATAGTCCTATCCGTGAAAACTTCAGATTTAACATTTGATACCTTAACGGGGAGATGAGGTCAACTAAGAAGAAGAAGAACTCAGGTAAAATTCAACAACATTTAAGTAGTAGGTAGTAGAGCGTTTATGGACACTCTATCTCTGAACACGTAACGAATACCATTTTACCAGTAAAGTAAGAAGTGAGTCGAGCAGGGTAAACTAACTTCTGAACACGTAACAGCACACCTAGATAATGACAAATGAGATTTTGTCGAAACGTCGGTGAAATTAGAGATAATATTACATACACGGATCAAATACACGGAAAAACCAGTTCAGCATATATATATATATATATATATATATATATATATATATATATATATATATATATATATATATATATATATATATATATATACAAATAGAGATTTTATCGAGTGTGCATGATATAAATCAAAAATTAAACAATTTCTGGACACAACACTCAAAAAAGGGGGGCAAACCGCGAACACGTGTTTCCGGCTATTGGCCTCATCAGCGCGGTGCAGCCAAGTGTAAAGATGGGAAACACTTGTTTGCCGAAATCAGGAAACAACACAAACGCACGGTGTCACCAACAGGAGCCAACCGCACATTGGTGGTTCCAGTTAGAAGACCTAGAATTCCCAGGCTACATCTAACATGACCACGGAGGCAGCTATAGATACCTGCGTGACATCCGGGTCCAGGATAAATGCGAATAGAGATTTTATCGAGTGTGCATGATATAAATCAAAAATTAAACAATTTGTGGACACAACACTCAAAAAAGGGGATCAAACCGCGGACACGTGTTTCTGGCTATTGGCCTCATCAGCGCGGTGCAGCCAAGTGTAAAGATGGGAAACACTTGTTTGCCGAAATCAGGAAATAACACAAACGCACGGAGTCAACAACAGGAGCCAACCGCACATTTGTGGTTCCAGTTAGAAGACCTAGAATTCCCAGGCTACATCTAACATGACCACGGAGGCAGCGATAGCTACCTGCGTGACATCCGGGTCCAGGATAAATGCAAATAGAGATTTTATCGAGTGTGCATGATATAAATCAAAAATTAAACAATTTGTGGACACAATACTCAAAAAAAGGGGGCAAACCGCGGACACGTGTTTCTGGCTATTGGTCTCATCAGCGCGGTGCAGCCAAGTGTAAAGATGGGAAACACTTGTTTGCCGAAATCAGGAAACAACACAAACGCACGGAGTCAACAACAGGAGCCAACCGCACATTTGTGGTTCCAGTTAGAAGACCTAGAATTCCCAGGCTACATCTAACATGACCACGGAGGCAGCTATAGCTACCTGCGTGACATCCGGGTCCAGGATAAATGCAAATAGAGATTTTATCGAGTGTGCATGATATAAATCAACAAGTGTTTCCCATCTTTACACTTGGCTGCACCGCGCTGATGAGGCCAATAGCCAGAAACACGTG
The DNA here is from genome assembly GCF_025532065.1 of Leptinotarsa decemlineata. Taxonomy (NCBI): domain Eukaryota; kingdom Metazoa; phylum Arthropoda; class Insecta; order Coleoptera; family Chrysomelidae; genus Leptinotarsa; species Leptinotarsa decemlineata. The sequence goes on from NW_027412685.1 coordinate 613,512, forward strand.
TCCGCGGTTTGCCCCCCTTTTTTGAGTGTTGTGTCCACAAATTGTTTGATTTTTGATTTTAATCAGACACCCCATATATTCGTGCATATTTCAACAGAGCCTGAAATTACCTTTCCAAAAATGTAGCACAGTTGATGTTTTGATAGAATCATTTTTGAAATACAGACTTTGGGCTTGCAGCTTTGGACGATGCGGCGATAAAACAGAATGCAATTTGTATCGCGAGAGGTATCAAGAGAGAAGACAACCTTCAATAGATATTTTCGCAATATTGCGACAGAGCCTAATTGATGGTGGTAAATTTGAAAAGAAAGGGCCTAAATTATGTGAATCAAATAGGAAATAGGAGTTGGAAGAAATAGTCGTTTAGGAGCTGTTGAAAATAATTCCAAAAACTTGATAATATCAACAGGCCTACCAAGAACTAACGTTAGGAGAATTTCGACACGAATTCAAGCCATACAGGACCAGAAGAGTACATCAACTCAGACCAGGACATTTTGAATTCCGCGTGGCTTTTTTCCAGTGGATCCTGGAAAGTTGTAATCAAGTACGTGGATTTTCGTTGAATTGTATATGAACAGATGAAGCTTACGTGAACAGTGTCGGCATTTTCAACCGTTACAATTCTTTCACTTGGGCACAACAAAATCCTCATTCTATTGTGGAGCAAAGAAGTCAAGTAAGATTTGGATTTATTATGTGAGCAGGTGTTTTCAGGGGTAGAATTATCGGCCCATCCATTAATAATTGCACTCTAACATCTCAGATGTATTTAGAAATTTGAAGGTTATATATTGAACTCCACTAATGCAGCTCAGTAAAATATATTTTCAACAAGGCGGGGCTTCGCCTCACAACACTACAATTGTCACCAAGTTTTTGGCTGCAAATTTTGGTAATAATTGAATAGCCAACCAAAGAGCCAACCATTGGCCGGCTAGGTCAAAGTCTACATGAAAAACCTAAAATCTCTGTATTTCAAAGACGACTCTTGCAAAATATCAAGTATACTACATTTTTGGGAAGGTAATTTAAAGCTTTTTTGGAGTTTCCTTTCAAAAGGGTCCAATTTGGCCTACTCTGAACACTTTAACAAGTTTTGGACAACTCGTAAGAAAAGAGGACGAAAGGGAAAATTTTTGGGATTCACGAAATAAGCTGTGAGGATTGTGTTGAAAAATATGTTGGTCAAACTAAGCGGACTACAATAGAACACTACAGGGAATGTGTTTCACATATTCGATTTCATATATCTGATGAGTCGTTCGCACTAGTTCGTAATTACAGGTAGGAAAAAGAAAAGATCGAAATTCTTCATGGTGAATTGGTGTTAAATTTTCTTGCTCCATCACTGTTCGATGAAGGTTGTATTTCCTCAACTCCTCACTATATGAATATATTCAGTAAATTCAAGTACTGCAACTCAAAGCACGATATTGATTTTCCGAGAATTCTTGCAATTTCGTGTTTCAATAAAAGATGGCGTCTCACCATACAATAATCATATTTGATATGATATACTTTTGATACAAAATGAAATATTCGTACGTATATATAGAAGTATATTCGTAAAAGGTAGTGAATGTGTATGACATATTAGAAATTTTCCTCAATGGTCAGCTTACATGATTTAGAAAGAAAGTAATATATATTAATAAGAATTTTTCCAACGAAAATAAACGACAAGAAAATAAAATTTGTCCCTTCAGCATTTCGCTTTCTTGCATCATATTTTCCTTTAGTAATAACTATTTCAAACTCTTTTCAAACTTTTTATTTGAAGACATGGGGTAGCAGTTTTTTTCCGGCAGATATTTACCAGACACTATGGTGTAGGTAGTGGGGGGAGATGAATAATTCGAGATTTTATTTAGATATATTCAATTTCTAAAACTCATAGTCATTGCAAATAACATTTTTTTATGGTATCCAAGGTTTAGGTAATAATTTAGATGAATTTCTTGTATTTACAGTCGGAAACCTTTCACTGAACAAGACTGGTGAATTGAAGTACCGGTTGTCAACAAATCTATTAGAAGAGTCATAATTTCTAGGTACCGAAATGAAATTTGGTATCGGTAAATTGAACATAAGAAAGAGAGATTTTGTATATTTTTCACTTTCTGGTCACTATGAATGGCTTCGATTTTGGATTTCTGAGAATGGAACACCTTATACGTTTTAACTTTTTTGAATATTTGACACTTCTAGAGCAGAATATCATATTTTTCAGTTTATACGTCTACTCACAATTCTTTTTGGAATCAGTTATATTGCATGGAGGTAACCAGGATCAAACGAAAATTGATCCAAGGGCCTCAGGTGATGTCAGAAAATGATAATCTCAAACTTTCAGGTACTACTATGACCACTATACTAAATTACCTTTTCTTATCTATCATTTTTAAATGGCGACTATTTTTTGACAAACACTTTTCAAAAAAAAGTTTTTTAAATCTGAAAACACTAGTTTAGTTGCGATTTAATTAAAAATAAGAACATGAATCGAATATTACTGAGGAGAATACTAAATGATTGTCAATGTTTCTTGGTGAATAATACATGTTCGGACTTTTCGGAAAAACAAATTAAATCAAATTAAATACAATGTTACGATCATAAGTTAGTCCAGTTGGTAGGAACGCTGAATTGTGAAGAAAACAAATTATTATGACCTGAAATGAAAATGAGTTTGATAACCTGTTAAATATTGAATGAGACGTCAATTATATACGAACAACTAAAAGAGTGAAATAAAAATACATTAAAATGTCGATTCATGACGTTTCGATTGTTATTATCAGCAAACGTCTCCTGATCCAGATCTTTCGGGAACTTTTGTCTCTCCCCAATCTGTTCTCACTTTCTGGTTCAATTTTATGAAGACTGTTTTCCAGCTTGATTGGAGGTTTTGATATCTTACATATATCCACTACAGCTTGGCTGAATGTGTTTTTTGTCAACACGTTCTGCAACATATTCGAACTTCCTCTTGAACCAGTGATTATTCCTGTAGTTGAACCACTCGAACTGATGCTTTGCTATTCTCGATTCACTGATTTCTCCTCTGATTGATCGTGCATTTAGGCTTTGTAACACGAAGGAAAGTCTCGACAAGGAACTATACTACATTAGGAAAGATCTCCAGCAGAATAATTACTCCAGAAATCTTCCTCATTCGAAGAACTGTCGAAGCGGATGAAAAAAATCGAGTTCAAATACAATAGTAGAACCTTCTTTCAAATACAATATTAGAACTTTATTCAGATCCTGGAACACCATTATTAGCAGCCTCACATAAACCAAACCACCAAACGCGGACTGCTGTTCCATTGATTGCATATACCAGATACTATAAGAGTGTGGTAAACCAAGAGGCCGTTTGAAATATGTATTTGCAAGCACAAGAAAAAACCCAGCGGTAAAAAACCAGCAATAGTGGGAAAAGTGGATATTGTTTGGACTCATCAACATACCATCAACTGGTTCAAAGCTTCGATAATCCACAGGGAGGAACACTGGTTTAAGAGGAAGTTCAAAGACTCTGCATACATGTTAACAAACGACACCTTCAGCCAAGCTAGTGTGGAGATGAGCAACATATGGAATATTCAAATCGAGCGGTAACACACAATACTTGCGGGAGACAGAGGAGACCGGGGAGATGTAAAAACACCCGAGTGATCTATAAAATCTCGACTATCAGGAATAGTCAAGTTATCATTCGAAAACAGCTATCAATCGAAACGTCATGGAATTACTCAGTTTGAAATCTCCTCATCATTTGAATTTTTTTGTATTTTTTCATTATTTATCTTGATTTATTCCTTCAACTGTATTTTTATTTCACTCTCAATTGTTTATCAATTCATTTTCATTTCAGGTTACGATAGTTTGTTTTCTTTACAAATTAGGGTCATCACAATTATTTGCTATTCATTTTTGCATTTACTTTTGTAACTATAGTCTATTTCAAAAGAGTGTAGAGTAATAAATCATGAAGTGTCATAAAATTTGCCTGAATTTCGTTGTCGTCCATGGGCGTAGGCAAATCTTAGGATTATTAAACTTAATAATTAAAGTAAATTAAAAATTACAGACATAGATAATAATAAAAGGCCATTTTTGGGAAGTAATTTGGTCTAAAACTAAGTACCTACATGTATTTAGGTAAGTAAAATTTCTTAAAAAAAGATTAAGATTAATTTTAGTGGTTCTTGTAAACTTATTTAATATGCAATTTGGGTGCATATACTTGAGCATGATTTCTCAAAAAAGGGTTAACACTTAGTTCCGAGGTGCCATGTCATTATAATAATCCCTTTTTGACCCTGCCCACCAATCATGCAATACCTATTAAACCCAGGTAATTAAGAAAAAGGGTTTAAATATATTGTAATGGTGTCTTAAACATTCGAGTTATAATAGTAATTGTTACTACACCAATTAAACGTACAGTGATATTGTGATATAGAAATAGTGAAAAAGTTATAAAATGGGGACATTTACTCCAAAGAAAAGAAGTGTAAAAAATTCTCCGCTATCTGTTTGCGAAAAAGTTATAATTTTAAATGTATATGATTGCATAAAACACGATCACCCTAGTTTGTCTGTGCAAGAAAGTGTTGAGCGATGTGCCCGAATGACTGGAATTGGACAGTCCACGATTTTTAAATTATTGCGAGAAAGAAAGATATCAGGCCAGGTAAGTCCATGCAAGAGAAAATCAGGAAGACCAATAAAAATCTTAGATGAAGACACCAAATGTGACATTCGAAGAAAAGTTCATTCGTTTTATTTTAAAAAGGAAATACCCACTCTTGAAAAAATACTTATCGAGATAAGCCAAGATAACGATATTCCTTTGTTATCCAGAAAACTTTTATGGAAAACTTTAAAAAGTATGAATTTTGCCTGGGAAAAGCACAATCGAAAGGCACTATTACTGGAAAGTGATGAAATTGTTTGCTGGAGACGAAAATATTTGACAACTATAAAGCAGTACCGCAGAGAGCAAAAGAAAATTTTTTATCTTGATGAGACGTGGATAAACGAAGGTTATATAGTCAAAAAAATTCAGACGAATTCAGTAAAGAAGGAACTACTAGCCATAGTAAAACAACATAAATCTCGCTTCATGAAATATGCCGTAGAAGATGTAGCAGAAAAGTATAAAGTAACTGTGCTGCGCCTACCGCCATATCATTGCGAATTAAATCCTATAGAACTTATATGGGCACAAGTTAAAGGATATGTTGCAAGGCACAATACCACATTTAAAATGAAAGATGTCAAGGTATTGTTTGATCAAGCCATTATGGAAATCACATCAGAAAACTGGCAAAAAGCAATCCAGCATGTTTTAAAAGAGGAAGATAAAATGTGGGAACTGGACAACTTGGTCGATCAGGTGGTTGACCCTATAATTATAACACCAGGGGATGATGACAGTTCTTCGGATGAAGACTATACTGATGTAGAATAATTTAATTGAATTGTAAATATACTGTAGCGGGATAAGCAATCTGGACAGAGACCAGTGTATCAGTGACAGTGACACTTTTGCTTAGGTTAGGGTTTAGAATTAAGGGTAGTCTAAATAATTATTTTCTCGGAAGGTTCTCGAAAATTGTACCTAGTAATCTCTAGAACATTCAATTAGGGTATAAATAGAGTGTTGTTAAACGTTAAGGGAAGTTCACAGTTTTAGTATTGTTCAAGTGTCAAATTGTAATAACGTATCCAGTAAAGTTCTTGTCGTTTTTGTGAATAAATTGATTTAAAGTCCCCACAAGTGTTTCAATACGTAAAGTTCGTTCGTGTGTGTTTGTGAGTATTTCCCGATTTCGGTTCGTATATATTTTATTGTTACATTTTATATTTTTTTAATAACACTGTTCTGCTGTATTAAATTTTTATTTCCTTTAATATTATTTTTATGAATGCATATTCTTTTGGCAATTATCCCACTAGCGCGCCTCTGGCTCAGTATTTATCCGTCGATAACAATGGACAAATCCCTTAAAACAGGGTAATACCTACCTGCTCTTTATGAAACGACATAATTTTGCAATGCGGACTAGGGAAGTGACAGAATTTATTGACGGATCACCCTGTAGCGCTTTTGAATACTTAATGAGATTTTATTACTCTACACTCTTTTGAAATAGACTATAACTCAACCGAATATTTCGTTAGGATTAATTACAGTAAATAGGTATTTTCTCAGAAATTTAAACATTCAATTCAATTTCATATCATTTGTTCTCCGTTTGAAATTCAGCGAAAACAACATTTTCCGCTGTTCTTTTTGTGTTCAGGTAGTTTTCTCATGTATTTCTTAGATTGAAATACTCATTGAAATATTTATCGGAGAGACATTCACTTACTCTGAGCGTTGGATGATGTTAAATTCAAAGAGATTGGGTCCACTCTGCAATCCACTATGGAGCAAAAAACTGTGGCAATTGAAAAATTTTCTTCACAGAATCTTGATTTTGATCTGAATCTGAAGGCACATATGAAAACTCACAGAAAAGAATGACGAATGAATCAATTTGACAATATTTACAAATGCTTCTGTATAAAAAATTGCAGTCATCTCTTCAATTGGGGTTTGAATTTTTTTCACGATCAAATGAATCATTTGATTTTCCGTTTAAAACTAACCGAATTTTGCCTCTACCTCCAGTTCAAACGCAAATACAGGGACGCTTTGGTAATGAGCTTCTCAAGTAGCAAATTAATAGGTACAGCCTTGACATTACCATCTCCTGGTGTTGCCTTTCAGAATTAATTGGAAGAATGAACGCTTATGATTATCTGTAGTAGGTGAATATGATAATGAAAGGACGTACCTACATCTGGCATGTTTTAATATATTGGAACCTATTATTCCAGTAAAAAACGTGATTCGTTTCCTACTGTTCCTTAGGAGAGCAAATGATATAATGATGTTGAAAATGAAAATGAAAGAAGTCAAGGTGGATGAGAATTACAATTCTGGCACTAATCAAACACGAGTCACATGTGAGAAAGTTGGTTTTTCAATTGGTTTCCTCGTTGAACACTTCTTTAATAGGGTGCTGTAGCTCTTAGTATACCACTGACATGAATCCATAACGAATTGTATATGAAACCAACATCTGACATTTCATAAAACAACGTAAGAACGTATATAACGAACGTAACTACGTATATTGAAGATTTAGCTCAACTGAAATATGTTCATAGAGAGGATTACTGAAAACTGGAATGTTTGTGACTTCTTGTTCTGACTTTTTTATATGATCTTATCTAGAAAAAATCAGAAACCTAAGGAGGAAAGTAGTATATAACAGCTGAAATAAAAGAAGAACATATTCAATTTCATACAATTAGATACGATAAAGTTTAGGTCGTACGGTACTTACTATGTTATTATGTGAGTGTGTGACAACTTCAGCTTTGCAAGTGTGTGACGAGCTACATTGAATTTGAGTTTCTGGTATGTTACAGCCACTTATAATTAACCAGAAGTAGACTTTCGATACTGACTAATATTGCACTAGTTATCGTATGAAAGAATAAATTAAAAAACCACTTTCAATCCCAATACGAGAGGGTTTCTTTATATTCAACAACTATAAAAATTTACATTCCAATCATCCTTATCACTGGAGAGTGAGGCTTTTTATAATTAGGCATCTTTGATAACATACACGACAAGATAATGAGTGAAACTGAAGTTTCAAATAATCAAATTTCAGAGGAAATGATCAAATGCAATAAAGAATTGAAAACAATAATAGAGGCAGTGGAAGTTAGATTATCACTAAAAATTGAAGAAGTGAAATATAGAGTTGATAAAGTTGAGAATGAAATAGATTATTGAAAAATAAGATAGAATACTTGGAGAGAGCACTGAGAAAAAACAACATTGTTCTCTTTGGAATAAAAAGGAAACAAAATGAGACAATAACTGTAAATGAAACTACTAAGATTCTTAAAGATTTATTGGATATAGATGTTGTTGAGTCTTCAGGAAGATCAGAAAAAAGTCCTATTGAAATTGAATTCAACTCTTCCATCAAAAAATTTTCGGTTCCCTTTCAGCCCATGTAGTACAAGTGAGAGAAGGAAGTCATCGGCTGAATTTGTTGCAGACAACAAAAAACCGCCATGCCAAAATCTTCTTGATTTCCATGGTGTAGCAAAAAAAATCGGTTCCTGAATTCACTGCCCCAAAAATTTGCCGTCCTAGGCTCAAGCCTACTCAGCCTGCTGGCTCTGCCAAACAGAGGCAATCCATACTGTCTTCAGACAGAAGTCTCTGCATTGAATAAGGAGTCTCCGTTATATTTTATTTGCAAACAAAAACTCTTAAAGGGAAACAGAACGCTAATTTTCAAAAGTAGTCCACTCATACATTATTTGTTAGAAATAGAACTATTTTTGCTTTCTTCCATAATCAGAAAATGATTATGAGAGGCTGAAAAAACGGCCCTTGAATACTAGGAGTAATTTGTTTTCACATTGATATTAATCACTTGTGCTATAGCCTCACATACAAATTGATGTCAAATAATCTGCTGATAGTCGGCTCATTATGTAATGAAACAGATTCAAAGTAAATTAATTCCAAAACTTCTTGTTCCAGTAACTTAGTAAATCTATACATAGTTTAGTAATGTCTACTCATTCCTGACAAGTTTATAGTTAGTTGGAAGGCAATTAGCTTCAGAATAGGATTTCGTTGATCATTGTTACGTATTCAATTATCGATGCAGATGCATAGTCTTATATCAGTTTTTATCAGTTTCAATAGATACGAGTATTAACGCGTAGTTATTACACAATCCACCAGACAAAATATATTTGAATGAAAATTTAAATCATAAATGGTCAAGACAAGTTCTAGTAATGATATTTTGAATGAATTATAATTACTAGACATACATATTTAATTACGTAGTTTTCCCATTTCACTTTGTGCTGGAGTACATGTTGTTTTAAACACATCTTATTATTCAGTGTTTCAATGGATGATAAAACAAAGGCATGTTTTTTAACATATTCAAAAACTGATGGAATACATATATTGGAAAACAAATGAATCTTGTGGTGCCAAATTCTAAATATTCTAACGTTGCAACATAGCACACAATAGTAAATTTTTCATGAATGAATAAACAAACCTAACCTTTAGATATACTGGCTTTTGCCCGATAGTGTTACTTGTAATTACAATTCGTGTCTGAAGTGTTCATCAGGAGAATTTATCAATAAAATAGAGAAAACTGTTTTCAGAAATATTTCAAAACTTTTTCACAGAATTAAATAAGATATATATTGATATAAGATATATTTACAGAAGTTTTCACAACAAAATATTCCTAAAGTTCTAGTAATACATCAGTTATAATATATTGACGGTAGTACCAAAAAACTAAAAGTTTTTCAGTGATTCACAGTTTTATACCTTTCGTTTTCAGTAAAGTGATTCTTTAGCATTGTTATAAATATGTTGGAGTGCCCCATAACTCCAGTCATTCTTCCAAATATATTGAGAGCGCATCTATTGAAACGTATTCAGCATCAATCATTAAGACATCAAGAGGGGCAATCGATAATACAAGCTGGTGGTAAATTGACTACATCCTTAGTGAAACTACCACTATGGGGGACATAGTAGTAGCACAGGTAGTATGTCGATGTCACCAGGAGAGTTTTTTCCACAATGTCATATCCCCAACCTCGTAATACCATCGAACCATCATTGGTCTCGTGGTCAAAGATAAGTTGCGCTAACGACAATAAAAAAATAGGCAGAGTGCGAAATCTGGCTCATTTTGGTATAGTGTTAGCAATGAGAACCATACGAACAGCAGCAGTGGAAACATTATTGAATCTGTTCTCTTTACGTTTTATAATGGGGTGAAAGTATGCTAATTTGGAATAAAAAAATCAGCGAAGAAAAGATCAAAAAGAGATCTAAAACAACAATGCTGAAATGCTTACTTATTCTCTGTATAAAAATATTGCAAATGAAATCAAGACCAAAATCAGAAAAGGAAGATACAGGAAAGCAAGATTCAAATACGCCAAAGAAATCATCAGTAGAACCAGAAAAAAAGACAGTAGAGAAGGTATATTCCTAAAGAACGATCATGCAAACAGAATCTCGACTCAAATTCAGACGATATACTATATACGATATATTGGCCAAAAAAAATCAGTGAAACTTCTGAAAATCAGTATGGAAACCCCTCCGTAGTATAAGTTTCATTTGTTCCATAGATGCCTTGGTAAGGGGAAATTTCATCACATGTTTTTTCTGAGGGTTTTTTTTGTTGAGGATAGGAGATTCTAAAGGTTGCATCACTGACCCAGCTAATACCACTATTAGCAGATCGAAACATTATGGTCTGCGAATGGTATCATCCAAAGATGATTTGCCAATGAAAGACGTTCAAACACTGTCTACATCTTTTTATTTTTACTCATATAGATGACAATAATTAATAATGTGACTTGATGAACGTCGATTCAATTATCCGTGGCCGCGAAAGCCCCACTCACTTCTATATTTCATTTCATTATTCCGAATCGTTAACAGTTAGAAATTAGCAGAATATTACCCCATAAAAATCAATTGGGGATTCGCGTTCACTGAAAGTATATAACAACATATTTAAAGAAACTCTATTTGCAATAAAAGCGAATGACTGTGCAGCATTAATATCAATTTAATGCACGTTTCAACTCAATATAGCTGTCAAAAAGATATATACTGATATTTATGGCGGTAATCAAGCTGAAGGAATAAATATCTATAACTGAAGTGGAGAGATAGAATATTTTATATATAGATTAATGATGAAGTTCGGTTCAAACTTTTCTAATCATTTGATATGCTCATATCTATTGATTTATTTGGAAGGTATGGCAAAAAATTCAGATTTACATACTGTAACATATCATACTCTTACATCATACCGTTACATACTGTTACTCTTATATAGCTAATTCTGTTAATTCTTCATCTGGTTGAACTAATTATCACAGTCAACAAGATAACTGATGAAAAATTTTGTTTAATCGTTTTGGAAGTCAACTTATTGTGTATGATGTAGCTAAATGGATGGGTAATGAATTTTGAATTTTATAGAAAATTTATTGTTTTTATTTATTTTTGAAGTTTTATAAATTTGGGTTGGATTTTTTTTGAGTTGAAATTAATATATCTCTCCGTATAGGAATTTTTCCCAACAACTCAAGCGGTAATCAAGCTGAAGGAATAAATATCTATAACTGAAGTGGAGAGATAGAATATTTTATATATAGATTAATGATGAAGTTCGGTTCAAACTTTTCTAATCATTTGATATGCTCATATCTATTGATTTATTTGGAAGGTATGGCAAAAAATTCAGATTTACATACTGTAACATATCATACTCTTACATCATACCGTTACATACTGTTACTCTTATATAGCTAATTCTGTTAATTCTTCATCTGGTTGAACTAATTATCATAGTCAACAAGATAACTGATGAAAAATTTTGTTTAATCGTTTTGGAAGTCAACTTATTGTGTATGATGTAGCTAAATGGATGGGTAATGAATTTTGAATTTTATAGAAAATTTATTGTTTTTATTTATTTTTGAAGTTTTATAAATTTGGGTTGGATTTTTTTTGAGTTGAAATTAATATATCTCTCCGTATAGGAATTTTTCCCAACAACTCAGGTGGATTCTTGCTCAAATATAAATGTTAGTTACCAGGAAACAACACGATCTGCAGAGGTTCCTGTGGATAAAATATGGAAAAGACACAATAGAGATATGAATACAGAACAATTCAATAAAAGTGTGAAATAATATCAAAAATTATAAAAGTTCGCCAAACAATCTATCCTAAAAATATGTTCTATGCTACACCTGAACTGTGACTTGAATACGGAACGCACTTTATTTTGTGGAAAGTGTTCTGACATAAATCACCTTCCCATTATTTGCAAATGCAAGAAATATTCATGAATATAATTTCAAGTTCATTGTCCTCATTTGGACAAATATTTTATATGCATATATATTTTATTCGGTGACAAGTTTGAACTTTGAATACTGTTGGTATAAATACCTGGTTTTTCTCCTTCATGTTTGAAGTGATGTACCAATTTGATGAAAATCGCCGGGACTGGCCTTTGGAAATGCGAACTCTGCTTTAAGATACGTTCTCTATTTTTTTCCTTGATGTATTGGCTTTTGCAAATAGGTAGTATTAGATTTCATTCAATTTTAATTTATTATCAATAGAATACATAGATTTTGATTATTTTTGACCTAATTTTCAAATATTTGTGGAGCATGAAATTAGCGTAGCTTCCTCTTGTGGCTTGGGAAGGACTCCCCTTGTTGACAAAAAAAATGAATAACCTCTCATCTGCTTGGATACGAATCACTAATTGTCACAAGTTCAAATTTCGAAGTTAACTTACAGTTTTGATACTTACTTCTAAAATTAACTGTATTTCTTTTATATGTCCACGAATTTTATATAACCTCACTCATATATAAATACCGTAATTGCATCTGAGCATTATTCAATGTTCATAGGTTAGCTTAGGTCAAAAATGAATGGGTCCATTCGACGCTCCACCGTGGATCATACCTGTTCACACTCGACCAAATAAACCCAGTTTCTCAACGAAGCCGAATAGTTCAATCAATCAATCAATCAATCAAGATATGCTTTATTGTCAGAAAAACATAATTCTCGTAGACAAAGCTATACAATGTGATTTGGTCAAACAATTAGTTAGATTACATCTACGTAAAAAGTCCCAATATCTAAATCCAAATACTAATATACATAAATTGAGATTTATACATGTTTCACAACTCTACACATGATTTTTATATTGTTATGGTTATTAGTTTTTAGGGTCAGATGGTCATTTACCACAGCCCGTAAAGTTTTATTGTGGCTTACACCTATTCACAGCTTTGAACAAATAAATTCAGCTTCTCAACGATGCCGATTAGTTTATATGGTGAGTGATCTTTCAGGTCAGATGGAAAGACTGCGACTCTGCCAAACTCTGAAAACCTGATTTGGTCCGCAGCGGGGCAGGTACAAGGTATGTGCTCTGCTGTTTTATCATTAGCTGAACAGAGGCGACACACATTGTCTTCGGACAGTCCTGTTAGACAGTGACCTGTTAGACATTGTAGTTCATCCCTACTGTAGTCCAACAACTGTTTGGTTTCAAGCTTCGAAGGGTAAATGAACGCCTTGGAGTGAGCCAATCCTTGAAGATTCTGCAAGAAGTCCATGAATTTCCTTGCCATCCAGGTGTTTGGCAAAGCGTAGAGCGATGTCAAACAAACCTTTGTGAGAATAAAAGTTTGTCGGATATAATTCAATATCCAGCATGGTATTAGCCGGGAAAGTAGTTGTTTTCCGGTAGGCATTTACGAGAACCTACGGTGTAGGTAGTTGGGAGAGATGATTATTATTTTCTTATACGTATATATCTCTCCTTGATACAGTCTTCAGATACGAAATTTCACGTCAAGAGAATGGAAAAATTTATGGCATATTGGATGTCCTCTTCCACTCTTATCCACTGATCGGAATCACGTTGATCTCCTAATGCCAGCACGTTCCTTGATCACTCATTCAGTAAAGTTCTCTCCGTCCAGATTTGAGAAATATCCCTAACCAAATCAAGCCAGTAGATTTTAACAAAAATGAACTCGAAATATATCAATCAGTTGGAATGTCGTAAGAGAAGAAAGATAATACAGGATAGTCTACATGTTGTTAATGTAGTTTTGATCACAGAAAACCAACCTTCAATATGTTGAATCTTCAGTGGAGTCCTGGATCTCCATTCACGGATATATGAAGTGAAATCGAATCGAAAACCGTGTCCATTGCCTCTCGAAGAAAGTTAATCAATGAAGATGATTTGATTTCTTAAAGTGGAGAAGTATATGTTCCAGCTTTGACATCGAAGTATAATGCGCCGCAACACGGAAGTCATAGCAAACGCTTAGTTACCATGTTTTGTTGATTTCTTCATTATAAATGATTATTTCGAATTCACTCATCAAATTATATGGGAATTTCATAAAGTCTCTTCCATACACTTCAGCGTAGAAGATTGAACGCAGATATCTCCTTCAATCTGGAATGCTTCCAAGACATGCTGTTGATGTATCATGATTTTAGATTGAAACTGGTTACTTTCAGCAATTCGAACTCTCCATGGAGATGAGGCTTTGTCCTTATAGCGATAAGATGATGAGGAAGGAATACTTTTTTATGAATCTACGATAGTCCATATAATTGGGGGGCTTGCTGTAATGCGGTGTCACCGATGAGATTTTCGTTTCCCTTTATGGACTGGTAGATCTTTTTGTTCTGTTAATGATGTGGGATCTTATGCAATCTTTGTGTATAGCCCATGATGATGTTTGAGAGAGTTAGGGTTCCGCCAGGCGAAGAAAGTAAAGTCAACTCACCTGGAATCCTGGACTTCTCTGGCTTCGGTGGTTTCCACCGCTCTTTCACACGTAATGCAAAATGGACTGTATTCTGGGTATGGACTTATCGAAAAGAAATGCACTTTTTCGGGTCACGTTTCTCGGGTTTTTCGAGATTGCGATACGGCTTGGAGTTGCTATATTCAACGCTAGCTTCTCGGTGAGAACTGACATACCATGTGGCGGCTGGCCAGAAATTATGATACAGCGGGAGCAAAAAGTGAGGGACAAATAATTTGATAGAGAATCTCAAATATTTCTGTTGAATGACCGGGTAATGGTTTTTGAGAATAAGTAACATAATATATAATAATTAAATGCTCAACCTAAAAGGGAAGAAAAAATTTAACTAAACTAGGAAGGGACGAGGAGTGAACAGCCCGTTTTGAAGTACTGTCCAATGTTCTGCTTGTAGAATTCGGCCACAACAGTTGTATTCTGAAACATTGTCTCGTTTGAATCCTCAGAATCAGAAATTTGTAGTTTTTTGAAAATGACATCAGCTATAGGTTTATATGAGTAATTCTTCAGAACAATTCATTTTTTGTGTCGATAATCGGCTACCTAGTATGCTGACTTCATGTTATGTGTATATCGTTCATAAGTATACAATATCATAGAGATTATCTTTCGTCAATCGTCAAACTTGATAGAAGTCAATCTGAAATAAGCAGGTATCTTATATAAATACATCAAATCTATGAATTACTAATTTCAATAAATTACACTAGTTTACAGTCAATTTACGACTGTAATGCCAACGGCAGTGCTTTGTTAATCGTTGGTCCCTAAATGCGAAAATGATAGTAAAAATTTGCTAACAAGTAGGATTTTTAAGTTATGATTTTTTTCATAAAAATTTAATGAACATGACATTCCAAATTTGCTTTTCCCCTACATTGAGGAAATTGTTTAAAATCTGGCAACACAGCGGTTCTGCACAGTATTCGAATCTGCTTCCGCTGTATATGAGACTTGTAACGCCGCTTCTCGAAATTCCTACTCAAAGTTTCCAGAAAATACCAGAAATACAGAACCGTTATAAAAGTAGCAGGTTGAAAATGGGATCATCAATATTGGTAAGTATTAGAGAAACGAGATAAGCAAACACGCGAATTTTAAGAGTATTGTATTAGTGTTATTTTTGTGAATAAAATGAGTTGACTCCTGTAAACGCAGTATCACATATTTGAACTCGACGTAAGCAATAGTACAAAAATGTACAAAGTACAGAAACGTGGCTGTGTTAATCCCGCAGATAATTTTTGCTATATATATATATATATATATATATATATATATATATATATATATATATATATATATATATATATTTACTGCTTCGCTTCGAGAGGTGTAACTGATGTTAGGTTCTTCTTGTGGTGTTTTTATATGGTTTCGCTTGCGTAAGTTGTATGGATTTGTTACCTGTTTTCCTACCTGACGATTGTTGATGCCTATTGGTAGTTCTCCTACCTGTTTTTCTACCTGAGGGTTGTTAATGGCTTCTGGCGGTTCTCCTACCTGCGATGGTTCATTATCAATTTGTGGTTGTCTTTGGTGGTTGTTTTTAATTATTGTTTTCCAAATCCTTGGGATGTTTAGTGAGTCATCCCTTTTGTTGATGAGGCCTTGCTTTTCGATTTCGATAGCTTCCCTGATTTGTCGAATTCTTGGGTTTTGCACCTGTGCTATCTGTTTTGTGGACTCAAAATTAATCTTGTGACCTGTTTGTAGATGGTGTTGAAAGAGGGCAGAGAGGGCTCCTGGGTTCTGGCAGATATACGTCTGTTGGTCTGACCGATATATTGTTGTCCACAGTCCTCGCATGTGATGCTATATACTCCTTGGTTTTCTAGGGAAATTCTCTCTTTCGGTCTGGGCAGCCAACTGGACATCGTTTTGTGCGGTTTGTAGGTTGTCCGAATGTTTTTACGTCTTAGTATTCTCCCGATTTTGTCGGTCACACCTTTGATATAAGGTAGTGTCACAGATTGTCTGTCGTGTGGAGAATCTTCTCTCGATCTAGGAAATGTTTTTTTGGTTCTTCTTTGTCTGTCGATGGCCTTTTGAATGATCTTTGGTCCGTAGCCATTTTGTCGCAGAGCCTTTGTTGTCTCCCCCAATTCTGTTGCCCTGTTTGTTGGTTCTGTTAGGCGGAAACTGCGGGATATTAACGTGTTGGCTACGGATTGTAGCTGGGTAGGGTGGTGGTGTGATGCCGCTTGTAGGTAGCGGTTGGTGTGTGTGGGTTTTCGGTAAACTGTATAACCCAAGTTGCCAGTTGGTTTTCGTGTTATGAGTAGGTCTAGGAAAGGTAGCTGCCTGTTCTCCTCTCTTTCGGTAGTGAACTGGATGCGGGCATGGATGCTGTTCAGGTAGGTCACAAACCGGTCTAGTTCTTGTTTTCCGTGGGGCCAGATGATGAATATGTAGTCTACATATCTTTTCCACAGGGTTGGTTTGAGGCGGGCGTTGTTAAGTGCTTCTTTCTCGAAGTGCATCATGAACAGGTTTGCGATCACGGGCGATAGTGTAATAAATGACCGTCGGGTCTGAATTGGCGATCCCTATATAAGTACTACTAATGAATATATAATAATCATCTCAGTTTACTCGCACCAGAAAAATTCACCCCCCTGTATATGGGATCGTTCAGCCAAAGGTATTTATTTTCTTAATTTAGTTTGGTAGCGTGAAAGTTGCTGCCACCAGATCAGAAAAAGTTTGAAATCCGTCCTGATCACACGGATTGAGAATTAGTAGGCAACTTGGTCAACAGTTGACTTTTTCCTACCTTCTAATCTTCGTGGAGAAATGGCTTGGTTATGCCACCAATTATATCCTCGGAGACTGGATTCGGCCACGGCTTAAATGCGTGGTCTTTTAGGGGTTTGAGGAAATGAAATAATATTAGCAAAGTTTTCACAAACCAACTTTATTAATGAGTAAAGTTGGCAGAATAATCGGATTAACAATAGAAAAAAAAATTAAATGAACAGAACTAATACTGAACGTTATTTACACTATATAAAAGAAAAAGAAATAAATAATTATAACCATGAACAAACTATGGGTAAACTACTAAAACAAACTGACAGGAGTATTCCTTTGAAAATTGAGGTAAGTTCACTCAGGGCATAGATATGCCTTGCCTGAATTCTACTAGCTATGTTATAAAATCAAATAAAATACAACTCTGAGAAGTTATCAAGAGACCCACTTAATCGCTCCTCTCTGTATAACGTAGGAAATTACTATGACCTATAATAATCTAATAAAATGAAAAGGGAACCCGATTCGTAGCTATATTATTATGGTAAATGTTCAGTAATACTCTAGGTACCAAGTCGAAAATATAGTCCACATAAGCATGCAATAACATCTACACTATATATCAGAATTGTTTAAAATACGCTCACCAAAATTATCGTAGACGGACTCCCCTGAAAACTCCAACGAAAGCCACTATTTCCCCAAAAACTCGGAAAAATCTTTAAATCACTAAATTGAATAAACCCGCGAATACCTACTACCAAAACCCAATTAGTGTCACTTCTCTAAACAGTGACTTGAAATATTTCTATATTTCAATTCACTCAAAATTTCCTCTAGAATTTCCAGCTACCGTAGGAAATTCAACTGGATTCACCAAATCTCCGCGCACCACTGACTTAAATCTTTCCAAAAAACCTCACCACCTTTACTGTGTTAGGGGATGTAAGTAATCTTATCCAATAATCTTTTTATTTCCCCTTCGAGTACTTCTCGTTGACGATAAGGTATGCGGTATGGAGCTTTACAAATGGGCTGTGCGCCTGGTACCAAAGTCAAGCTATGCTTTACCTTTGTCGTACTAGTCAACTCTTCATCTTCATCCCGAAACAGATGCTTGTATTTTCGAATTAACTTAAATAGCTCTTCTTTGTTCATTTCATCCAAATGATGTAGGTCAAATCCATTTCTCATCCAATCATCGTTTGAAAAATCCAATTTACAAACATTGCTATTAGAGGTGTTAATTTGAGGTGATTCCTCTCCCACAATAGCTCTACTAAGTTTCTGTCCTCTCTTCAGAATAACCTCTTTCCACGATAAGTTTATGATTTTCACTGGGATTTCTTTTTCATTCCTTACAACAGTACGGGCTACGTGTGCTTGAGGATTTCCTATTTCGAAGGGCTCACAAACTAGGATATCACCTTCTACAGGTACTTTCAGGCTTCCTCGTATATACGCCTCTGTCCTTGGGGAAATTACCAGATCCTCCATTGCTACCAGGTCCGATTCTGATACTGGCTCATCTGATGTCTGATTTTCGTCTGGACTGATATCAGACTTACTCTGTTTCGCGTGCGATGGACGCACTCCTGAATCTGTCTTGGAAGTACCGACACTGTCTCTAAGTTTGGATAACTCTGGTACTCTGACGATTTCATTTTCTAATTCCTGAGGAAAAATTCTGCCAGCATCGTTGATTCTGATGATGCCTTCAGTTTTATTTTCGTCATTTTCTGTGTCCGTCGTATTCTTCCTTGTCTCGGCTGCTGCCTCTTCTGTTGTGATAACTTGTACCGCTAAAGGTACCTCGGTTATCGCTTCAGTCTCCTCTGCATCGCCTTGCTTGTTGTTTCCTCTTCTTTCAAAATTTTCTGATATTTGTTGATGTCTATTTGTCTCCCATCGATCTGTCCGCTGGACTTGTCTTCTGTAACTATCGAAGAAGATTTTCACTTTTTGAAGCCAACCAGCCCAGTTATTCTCTGATCCCCGGTGCTGAAAAGATGCGGTTTCCCTGTGCGTTGCGTCTATGCTTCTTCCATTACTTTTGTTTTGTGCACTGCCTATTAGATTTTTGTCGTTTCTTCTCCTGGTGATTTGTCCTATCCTTGATGGTAATTGACATCCAATATTTCCGTCCATGTCCTTTTTGTGCAGAAATGGGATGACCTTTCCCCACATGGCGACTGATGGTACTTGCTCGTAGGAGATACGTGCTCGATTGGCATATAGGAAATCCCTTCCCAATAAGGCTTGAACCGTTCCCAATGTTTCATCCTCACAAACGATTGCGGTACATCTTGTGTTAACATCTCCATCCTCAGGTCCTATTGTCATACTCGTAGTACCCCACGTCCGCAAAGGATGTCCTGTGACACTGGTCAACTGATATTTATCCGCTCCTCTCACATCTACTTCATTCTCCAGCACTCGTTTTTTTTGAATAAGCGTTACCGCTGCTCCTGTATCTACTAAACAATAACTCAATACTCCATTCACACTCACTCTTATAATATGGGGTATATCCGGTATATCTCCTGAATTTACCTCCGGTATTACCATAACCCGTTTACTTTCCCTTTTATTATGATTTTGTACACCCGAATTTCCCAATTTCCCTGTATTATATATTTGATTCTGCCTTCTTGTTTGTCGATGGCCTCCATCCTGGCAGGGGGAATTCAGCCTCAGAAGTTTAAATTGACATTGTCCCCATCTTCCTGTCGTGGCCCTGAAAAAGAAGTCGACTGTGATGCTTGTCTAGGTATGGCTCCCGTATTCTGCTTTGCCTCTCTGCTGTTCTCAGCTTCCGCATTTGGTTTTCCATCTCTATTGTATCCAACTACGTTTCTGACCGGCTTCCATGTACGTGGTTGAAATTCTGCAAACCTAGCTCCCCTATAAGACCTACGAAAATCTGATCGACCCCTATTCTGATTGTTTCTTGGACAATCCCTTGCCCAATGATCTGCTTGTTGGCACACATAACATCCATTACTGTTTTCGGGTTGAACTCTGCGACAGTCTCTGGAGAAATGACCTGGTTTTCCGCATGAATAACAATTCTTTCCTAGAAGTGGATTATTTTTGTTCCTATAATCTCTGGAGCCTCTATATTCATCTCTATTGTTATCCGTGGTATCGACCCTCAATTCCCTAGACCAATGTTCAGACTTTCCACCACAAGCCTGGCACTCGCCCTGCTTATCTACTGCCGAAATTTTCAAGTTCGCACATCTTCCTTGGACCATCATAAGGGTTGTTTCCTGTAACTTAACTAACTCCTCAGCCTTCTCCAAATCCAAATTTTTCTCACTCAACAATAAAACGCCAGTTTCTTTCATAAGGTCCTTTCGCAGCCCCACCTTGAATTGATTCAGGATAAGTTCTCGATTTTTCCTTTTTATCCCAGCTTCCTCGCCAGCGTCAGCTCCTGCTAAATCTTCCTTTAGTAAGGCAGACCCTAAAATTCTTAACCTAGTACAAAATGACGACACATCTTCGTCATGTCGTTGAAAACATTTACTTAAATTCCACTGATTTTCGCCTGGTAATTGGAATGGGGTAAATTTTTTTATGAATTTATTCTTAAGATCAGTAAAATTTAACGTGTCCAACTGCGCATCCGATTTAAAATAATTATAGGCGTCACCAACAAGCTTGAATTTAAATAACTGAAGGGTTTCGTCCTCCGACCAATTATCCAGTCTTGCACGAAACTGTAATTTCTCAAAATACCTGACAACCTCTTTTCCTGAAAAATCATCTAAAGTTGCCGCGATCATACCTAGCGAATAGTGGGTTGCCACTCTAACAGGTGTTGGCGTGGGTGTAACCCCTGATACCCCTTCTTTATTATTCATTTCGATAATCGGAATGAGTATCGAACTAAAAACTACCTATATATTTTTTTGGACTCCTTGCCAAACTTCGAGTAAAATATATATGTATAGGCACAAGTCGGGTTATTTGTAGGGTTCCCTTTTCTATGTTGATAAACCTAACTGACTTCTACTGTATCTTATCAACCAAAAAAAATTAACGCAAAATATTATTATTTTTTCTTTCTGGACCTCCTTCTTTCACCCTCTCAAATAAAATCTACCATTCAAATAAAATAATATATCTTTCTGATAAAGTTAATCCTACCGATCTTTTTCTTTCACTCCCTCAAATAAAATAATCCCCTTCAAATAAAATAATATCCCACCGCTAGGCCACCACTGTAATAAATGACCGTCGGGTCTGAATTGGCGATCCCTATATAAGTACTACTAATGAATATATAATAATCATCTCAGTTTACTCGCACCAGAAAAATTCACCCCCCTGTATATGGGATCGTTCAGCCAAAGGTATTTATTTTCTTAATTTAGTTTGGTAGCGTGAAAGTTGCTGCCACCAGATCAGAAAAAGTTTGAAATCCGTCCTGATCACACGGATTGAGAATTAGTAGGCAACTTGGTCAACAGTTGACTTTTTCCTACCTTCTAATCTTCGTGGAGAAATGGCTTGGTTATGCCACCAATTATATCCTCGGAGACTGGATTCGGCCACGGCTTAAATGCGTGGTCTTTTAGGGGTTTGAGGAAATGAAATAATATTAGCAAAGTTTTCACAAACCAACTTTATTAATGAGTAAAGTTGGCAGAATAATCGGATTAACAATAGAAAAAAAAATTAAATGAACAGAACTAATACTGAACGTTATTTACACTATATAAAAGAAAAAGAAATAAATAATTATAACCATGAACAAACTATGGGTAAACTACTAAAACAAACTGACAGGAGTATTCCTTTGAAAATTGAGGTAAGTTCACTCAGGGCATAGATATGCCTTGCCTGAATTCTACTAGCTATGTTATAAAATCAAATAAAATACAACTCTGAGAAGTTATCAAGAGACCCACTTAATCGCTCCTCTCTGTATAACGTAGGAAATTACTATGACCTATAATAATCTAATAAAATGAAAAGGGAACCCGATTCGTAGCTATATTATTATGGTAAATGTTCAGTAATACTTTAGGTACCAAGTCGAAAATATAGTCCACATAAGCATGCAATAACATCTACACTATATATCAGAATTGTTTAAAATACGCTCACCAAAATTATCGTAGACGGACTCCCCTGAAAACTCCAACGAAAGCCACTATTTCCCCAAAAACTCGGAAAAATCTTTAAATCACTAAATTGAATAAACCCGCGAATACCTACTACCAAAACCCAATTAGTGTCACTTCTCTAAACAGTGACTTGAAATATTTCTATATTTCAATTCACTCAAAATTTCCTCTAGAATTTCCAGCTACCGTAGGAAATTCAACTGGATTCACCAAATCTCCGCGCACCACTGACTTAAATCTTTCCAAAAAACCTCACCACCTTTACTGTGTTAGGGGATGTAAGTAATCTTATCTCAAAAAATTCTAACCAATCAGAAAGTTTGAAATTGTTTCTTAGACTGGTACTCTTTTCGCCACCTCATGGTCCGGCGAATAAGTCCTCAAGAATTCACGTCTAGTTCCCGACATTTCTAATGTCGTGAGTCTACTACTGATATATAGATGTCACTGCAAGGGTCATTTTTGGATATTTTCTTTGCTGTCTCGAATAAAACATATGTAGATTAGCCACTTGGGTGGCTTCATTTTATCTTGTCGTTAAATTTAGAGCTCATAAGATAAATTGCGATATTTATTATACGTTTGAGTGTTTTCTGACTTTTATTCTAAATGGGGTATACATACTGGATGACATATTTTCGACCCTTAACGAAAGATAATGAAATGAATTATGGGGTTGAATGTTACAAAATATCGAATTTCTTAGTATCAAGCAGTTAATTTTAACGACTTTTTTTTCTTTAAATGGCTTGGTTCTGTTGGCCTTAAGGTTATTTCTGAAAGATGATAAGGTTCCCTTTTCATACGAAAACACATGTGTTTTGGTATCTAAAATTCAACTAAAAATGTAATAAATCCAACTTATTACAATAGGGAGGAACCCATCGGAGCTCCCTCTATCTGTTTATAGATCTGGTTGTCAAATATGAAATAGGTGTTTTTAAGGCAGTGCTCTGCTAGATCCGTGATATGTTGCGGAAAGCTATGATCAGTTCTAATGGTGGCTAGGGCTTCGTTTATGGGTATACTCGGGTAGAGGGATTTTATGTCTAGGCTGGCAAGGATGTCGGTGTCGTTTAGTTTTATGTTTTTAATGATATCCACCAAGTGCTCTGAGTTTCTCACATAAGATTCTGCCAGCTCCGTCTTTGGTTACATGATTTGGTTACATGAAAATTGCACCCGCAATTTTCATGCTTATGAATTTCCAATGTTTTCAAATAATTAAGTTCAAAAACCTTTCTTGAATAGTGCAAAATTTCCGTATCGTTTAGATCCTGGAACTTGTGATTGAATTCCAAGGAATGGTTTAAGAACGTCGAATCATTCTTACCTAGTCTGAAAGACATTTTATGTTCAGCATACCGTTTTGAGAAATGTTTGCCACATTGTTACACATAAATACTATTACACTCCGGACACTTAAGCTTATAAACTCCAGATTGCTCCAACTTGTCCACTTTATCTTGGGCATGGAAAAGAAAATCAGATAACCTGGCATGTTGTCTGAATGTCACTTCCACATTGTTTTTTTTTTTGAAGAAACCCGCAATTATCTCTGTTCGTTTACCAAAATATATTAGAGTTATCCATTTCTTGATTTCTGATAGTTTGATCTGGGGGTATATTAATCTGTAAGTGAATTTACGGCTTCGTTTTCTGACTAAATTCTGGATTGTATCTGCTTTGAAATCATTATTATGGCCTATCTATGTAATTATATCAATATCCTTAGCTAGATTGTTAGTGAAGGCAGTGAGCTAACTTATGGATGGAAAGAATTACTTGGGATGGTAATGTCTGTATAGCTAGGTTTTCTAAAAACATTGAACTCAAATTTATTCTGATTGTGGAAGTTTCAATTATCTCTTCTTCATTATGATTTTCTATCACGTAGTTACGGCTAGATTCATTGATTCAATATTAGTTTGACAAGATGTTTATGTACTCCTTCGAAATGGAGTAGATTAACATCCAAGAATATTGGATATTCTTCAACATCTTAAACAAATGTCAATACGGCAATAAGGTTTGTGGAAGCTATTATCATTAGACGATCATCTATGATATCATAATTAGTAAGAACGAAATCCGGGCTGGATGGCCGTGGTTGAATGAAAGTTGTAGTACTGAATTTTTCGTCTGTTACTGCGGCAGACATCATCAGTGCGAGAACGAAGGTCATATCTCGAATTCTGTCTGTTCTGTCTGTTTTTCCGTTAATCAGCTGTCGCCCCCATACGAACGACAACTCTCAGAAGTTGAGAAACTTGTGCGAGCTGAGGACTAACGATGTCTCAACTTTTAACTTGTGATTCCTAATACGGGATCAACAATGTCTGATCAGCGAGCTACGTGTTCACTTGTATTCATAAATTTCTTGAGTACTTACTGGTAATGGTAATGATCGTGGTGAGATTGTTCATGCAAATGCTCACTCCTGATTGAACCGTTCTTTTGGGCACTATTGCCAATCAAATTCATTAGAGTTCAGAATTTCCATATGATTACAGGTTTGGGTAATCCAACTACGAATCAATTATGTTTTGACGAGTGTATAGAGTTATTAAACTTACAAAAAATAGTTTTTCTTTCACCAAAGTACATCTGAGGATTGATAGTTTTCCATGTGAGTGAAATTTTATAGAAACACTCTTACATATTCAACTATAGTAGTTTTTTTGTGGAGGAAAATCAGTTTTTCATCGACCTTTCTTGGGTATTTTTTACCTTCCACAATCTGAAAAATATGGAAATTATTTTGGAGAACTTTATACAAGTGTAGGAAGGGAAAACTTTTCAGTTTACCCCGATAAGTTACTGCGTACCTGTAACTGATGAATAGAACTTTTTTTTGTTAAAAATATTTTGATTTCACGCAGTACCTTGACGGAGTTAACTAAAAAGTTCGCCCTTTCTACACTTGTATGAAGTTCTCCATAATAATTTTTATATTTTTCAGATTGTGGAAGGTAAAAAATTCCCAAAAAAGGTCGATGAAAAACTCTCACATATATTTACCATATGTTGCGTTCCTGTGGATATGTGTTCCAATTCCATTACGAATGTTTGGAGTGCAAACTGAATAGGAACAAGTAATTTCCATATAAATCATCGTTTCAGATTAGTTGTTGCCTAAACATTGTATCGAAATTTCGGCGACATGTATTTGATGTTATTTGTGCGGTACCATTAAACAAATCTTATGAAATTTTAAAAACTGCCAATAAATACATAGTTTTCTATTGAGATGGAAAATAATTATACCCTGATTCTTTTCTTGCCATACTCCATTAATTAGGAATTTTGATAATTATCAAGCAGAAAATATTCCAACTTTGAAAGTACAAAATAAATGTTATTATAAAAGTTCATTCCGAAGACTAAGTTTCCATGTTAGTTAATAATTTTCATTGAATAAGTCTTGAGTGTTCTTATACTCGTTTGTTATTCGTTCAAGACAGTCGATCACTTTGACCCCCGACTGGATTTTCTGAGAAACAATGAGACAAAATGCTAACATTCGTTAAAAAATCTCTCTTCTTTTGTTTTCCTTCCTTTTACGATGTTTCACCAATAGATTTGTGATAATATGACTTCCATTCATCACTGTTAGATTAGAATTTCCATTTGAAACCACCCTGTGAAAATAATTTTGAAGGGAATAGAAATATCACAACAGAAAACGAAGGGATTAAAATTCACAGGATGACTGGGTTGATATTTCGCGATAACCCAATTTCTTACAAAAAAATTGCCATTGATAATTCACAATTGTTGCATATATATATATATATATATATATATATATATATATATATATATATATATATATATATATATATATATATATATATGGTCAGTTTACTCCTAAATCGCAGAAACGGCTAATTGATCAAATGATTGAAGTAGCTTACCATAAGTAATTTGAATGTGTTGTTGTTGATCAAAATAAAGTAACTGGTTGAATGGCAAACGCTCTTCTATACCTTTTGCAGTTCCAATGATTTGGCGAGAAACAACAAATCATTACAACGACTGGGACTTTTGCATGACAAACGTGTCTGGTTTTTCAAGAAAGAGCAAACAAAATTGTATATCCGGATATACAAGTACTGCAAGAAGGCCTATTCTTCATGGAGAAGGTTTACCAGTTCCAACACCCCCGGAAAATTGGGAAATTTGGAAATGTATGATGACCAGGCAGGTTCCCATGATATTCCTGAGAGTGAAGGAAGAACACCCCATCCAATCGAACAATCTGAAATAAATGACCCAGTTCGGGACCTCCACTTGTCCAAAGAGAATGCTGAACTATTAGGGTCTAGATTACAACAATGAAATTTACTAGCCCCTAAAACCAAAGTTACAATATTTAGGAACCGTAAATATGAGGTTTCCTCGTTTTTCTCTATGTGATGAAAAAATTAGGAATTGCACATAAGCCGGACGAATGGTGTTTATTCTTAGATTCGTTTGAAATAAGTTTGAAAGCCGTTCTGCTCCATAATGGCAACAAAAGACCCTTTATTCCTCTTACATATGCAGTTGTCATGAAGGAAACACACGAAAGTATGTCACTAAATGCAATAAGAGCCATTATCAAGTAAAAGAATGGCCTCCGAGAGATAAATATATTCCAGGTCAAGCTAACGTGAAGAATATACCTCTTGTTAATCCCAAAAACGTTTCGTTACCTCCATTACACATTAAACTGGGGTTAATGAAAAATCTTGTAAAAACAAAAATTAAGTTATGTTGAATTAGCTGCGTGGATTTCTTTCAAAAGAATTGTTTCGGAGTTTTAAGGAAACGAAAAAATTGAAAATTACGAAACAATTGTCAGAGAATACTTGAAAACTACTGCAGAATAGGATGTCGCATGCCTCGTAAAATCCATTTCTTGCACTCCTATTTGAATTTTTTCCCAGAAATTTTGGGTGCTGTCAGTGACGAACAGGGGGAAAGGTTCCACCAAGACATACTGACAATAGAGCAACGTTACCAAGGCAGATGGGATGCAGCAATTATGGAGTATTATTGTTGGTTCCTCATGAGGGAAAACGATGAAACATATAAACGAAAGGCAACATTTGCAAAAAGATTATGCACAAAAGACTTCATTTGAATGTTTTTTCATGTGTATTGTAAATAAAGTATGTTATCCTCAAAATATATTGTTTTTCTCTTGGTTTGATCTTATATTTCCCTATAATATGTGAACATTTTCGTTTAAAATAAAAATAACTAAAATCTATACGTGATGGAAAATTTTTGATGTTGAAGTCACAGTCAGGATGGTTTAAACTCTTATGTATAGCCAGTATAATATTAGTCGCAATTTTTTTTCTCATTTGTTGGCTAGTGTATTTTCCAGGAGGAATAACATAATGAATTTTAATCTTCTATCCCCAACTCAAGTCAGAATTTAACTGTGGAAGAAAACTGAAATAAAAATCATAAGCGAGCTGTTGGCGTTGAACTATTCATAGTCAATGATATTCAGGATGTAAACCTTCATCCAAACTGGCTATCACTTTACATGCAATTCGTTTATGATAATCATGAAAATCTAGTTACTCAAATGAGAAAAGTTTGAGAATCTGTGATATGCATCTTTGGGATTTGACGGAGGTTTGACATAAACATATCTCTTCTTTCAGAAAGTAATCAATTATTCATGAAACTTCCAATGTCTGTGCAACAATTGTGAATTATCAATGGCAATTTTTTTGTAAGAAATTGGGTTATCGCGAAATATCAACCCAGTCATCCTGTGAATTTTAATCCCTTCGTTTTCTGTTGTGATATTTCTATTCCCTGCAAAATTATTTTCACAGGGTGGTTTCAAATGGAAATTCTAATCTAACAGTGATGAATGGAAGTCATATTATCACAAATCTATTGGTGAAACATCGTAAAAGGAAGGAAAACAAAAGAAGAGAGATTTTTTAACGAATGTTAGCATTTTGTCTCATTGTTTCTCAGAAAATCCAGTCGGGGGTCAAAGTGATCGACTGTCTTGAACGAATAACAAACGAGTATAAGAACACTCAAGACTTATTCAATGAAAATTATTAACTAACATGGAAACTTAGTCTTCGGAATGAACTTTTATAATAACATTTATTTTGTACTTTCAAAGTTGGAATATTTTCTGCTTGATAATTATCAAAATTCCTAATTAATGGAGTATGGCAAGAAAAGAATCAGGGTATAATTATTTTCCATCTCAATAGAAAACTATGTATTTATTGGCAGTTTTTAAAATTTCATAAGATTTGTTTAATGGTACCGCACAAATAACATCAAATACATGTCGCCGAAATTTCGATACAATGTTTAGGCAACAACTAATCTGAAACGATGATTTATATGGAAATTACTTGTTCCTATTCAGTTTGCACTCCAAACATTCGTAATGGAATTGGAACACATATCCACAGGAACGCAACATATGGTAAATATATGTGAGAGTTTTTCATCGACCTTTTTTGGGAATTTTTTACCTTCCACAATCTGAAAAATATAAAAATTATTATGGAGAACTTCATACAAGTGTAGAAAGGGCGAACTTTTTAGTTAACTCCGTCAAGGTACTGCGTGAAATCAAAATATTTTTAACAAAAAAAAGTTCTATTCATCAGTTACAGGTACGCAGTAACTTATCGGGGTAAACTGAAAAGTTTTCCCTTCCTACACTTGTATAAAGTTCTCCAAAATAATTTCCATATTTTTCAGATTGTGGAAGGTAAAAAATACCCAAGAAAGGTCGATGAAAAACTGATTTTCCTCCACAAAAAAACTACTATAGTTGAATATGTAAGAGTGTTTCTATAAAATTTCACTCACATGGAAAACTATCAATCCTCAGATGTACTTTGGTGAAAGAAAAACTATTTTTTGTAAGTTTAATAACTCTATACACTCGTCAAAACATAATTGATTCGTAGTTGGATTACCCAAACCTGTAATCATATGGAAATTCTGAACTCTAATGAATTTGATTGGCAATAGTGCCCAAAAGAACGGTTCAATCAGGAGTGAGCATTTGCATGAACAATCTCACCACGATCATTACCATTACCAGTAAGTACTCAAGAAATTTATGAATACAAGTGAACACGTAGCTCGCTGATCAGACATTGTTGATCCCGTATTAGGAATCACAAGTTAAAAGTTGAGACATCGTTAGTCCTCAGCTCGCACAAGTTTCTCAACTTCTGAGAGTTGTCGTTCGTATGGGGGCGACAGCTGATTAACGGAAAAACAGACAGAACAGACAGAATTCGAGATATGACCTTCGTTCTCGCACTGATGATGTCTGCCGCAGTAACAGACGAAAAATTCAGTACTACAACTTTCATTCAACCACGGCCATCCAGCCCGGATTTCGTTCTTACTAATTATGATATCATAGATGATCGTCTAATGATAATAGCTTCCACAAACCTTATTGCCGTATTGACATTTGTTTAAGATGTTGAAGAATATCCAATATTCTTGGATGTTAATCTACTCCATTTCGAAGGAGTACATAAACATCTTGTCAAACTAATATTGAATCAATGAATCTAGCCGTAACTACGTGATAGAAAATCATAATGAAGAAGAGATAATTGAAACTTCCACAATCAGAATAAATTTGAGTTCAATGTTTTTAGAAAACCTAGCTATACAGACATTACCATCCCAAGTAATTCTTTCCATCCATAAGTTAGCTCACTGCCTTCACTAACAATCTAGCTAAGGATATTGATATAATTACATAGATAGGCCATAATAATGATTTCAAAGCAGATACAATCCAGAATTTAGTCAGAAAACGAAGCCGTAAATTCACTTACAGATTAATATACCCCCAGATCAAACTATCAGAAATCAAGAAATGGATAACTCTAATATATTTTGGTAAACGAACAGAGATAATTGCGGGTTTCTTCAAAAAAAAAAACAATGTGGAAGTGACATTCAGACAACATGCCAGGTTATCTGATTTTCTTTTCCATGCCCAAGATAAAGTGGACAAGTTGGAGCAATCTGGAGTTTATAAGCTTAAGTGTCCGGAGTGTAATAGTATTTATGTGTAACAATGTGGCAAACATTTCTCAAAACGGTATGCTGAACATAAAATGTCTTTCAGACTAGGTAAGAATGATTCGACGTTCTTAAACCATTCCTTGGAATTCAATCACAAGTTCCAGGATCTAAACGATACGGAAATTTTGCACTATTCAAGAAAGGTTTTTGAACTTAATTATTTGAAAACATTGGAAATTCATAAGCATGAAAATTGCGGGTGCAATTTTCATGCTTGAATGATCATGTTGAATGATCAAATCGATCTAGTTTATTCACCGGGTTTCAAATTAGCATGTCAACATTGTCACACGTAAACAAAATTCAGGTACTCAATTGAGCTAAATACCTCTATTATTACCTACAGTGGTGTTGAATAAGGGCTAATGTAATCAATCATTCTTAGTTTAATGTATAAGTTTGAAAATGTCCTGCAGAAAGTGCAGAAACGTAAGTTACAAATAAAAGTGGTAGAAAACATAGAAAGTTTCAATTCTCTTTTTTTCATTAATAGTGAATCAACTAATCTTCAGTTATTTGGGAGAATTTTCTTGCTCTTCCTTGGTAAAGGTTGAACTCGAACAGTACAATAGAAAGAAAAAACGTTTTTCAACAAAATTCTCTTTCAGCGTCAGCATTATCAGAAGATTTCTTATATCTTCAATGATATAAAGAACCCCTTTCTGAAACATTTCCAAAACACTGCCATTATAACATCTTGGAAAGGAGTTTTCCACATTAAATTTCCCTTTGTTAGATTTCCAGCAAACAGTTTACGAATTTGCAATACGTATTTTACTGTACAATAGCAGTATTGAACACGACTGAAGAAGGTATTTCATGATGAAAAGCGTGTGCAGTTTTGTTAACTTTCTAGTGGAATATAATAATTGAAATTTCACTTCGATAATCGGCCATTAAGACATATTTGAACGAAATTTTCACTCGATTGAATTTCTTGGACAGAGTGCTTCTAAAAACGTGGCGGTTGTTTGAATTTGTACCGGGTGTTTCAAAAGTTGTAGTGGAATTTATATAAAAAAATAGGTTCCTTTTACAAAAAATATCTCCACTCTGTCAAATGGAATGAGAAAATTGTTAACGTTGAAGTTGACGTTGTGTCAGCTATAAAACTCTTTGAAGTAGGTAAACAAAAATATGCAATGAAACATGAAAAGTCAAAAAATGGGTTCAGTATGTTTCCTTGAGCAATCCTTTGAGGGTGGCGTAGAAATTGTCTGAACTTTGTTGCTTTGTCTGTCCAGTTTATTCAGTGTTTGAAGCAAACTCACAAATTGGCTAACATAGCTTTTTCGAAAATTATTGAAACCCACATCCAGTTCAACCGCATCTCCTTTAAATAATATCATTGCTTAGTGTCCCTTCTCAATCTAATGAGTCGGTAATTTTTTTCATTACATCTACGCAACAACGTGCATGTACTATACTCAGCTCACCAAGCCTTAGTTAAATTGTGTCA
This sequence comes from Leptinotarsa decemlineata, assembly GCF_025532065.1. NCBI lineage: Eukaryota > Metazoa > Arthropoda > Insecta > Coleoptera > Chrysomelidae > Leptinotarsa > Leptinotarsa decemlineata. Next base: position 645,525 of record NW_027412685.1, read on the forward strand.
ATAAAGTGGGGCCTTCAAGATAACCTCTATTCTCATATTCCAAAAACTGTTAAACACGTTAAAAGGTAAGACTCATTAGTCCTTAGCTCGCACAAATTTCTCAGCTTCTGAGAGTTGTCATTCGTATGGGGGCGGCAGCTGTTTACCGGAAAAACAGATTTTTTTGAAACAGACAGATCTGTAGCTATAATGCTGGCTTTGACAAAGTTTTGCACTGATTTTCTAATAATCGTGTGCTGTTGCATTGCCGTGGTTATTTCAAATTACGGGGCGATCCAACCTTCAGTTGTAAATTGAGGGGTGGCATGCCTTGAAAATTTAATGATTTCAAAAACTCTGTTGGATAAATAATTCACAGCTTCGGTGGCATCGCAAACTGTATCTACGTTCGATGGAAAAATAATAATAGTAGCCGAGAACTGTGTAGGCAGTGAAAGAAGGCTTACTATGTGAGAGAGACAGGAGAACGACTCCGTTCTCATCTCTATTCCATGCTGATTACTGAGTGAGAAGTCCGGTAGACACCGGACGGGAATAACTGATCTATTATCAGGGTTAAAAATGATTAAACTACTGAAATGGCTATTAAAAAACAGGGGTTGATGATAGAAGGGTAAAAATTGGTGATTATGTGTATTTTTTAATATCACATGATACAAAAATGAAAACAATTGTCCAGAAAATAAAAAAAAGTTTGGGGTGGAACACCCTTATCACTTAGGTGTATGAAAAATAGATTGAAACCGTATTTCAGTAATTTTTGAAAGCAGAGACCTTCATAGGCCGCACTTTTCGCAATACTTAACCCGAGTGACAGCCTCAAACCCAGCTTACTGTGATCCCGAAAAAGGAAAAATGTCGATATTTTGCTTCGCGTTGGAGATACCGAAATTAATTATTCAAAAAAGTTGATGAGAAATCAAATTTGACCCTTTATATCGAATTTCAACTTGAAATTCGAATTTTTCAGTAATTTTCATATTCAAGTCCGATTTTCAAATAATGGTTCCGAATGAGAAGCTACAGAAATGATAAAATAGTCGTAATCAATGAAATGAATGTATTCATAATGAATAATAGTTTCTCATTCGTATTCCTACATTAGAACAAATTTATTAATTTCGTATCTTCTTATTCATAACCATTAAATGAAAATCAGACTCGAATATTTGGGTATAATCAATGCGAAGCAACTACAAGAATTTGCTCTTTTCGAAACTGTCACTCAGGCTAACAGCCTGGCCACGGGACACTCACCGATGCGAATATTCGCGCAGTGCGAACGGAGAAGCGTCTAGCGACTGAAATAAACGCATAGCAATATACTTATAAAGCCACGCGCAACGGCGACCGGCGAAGCGACCGGCGAAATGTACCAAGCGAACCGCGTAGGCGACGGGCGAGTAAAATAAATACATGAATCAGTACGGCGCGAGCCACGGAGTCGAGCGGCAGTCGCGGCGAATAGTGCAGACTTTTATTGCTGAAATATTAGCTAGACCATCTATTTGGAAGACTGATTAGAAAGTTAGAAATTCATTATTCATTCTACCGTCAATTACAAGTTAGAAGTTGTTTTTGTTGTACGAAAAATTACTGTCATTTAATTTAGATTTTTTTCAATGAATAACATAATTATCTGAAAGTGTTTTTATATCATGAAATATCAATATACAGGGTAACATTTAATCAGCTGATAATATTTTGGGCGAAGATAGCTCGAAATAAATTTAGTTATAAAAAAATCCGTTTCTACCATTACTTTCTTGGGAAAAGTTGTTCATACTGATGGATACTATAGGTAATTCTCCAAAATATGATCATCAAATTGAATACTACCTCTATACATAGGTATATAGATGAATACGTAATGTAGGTTGATAAAGATGAATATGTATAGATAGGTAAGTACATACCTACCTTGAAGTCGAAAACAATTTTTCAGCGGCACTTAAAATTCGATTTCATTGAGTTTTTTTCTCCAATTCTGGTTGAAAATTCATAAGAATATAATCGAAGGTTTCAATACTCATCCTGGTATACCCAAAAAAATTTTCTGGATATAATCTGCATTTCTCGTACTTCTTGTGGAATTCTCCATCTACACCCCGATTCTTATTCAAATCATGTACTCCACAATCTCTCACAAATATTAGGTCTTGAACCAAAAACTATTACTTTCCAAGCAATATCGAGATAAATTCGATAAAGACATTTCGCTGTCGGACCATTGGTCGCGGCGGCGAACGTGACTGCCCGTGGCCTGCAAACGGTATCGCGCAAATGGTCGCCTCGCCTCTCGCTTCGTCGTTCGCACCGCCGATCCTCGTGGCGAGGCCGTAAGTGACGTGAAAAGTGCAGCTCATGGAAATTTATGTCTTCTTTTTTAAGGACAAAACACAAGCACTATAGGAAAATCCTTAAGGCGCTCTCAGAGCGGTGCCTGTGCGAAACTAGCGATTTACAATGGATTCGAACCGTTGGAGATTAAATTCATTTGGATAAACTTCCTCAGGAAGTTCATTTCACATAACGCAGTTTTTCAGATGGAAGGGTTCTCAAACAGTGAAGTTTGAGATGTACTGAGTTGAACCTCAAAACTATGAGCAGCCACAGTCCGTCGCGTATTTCTGATATGTACCGTTGTTGGTGGAATCAAATGTGCTAACTCATTTGACAAATCTCCAACCTTTCTTCGATGTTCCAGGCTATCAATGTTGCAAGTGATGTTCGCGTCTCCAATCAGACGGATTGCTCTTTTCTGGATGGAATTCAGCAACTTCAGGTTATCTTTGGAGGCAGAGCTCCATACATGAGTTCAATACTCCAAAGAAAGTCTGATCTGAGATTCATAAAGTATCAAAAGTTGCTGAGGTGTGTATAGTTTTCTGATTCGAAACAGTGTTCCAAGCTTTTGAGAAGCAGCCTTTGCAATTCCGGCGACATGATTGTGCCAAGACATATTGGTGTCCATATCAACCCCCAACAAACTTATCGAAGCAGAAAGCGGAATTGTCTGACCTGACATTATTATAGCCGGTTCGGAGACATTTATCTTCTTGGAGAAAACCGATGCCTGGGTTTTTGTGGCATTGAATTGAACCTGGTTACTTCCACCACAATTCGAAGTCACTTATAGATACTCATTAAGATATGCAACCTCCTGTGCCGGTGAAGATGTGTCTCCGTAACCGATGTCCTGGAATCCAAATGGAATGACGAGACAAGTGTGCTGTCGTCGGCAAAGCAATATATTGGATACTTTGTTTCTTCCGATAAGTCGTGGATATACAATAAAAAGAGGGTTGGAGACAATATGGATCCCTGGAAAACACCAGCGTTGATGGTGAAAGTATTCGAGAGATATTCATCGACGGCCACTTGCAGGGAACGTACCAGAAATCAAATATCTGCTTCAAAAGATGACTAAAATAAAAAAGTGTCTTCATTTTAAGTGTGTCACAGGACAGGTGTAAAAGGTTTGCTCAAGTTCAGGTGAAAACACCTCTCAACGTACTAATTCCGCACAAAAAGCTGAAGTAAAACCATCAGGCACCTGTATAACGTCTTCCATTTGGAAAATTCGTCGCAAAATAGTTCCAATATATGAAAAGCTGAAATAAATTTCACCAACAATTAACCGGTTTTAAAGTACTACTTCTCTATCTCATGAAGCTTTCAATAATTTTTGGAAAGGAAAGGTTTTGTCTTTCTACTTCTACATCTTGAAAAAAAAGTGGGAATTTTCGAAAGAAATGATGAAAGCAATCTGTTAAAAAAAATTCTATAGAAATATAATGAAGTCTAAAGTCTTAGATTATATCCTTGAGCTATTTTCATATTTGTTGTCTATTTTTACATTTGCATACTAAACTTATGTAACAAAGGTTTGAAGGTGTGGAAGGTTCACTTTCAATTTCTTTCTATTTTTATTCAACGATGAATTTGTTTCGGTTATACTGATTCCATTATTTACGAAATAAAATTTTATTATTTTTGCATAAACACCATTCTTGGCGTCGTCTATAGTATCCTTTAGAACATGTACGTCTCTATAAGAAATAGTTTCTCCAGAAGCATAAACTTTGAAATCATCCTCGTAAAATAAATGACTAACCTTATGTCTCCTGTCTGCGGGTTTGCTGCAGTTGTATTCACGAGTATTCCTGAAAGCTTGGAATAATGGCAAAAATAATGGGGCTGAAAGAATCCCCCTACACCCCTCACTCTGTTTGGTCCCTAGCTTGGCAACATGTTATGTTGAGCAAGTCTTCCAGAGCGGAATTTTTTATTTGAAGCATTCCAGTATTTGGCCAGGTACCAGAAGGCATTTGAGCAAATACTCAATGGAATTTTGTATGAAATGCGTTATATAGTATTCCATTCAGGCTATAGATAAGTTTCGAATATAGAATAAAGAAAATAACTTTTGTCTAATTTCTACTGAGTTCATCATTCGTTACGAACGGTTTCAAGTAACTAATGCGAGTCAACACTACAATAACTTTGTTTGAAGGCGGTTGACAATGTTCATGGTGCATTTCATTAGTTCGGACTTCCATTGTCTGATATGATATAAAATGATTTGAAATACTAGAAATTATTAATGAAATTAAAAAAAAAATTGCTAAAAAATTTACAATTATATCAAACAAAAAACTGTGAAATAAAATACAAGCAACAATTGACAATTGAATAATTAACAAGAAATTGAAATTGAAAGATTTCAAGCCATGTTACTTCACGACGTTTCGATAGTTAGTATTCACAGTCGTCTTCGGTAAATGACTGGACTTATTCTTCCGATAGCTGCCTATTCATAGGTCACTCGAGTGCTTTCACCTATCCCCGCTTCCCTCTCTCGCTTCATCGGTTTTAGCGGTAGCTGCCGTTTGGCGGGAATCGGTCGTTTTACGCTTGAATATAGGTTTCCATATGTTGCGTGTCTCTACGCTAGCTTAGCTAATTGCGTTGTTGGACAACATACATGTGGCTTCTTTGAATTTTTTCCTAAGCCAGTGTTCCTCCTTGTGGATGATTTCAGCTTGAGACCACTTGATGTTATGTTTAATGAGTCAACACATGGTCTGCTATTCCTGATTTGCTGGTTTTTTGTCGCTGTGTTTCTTCTGCTCGGCAATGCAAACTTTCATCGATGCATGCAGGGTATCCGGTAAATATAATTCTTGGAATCGCAGTCTTCGTTTGGTGGACTGGTTTTCATGAGGCTCCTACGGATAGTGTTCCCAGATCTGAAGCAGTTTCTGATATTATACTAGAACCGAATTATTCTTAACCTTTCCGACAAACCTCTGAAGTAGGGAAGTACAAGTACTAGTTGTGACGACTTCTCTTCCTCGTGAGGCTCTTGCTATTTTCTAGCCAAAGTCTGTACCATCACTTTGGAGTGACTATTTCGTTGACGGTCATTTTTGATGATGCCTAGTTCCTTCTCGAGACCTTCTTCGTGCTACAGAGCCCAAAAGCACGGTCTACTAGAGACTTGTTGATTCCTCTCTTAGTCGATTGATGGTGATTGGATTCCTGGTTCAGACACTGTCCCGTGTGAGTGGATTTTCGGTATACAGATGTTCCCATTTAGTGTCGGTCCTCTTCACCAATACGTCTATGAATGTGTAGCGATCCCATTGGCAGACCCTCATCTTGCGTAAACAATTCGTCCTCAACTTGGAAATAGCAGTTCTGTACACTTACAAACTTATCGATACAACAAACACCCAGTAATAGCAGAGCATGTTTGGACTCATCAACATAACATCAAGTGAAATCATCATCATCATCAAGTTGAAATCATCGACAAAGAGAAACACTGGTTTGGAAAAAAATTGAAATAAGCCGCATATATTTTGTCCAACAACGCATTTAGTCATGCTAGCGTAGAGTTACGCAACATATAGAAATCTATAATCAAGCGAAACACGATCAACTCCCGCCAAACGGTCAACTCCCGCTAAAACCGATGAAGCGGAGAGAGGGAAGAAGGGCTAGGTGAAAGCACTCGAATGACCTATCAATAGGCAGCTCTCGGAGGAATAATTCAGTAATCATCCTAAGACGATTGTGGATACTAACAATCGAAACGTCGTGAAGTAACTTGGCTTGGAATAGTAGTAGTAATAGTAGATGATGTAATTATGTTCAGTTTTGAAAAATAGTTTTTTATGTTTTCGGAAAGCTTTCCCCAAATAGCTTATGATAGCATATTTCTTAGCTTCGTTCGGTTCTTCATGATTTGTGTATAATTAGTTCTTGATTAATTTTTGGGTTCTTATTAGAGATAAGTTAAACTCAGTAGAAATTAGACAAAAGTTATTTTATTTATTCTATATTCAATATGAATTTCGACAAAACTAATGGGCCATCAATCGAACAAGTAAGATTCTTGCGTTAAATATTTGTTGTTGAGTAGGTTCTTACATCAAACCGCACCTTCTTTGACCACCTCTGCTCACATACCATTCGAAAAATTGGGTCAAATTCGAAGAGTGCTCCATCATATAAGATGCTGGTAAATTCGGAAGGTCATGTGAAGTGGCTTCTGTAACTGCCGAATCGAAATTATTTTCTTCAAGGCGTCATTAAATATAAATCAAGACAAATAATAACGAAGCACTCTTGCCCGAATCATCAAAGTTGATGTGCTTGAACACTTAAAGCATTTCAACTTAAAAATTAACTGTTTTCTTGAAAAAACATTTGTTTTCTTGCCGACTTTTTGAATTCAGACGTCGGCAAAAAAACAATTGTTTTTTTTAAGAAAAAATTGATCCTGTTACCCAACCAACCTCTTTTCAGAATACACACAATATTAGTTTTTTCGCGAGAATTTACTTTTTTGGAGTCTCTAAGTCAAACTTCGCTATTAGTTGAATATAATAAACGTATTTTTCAACTAATTATTCAGTGATGCTGTTTCAGTGCATATCAATGGTTGTTGGATTCCACAAATATTCTTCATTTTTGTATATGAAAAAGAAATTTGATTTCATACATACCCATCAAATATTATTAGTTTATAACACTATAATTTGAGAAAATGATAGCATATTTTCAATTGTCATGTTCGAGAAAACTACCATTCATAATTGTCCTTTTCGCGTTTCAGTAATTTATATCCCAGAAGCAAAACATGTGGGAAACATAAGAGAAATAAGAGATTCTAAAGAAATGTCAATATCAGATATAAACCATACGATAAGCCAGACATAAACAATGTGGAGATATAATCTCAATTTCAATGCTGAAATGTCAGAAGAATCGATGTTGACGATTCCTGCATTCTCATGTTTCTGTAAACTCATTTTTTCTCGTGACAGTTTATTGTTCGAGGATTTTAATTTCATGTACGCAGTTGGAGTTTTCTCCATCACCACATCGATATATTTTTCTGAACGCCAACATCAACACTATTATTCGTGAAATACATTTTTTTCATTTGAAATGTTTTGATATAGAATGTCCTTCTTCGCCTGTGTTTTCCTAGTAATTTTTTCTTTCAATTCTGAGAAACATATGACTGGAAGATAGAAAAGCATTCCGAATTGCCTTTTATTTCTCAAAAAACCGTGAGCAGAATGAAAAAGTTATTTTGTGGCTTAGGTCATTTGGGCACAGATGTAAACAGAAGTAAATTCACTTCTATCGGTCTCTTTGATGTTTCGAGTCGAGATTTTATTTTTTGCTGGTATGTGGCGAGGCAGGAGGGTGTCGGCTAAGAGCTGTTGTGCACCTCTGCACAAGGTTCGATCAAAAAATATATGACCATGATCTGACTTCATCATTGCTACGAGGAGATCCCAATAAATGTCTGACTTCATTGCTACGAGGAGATCCCAATAAATGTCTCATATGATTGTGAACTGTTTAGGAATTCAGAAAAAATAAGACAAGGTGGTGAAATATACGTATATTTTATTTAGTAAGATTATACAATTCAGGTCAAAAACATATGCAGATGATTTTTTGATTTTTTTAAACATTTGTTTTCAAATTTCTATTGGCAAATTTCGAACTATAATAAATTCTTACCCTTGTGAAAAGGGAAAATAAATAATCCAAAGGAAAATTATCACAATCAGTGGCACATAAATTGTTGAAATTAAGTCTCTAGATGAATGATACATTGTAAAACTGAATCCGGAGGCGTATATAAACTTCCAAACTGTTTGGCTACTGTATTACTATATGCCTTGAAATAAATATATACCTACATTTGTTTCATTCAGTGTCGTACTAGCCGCCGTGGCAAAATTTGCACATACTTCTCATGAATGTTTTCTTAAATATTTTCTCAGAAGATATACACAAACATAGCCCAAGCTGTTGTCTTCTGTAGTGGCTAGAGTTCTATAATCATTTGTCTCTACTCTCAAAGGTTTATAGGGATTTTTTGGAACTTCCACAAGAATCTTCATTCTATTTATGTCTGCATCTGTAATATACTAGATATAATCTCACTAGTTTCTTTTAGACAGTCAGTTCCTTCTGCCTGTGTGAAATACTGAAGAATAAATGTGTTTTTGAAAGCTCTGGTAATCTGAATAGGAGTTGGGTTTCTAGCATTTCCACAAGTAATTCTAAGTTGACCAAAATAATTTTCCACACAGTCCTGATTTATATTCCTCGTCAATATGTAGGAGTGTCTTTCACTATATAGGTTTTTCCAAAGTTGCAGAAATGCCAAAATTGTTATCTGCCACCCCTCAATGAATCTCATTTGTCCAGTCGTGTTTTTTCCTTTTTATGATATTACAGTTAATTTGCTGAAAAATTATGAAAATAACAATGAAAATTAATTGGCGCTCCGGGGCGACTTCATTGATTCCAGTGGCGCATTTGCTTTTTCAGCTGCAGGAAAACCCGGAAAAACCTGCAGCACCACATCATCTGAAGATCTCGATTTGCCAATGTCCTCTCTCTCATAGAACAAAATGTAGGGTGTCTCCAGAGGCTCCAATAGATTCAATACATCGCCAGAACACTTCGTGACACCACTATCATTAAACTTAAATCAGTCCGTTTCCTCTTTGACCAAGGCGTAATAATGACCAAATTCAACGCCAGAATCACAGTGAACAATGGCTGCATGAATATTATAATAGTGGTCTGCTAGATTGAAATGTTCATCTATTTCGAACCTTCGAAAGAGTTTCTTGCTTCCGTCAGAGATTGAGTCTTGTTTGAAAATCATCAGTGTTATTATTAGATTGACTGGTGCTTCAGAAAATCAATTTGTTTTGATGTCCTAAGAAAAAGTTCATTGAAATCTTTCACAACGTCAAATGTATTTGAATTTAAAATATCAAACACTTATCCATTTTTTCAACGAATGTAGCCGTTCCTATTGCTGCTGATGGTATCTGATTGAAACTGGCATAAGTATTCATCGCTGTAGCTACCGAATGACCGAAAACTTGACTGGGTAATTTAACCTTCATCCTTTGAAAGTTAGTTGGAAATAAATGAGAATCGGTAAGTTTGGGTGCTAGTCTATATTGCTTTTCCTTATCCAAGTAATAAAGTTGTTCAAGATGACTTTTGTTCGTTGTATGTTCATCAAATTTCAAAAAGTCATCGAAAAAATGGTTTCTGCTACATTTCAGCAGATGTAAAATATTTTTTCCTCATCAACAAAGGAATATGGCTGCCTTACAGTCACTTCGAAATCTTTTCTGACAAGTTCATAAAAATCAGAACCTAAATCTGAAATGATACCCCTACCTCTCAATTCAATTTTTGATAATTGCCTAACAGCTTCAATCACAATACTTTTTATATCCAGTATTGATGTGAATGAATTGGTAAAAAAGTATGCAACAGGCTGTTTTCAGTTCGAATGTATGCCTTTTGCCATGACTACTAAGGCATTTGCAGAATTTCATTTTGTTTTGAATCGTTTTTCTCAAATATTTTTTTATATTATTGGGTTGGTTGTTGTAAATCAAAACTTCAATATGAAATACAGATTTCATAGTTTTGGGTTGCCTAGTTTGCTAGTTATAAAGTATGTCAATCGAATGAAATTCTAATGTTTTTTGTCATTGATGACAGAATCTAAGAAAAAACATATTTACTATTCATAGTAGATTATCTGGAACATATAAATGGAAAGTAGGCTCCAAAAAAGGTTATTTGAATATACATTTGATACTTTGGTTTTGCAAAGATTTCAGTGGAAGTAATCGTTTTCTTACAGATACAAATAAAAACTTATTGTGGTTCAACAATTATTTTCCTTTGTGGATTTCCAGTAGAACTGGAGGCATATACTATTCGTAAAGTTCAATTCCATCAAATTAAATTCATAATAAAAAGTCTGCATAATAATGACTACACTATATATGGTCTATAACAATTTATTTTATGATTTTCGTTATACTTTCATTACTTCAATCTAACATAATGAATAATAGAAAAACATACATTTTTTCGTCATGTGAAATCGAAAAAAATGAATCCCGACATCACCTTGCAAATTACAGCAACCCACAGCTCGACACTTGTTCATTTTGAAACTAGACACAAATTTTCCACAAAAACAAAACCACCACCTATAACGACTCACTCTGTAATAATATTCCATGCCTCAATTTGGCTCGCTTGGTATACGCCTCAGATTCAGTCGGTTGCGCTGTAGTTCGTCCGCGCATAAAATTCGAGGTGGGGAATTTTGACCCAAATATGGCAGCGAGTGAACTTACTGGTGTTTACTTCTATGCTGTGATTTACGGAAGTATGTATACATACTGTAGCGTTTACCAACGATAATCAGATGATTTTCAAATGAAGTTTAATGGTGGGTAGGCAATCCAAATTACATCTTTCTGCCTCACCAAGATGTGAACTCCTCATTTTTTTGAGACGAGATATTCATCAATGAAACATTCCTTATCGAATCAAACTTTTAAATGAATTTCCATTGGGGAAATTGTTCTTTTCTGGTTTTTCATTGTTGAAGAATTTTTTATGGTTGTTTTTTTGTAGAAGAGTTCTTAAGGAACTTGATTGTAGTCGACAGCCAATTCTTGAGAAATACTTGGCTCAAAGATGCAGTTACTGCAACATATCCAGGTGCAGATGGCAATGTGGTCGATGTAAAAACAAATATTGGTACATACAGAAGACCTGTTATCAAACCTTGTCTTCTAGATGTTGATGAAGAATAGTCATGAATATGATTTTATCACTGGGAGGGAGTGTTCCTGCGGAAGTTTAATTTGAAACATTTGTTATTATTAATCTTGTTCATTTAATTTTATAGTATGTTTGTGTCAATTTTCCTGTTTAACCCTGTGAAAGGCAATTGAGAGTGTGATTTGTACATGAAAAGTTGTTGTTGACGTTACAAAAATTATCTTCCTTTTCATTTTCTTTATATTGAGCAAAACCAAATTCTTGACCAATTCAAAAAGTAAAACCAAGTCATATACAGCCATGAAAACCCATGCATCGGTTTTCTTGCAACATTGATAGTGTGGAACATCGAAGAAAGTTTGGAGATTCGTCTCCTTTTTCTAGATACTTTCACGGGAAGTGACTTGGCACATTTGATTTCACATCCCAGAAAAACACGACGAACTGTAGCTGTTCTTACGTGAGGTGGAAGATTACACGAAAGTTATTGGTATAGAATTTGCGACAGACATGCGATGATCCATTTCACCTTCGTTCTTTGTATTTCACTTTCACTGCAAGGCGACTAGTGAAACCAGAAATCAAAAACAAAGCCTTCATGATTCAAGATGATGAGGCCTTTGACAGGTCGAAACTGAAAGAGCATCCTTTGTCAGACAAACGCAGAACGCTGTCATTCTTGGCTCCTTTCGGCCGCTTAGGGCACATCATTCTCAGATTCAATGATCACTTCACCCCGCGTTATGAGGAGATATTATTGGTTGATGATGCTGGCTCGGGGAAAGACCCGATCAGTTCAACCTTTGGGAATAGTAATAATGATGATGAAAAGCGATGAATTGGCGCAGTGGATGACCTTCAATCCATGCCGCTGGTGAAAGGTACATCCATCAGCCCTTACGTGAAGTTGAAGACTACACCAGTTCACTGCGACTAGTGAAACCAGTAACCAAAAACAAAGCCTTCGTGATCCAAGACGATGATAACTATGGTAGGTCGAAACTGAAAGAACAATCTTGGTCGCAAAAGACTGTCATTTTTGGCTCATTGCGTCTATTTAGGGCATATCGTTCTCAAACCCAATGATCACTTTACGGGGAAAGGTCATTGGTTGACGAAGTTGGCTTGAAGAGAGGCCCGACCAGTAATGATAAAATTGATAATAACTATTTCGGAAATAATAATAATCTACTTCACATTCATCATAATTGTATTCATAGGACAGCGTAGTATCAACTGAAGATGTTTTTCAACTCAGCATTTGTATATAATTTCGAAGTGGAACTGATTATAGAAAGAAAACAATCATTGAAGAGGTGAGAATAAGGACTTCTATTTCTGATTGCCGCAAGGAATAGATTTTCAGTTGAGTTGCCGAATAGTGGATTTTACATACGTCCAGTTCGATAAATGACATTGTCTACGTCCACATGATAGTCCATGTTCATTTTTATCAGAAAAGTGCATGATGGTGGAAGAAGATTACAGCTACAGCCCGGCGGGAAACTAACAGGCAAATTTACTCACGATTGACCCATTCTGATGCAAGCATTAGAAATGTTGATTTATCGACATTGAACAATTATTAACTTTCGAGTACATTTCCAAGCATAGTGTAAACCTGAATTTAATATACTCTGGTGTAATTTTGGTACCATTACCTATTATTGTTTTTCATTGACATCAATCTCATAAGTGATATTTTTTCCACCTGGACTTTCCTTACATAAGTGAAAGCATACTTTCATCTAAAACCATTCTTCAGTTATAATTTTTTTTTCTTCTACACACGATTCAATGACAAATTTGGTGCATATTTGGATTCTGGTTCCCACCCTTATTAAATTTTTCATCCAGTATTTTGTGAATTTCAGATATTTTCATAATTTCAGATATGAATTCACTTCATTGATGTGATTTAAAGAACTTCATTTGATTAGATCTGGTTACACAGCCAACCGATCACATACCATTTATTTTATTAGCTGTGTTTAGCTTAGATTTCTATACAAAAAAAATCAATTGCTGAAATATCAGGATACTGATTATTGGACCAACAGTTTTTGAGGGTAATCTAACCGGAGGTATCTATTTGCAATTTCATAGATATACCTTCATTGTCTAGTAAAATATTTATTTTCTGATTCAGAGCTCCTGTGAGAGAACATTTAAATACGGGATTCCTGATTAGATGGATAGGTCGATTAGGTACGTTGGAATGACCGGCGAAATCACGTAACCTCATCTCATTGGTTTGTCCTTCTGAAATCATCTCAAAAACAATTTTTTCTTCTTCAGCTTAATTTTGGTCCCAGCTTCCATATGGAGCTATTATGACCAGTACTCTTTCTATTATAGTAAAAACTGTAATAAAAACTTTGTCTGGGGTAGTGCAAAAGTCTGGCTTTACGCAATGATACACCTCATTTTTATTCTTCCAAAATTTTTATTTTTAATAGGCACGTCTTCCTGCGGCGGACATATACATACATATAAAATTATAATCTTCTTCATAAACGATTGTTGATCACAATCCTACTCCCACGTGGACATCCGGTCCACCCCGGCCTCCAACCAGCGAGAATGGGGGTGGTATATAATTTTTCACTTTAGCACTCCCACGTTGACATCCGGTCCACCCCGGCCTCGGACCGGCGTGAATGAGAGCATTTTTTATTCAAAAACACTTAAACGGTATTTATTAACACTATTTTTAATTCAATTTATGCTTGCACGTTATAAAACGGCGGACATTCACAACATGAAGTGAGTTCCATTCCCAACAATGGCGTCCGCGTACCTTCTTTGTGGACGGTCGCTATCGGCACGTCCGTCCACCACCATGTCAGAAACGAAACTGCAAAAACAAGTTCTACTAAATACAACTGGCACACATAATAAAACAGTTCACAGAATTCACAGATGTTCAAAAACGTCAGAAAATAATTTCATATTAGACTGAGTTATCAAGAAGTAAAGGTAAACATGAAGTAAACATGAAGAAGTCACGGTTTTGTGCTGATTACAATTTTGCATGAATACATTCTGCAGGGGCAGTAATGGGAAAGTATAACATTTTTGTGAACAAATAGATTTTTAAAAATGTAACTGACTCTTTTTCATCTAAATTTTTGGAACTAAAATTTCCAGTATTTGAAATGTTCATCTCGAATGAGCATAGATGGTTGTATGTGGAATTCAAAAACCCTTCGAACAATATATAATTCATTCACCGTTTTTGGTGAAAAATTTTAGTAGGATTATTCTAGGAAAGGTTGAGAGAGGGATGTAGAATATTACGTGAGAATAGATTTCCAAAAACAAATATCAACTTGTCCGTGGAATTTTTGGAATACATGTCCGATATGGTGATTGGGCTTTTATTTCATCGTAGGATTATTGTGAACATTAAAATTATTACGAATGTTTAATGCAATTTCTGTGTAATTCATATTCATAAGAAACAGCTGGACATTTCCTCATAGTTTTTATGTGAAAAACATCTTTGCCTGATCTACACGCACTTTTTCGCAGAAATTTCATTGATATCATTCTATTTTTTCTCACTTCTCCTGACTATTTTTTATTCTTCACAGAGTGAAAGCAAAATTCGACCCTTTGGTGTATAAAGAATTTGACTACATACCTGAACACTATGATTAACAAATATACTTAATTAATCGGTCATCAGAACTACAACTCAAAATTGTCTTTATTGAATTTCTTATATGTTGATGGAGAATAAAAAGTCAGTATGAAGTAGTATTTTTCAAGCTGGAGCATTCTGCATCATTCTTTGCGACCCAACATTACGGAGTTTATTACATTAGTTCGGACTTCCGTTGTCTAATATGATTTAAATTGATTTGAAATCCCTGAAAGAATCTGTCAAAAATTTTAAAAAATTTGCTGAAATATAACAATTATATCAAGCAAAATAACTGAAATTACAATGAAATAAAATACAAGGAAAAACCAAAAAAATAAAAATTAAAAATTGAACTATCAACACGAGATGAAAATTAAGAAAAAATCAATAACACGAACTTAAAAATAAAAATTAAAAGATTCCAAACCAAGTTACTACACGACGTTCCAATTGTTAGTATCATAATCGTCTTTGGATGATAACTGGACTAATTCCTCCGAAGTCTGACTATTTATAGGTCATTCAAGTGCTTTCACCTATCAGTAGTTGTTTACAGCTGATTCTCGGCCTCCCCCCACCACTATGACGTATTAATTGCTTTTTTTATTGGTTGTTGTTTGGTGAAGTTTTTTTGTTGTGCAGTGAAGTCAAGGCGTTGTGACCTTGAAGTGTCTGGTGCATGGATCGTTCAGATTTTTTTTTCATATGAGATTTTGTGTGTTTATGTGTGTGTGTGTGTGTGTGTGTAGGAGAATGCACGGTACAGGGTTTCATCATGTGCTTGTTTGTCTATGTACAAACATACGTCTGCATACTTCGAAGATCCTCCAAGTAATAAATGCTCCATCGGTGTTAGGGCACCAAGTTAGTAGTGGAGTGACGTCACAGCAATAACCGTTCAACGGCTAGAGAGCGACATGTTCACTCCACGACGTGTGGCAGAGTAATTCATCGGTCTGCCCTCACCTCTCCCGAAGCGATGAAGTTTCGCTCTAGCCCCGCTATCGATGGTGACACAACGGCAGCCGAGGACCGTTTGCCTAGCGTCTACCCTCTCCGAGACCGCAACGACCACTGCTTGCTCGTATATCGACATCTGTTATCGCATTCAGTTGGGAGGTAATCTTGGCGCATGTAGTTGAGAAGTGGGGTTGGCTATGACGTCTTGACGGGTCCTATCAGAGTGTATTTAAGAAGCGTACGAGTGTTGGCTATGTCAGTTTACATCAAGTGAGTTAGTGAGAACTATTATATAAAATGTATTCCTGTGACTGTGGTAAATCTTTCACTCGTAGTGATAATCTTCGTCGGCATCAGCTCCAGAGTTGCCAAGGAGGGCCTGCAGTGAAACGGGTGAGAGTGGATAATGCAACACCTATGTATACGTGCAATTGTTGTAATGTGACAATTCCTATGACCCAAGTGAATTCTCACCGAAGAACCATGAGTCATAAAAATAATGCATGTGTTCAATTGTCTGACGGTGTTCAAATTATAACGAATGCATTCAATTGCCGCATTGCTACATACAGGGTGGAGAGTTCGATTGTAACCAGTGACTACATGTCATTTTTCAATAAGATTAGGCAGAAGGTCATTGAATTACTGGAATCAGCCATCAGGATCCATAAAAGCATCAAGGTGAATATGGAAGTTTTTGGGAATTATATTCTTCAGACTGATGATTCGAGGGACACGAAGTCATTTAATTCCCAAAATAAAATAGTGGACCAATCTTCAGATTTGAATGCTGTTTTTGATGGATTCCGTGATGTAATTGTGGCTCAAACGACTGAGTTCCAGGATCGTGACTCAGGTATTTATTTTTTAAAAATTTCAATAAGATTGAATAGTAATATTTTTTTTATAATTCAGGTTGGACTTGTGAAAAAATATTGTTTCTCGAGGTCAACATTAATAAATACAGTCCACTGGAAGGACGTTCATATGTGAAGCTGCCTCAATGTATTCAATGAAAGAAAGCTGTTGTGAATGTTCGTAATGAAGATCAATATTGTTTTGCTTGGGCTATAACATCAGCATTATATCCTGCAGATAGTCGAGTGTCCGAACTTACGTCATATCCACATTTTTCCACTGTTTTAGATGTCACAGGTATGGATTTTCCGGTTAAAGTTAATAATAAGAGTATCGAAATATTCGAAGATAGGAATGATATTTCAATTAATGTTTACGGTTTAGAGAGTACATTTGAGAAGGGTAAAATGAAGTATGAAGTGATTGGTCCATTGCGATACTCACAGAGAAGACTCCGGAGACATGTCAATTTGTTGTTTATAACTGATGACTCCGGTAATGGTCACTATTGTTGGATCAAAGATCTTTCAAGATTAGTTTCTAATCAACTATCAGCTCATAGACAGAAAAAATATTTTTGTGACGGATGTTTGATATATTTTTCTGATGAGAGATTGCTTTTACGTCATAATATGTATGATTGTAATCACATTAGTACCACAACACCAACTACTTATTTTAAGATCAATAAATATGGTAGAATGGTTGCGGAAAATAAACTAATGTTTGAAAACTTTGAGAGGCAAATGAGGGTGCCATTTGTAGTGTATGCTGATTTTGAATCAGTGCTTAAACCGATTCATGTGAATGAGCCAAATCCTGGAAGTTCATACACGATTAAAACATTCAAACATGCCCCATATTCATTTGCTTATTTGATAAAGTGTTCATATAATGATGATTTGTCAAAATTTGTTACATATAGGGGTGTAGATGCAGCTCAGAAATTTGTGAGTAGCATTGAAGATGATTTGAAAGAGATACATGAAAATCATCTCAGAAACCCTAAACCGATGGATACACAAACTGACGAAGAAGAAGAACAGTTTGCTGCAGCCAGAACTTGTGGTATATGTAATAAAGCATTTACTGATGGTGAAGTCAAAGTAAGAGATCATTGTCATGTCACAGGAAAGAAAAGATCACATGCCGCTCACTCGAAATGTAATTTAAATTTCAAAATACCAAACTTCATACCTATCATTTTTCATAATTTAAGTGGTTATGATTGTCATTTATTCATAAAAGAATTGTATAGGAATAAAGAGAAAGTTGATGTTATCCCGCAAACTAAAGAGAAATATATATATCTTTCACGAAGCATCTCTTCACACACAGCTATACCGATAAAGATGGTGTGGTTAGGAAGAATTATCTCAAAATGAGATTTATCGATAGTTATAAATTTATGACTAATTCGTTGGAGAAGTTGGGTGCAAACTTGACCTCCGATCAATGTTTGGAGATGCACAAACATTTCCCACAAATTGAGAAATTCAATTTGATGAGACAGAAAGGTGTATTTCCATATAGTTTTGTTGATGACATTGACAAATTGAATTATCCATTACTTCCGACAAAAAATCAGTTTTATGACACACTCAATTGTGAACATATATCGGAAACTGATTATGATAGGGCTAGAAATGTTTGGAATTTATTCGAGTGTCAGAATTTGGGGGAATACTCTGATTTGTATTTGAAGTCGGATGTATTGCTACTATGTGATATTTTTGAAAACTTCCGCACCACAAGTTTAGAGATATATAACTTAGATCCGGCACAATATTATACTGCACCTGGATTATCATGGGATGCCATGTTGAAGTTCACTAATGTTGAATTGGAATTACTAACTGACATTGATATGATTCACTTTTTTCAAAAAGGTATACGAGGTGGAATTAGTCAATGTAGCGAGAGGAAACATATAGCAAATAATAGATTTTTACCCAATTATAATCCCAATGAACCTTCCACATTCATTACATATTTAGATGCAACAAATCTATACGGTCACAGTATGTCACAACCTCTACCAACAAGTGAATTTACATGGTTGACACCAAATGAAATTCTTAATCTCGATGTGATGGATGTGAGTACTGATAGTCCGTATGGGTATGTATTTGAAGTGGACATTCATTATCCACAAGAGTTGCATGATAAACATTCTGACCTTCCATTTTTAGTCGAAAAAATAATACCACCTCGTACACAATCGAAAATTCCCAAATTAATTCCAAATTTGAATGATAAAAGAAAATATATTGTTCATTATAGGAATCTACAGCAAGCGGTCAAAAATGGATTGATTGTAATGAATACACATAGAGTATTGAAATTCAAACAATCATGCTGGATGAAACCCTATATAGATCTTAATACTGAAATGCGTAATAGGTCTAACAACAAATCTGTTAAAGATTTCTATAAACTAATGAATAATGCGGTGTATGGAAAGACAATGGAGAATGTAGATAATCGAATTGATGTTAGACTCGTTACACATTGGGAAAATATAAAGAAAAATATAGGTGCCAGCACTCTCATAGCCAAACCAAATTTCAAAAATTGTTCAATTTTCACTGATAATTTCGTTGCCATTCAATTGGGTAGAGTGAAGGTTCATTACGATAAACCATTATATTTGGGATTTTCCATATTAGAATTATCTAAAACAGTCATGTATGACTTTTTCTATGGATGCATCAAACAACACTTTGATGAAAATGTCTCTTTACTTTACACAGATACCGACTCGTTCATTCTTAAAGTAAACACAGAAAGTTTTTATGAATTCATAAAAACTAACATAAGTAGATTTGATACATCCAATTACAGTATAGTTAACCATTTCAATATTCCAGTAACAAGTTCAGTCTTGGGTAACTTCAAAGATGAATTTCCAAATGATCCAATCATGAGTTTTTATGGTACAGGTGCTAAAGCATATTATGTGAAATCTGTTGATGGTGAATTTAAGAAAGCCAAAGGGGTTAAACGATCTGTAATAAAGAATGAATTGACATGCGAAGATTATCAAAAAATCGTCGAACAAGGTGGTATGATATTCAGAAAGATGAATTCATTTAGAAGCGTGTTACATGATATGTATACTGAATTAAAAATAAAGTTGCATTATCATATCACGACGATAAACGATTTATCATTCCGAATACTACCCACACTCTTCCTTGGGGTCATAATGATATTGAATTTTATGAAAACGATCCAAATGAGAACATTCGTTGGATAAGTAATATTATTCAACAATCACAATCTCAGGAGACTCCATTGGATCAATTGATTAATTTATTATCTGCCGAGATCAATGATTGAAATATCATTCAATATCTTCAAAACCGGAAAATTCAATATTGATATTTATGTAGCCATTTATAATTAATAATATATGATAGAAGTAATGTGATATTAATATATTATGTATGTATGTATATGTATTACTGTAATGAATATAAAATGATTAAAATTTTATTTGTATTATTTCTATTTCCCTAATCAATTACTGCAATATATAGTATAATGTAAATGACAGAAATATCAGTTTGAAGAGAATCATCGTAGAGTGCACAATGTCTAAAACAATCGATAAGTTTGGTAGAAAAAGAAAATGGGGTGGTAATGTCATTCGAGGTCCTCCTGGGAATGGTTTAAAATTAACAAAAGATGGTCATTATGACATGCAAAGGAAAATATTGAAAAATACAAGTGAACCAATTGACAAGAGTGATTGTGTAACTGTATCATATCTTGAGGGGGAAATTAATGGAGCAAAGGAAGTTATACTTCTAGCCCTACAAGCTGCAATACAATCCACAATAGGCAATATTGCTCGGGACGCCCGGCAAGCATTTGACGATAAAATTGCAGAGGCTCGGATAACTTTCACTCGTAAATTTGACAAACTTACAAGTGATGTAGACATAAAAATGTCTGACATAACAGCGTCTACAAATAAAAAATTTGATGCTATGTCAAACATAACAGGGACTACAATGAAAAAGTATGATGTACTGGAACAGAGAGTTGAAGTATTGGAGAAAAACCATAAAGAAGTTTTGGAGAGAAACTATAAAGTCAGGCCATCATCATCAGGTGGACTGGGATATCCAGGACTGAACATTAATCCAAATCATAGAATAATACAACCAAAACCAAAACCAACTGATGATGTATTAATGGAACCAACATGGTGAATGTATTCCCTCGTTAGGTTAGGTTAATAGTTACGTTAGGTTAGCTGCATACTTACGTTAGGTTAGGTGTTAGGTTAGTATTCCCTCGTTAGGTTAGGTTAGGTTAATAGTTACTGTAGGTTAGGTTAGGTTAGGTTAGGTTAGGTTAATAGTTACTGTAGGTTAGGTTAGGTTAGGTTAGGTTAGGTTAGGTTAGGTTAGGTTAGGTGTTCGGTTGCATAGCGGTAGGTTAGCGTACTAGGTTAGGTTACGTTAATACATACGTTAGGTTAGGTGTTCGGTTGCATAGCGGTAGGTTAGCGTACTAGGTTAGGTTACGTTAATACATACGTTAGGTTAGGTGTTCGGTTGCATATTATGTTACGAACGCGCGCGCGAAGAGGGCGTAGATGTCTCTCCAGATGTCCCGCCTGCCTGGGGCCGGAGGCCCCACCCACCTGGGCGGAGCCCAGGCAGTGGGCGTGGCCCTAACGGGCACGCCCCGCCCCCCCCGTCGCCACCAACTTTTCGGATACCCCGCCCCTTCCCGAAGCCCCGCCCCCTTTCCGAAGCCCCGCCCCTCCCCGAAGCCCCGCCCCCCGACTCCCAACATTTGCGCATGTACACCCCTACCCTCATCGCGCATGTGCGCTCCCACCATTTTCCCACCGCTCACGCATCGAAGTCAATACCCTCCGGAGAGCACTCCACAACATTCAGTTCGAGAAGTCATCTCATCGAGAGCAGTCCACTCCACAACAAGGCAGTACGTTCCAACGACCAACTTGATATTTGAGTAAGTAAATTAGGAATGTTATTTTTTATATCAACTAACTTTGTATTATTTCTTCTTTTTCAGAATGGCAACCAATACACAGGAGGTGAATAATGCTGTGGGGTCTATTCTGCCGGTGTCCGCTGACCAGGAGGAGGCAGCATCTTCGAGAGCGGTGACGGGTGACCAGCCAAACACTTCGCGTTCGCGAGTTAGGTGCAGATCTTCTAGCCCTGACTTATTCGAGGAGGAGGAGGAAGTCAGGGCTGTGAAGAAGGTTTGCCAACGACCTGCAGCAAGGGTTGGTCCTATTTCAAAGTACCGAGCTACTTGCAATAGGACTAATCCTTATGCAGGTAGTTTTTCGACCTCTCGTAAGAGGGCCTCCACACCAGCAGCAGCACCAGCAGCAGTGGAAATTCCGAGGAGTCCTTCTCCGGAGTTGGTGATATTGTCGCCGTTGGTGACGCGACTACCACCGCTGCCAGCGACACCGGCGGATCCTGAGGTGTTGGTGCCACAGCCTATCGGAGAGGTTAGTGAAAAGATGAGTGTTTTTCTGCAGAGATGCAAGAAAGCAGAACGAGCTGCCCGATCTAGCGAGGCCGCGTTGGTTACCATGAAGCGACAAATGGCTGAAATGAATAACCGACGGAGGGAACTCCAAAAGGAAATGGCCGAAATAGATCGGAAGTATGCATCTCTGCAGGAAAGGTGTAAAGCAGAGACCTCTTCGATAAAGCTGTACAAAAAAATAGTGACAGTTATGGACACTCTTTTTGTAGATGAAGTGTAAATATAAGATTAGTTTTAGGTTAGTTAGGAGTATTTAATTATGGTAGTTTTAAGTTTATATTTGTTAAGTTTATATTGAATAAAGGAAAAGGAAGTGAAATAAAGGGTGTACACTGTTTTTTGGTTTGGTACACATTGAACAATGCGATGGTTGGAGCATTTTTCTTCACTTCCTCTTATTATTATTATTATTTTTTTTATTTCAATTCCAAGTTCTTCTAGACAAATACCTCACATCAATTTTTGTGTTCTCTAATCACTTGTAAATAATTTCATGTGAAGAAAATTTAAAAAATAAAAAATAGACATGTTTCATAGTGAAATCGACAAGTATATTTCATTTGTATTTTATCCATTCAAGTATCTCTTTCATTGAATATGTCTTATGTCACTTTGCAATTTACCCCTACTCATTGAATATGTCTTATGTCACACTACAATTTACCCCTACTCAATGTTCCACTCCTCTCCCACTCCTTCTCGAAAGTATAAAAGTAGAAATCATCTGATGAAACATTCAGTTGATCAGCTAGCATCGAGATGGAACCCGATTCAACCTCCGAACCCTATAGCTGCCCGGATCAGGGGTACAACTTCAATTACTGGGATAACAGCCAGGTACAGGTAGTCTCTTCCACCACGGAACCCCACAGTTCGCCATACGAATACCGGGATCACGACATCAGGATGCAAGTTCAACATGTCACTGGCAGTGACGAAGGACACTTGGATGACTCGGAATATCCAGATCCTGACGGATGGTGGGACCCTGCTTATGATGACATTGTCCCAATGAGTAGCGACGACGACGATGATGACGACGACGACTCTGGTGATGATGCTGATGACGAGCTTGACGTTAGACGTCCTCCACCATCCCCTATCCTCATCGAGGATAGTCCTCCGCCATCCCCAATCCTAATCGATGATGATGTCCTCAATTCCGATGATGACATATAATCATCTACTCGTCCATCATTTCCTTTCCTTTCCTTCCACGGAGTACACACTTTTTGGTTGGTGTACACGAGGCACTGCGAGGCTGGGGCAGTGTCTTCCTCCCTTCCTCTCCCTCTTATTAGTTTTTTTTTTCCATAATGATCACTAGAATTTCTCCTAATAATCGCTCAGAGTTTCATTCTTGATGTTTTCGAATCTCAAACACTCTTCTACATTTCACCCCCTCCATTTCATTTCTTCCAATATAAATATAGCAACAATCCCAGTTCTATATCATTCTTCCACAATGTCGAGTACAGGACCCATCCAAGTACATGAAATAGATTCAACGTCTGATCATTTGAGTACAACCTTCGCTCAATTTCTGCAGCGAATCTATGATCTTCCTGATGATTTCGCAGAACGAGTGGAACAAGGTATTCAGGACGACATAGATGCTGTTGACGATAATAATGCGGATGATGTGATTAGTATATCATCTGATTCAGCTGATTATGACGACGACGACATCATGAGTATATCATCTGATTCAGATGACTACTATGAGGATGATATCATTAGTATATCATCTGATTCAGATGACGATACCATAATTATTGTTTCTGATGATGAGGAGCGTTAGTCCATATCATTGCATGGATTAATAAAAAAATAACAGCCCTTTTCAGGGCTACAATTAAAGACTGAAACAATAAAAAAATAGCTCTTTTCAGAGCTACCATTATACTTTCAAACAGAAACAGATTCATACCATTGTTAACATTATGTTAACATTATAATCTCAAACGAAATATATGTATGTGCAAGTATTCATCATTATATGCATATGAATGATTGACAAATGCCAACTTCAACTTTCATTTAAAGTAGTACTCATCATATGCATAGATATTCAATGACTATCAAATTCCAAATTTCGACTTTTCAGTCAAAGTAGTAATTTATTTGTCATATAATGTATAGATATTCAAAGACTAACAAATAGTAATTTATTTGTCATATAATGTATAGATATTCAAAGACTAACAAATTTCCAACTTAGACTTTTATTAGTCAAAGTATTCATTTGTCACATAATCTATGAATACTAATACAACTAACTACTGTTTGTGTGAATAATGTAGCCCTGAAAAGGGCTGTTGTTTTTTTTTTGACCAGTAGGTCCACGGTTATTGTGCCACAGGTTGGACATTATTACATATAATACATGTAGATACTCGGGTGAAGTTTGTTAGTGGCCTCTCGCAAGCTTCACACCAATTCTGTCCCATTTCCATAATTGAGACAGTGTTGTGGGTGTTGACATGGGCATACCACCCTCCATTATTGTTTCTATGCGAATAAAACCGAAAGCAGCACTAACATAGTTTTTTGTTCTCTCCATCTATTGTGCTGATCAATACGTATGCATCCAATGCACAATACAAATCCAAGGGATCTTCCAGTGTCTCACTGACATTGAGTGTTCGCATACCGATCCTCATAGCACCATCACCTTCAGTTGTGTCAGCTTCTATCCCTTCATCATCTCCTTCTTCATCCATGACCCTCTCAAACTCCATCACGTCATCATCTTCGTCGCTTTGGTTGGCCTCGTTTTCAACTTCGTCTATCTCATCTTCATCGACTCCAACATCTTCTGCTTCAACTATTACTTCCTCTAGCGGAACATTGACATCCTCATCATCTGATTCGTCTATCCAATTGTTTTCATCAACAGCAGCTATTCTATTTAATGCAGCATTTATTTTTGCAGAATTCATCTTGTTGTTGTTTGCTCACAGTTGTAGAGAGTGAATGAATGAACTCTAGGTTTGCAAGTCAACTTATATAGGAGGTGATGCGACTCCCACTTGACTCGTTTAGAGTGGAATAGTAGGAGAAGTTATCCCACTATACTTCCACATGATGTTGATTTGTATAAATAGAGATCGTAGGTATAGGAGGGAGCATTCAGAGTTTCTGTAAGTCATCTCTTAATATTTCTAATCGAATTAGTAAAATGCCGTTTCCAAAAGAGTGGAATGAAAAACCAAAAGTGTGTGTCTACCCAATGATGATTGCAGGGGCTATTGTGTGCTACTTTTGTCAAATAAGTAGACCTAAGGATTCAATCAATCCATGTACTGGTATGTGTAGTGATTGCGTGTTGCGGATTCAACTATCACCTCCTTCTCATCCACCGAAGCGAACAAAATCGGATTATCGTCAACAACAGTTACAGTGTCTGAAGTGTTCCGAACCTATAATATTTAACAATATAGGTATCTGTAGAAATATTTGTGGTACCTGTGCTGCCGTTCCAACTCCACTGCAACGTTGTTTGAGTTGTGATACATATTCCATGAATTGTTGGAATCATGTATGCAATGCATGTAGAAGTACTTGGGATCTGTGTGAGAAGGTTGGTCAACTCTACCCCAATAGGAGAATCCATTTTTTTCAATGTTGGTGTTTGACGCACGAGCAACAACTATTGAGGAATAGAGTCAAAGAACGTTCCACATCCACAGAGACATATTAACATTTTTCATTTTTTATTATCGTTATTGTCCTCTATTATTAATAAATATATATATATTTTGAATTTATTTGTATTATTTTCTAACATTAAAAAATACATGCATGCAACACAAAGTTTTCCTCTTAAATGACAAAGATTGTTACATGCGTGAATAGTTTAGTGAGAGAACGCATGTGCCAGTTGATGAAAGAGCGCATGCGCTAGTTTATTTTCTTCTATAAATGGTGAGGTCTCAGTAACATCATCACCTTTCCTATCCACATTCTATTGCTATCATATATCATTCCTCAGACCTTAATAATCATGAGCTCTATGCCGCTATTGATTGCTGAAGATGGTTCACCACTTGTTGATATCGATCAGACTGATTTTGAAAATATTCCAGTATTACATTTATCGAGTCAAGATTCGATAAATGATTTTGATATTAACGACTTCGTTAACTTTGCAGATGTGCCAGAACCAAATGAGCAAATTATTATTGAAAATCCGATCGTTTCGCAATTATCATCACTCAAACACTCTTCATCTACCCTTCCTCTTGGTGTTGATAAGAAATCTAGAACAATCAAGAGGAAGGTTACTAAGGCATCTTCATCGATTGTCACTGACTTTAAAGAAAAGAAAGAATCCAAAAGTGTTGTGCGACAGAAAAAACCCGCAACGAAAAGTGACAGATCAAAGAGGAAGCCAAAAGGTACTCCTAAAGAAATGAAGAGTGATTTGAAAGCTGAACCGCTATCTTCTTTCAGTCCCCTCCATCGGTTTGGGGAAATGAAAAGGAAAGCAAAATGCCGTCTTGTAAAGGCACAGATGACTATTGCTGAACTTGAAAAGAGTGAGCGAGCTATTAATGCTAATAATGAAACTCTTGAAGCATTAGATGCCAAGATTGCATTAGCAAAGGTTGAATTGGCTAGAATGTCTAAAGATGCTGATGAACTCCGTTCAAAAATTGGTAAAGATAAGCAATTCCATCAACGTTCGAGAATGCAAGCTCAGGCTGAGCTTGAGGAGTCGACTAAGCTTTATGAGACAGCATTATCAGTGAGAGATAATTGGCAAAAAGAGTTGGATACTGCATTTCAAAGTGACGGCGATTAGTTTTGGGAATGATAATGTGTTTTCAATATCGTGAGTTGAAAAATATAAGCGGGAATGGAGTATACAATTAATTTGGTTTGGTATACACAGAACATTGCGAATGGCTGGGGCAATGTTTACCGCTGCAATATTTTTCAGTTCACATACTTATAATTGAAATGAAAACAATAATGAACTTTAATATTACTTTATTCATAAAAGTCACTATTATATACATTTAAACCATATTTGATTCATCAATCCAAGAATTTTGTTCGCTAGGAAGGCCTAACCACTTTACATATACTTTATTTTTTCTTCTCTTCAACACCTTCTCAATCAGATATACGTCAGGATTCTCGGTTCGTAATAACTCTTCTTCGTAAAAACATCCTCTAATCGGCTGTTCATTCATATCTTCAAGATTATAAGTCGTTGGGATGGTTTTATTAATTTTAACAATCTTGAATAGCTCCGTGGTAAAATTCGCAGTGTAAGACTTTTCAAAAATATGTTTGTATTTACTTATACGTACAATATCATTTAATTGGAATTTGGGTTTACTTTGTCTTCCTCCAATTCCATTGATACCCTTGAATTTTAATTTTTTTGTTGAATCAACATTGATGGGTGCCATACCTATTGTACGATGAACTTTATTATTATATCTACTAGTTATAATTGGAAGAATATCAAGCCATTTGTGGTGACCTCTCATCGAAAATTCCTTGTAGAGCCATGCCTTTATTGTACGAATCACTCTTTCTGCTATAGCTGCCTTCTTTGTGCTAAATGTTGAATAATGATTGATATTATATTCTCGCATGAGAGATGAGAAGCTTTTATTGAAAAATTCTTTTCCTTGATCGCTTTGTATGTGTTTGGGGGAGTATTTGGCTTCTTTCAGTACATGTTTCATTGCATTAGTTACTGTACTACCTGTTTTATCTTTAACTGCTACAGTCCACAGATATTTGGAGTAACAATCTATCAGTACAAGTATATATCGGTATCCTTCATTACTTTTTGCATAAGGTTGCAGTTCAGCTAAATCTATTTGCCATAGATCTGCAAAACCTTTGATGGTGGTTATTCTTCTACGAAAATTACGTCTTGCAGGTTTATGTAATTCATTAACAACTTGTCGTTTGACATCACTTATTTCATTAGTCATTCTATTTCAATATGATTAAAGAGAAAAGGTGATAATGTTACTGCATTGAATGATGATGTGACAGTGATCATTACATGTGAATATGTTAATATATTATACCTTCTTCACGTAATTCTTCAATTATTGAAATTATTTCATTATCATGTCCGGTATGTTCGGCTGACTTTGAAGCTACCAATAGTCGTAGGCGAGCAACTAACTCTTTCGGTGAATTCCAGTACACATAATTCACAGGTTTAGAATTATATATTTTCTCCATTTTCACTCGTTTGAGTGCTCCACCAATTTTACTTCTACTTCTTATTGGATATTGTCGTGAGTCTAATAGAGGTTTGATAACTTCACGAAATTTTTTAGAATTTGTATTTTTAAAACCATTCTTCAGATGATATTGTTTATATGGAGCATTCGTTATTTTCAATATTTTGGAATATACTTGACGAGTTTCTTCATTATCAACATCTTGTGGATTCTTCAAAAAAATCATATCATACAATTCTAGACTACCTGCGCATTCATATTTTTTCACTTTATTAGCATCCCAAAATGAAATGTTTCCATCTTTGAAATTTACCACTAGACTTCCCATTTTCAGCTTTTGTGTAATTGGATCCATACGTACGCCAAATGTTCCATCATATGCTGGATTTCTAGATTTTATATTATTCAAATGTTTCATCAAAACATCTTCACCACTTTCATTCATAACAGGTGAGATGTCAGGATCCGAGGAATCGATGTGGGACGATGATGGTGTTTCGAATAGAGTTGTTCTCATATCGTCTTGAAGTGTGCTCGTGTCACTATTCACAGATGATACACTACCAAAAGATTGTTTTCTTCCTATTGGAGAACTCATGGGATAATTTGAAGTAGATTGAACAGTTCCATGATTTGGTGATAACACTGGTGATTTAGAAGTAGCGTTTGATGATAAAACATTCAATGGTTTCATTATGGGCTCATACAATCTTTCAAGTGTCGTACGATTTACAATATTATCATTCTTGATAGAGTTGAATTTCTGCCTGACAGCTTCTGTTGTCTCTACTAGTTGACGTTTCAAATGTATTTCATTGTTTTTATTTTCAGGATCTTTTTTTGTATTCATAATGCCCTTTTTTTGAATTAAAGCTTAATTCGTTGGTGAAGTGACCACTACAATATTCAGTGATCGAATAAGTTCCAAAAACAAGATCATGGGTATATAAAACTATCGAATCCTTTGCGATATCTACCTTCATCTATTTTTCTATCCTTATCAATGACTAGAAATCCATATTGGTCCTCCCAGCATTTAACACACATCAATTGGAATTGTTTGAATGTTACATCGGGTGAAACATGATCTGAATAAATGTGATGTAAATTCGTCTCATCTTGTTTGAACATTATAATGAAATTGGTATTGTCACGCACTAACTGTTTGGGTACCCGTGAATATGTCTGTGCTAGATAAAAACAATCAACATCCTTATGACGTCCCATACAGAAATATGATCTAATAATATCTTGCTTTTCACATATCACATCATCGAAAATGAAAACAGAATTAGGCTTAGCGTCGGAGGGTTCCACTATTTCTGCATTATTGCTGAATGTATAAAAACCTAATCCTTTTATAGGTTCCAAAACACTTCGCAAGTACTGATATTTAGGTTGATTGAGTGATTTCGAATAGAGATACACATTTCTAAATCTCAGTCCTTGTGGATGTGTTAATAGTGATATCATTGCATTCGTCTTTCCACAATTTGAAGGTCCTATAATGAGTCCTCGAACTGATGATGGAAGTAGTGGACCATGTCTGAATACCCTTTGTCCATTCAATCCACAACCAAATTTCTCATCTAGATTATCTACAGCAAACTTTTCTTTCTGTTTTACAATGCGCATCGTGCCGTGGTTGGAGACTATATAAATGTTATTAGCTTATTCATTTCAATGTGTACCATCAAACGATACGGACGTATTGAAAGTGATCGTAAAATTAAAAGAGGTTGTGGTTTTGTTAATGATTTAATAAACAAACTTCCTTTCGAATTACATCTACCCGGAGGTTATCAATACTGTGGACCGGGTACAAAATTGAAACAACGTTTAGCTCGTAACGACCCTGGAATCAATAAATTAAATATTGAATGCAAAAAACACGATATTCAATATTCTAAGCATCCATCCGATCTTGCAGCAAGACATTTAGCCGACAAAGAACTTGAATACAGCGCTTGGGATAGGGTTAAATCGAAGGACGCGAGTATTGGGGAAAGAGCAGCTGCATTACTTGTCACCAACATTATGAAAGCGAAAAGACATATGGGCATGGGTTGTAGTACCAATAAGAAAAAATGTAAGAGGAAACAAACGAAGAAAAATAAAATTAAAAAAGTTGCATTTGGTGCTGGGATAGTCCATAAAGTGCGAAATGTATTGAAGAAAGCTGGTGGGAATCAATTTGTGACGAATAATAGCAAAAAAGCTATCACTGTGGCATTGCAGGCGGCACGTGAATACCTTAAAGCTGCCGGTGGAAAGAAGAAAATCCGCACACCACGCATAATTCCTGTTCCCAAGATCGGTGGACTTTTACCATTGATACCAATTTTTGCTGGACTATCCGCACTAGGAAGTTTGGCGGGAGCCGCTGCTGGTATTACCAAGGCCGTGAATTCGGCAAAAGCCAGCAGAGCGGCTTTAATGGAAGCCAATCGTCACAATAAAACCATGGAGGCTGTAGCATTAGGCAAACGCGGAAGTGAAATATATCTCAAACCATACCGTAAAGGTTTAGGACTATATTTAAAACCATACAAAGCCACAAACAAAACAAAAAACTAATTGAACCCCTACCTCAGAGGCCTCTTACTGATCTCGATCTCAGTTATTATGCACAAAAAATGAAAATTCCACATTTTCGTGGTGTTTTTATGCGTGATAGATTACCATCTTCAGGTCCAAAACAAAACGAGACAGCTATTGTTAATTTAGATGGAATAAGTGGACCAGGAACACATTGGGTGGCATATAAAATATGTGGGAAAGAAGTCACATATTTCGATAGTTTTGGAGATCTACCCCCACCATTGGAATTGACTCGATTCTTTCGAAAATGTTCGAATGTAAAAATCAAATATAACTATGATCGACAACAGAAATTTAATACAGTTCTCTGTGGTCACTTGTGCTTGCAGTTTCTCTCTAAATAATTTTCCAAATAAAAATGGATTCAACACCAAAACTGGATCGGGAGGCTATCAAGGGAATGGGGTTTTCACTTAGAATGTTTTCAAAATATGGTACCTTGAAAAAAAAATGGATAAAGTGATGCTTGCAAATATGCCTAAGGAAGTGATACTTGCATGTGTTGCACATGAGATTGCATATGTTTGGGAAAAGTTGCCTAAGCATCTGCAAGATGACATCGATATAATGAAACATAGATATTGTTATGAGCACCACCACCACGATCAAAATTCAGAATCGGATGTTAATGACGGTCCTATACCTCGGAAATCTATGTGTTGTATTTGTAATATAGAGGATGTGAATATTGGTATCAATAAAAATGATACTTATTACAATACAACACCTTCCAAAAAGTGTAAATTGTCTCAAATGTGCTGTTGCTGTGTACAATGATAAATTGAAATGTGTTTCAAAATATTCATCAGTCATGTCACGAAAGTTCGAGCTACAAGCTGTCGGGACAAGTGTCTTGAGTGCGGATTTTTTTCCACCAATTGAATTGGATAGGAACAGTCGTTATGGATTAGGACTTTTGGGATTCTATGGGTGCAATACAATCAATAATATAACTGAAGCTAATAACTTAGTTAGTTTTAGAATCAGTAATGACAACTCATCGATACCCCAAAAGTTGACAATTGAAATTCCATGTGGTGCTTATGAAATAGAAGAGATCAATGCCGTCATACAGAAACATATCATGTTCAGATTGTTTCATGATAAAAAACCAAATGATGTCGTTGCAGATGATATTTTCTATCTACACGCCAATAATAATACATTCAAATGTGAAATGCGATCCAAATATGAAATTGATCTGACACATCCAAATTCAATAGCAGAAATGATGGGGTTCGCTCATGAAATATTTCCACCAAATCAGATACATGAATCATCATTACCAATAAACATTACAACTGTGAGACTTATCCGCTTAGATTGCAATATAATATCTGGTTCATATATAAATGGTGAAGAATCCCACATTCTTTTCTCATTCGATATTGATGTTGAACCTGGCTACAATCTCACTAAAGAACCACACAGTATTATATATATGCCTGTCAGTCCAGAAGGTCGTCAATTGATTCACAACATTACAGTGCGTATTTTGGATGAAAAAAATAACCTTATCGATTTTGGAAGTGAAGAAGAGATTTTCATTATTTTGGAATTGAAGAAAATCGAATAACTGTTGTTATGGGTTTCATTTATAATAGACAAAATCGCATTGAACAATCCCAAACGAGTTGCACTATCAAAAAGAAAGGTGTGCATAAAAAGAAGCTCATTCCACAAGTGTATGCTAAACAGTTAGCACATAACGCTCTGTCTGTGAGTGATCTTAAATTTTTGAAATCGATTGGATTGAAAGTGAGAAAATAACAATGGTGCTCGAAACAAACAATGAAAAGTTGAATATATTCAATGAACCAGTGCTCGATCATTCTCTCATAAGTTTACATGAGCACACATATAAGCCCTATGGATCACCGCTATTCAGGAATTCGGATGAAATCAGAATTGCAATCAATAATCAAGATGTTATACTAGATATTGCCGAGAGCTTCATTTACATAGAAGGTAAATTCACCCCCAAAGATGTAGCGAAAACATGCTATCTCTCGAATAATGCAATTGCATTTCTCTTTGACGAAATTCGTTATGAAATGGGTGGTGAACAAGTGGCTGTTGTTAGAAAACCTGGGATAACATCTACAATGAAAACCATGATATCATTTGGACAATCTCATGCTAACACATTATTGACATCTGGTTGGGGACTTTCACAATTGAAGCAAGATATCTTGGATACAAACAGTCATGTTTTTAGTGGAAAACTACCACTGAAATATTTGATGGGTTTTGCTGAAGATTACAACAAAAGTATCTTGAATGCCAAACAGGAATTGATTTTGATTATCGCTCGATCATTCAAAAACTCATATATAGGTGAGGTTGATGCTGATTTGGAAATAAATAAAATCGAATGGAAAATAAGGCATATTGTACCAGATGATAAACACAAGCTCAAACTTTTGAGTAGAATAAACAAAAGCGGTCTGAATGCCAAAATCAAGTTGGCGTATCGTATGTGGGACCTCTATGAACTACCATCATTACGTGGGACTTCTTCAGACATATGGGCCATCAAAACAACTAACGCATTGGAAACTCCTCGTTTTGTCATCATCGCATTCCAAAGTACTACCACATCTGAAGATAGAACACAAGATATTACAAAATTCACAACTGCTGATATCAATAGTATTCGAGTATACTTGAATTCTGAAGTTTATCCATATGAGCGTTGGAATTTGAATTTCGATAAAAAACTTGATGCTCCTGCTTATTATGCTTTTGAGAGTTTCCAGCAAAGTTATTATGATAAAGATATGAGTGAACCTCTGATGGACATTGGACAATTTAGAGAGAATCCACTATTCGTCATCGATTGTTCCCATCAACCGAATGCAACAAAATCATCAACTATTGATATAAAGATTGAGTTTGAGACGAGGAAGACCAAGTTTCCAGACAACACTAAAGTATATGCATTAATTTTGCATGATACAGTTTTAACATACAATGCATTGGATGGTTCAGTTCATAGCAGATATTGACACTTTTTTTTTCACTCTATCATGTACTGTTTTATGATCTTTTTTTTTTTATTTGTAACTGACTTATATCATGTATTGTATTTTATATCATATTTATTGTTTTGTAATCATTTTCTATTGTATTTCATCAGATTTAAATAAATAAAACATGAAAATAATACAAAGTTTTTTATTTGACATTATTTATGATTTACAGGAACATACAGACTATCTAAAATAACTTCTTCCTCATAATCATCATTTTCGCGACCATCTTCAATTTCCTCTCGATTTTCATCATTCAATTCAAAGTGATGAATAATCTATTCTGGCAAGTATGGTTGGAGGCTATACAGGAATCTTCTTAGGTTCAGTTCAATCATAACCTCACAAAGTTGCCACAATTCCAATTCATTATCCAAAAATTTGTTGCAAACTTCTGCACCACTCCAATAGTTCTCAGCATCACGAAGGCATAATTCGATTTGTTTTTCATCATAGCATACACTCATATCATAAACGCTTGCATGTTCGGCTCCATCACCCAACACCTTCAATTTAGACGACAAATGTTGAACCGATGATTTGAGATCTACAATATCGACCCAATCTTGATTTGCGTACTGCATCCACATCTTTAAATGGTGGAACTGAAATCGAATAAAAAAAACAATAAGCAACCTCCAATTTTTCAGTGATATAATACTCACATTCCCATTTTACTTGTAGTTACAAAGTGAGTGTATTCAACTAAGTTAGTAATGTTTATATTTCCATATAATTATCATCTAATATATGAATATTAATAAAACAATAAGAAATTCATTATAATTACTATTATTATTCAATCATATTGAATTTGACTAGAGTTATCGTTTTCACACCAAAAAAACTTTGTAAGCTATGACCTAAAGAAATTCACTATAAATTATTACTATTATTCAATCATATTGAATTTGACTAGAGATCGCGTTTTCATGCCAGCAAAACTTTGTTGGCTCTGTCCTAAATACATCATCGTATATTTACCACCTGATGAGTTGATACAAGATATATCGTCATCACTGAATTGCAACGAAATACGTTTTGGTAGCCATGTTTTAAATAATTTATCATTGCTCACATCTTGCAAAGTTAATAAAATTAATTTACCAAATCGTGTAGAATAAGTTGACATATTTTTAATTATGTACACTTCATCAATTGGCAATGATGATAAGGCCTTTTGCTCTAGTATTTCAACCTCCTGTACAATCAAATTATTAATTTTATTCAAGTCTACTTTTGAAACGGACATGATGAAAATATATATGAAAATATAAACAATTTCCAACAGACAAATACACTCACCGTCTTCCTTCTATTACGAACTGAATAACACTCTACCAATTGCTAACTGCTGCAGATATATTCGTCTACTGATTTCATAGTGTGCCAGGCATTTCTTTTATATTAAACAGTGTGAGTCACCCCCACCATGAAACCGTGAAAGATTCACATTGCTAGTTGCTATCCACTAGAGATGCCTGACGTCACAGCCAAGCCCATCTCCCAACTTGATGCGATAACAGTTGCCGTACGAGCAATCCATGGTCGTTGCGGTCTCGGAGAGGGTAGACGCTAGGCAAACGGTCCTCGGCTGCCGTTGTGTCACCATCGATAGCGGGGCTAGAGCGAACCTTCATCGCTTCGGGAGAGGTGAGGGCAGACCGATGAATACGCATTACTCTGCCACACGTCGTGGAGTGAACATGTCGCTCTCTAGCCGTTGAACGGTTATTGCTGTGACGTCACTCCACTACTAACTTGGTGCCCTAACACCGATGGAGCATTTATTACTTGGAGGATCTTCGAAGTATGCAGACGTATGTTTGTACATAGACAAACAAGCACATGATGAAACCCTGTACCGTGCATTCTCCTACACACACACACACACATAAACACACAAAATCTCATATGAAAAAAAAATCTGAACGATCCATGCACCAGACACTTCAAGGTCACAACGCCTTGACTTCACTGCACAACAAACGTAAAAACTTCACCAAACAACAACCAATAAAAAAAGCAATTAATACGTCATAGTGGTGGGGGGAGGCCGAGAATCAGCTGTAAACAACTACTTCCTATCTCCTCTTCCCTCTCACCGGTTCATCGGTTTTTAGCGGAAGGTGACCGTTTTGCGGAAGTTGGTCAATATAGGTTTCCATATGTTGCGTATCTCTACGCTACCTTGTGCTTGTGACGACATATATGCGGCTTCTTTGAAATTTCTCCTAAACTAGTGTTTCTCCTTCCGATGATTTCAGCTTGAGCTCACTTTACGTTATGTTGTTGAGTCCATACATGCTTGCTATTCTTGATTTGCTGGTCTCTCCACGATGTGTGTGTTTCTTGTGCTCAGCAATGCGAACTTTCAATGACCACTCAGTTTCACCGACGTATGATTCTCCGCACTCGCAGGGTATCCGGTAAATGCAATTCTTTGAATCGCAGTCCGCGTTGGGTTGCCTGGTTTTCATGAGGCTGCTATGGATAGTGTTCCCAGATCTGAAGCAGTTCTGATGTTATACTTGGACCCAATCCTTCTTATCTTTTCCGATAATCCTCTGATGTAGGAAAGTAAAAGTACTGGTTGTGGCGGCTTCTCTTCCTTATGGATCTCTTGCTGTCTTCTAGCTAAAGCCTGTTCCACCATCACTGTGTAGTAGCCATTCCGTTGAAGGTAATTTTTGATGAT
This sequence comes from Leptinotarsa decemlineata, assembly GCF_025532065.1. Classification (NCBI taxonomy): domain Eukaryota; kingdom Metazoa; phylum Arthropoda; class Insecta; order Coleoptera; family Chrysomelidae; genus Leptinotarsa; species Leptinotarsa decemlineata. The sequence goes on from NW_027412685.1 coordinate 682,248, forward strand.
GCCTATTTCCTTTTCGATACCTTCCTTCGTATTACAGAGCCTAAAAGCACGGTCTTGAAGAATCTTGATGATTTCTCTCTTAGTCAATTGATGGTGGTTGGATTCCTGGTTCAGATACTGTTCTGTGTGAGAGGGTTTTCGATATACAGATGTTTCCCATTTAGTGTCGGTCCTCTTCACCAATACGTCTAAGAATGGCAATTCGTTGTGGACTTCTTATCTATTGTGAAAGTGATGAAAGGACTCACGGGGCTTCTTGTGGGCCAGAGTTTCGAACCACTCCATATATATATATATATATTGGCTATAACCGGCTATAACCCATTGGCAGTCCCTCTTCTTGCGTAGAGAATTCGTTCTTCAGTTGAAAGTAGCAGTTTCGTACATAGCATCCTGGTAATTCCATGATTATATGTTCGGTAAGTTTGTTCTATCTTCCCGGTCCCCATCTTTGGATAGCTTCGTCGGTATGATTTGAAGTGCTTCTTCGACATGACGTTGGTGTAGAAACTTTCACGTCGAAACTGATCATTTGATCCTGCTCTTTTTAAATTTTCATCTGTGTTAATAGTTCATTTTGTTATTTTAATTTTTTTGGTTGTTGCTTATATTTTATATCATTATAATTTCAGTTTTTTGCTTAGATATAATTGTTATTTTTTGGCAAATTTTTTTACAGATTCTGTCAGGATTTCAAATCAATTTATGTCATAAATAGACAATGGAAGTTCGAACTAATGATATGCACCACGAAACATTGTCAACCACATTCAAACAAAGTATGAATAAAAAAATGTTCGTGGACAAGACTATGATTAATTTGAATATAGATTTTTCTCCGAACTGGTTCCAGTATGAACTGAAATCTACGCAGCATCAATGGAGTTGTACCTCTCCTGAAAGTGTTAGATCGTTGTTATAAGAGAACTCTCACCTTTGTTATCGATGACATTATGAATGGTAATGATAACTGAACATTTTGAAAATTAATTTAGGTAATATGACGTTACAATTCAAAACGACACAATTTATGATACTGATAATACATTAGTTCAGCTCCATGTCCGATTTTCGAGAACATTATCATAATAATGAAAACTGAAAATACAAGCACACGTATATTCAACAACAGATTTAAACAGATATTTTTCAAAAAAAATGTTTTCTACGAAATTTGGTTGAAAACTACCCTTTTTATGTCCCAAATACAACTGTAATTTATTTAATAGATATTTAATTTTTCATCTTATTTTGACTTAAAATCAAAAAAGCATCTTATTTTCAATCGAAAATTCTGGGTCAAAATTCAGATTTTTTCAAAAAGTCGGAATGCTTTTTTTTCGTTGAAAATTCTACTTTCTGATGATGTGAAAAAATACATTACTAAAGTAAACGTTCTCAGAAAATGTGAACAATTTTTTTTAATCATTATGTACAATTTTGAGTTATCTCCACCATACCCGCAAGTTCAAACCATCCACCAACACACCAAATGGCTGCCTATAACGCATTCATATATAGAATGTTAAGGATACCACTCAGCAATGAAGCCCGAAATAAAGAACGGAAAGTCATATACCAAATAGCGAACGAAAACGGATACACCCAAAAGACAATAGATAAACTAGAAAACAGAATCAAACAAAAAATACAGAACAAGAGCAAGCCACCCCAACAGACAAAACAACACAACGATGGACAGCATTTACGTACGTAGGACACCAAACCAAAAAACTAACAAACATCTTCAAACCACTGAACATCAACATCACATACAAGCCGAACACGAAGATAACACAAAAAATAAACAACTATGAAAAAGAAGATGACAAAGAGCAAAACGGAGATATACAGTATACAATGCTTTGACTGCAACAAATTCCATATCGGCCAAACCAGAAAAAAACTAATACAAAGGTACAAGACCACAAAAAGGCATACATAAATCCAATAGTATATAAATCAAACCTCGCAACACACCCATACAAAACAAACATAATTTCCCCCCACCAGAGAACATAAAACTCATAAAACAAGTCAACAAGGAAACCACATGGACATTTGAGAAAACTTGACATCCATAAATTTGACATTTATAAATCACTTATCGAGGAACAAGTACAAATCAAAACACAGCAAGACCTCACATTCAATATATTAAACAAAACCAAACACATATCTAGAGAGATCTAACACAAAGAAGGGCACCTGATGCAGTACAAATACAGGCAAATTTACTTAAAGTACTGAAATACCTGAGTTGAGACGCTCTGACCGTATAAAGAGGCAGATGACAGGATGACAAGTTCATTTGAAGAGTGCCCTAGAAGATGACAGTACTACCAACTGTCGAAAGCGCTGGCAGATAATTAATAGAAGATATAAAGTTTCAAATCCTTTTTGTAAAATTAATATTGAAATATATATATATATATATATATAAATATAATATATATATATAAATAAGTATATATATATATATAATATATATATACTGGAGACAAAGAAGAACATTGAATTTAAAATTTACTAAAAATCGTTATTTGTTATAAAATTAGGGATTACCTCCAATTCGTAGGTTCTGGTAAATGCCTGCCGAAAAACAACTACTTCCCGGCTAATACCATGCTGGAAATTTAATTATAAACGACAGATAATCATGCAAGAAAACTCGCAGAGATTAGTTCTGTTCATACAGCACCAGACAATGCTGAAAGTATTCGAGCATACAACCCACAGACCGGTTTCGAGGTATTACCTCTCGTCAGTGCAGGAAAGATAGACCCAAACACAAAGACTGGACTCGATTAATTTCAACCCGGCTCAGACTGTATGTACTAAACTTTTTTCGTCTAAGAAAAGATTCTTATCTAGTAATAGCTTCATCTCGTGAATAAAGCCTCAAGCGGAAAAGAAAACATACCATGTATCAGTACTCTAACAGAGATCAAACCCTGTCTGAAGACTGTACTTATGATGCACTGTTTGGAACGTTTCATGTAGTAATGAATATTACTGAGTTATTTCTCCAACACAAATCGTTATTTTTAGGACCTCAACACATGTTTCGATCACCAAGTGATCATCTTCAAGAGGAAGATTAAACTGGTTTAATCTCCCTCTCATTGGAGAAAAACCCCAGTAATATTCTGAAGACTGTATTGAGGAAAGGTACATACGTACTACAGATATGAATATTTTCAGATTTTATTTTGAAAATATGTATTTCCTAGTACGTCTTCGTACAGTCTTTGATACAGTTTTCAGATACGATTTTCTTATTCATCAAACTATAGTAATCAGTATGGGATGTTGATGTCAACACAAATATTCGTATGTTAGACTTGAAATAGTTTTGAATATCGGAAATATCATTGTAGTTACTCGAGTTACTGACTCAATGTTTCATGATATCTAATGCTACATGTGCATTATTAACTCCATCATTGATTGATTCACATTTATGATTCGCTATAGTTGATTATACTTTTTATCATTAAGTTTGTTTTGACGATTATATCGTAATAATGAAGATGATTTATCAAACTTATTTCTGACATGTGTAGATTATCAAACATTGAATACCTCCTCGTTTTCGACAGATGTTCGTTCTCATATACTTTGGTGGATACAATTTTGGATATGAAAGAGTATTTTCGGTGGAATTTTCATAGTAAGAAAAAGTTTTGAAAAAAGTGGGTCAGAAAAATGTTTACTGTTGAAAGCTTGATTGTAAATGAACTGGGAACGAATCAACATTGTCAAATACAAAGAGGGTCAGTTTGAATACTTTCCACCCCAAATATCTTCTTTCTAGAAAAGTAGACTATTCTCATTTTCTTGTTTTTAATGGTACTCTAAGAAAATAAATCACAGAAACAAATAGGAAACAATGTCGCTATTAACAATGGAACCTCCAGCATGGCCCCTTCAATCTAGGAGTACTTCAAGGGTCGATATTGGGACCCATATAATTTGTATTGTAGATAAATGATTTGAAGTATGCAGCGCCCAGTACATACATATAATGTATGCAGATGATGACACGTCGATTATAATCTCTGACAAATCGGATTCAGTTTTGAAAGAAAAATGTAACCAAGTATTTTAAAGTATAAATTTCAAATAGATTCCATCATCGACAACGGGAATGTGTTATCAGTTACAGAACAAATGATAATTCCGACACTTCAACAATCGAATGTACGAGCTTGAAATTTTTAGGTTTTCACATTAATGAACATTTGTAACTCTAACATATTATTGGTAAAAACAGAGACAATTGCGGGTTTTCTCAAAAAAAATAATGTGGAAGTGGCATTCAATCCACATGCCCAGTTATCTGATCCTTTCAATGCCAAAGATAAAGTGTACAATATGGAGAAATCTGGAGTTTATAAGCTAAGTGTCCGGAGTCTAATAGTGTTCATGTGGGGCAATGTCGTCGAATTTTTCAAAACGGTATGCCGAACATGCAAGGTCCTTCATACCAGGTGAAAATGTTTTGATGTTTTCAAACCATTCCTTGGAATGCAACCGTGAGTTCCCGAATCTGAAGGATACGGAAATTTGTACTATGCAAGCAAAGGTGAAAACTCAATTATTTAGTTATCTCAGAAATTCATAAGCTTAAGCATTGCGAATGTAATCTGCTAAATAATCAAATCGATCTAGTTTATATGCACCAGTTTTCAAACTGCGTATCCACATTTATCACAGGTACACATATTTAGGTACTCAATTATGTTGAGGACCTACAGTACCTACAATACATATATAAGGCTAACATTAAGATATTTCATTTATTTGCAAATTGTTTGAAAATGTCCTAATGGGACGAACTGCAGTAACAACATCAGTAACAAATAAAAGTTAAAGAAAAACATAGAACTTTTAATTTTCTCATTATTCGAAACTGAATATCCTTATTCCTTTGAACTTATAATAATCTCAATACTGTGCACAGGGCGGATTCAGTCCAAAAGTTTGGCAACGTTGTGGTTTCTGAATTTCGGGAAAGTAATTTTCAGGGGCAGTATTTCATATGTGGAAGAATGTGTGTGTATATACAGGGTGGTCCAAACCATTACGTCAAAATTATAAAAATATCGCGTCTAGCGTTTCTAAATATACCCCATGAATGTTATTCGATTTTTGTAGTTTTTGAGTTATGAATTGTTTATGTTCTCGTTAAAAATTTTTGGTCGGCTCGGATCACTTATTTTTTCACGCAAGAAAAATCAGCTTAATGCAAATTGAAAAAAAAATTCAGAAGTGGCAAAATCACGTCCAAGCCAGGTAGACTTTAATAAGAAATCTGAAATAAAAATCCCTAGTTTTTTCGTAGTTATTTGATGTGAAACAAATCATTATTGTCATTCAGTCATTTCCAAGGCTCATTGAGTTGAGAAAAAACCTCAAGCTCACCAATAACGAATCAAAATAATCGTTCAGTGATATTGATGAATATCATGGAAGTAGGAGTATTTTTATTAAATCAATAATAAAAAATGTAAAAAATCAAAACCAATGTATTTTTTCAAAATATCGCTTTCTAGCTCAAATACGGCCACCTAAAACGCTTAAAAAAATAACGGTTTTACTCGTAATCTTCGGAAAGCGCTGGCGTTTCCTTGAGATGTAGTCGATTTTTCTTAGTTTTCAGTGTTGTTTCGGAGTTCGCTCTGGCTGAATTGGAATATTTGGATTCTTTCTTTTATACGTGTATCACCACACTATATGTTATTCCGGACTCTTTCACTTTGATTTGCTTTATGACTGAATTTGTACCTGTGTTCTGGACCAGGATTGTTCAGCTTTTTGTA